>NC_081407.1:700145403-700810125 GCF_030272615.1 Cryptomeria japonica
GTTGCCTACTCAATAATTCATTCCACCTATCGATACTCTACAACCTTCCTATCATCAACCACCAACATATCAACATCCTTATCCTCTATAATTAGATGCATATGGGTAAAAACACAAACATGTGTCGCACTTTTATAAAGGAACTAGCCAACACAACTAAAATTGTTTAACTTCAATCGCATAAAAGTGACATTTCTAAATTGAATTTTGAAATGATGTAAACTGATCAAATGTAGAAATATTAATGAAATTTAGGTCTATTATTTTTATTTTTATTTTTAAAAAATTGATAATTTTTTTTATAAGTTCAAAGACAGATTTTTCATTGTTGAAAAATGCTGAAAATTAGGGGTTCTTGTCGGCGTCACCAAAAAAAATGAAAACAGACTTTATTTTTTCTGATTTTTTTTTTCCAAATAGAGAACATATATATGCAGTGTTGAAAAAAATAATAATAATTTTGATGTATATTTTTCTCATTATAAAATTTTGAAGTCCGACATAGCTAAATTTGACAGTTTTCATTCAGCGTCATCTTTTGACTACTAAATTTATCTTTAACCAAAAAAAAAAACCCTTTTTGAGAAGATTCTCTCATCTAGTGATTTTTTATTTATTTTTAATATCATTTAATATTTTTTTTAATTTCTAATCAGCCTCTTTTTAACTTTAAAAAGCTACTCACAATGTTTAATTAATAAAAAATATTAAAGTTAATCAAAATACTAAAACATCTATATGTCTAGATTCGTGACTTCGAGCTCTACAAAAAGGTATTTTTTTATTTATGTAAAAAAATATTCTACTTGAAGAAAAATTGAACCGAAGTGAAAAGTTTCAGAAATATAGAGTTTTTCACCTTTTTTGTGCCACATCACATGACACATGGCCGGACTAACCTTAGTTCTAACAATAAAAAAAGAAATGAATTCGTTTTTAATGAAAGCATTTGAACTAAGGGAGTCCGGTCGAATTGAGTCCAGTCAGACTTCCCGCACCACGCAAGCACCATGAGGCCTTGGGGTAGTCTGACTAGACTGAGTTCGGTCGGACTCAGTCCAATCGGACTACCCTCAGTTGGCCCAAAGTGTGACACAACTCCATGCTTTTTCCCATATCAATCCACCCATTGAAAAATACCTTATCGCTCTCCACACCACCTTCATGTCTACCTCTTTCAAATTTATTTACCCATGAACTCTAATAAATAAAATACACTATCAGGAGGTTGTGAACAAGGACCTTGTTAGCAACAATGCAACAAACTGAGAGGGGGGTGAATCAGTTTGCTCACAAACTTTACTTTACTTAAACACAAATTTAGATCTGATAATTAACAACGAAAGCACAAATCAACACCACATCAATAACACACATAACACCAAGATTTTTGATGTGGAAAACCCGATTAAGGGAAAAACCATAGTGGGAACCTACCCACAATGAGATGATACCCTATTAGGAGTAAATGAAATATTGCAATGGGGAATGCACATGCATTCAGGCACATTGCCTAGAGCTCACTGCTCAAATCATATAACAAGAAGGGCTACAACCTTGAGGAAGACTCGTTGTCTTACCATAATATGTGGATTACATCTAGAGGATCATGAACTGATAAAATAGCATCTCCTCATGCCTAGTTACAGTTCCGATTAAGCACATAACACAAACTCTTCTCTTTTGCACTTCTTCACACTACTTCGCACTTCTTCTTTGCAACTAAAAGATCAAATCATTGTTCGCACACGCAGATACATCTATCACATGATCATAACATATATTTATACAAATCGTCAACCTATATTTCAAGGTCGGCTCAACACTCATCACAAATTACAAAGAATATTACCACACATGCTACAACATTACATGTGGACCAAAACAATGTTGGTTAAGACATAGTATGGACCTAAATCAACTCCTCGAACATGAAACACCACCAAGAATTATGCCACAAACATCTGCCACACACTATAATCATTTGGTCGGCCAAGAACACTGCATAACACGAACATACCAATGAATTCATCAATAACGTGCACAAAGAACAATGTGAACCATCAACATGGATAGAACATGATCTAGAAACATCCAAGGGCATCATGAATTACCACAACAACAATCGCAGCATCACCACTTACTAGAATTCATCAATATCATTATATTGAACCTCAAGAACATCAACTATATTGATTGTCAAACTGAAGGATTCACTTGCAGATCTCCAAATCATGAACCATTTGAATTGAGGACACATATGAATGTCCCAAACACTCTGCCAAATTTGCAAACCAAGATATTGCAATTCTGGAGCAATGCAAAGCAAAATCCAAAACACTAATCAACACAGACAACTGAAAAAACCAACCACAATACTGGATCTCATAACTCGATCAAATCACCATGTAGACCTCTAAAACTTGAGTTGCATCAACTAGAGATTCTTATCTCAAAACCCTTTAATCCACAACAACTCATCTGCAACACATTAGCCAAACCAACTCACCCAATCTGACTACAACATTGGAACACACAGAAGAATATGTTGATATAAATGACGACATGTCATTCCAACAAACTTCTCAACAATATCCAACAAACCTTACACCAAAAACACATAAATTTGATGAATTTTGTCCCTACCCCTTTGATTGATCAATATCCATGATACATTTCCCTCAAATTTTTGAGATCCAAATTTTGATAAATATAAGAGAAAGGAAGACCCACGTGATCATGTAAAAGAATATTGCATAGCATGCTAAGAATTTTTCAATAATGGAATCTACCTCATGAGAGTATTTCCTCGTATTTTAGGAGGACAAGCACTTGAGTAGTTTTTACACCTGCCTTGAGGGTTCATTCATACTTTTGCTAACTTCATAGTGAAATTTTTAACCAATTTCTCCTATATTGTTAAGCATAAGTTCCTTGTTTGATCTTTGTAATGCCAAACAAAAAAATGGGGAAAGTTTCACCTCTTTCATTCAAAGACCATGGAGGAGTCGTGCAAGTTTCTTCCCTTGGCTTATACTTAAAAAATAAATTGTCCATATTTTCACCACAAATATGAACTCTAAAATGGCCTTCATCCACAAGTCCATTGTGCATCTACTTTTGATGAAATTATGGAGAAGGGGGTTACAATCAATAAAGCCCTTATTGCGAAAGGTTTGATCAATGTATATAACAAAGACAAAAAAAAAAACAATAACCAAACCAATGGAAAACCTCATTTTCGGAAAAAGAATAAGTAATTTGTTACTAAATCTAAATTCATTCAAACTTCATAAAAACGCCAAAATTGATAGATTGTAGTGTCTAAAAAGTCCAACCACAAATGCATGTTGCTATACTACAAAGACAATAAAAAACCACAAATCATTCAAAACATACCTAAACTCCCTTGAGAAAACATTCAAGGTGGTGTTCCAAAATATCATCTTAATAAACCTAATAAAATATCCACACACCATACTATTTGATGAGATGAATCTAAACCAACATGGTAAAGAGAAAACGAGTATTGTGATTATTGTTGCATCAAGAGTTGCACCATATAAAGATGTATATTGTCACATAGTAAAATAGGAAGAGCTGCAAAGAACCATTAGAGCAACCACACACTAATAATTCTAAGCAAAACCTACTCAACCAATGAACTTGAAATGAAACAAATTAAAATCAAATGAAACCAATGATGCATCCAATTCGCATGATCTCCATTGTCCTTCTTATTCTTCTTCAAATGATCTCATATTTATGTGTGCACAAAGAAAATTTGAAAGCTTAGTATGATGTGATAATGATGAGAAGAAAACTGAAGATGTGGTTAGTGGAAAATGAGAAATTGAATGGGTTTAAATAGTGATTGAGGGTTGATTGAACAATGGAGATTTATTTGATTTAAATCAATAGTCACGATTGTGAGAAAAATTGGAAATTAAGTTAGGAATGGAAATTTAATGAAATAAAAAGACATAATAAATTAACAAGTGAAAAAAATACAGAGGAAAGTTAGTGAAATAGGATTTCAAAAAACGTAGAAAGTGAGGAAGATAAGAGAAGATGAAATTAGCAAGTAGTGTATAAATAAATAAATAAATAATAATTTTTTTTTTATCCACATACAAGCTAAATAAAATAAAGATTCATTTATTTAATTTTGAGAAATGGTGAAAAGAGATTAAATAATTAATGAATTATTTAATCTTTAGAAGAAGGATTAATTTAATTTAAAGAAGATGATAATTTGATAGAAATTGGTAAGTAGAGAAGATAAGAGGAAAGTTAGTGCGATAATATTTGATAGAAATTAGTAAATAGAGAAGTTAAGATGAAATAAAATTACCAAGTGAGGAGGATATGGTTTTGAGAAAATTAGTAAGTGAGGTGGATAAATAGATAAATAAATTTTATTTACCCTTTCTCACATATTAGATTAACTAAACAAATAATACTTTATTTAATTTAAGAAATGAGAAAATGGATTGAATAATTAATGAATTATTTAATTTAGAAAATGAGAAAAAGGATTAAATAATTAATGAATCATTTAATCTTTACGTTGAAGGGGTAGCTTAAGGGATTAAATAATTTGGTTGATTATTTAATCAGTTAGGAGAATTTGATAAGGGAAATTGATTGAGTAGATTGATCGATGATGATAGACAATTAAGATGAAAATTAATTGATTAGGGCAAATAATTAATTAAATTGATTGAAGACCATAGAAGCCAAATTCAATTAAATAACTAAAAAATATTTAATTATTTAGAAGATAGAAGAATGTAATTAGGTTTAATTGAATAATAAATTATCCAATTAATTTAGATGAACAATTAGTGAAATGTGTTGTCGTAGGTGTTTGACAATTTTCAGTGTCTACATTTTTCCCCACTTTGAGACAATGCGATTTTGAGCATTGGTTCAAAGAAAAAATAAGAAAAAAATCACTTCAGGTGATGAAACGGTTGGTGGATTTTTCTTGCTACCTCCAATCCTAAGGAGAAATGAAATTTTTAGGTTGTGGGATAGAGAACCTAGAGTATACAATTTGCACCATCAATAGACTGAAGACAAGAAAACGCAACATAACAAGGCCCTCATAGCCTTCTTCACTTTGAGCTCTAAGTAACTTAGGAGGGTGTTCCTATTTTGGACCTGCAAGCACCGTAAACTTCTAAATTTATGTAGTTATGCAGGTATACAGATGGTAGACATTTCTCAGTAGCAAAGGGGATTTTCATAAATACTCTACATGCATCCCTAATCCCAATATCTTTAAAATCCGACTGAGAAAATTGCTTGTGCAATGCATGAAAAAGGTACAAGGGAATACCCAAAAAGCACTCAAAAATCAACTCCTCGTCGCCCTAAAAGAAAGAAAGGAATGGAGGAGAAATTGCTTAATTGAATGCTCATGAAAATGTTTTCTAGGCGAAATCCACAAACTAGTGCATATTCAAGGGAACAGAGTCGTACCCACAAAATTAGAGGACAAACCCATATTGCAAAATAACTCTAATTAGGGATTTTTCACAATGCTAATGCTTGACATTAACATAATTCCGCTGGTAAATTGCATTCAACCATTCTTGTTAATCATGTGAATATTTCTTAAACCCATCATGAATTGCACACATAATTTAATTCCTTGCTTGAGGGAAACCCATAAACACAATCACACAATAATAGAAAGATATCAAGACAAACTAATATATCCTTAATACATAAGCTTGTATGAATTCACAAAATACATGAGGAGACAATATTTGCAACATTAAAACATTCTTTTCATTACTAATTGATGTTTACAATATGGAAATAATGTCTTCCTTCTTTGCAAGATTGCTCAGAAACCCTAAATTAGCAGAGCACTGCTTCTACCCTGCCAGAAAGCAAATTTTCAAAATCCCCTATTGTAGCCTTGGTATTCCTTTTATAACAATAAGGAATGCTTAAGCTTCAAGTTGCTTACATGTGTCTAACTTTTTTTACCCACCTAACCCATTTACAAAAATATGACCTAATGGAGCCAGTTCCTTCTACTTTGTCCTGAAGTGTAATCATCTGGATGGCTATGCATGGAAGCCTTTATGCCTAGATCAAAGTGCTTCCATGGGAGCTAACCATCCTACGAGCTAAGTCACCACCAACCATGGGTGGTTATAGATGCGGAGAAAACCAAAATGAGTAATTCCCGTTACTCATCCCAATTAGGGAGACCTTTGAGAACTTCCAATGAGCAGAATTGTTGGGCTTCAAAACTGCATCTCTTGTGTCTTCATCCTTCATTGTCTCCATAGCTCTCTGCTTCTAAAAGGAAAATTTGGTTGTGAGGAGGATTAGAATTATTTGCAAGCTGCAAAGTAATCTTGCAAGTGCACTTTGATCTTCTTGTTCCTCTCTCGCAACTATATACATTTTCGATATCACTTCGGATACACAACAAGTTCTTGGTAAATATTTCTTTAGGATTTTTGCATATCGTCTACAACACGGTCCATCTCATGTATGTTCTTCTAGGCTAAGACATGGTTGTATCATCAGTAGACTTCATATTTCTTTCTCTTGAGAACAATTTGGTAATATTGGTTCTGAATTTATAATATTGTCATGTTATTTTGGTCGAACACATTGTCTGAAGCATTTTAGTGGTGACAACCAACTGTCAAGATCTGATCTGCAACACTGCATTGATTTGTGATGCTCGGTCCTTTGGGCTTATCTGTATCAGGAGATCTATGTGAACTATTTGCAATGATTGTAGTTTTCTAACATTTGTCCTTGACTCAACGGATATCATATCCCTTACACAAGCATTCCTACAAGTTTTGACGACATGGCTAATAATTTGGGTTGGCCTTAATTGCTAGGACCTTTTTACTGGAAACTTTCTTCGAGCTCTAAAATACACTTGTTAATCTTCCCTTAGTTATTCACCATGTAGAACCCCAACTGATCCATGTCAATACTACATGCCATATCCCAACTTGCCAAATCTTCTTAGGTAGAAAAAGTCATTCAAGACTCATCCTATTCACAACACTCACGAGTGATGCGTTAATGGGTGGGGACCACCCCAGATTTCAACTCTTCTAGCATTGCCTACCCGTGAAGTATTCCATCCACCCTTCACCACCATTGCGGTAACAAGGGGTTACCTCCCCTTCTAGTTGCTTTCTTTACTTCTTCCCCAGCTACTCGCAAAGTAACTAAGATAATGAGGAGTTACTTTGTGGGATTATGGGATCATCACATTGTTCATTCCAATTCTCCGAATACCCGCAAAGTGACTGAGGAAACCTTTAGCAACTTTATGGGGGAATGAAATACACTCATTCTAGCGCATTGAATGATCATGTGGGCAAATTCATGAAAGTAGAGGATTTACCTAGTGCATTGGTAATAGCTCTCTAGGGAACACCTAAAGGGACTGGTCAATGTACGAATAGAAAACCACAAAATGGATCATTTATAAAAGCTTTGACTGGTTAAAAGAGTCACTAGTGAAATATGACCCAACCCTTAGTGCTGAAATATTTAGCAAATTTGTTTCAAAGCTTGACATTAAATAATGAACTCAGAAGGATACATTAGTGGGACACAAAATTCACCAGCCCTAACAGGCCCAACATGCCCCAATGGAATGTGAGAGATGGAGGTAGAATGCCCCCTGAATAGATTGTTTGAGCATTAAAGGCATGGATGATCTCTTGAAAGAAGAAGAATGTTAGATGTAAGTTGAAAGAGAAGAATGGTTAGTAAGAGGGGAATAATGTTAGTTTAATGTGGAAAATAGATTGAGACTTGAGCTTTATCGTAGTGCACTTATATCATCATTGAGCTATTATGTTGCATATAGATATCTTATCACCAAGGTATAGAAAACCAAGGTGATGACATAATCCCTTTGCATAGACAAACACATTGCAAAAAAGGAATGTTTTCATCCATCATGAAACTTGTATGTTGAAGGTCAAGGTATGTGCGATAGTCGCAAGCATGATAATCCATGACCTTTATTTTTGCATAGGATATTTGCCAAATGAATGTGTCAACACAAACATCAAGAACATACTTACCCCATAACTTCATGAAAGAAATCCACAAACAAAAAATGAAACAAGATCATGAATCATCCTTGCCAATCTAATCACTTGTAGGTATCCTTGAATACCATAGGAACATGATCAAAGATAAATCAATAAAAGATAAGACTCACTTGACCAAAAAAGTCCACGACCATATTGATCTTTTGTCAACGTTAAGTATTTTTGCAATCATCGCCATGTTTGGTTCCACGAATGAAGTGTCCGATATAAGACATTTTTTTCTGGTTTCGAACATATCGCACCCTGTATAAGACAGATGATAGTTGATATGGATTGATGTTGTTTGATTAGACAATACGATCAGTTTGATTGTAAACTAGGTTGTTGGTTTGTCTATTGTTATGTGATTTGTTAAGCTTAGTGATTGGTATGTTTTGTGTTTGTGTCTACTCAAATGTTTGTCTTTGCAAGGGATATTTTATTATGAATGATTGAATGATGGTTTCTTTTGGGTTTTGATGGTTTTTTTAGTTTTAGGTTTTTTTGGATATTTTTAATTTTTATGGATTTTTTCAAGACATTTTATGATTTTTTAAAGATTTGATTCATAACATTTTGCAATGCTTTTGGATTTTTTTTAGGACATTTTGTGATTTTTTGGATTTTTTCGAACATTGTATAAGTTTTACGATTTTTTTTAGCATATTTTGTGATTTTTTTAATTTTTTGGAATATGTATTTATTTGCCCCTAATGTCTAGCAAGGCAAGGAATATTATGAACAAATGAAGGAACTAGTGGGATGGAAATGAATAGGGTAAAGATGGAGGTATCTTATTATGGAATGGGAATTGATTTTTTTCCAAGAACTATCTCGTAATGGGATAACATGTTTATCCAAAATAAGGGACTAGATATGGTAATGCAAGGTAATGACATAGTGCATTGAATGGCATTTGGTCCACAAGAATTGACATGTCATGAGGTTTACAGAAACATGGTTTGCATTTTATGTCTTTTATTTTGATCAAGGGATGAATTTGGATAGGATGTAGACATGATATGGGTAGGATATGCAAGATCAATGGTGATAATGGATTATGGAAGTACTAAATGAATAAGATAAGGGATATGGTGTGAAGGGTGTGGGTAAGCTGACATAAATATGATGCATTATGTTTATGGAGATCCTTAGCCTTGTTAAGATCAAATGTGGAAATAGGGATATGGAAGTAGATATGGTGATGGATAGGGGATGAAGAGGGATAATGGAGGAGGTGGGTAGGATTGTGTGGATGAAACTTGCCTCCAAGTGTAGAATGGAAGAGGATAATGGATTGCACATGATGCCTATTTGCCAAATTTTCATCATGGTATTTGCCCAAGGAGCCACGAGAAGTGGTTTTCATTAGTGGATGTATTACTTCTCTTTACTTTTTTTCTTTTTTCTATTTTTTGTTTTCATTTCTTTTCAAATATAATGGATGAATGATAGGAGATGGAGGAAGGACTTGAGCATCTTTTCCTTTGGATGGTGTCCTTAAAAAAATGTGCTACAATGGACCATGGCTATAAAGGTATTATCAAAGATGTTGGTAGGGTAACGGATGGGAGGTAAGATGGATGTGAATATGGAACTAGGGTAAGGATTTATGCAAAGGATTGGATATGAGGGATGGAATAATGGAAAATAGGCGTTGGATAATGCATTAAGTGTTGGAAGACTTGTGTATGAGTGGATGGAAATAATTGCAAGATCAACATTGGCACACACCTTGAGGGGTGGTGGAATGATAGATGAAAAGAAGATTTTAGATTTTGAGATTTTGATGGGAGTGGCTATGGATTTTTGGGACATAAGGACCCAAAATGGATGAAGGAGATGATGAAGAATGTAAGATAGATATGAAAGGTGGGAGATGTTTGGATGGAAAAATGAAGTAATCCTTTGTAACAACAAGTTTGGATACCAATTTTGTTCTTTCTTTGGGATGTAATGCTTTCAAGATAAATTTTGGAATCCACATGGTTTTTTATTTTTCTTTCCTTTGTGGTTCTTTAGAATGCATTGCTTCTAGGAGAAACTTAAGAATCCATAAGGTTTTTTATTTTTCTTTTTGCTTGATGAGCCTTGTGGATTCTTAAGGAACACATGACATGTCATGATCATATTGAGCTATAGCTTTCACTCTCACCCCTTTATATAGCCCACTAGAGATACATGTTTGAGGTCAAAGCTTGATGTGATGAAATCTCCAAGTAGGCCTCCTATTGAAAAATAAACGGTGAGTCATTATGTGTTTCTATTGCACCCAATATCCATGAAGGCAAGGGGAGATGATACAGTCACAATTACTCATGTAACATATGACAGAGTGTGCAAGTGCACCAAACGCTTTAATCTGATGTTCATTAACCTTAGAAAATGAATTGTTTTCTAATATAATAACAATAAAAGCTTGTTTTTAGCAAGTTTTAGTTTGACCATGTCCTGCATCAAACTCATTAGTAGGTTGAATCAATTTCCTTCATCCCACGGTTTCCAAGATTGCTGCACCAAAAAATCAATAGTGCAAAACTTGTATCTAGTTGAGAAAAAGCAACATCCAATGAGAAAAAACAACATGTAATGAAAAATTAGAAAAAGCAATGAGAAATAAAATGTGCAATGATAACTAGAAAAAGAAATGAGAAAAAGCAAACATCTAATGGAAATTAGAAAAAGTAATGAGAAAAAGCAAACATGCAATGGAAATAGAAAAGGCCATGAGAAAAACCAACATGCAATGGAAGTTAGAACAAGCAATGAGAAAAAGCAAACATGCAAGTAAACACTTAATTATCTAGATTGTGAAATTAATCAATTGGACCACTAATTAATCTAGATTGTGAAATTTATTAATTGAACAACTAATTAACCTAGATTTTAAAATTGTAGATCAATCCAACAAATGTTTTGTCAATTGTGTCAAGGAATCAGTTGCAAAAAACTACAATTTCACCAAAAACTCATGCTTTTGTCAAATTAATGCATGTTTTACATCGGGTTTACCAAAAATGTTGTGTAGGAAAATATGAAGAGCTGCAAAGAACCATTAATGCAACCACACACTCATAATTCTAAGCAAAAAGGTACTCAACCAATGAAGGAACAAACTTGAAATGCAACAAATTAAAATCAAACCAAACCAATGATGCATCCAATTCACATGATCTCCATTGTCCTTATTCTTCTCCAAATGCTCTTAGATATATGTTTGCACAAAGAAAATTTGAAAGTGTAATTTGAAAGTGTAATAAGATGTGATGATGACAAGAAGAAAGTCAAAGATGTGGTTAGTAGAAAATGTTTAAATTGTGATTGAGGGTCGATTGAATGGTGGAAATTGAGAGATTGATTTGACTTTTGAGAAATTAACGGTCACGATTGTGAGAGAAATTGGAAATTGAGTTAGCAATGAAAAGGTAATGAGATAAAAAGACAAAATAAATTAGCAAGTGAAAAAAATAAAGAGGAAAGTTAGTGAGTCAAAAAAGATAGAAAGTGAGGAAGATAAGAGAAGATGAAATTAGCAGGTAAGGTGTATAAATAAATAAATAAAATTTATTTATTTATCCATGAAAAGAGATTAAATAATTACTGAATTGTTTAAACTTTAGAAGAAGGATTAATTTAGGATAATTTGGTAGAAATTGGTAAGTGGAGAAGATAAGAGGAAATTTAGTGAGATGAGATTTGATAGAAATTATTAAGTAGAGAAGATAAGATGAAAGAAAATTAGCAAGTGAGTTGGTTAGGATATTGAGAAAATTAGTAGGTCGGGTGGATAAATAAATAAATAAAATTTATTACATCGTGAGGCATATTACACTCACATATGGATGTAGAAATGTATGTTAATAAAGAAGAAAAGTATTTAATTGGATGTGTTTGAGTGTCAATGAAATTAATTTTTTTTTTTAATAAGTAAATAGCTGCATAGGGGCAACACCCTTATATTAAACAAAAAGGAGGATACAAGGCCTGATTCAAAAAGAGTGGTAGGGGGAAAGAATTGGGAAGAAAAACCCCTACCATGGCTCAAGTCTAAGACAAGAAAGACCAGCCCTGAGGGATGGAATAGTACAAACATAAACCAACCTCTTACAGAAACGGAGGTTTAAAAACATAAAAGCTCAAAAAGAAGAGAGACCAGATGGCCTAGTGACAACCAGAGTCAAAGAGAGTCTTCAGAAGCATCGTCCGCTAGCGCATTAGCCACATCCAGAACAATGGGACATTTTGTGCCACAATTTGAATGACCAGTCGATTCTGCCTTCTCCTTTGGGAGTCAGTAGTCGTCTAGGATCCACTCTTCACCTAGCCCAAAACCCCAGTCATTTCCATCCACTAGATCTTCATTCTCCAAAATCCCAAAGTCATCGATACCCGCAATATCTTCATCACAAAGAAATTGTGCTCACCATTCCGAAGTGAAACCGCTTTGGATGCCAGCCACTTTAAACAGGAAATCAATGTTCCTGGAGATGTCAGGTCAGGTTGCTTGGAGAGACTCGAAATCTAGAGAATTAACAATCACAAGCTTCTTAACCTCCACTCCGTTGCCTAGCAACATATAGTAGTTTTGGGGTAGCGGAATTCTAAGATTGGCATCAATATTGTCCAATATAGCATCTATTTCCCCCAACAAGCAATGCTTAAACATCATTTGCGTTAACAGTTTTGCTTTTTGCTTACTAGTGCCCATGTAAATTATCATTGCAAGAAAGAAGGTTGGGATATCAGCGTTGGCTTTGTACTTGTGATATGCCATGAGGAATTCCATTCCTAGAATCCTCTTAACGTTGTGGAGAATGAGAGGATGTTGAGAGAAGAGGACCTCTTGTAGACGTTTGTCCGTGATTTCACCCAGGAAAGCCATCTGGTGACAAGTAGCTTCAAGGAGGATTGGTGTCTCCATAGCGAATCGCCAAAAAGAAAAGCAATTGTTTGATGGAAAGAAGGGTATACCATTGTTAAATAGCACAACATCAAACCAGTGAATACAGCACCCTGCAAGCAATTCATACCCAATAAATATCCACATGCGTTAGCTGTCAGTATCCACAAACCATCTGTGGCAAAGTTCCTCAAATTGGTGTCGATTGACTTTAAGCATCAAGTGATTGGAAACAAATCATGAGAGAATCTAATTGTGACTAGATGTTAAAGTACACTTATATCTAATTACCTCGAGGCCAAAACCAGCACTAATCAATGATTTCGGAAAAGCATCACATCACGTTGGTGAGAAGAGACCATAACAGGTAAATAGGGAAAATGGTCAATCTCTCCACCGGAAACCATGACTCGGGGTAAAGCGGCTACCGGGGAGCAAAGCAGCAATTTTCTCCATAGCCGGAAGTTGTGGAATGAACCAGAGAGTGCACAACCATTAATAGACCCAACTGGAGAGTGACCCCTAAACGGAGAGCGAGGATAGCATGTCAACCGGTGGAACCAATGCCACATCACCAACCGACCCAAAAAACATCATCGGTGAATAATTAGGTGGGATCACCTATGGCTATAGCCAATTTAGAAAGTCTATCAACTTCACCATTACCTTCCTTGTAGGATGTGGCTAACGCAAAATTCCTCAAAGGTAGCTAGCAGCGCCAAGATCGGTTGAAGCCACTGGTTAAGACGCCAACTAGGGATGCTATTATAGTGGATCGCATTAATAACACTTAATGAGTCTCCCTCTAAATGAATTATTTGCACCCCTAGCTCCTTCCCTAACTAAAGGCCTTCGAAAGATGCTCTGAATTCCACTTCATTATTAGTGGCCACACCAATCTTTTCAGAGATTTCTTTTAAATAGAGACCATCAGAGTCCCTCAGAATACAACCAACTCCACTTTGACCCGAATTTCCTGCAGATGCACCATCAAAGTTTACCTTGCACTACCCAACCTCTGGCGCATCCCATTTCACCCCCACTCTTGGATTGATCTGATCCACCGGGGTACCCAGTCCGAAGATCGGAGGGATGAGGAGGTTTGGAAAAGCCAACTTAATCTTACAATCCCAATCCGTGAACAAATTTTTCTTTAATGATTTGGATTGGGAAACCTCATTTAGGAGTTCAGTCAGGTGGTTCTCTATTTTCTCACAAAGAGACAATAGGCTCATTTCTTTACCCTAGAAGATTCTATGGTTCCTTTCTTTCCAGATTTCCCTGATCAGAAGAGATGGGAGGATAAAAGGAAAATCAACAAAAACAACCTTACCTGCCGATTTAGGCCATTGCAAAAACCAATTGTGCAGCCTTGTTGGGAAGGGCCAAAGATTTGCAATTTACCCATGAAATGCCACCAGCAGTGACTGGAGAATTTGCAGTGGAGAAGAAGATGATCCACAGTCTCTTCATTTTCCAAACATAAAGGACATTTGTTGGGTCCATTGATACCCATTAACTAGAGCCTTTCTTGAGTTAGGATTTTTCTCTGACAAGCCAGCCAGGCAAAGGAGCCCACTTTGGGAAGGAGATGTTGATGCCAAAAAAGATTAAAAGGCTAGTCTTGTTTGTCGATAGCTACTTCTTTTAGTTTGTAACCAAAACATACTTTGTATTTTCCATTGAAGGAATCGCACCACCTAATAATGTCCTTATCAAGGGAAGGGAAAATAAACCTTTTGTTGAGAATGTCAGTAAACAGGTCCTTCTGATGCTGATCCAAAGAGTTCCATTTCCATTTGGCAATACCATTTTCTTGGATCGGATAACCATAATCATAGATATTGTGCCCCCAAAGGTGACAAATTTATGCCATAATAGGTTGCAGAGAGGGGTTGTGGCATAGGGTGGCATCACTAGACCAAGAATCAAACCAAAAGGAGGCATCCCTACCATTCCTGACATCCCAGGTAACCTGATCACTGATGATTTCCCTGCTGTCCATAATGAAATTCCAGATAGCCGAGCCTTTGGGAGGATTGTTGATAGTCAGAATCCTTTTAGGCTCCAAGGAATGTAGATATTTATGTTTCAAGAGCCTTACCCATTTTTGCTTCTCGCCGCTACAGATCTCCCAAACCAACTTAGCACCCATTGCTAAATTCATAATCGAGATTTGGCGAATGCCAACACCTCCTGCCTTTTTTGGTTGGCAGATCTTTTTCCAGGCTATCAAAGGGAATTTGCCTTTGTCATCTGAACCATTCCAAAAAAAGTTTCTCATTAGAGAAATCAATTCATCTTTAATTGCCACTAGTAATCTCAGGCAAGCCATGGAAAAAACCGGTAGCGCTGAAAGAACCAATTTTATCATAGTAAGCTTCCCAGCAAAGGATAACCACTTGCCTTTCCAAGATGCAAGTTTGGATTTGCACTTATCAATAAGATGCTTCTAGTAGTGAGATCTATTGCTACCAATGAAGAGGTGAGTACCAAGAAACTTCCCAGGGAAGTTAGCAACTCCGAGATTAAGAATCCTTGATAATACAGCTTGTAGGTTAAGTGGGGTGTTGACAAAAAACACTTTAGATTTATGCCAGTTGATTTTCTGCCTGGATGCCAAACAATAATCATCAAGGCATGATTTAATAGTTCTAGCTTCCCTCCTACAAGTCAAACCAAACAATATGGTGTCATCAGCAAACTGGAGATGAGTCGCTTTTTCAACCCCTGTTGCCACATTAACTCCAACCCAATGGTCATCTTGTTGAAGAGCTCCAATAGATCGACCTAGAGCTTCAGCCATTATGATAAACAAAAAAGGTGATAATGGATCACCTTGTCTAATTCCTCTTGTCAAAGGGAAAAAGCCATGGGATGAGCCATTAACCAGAACAGAGAATTTGGGGGAAGAAAGACAACTCATGACCCAAGTGAGTCATTCCTTATAGAAACCAAATTTATTAAGAACATCAAATAAGAAAACCTTGTCCACCATGTCATAAGCTTCCAGGATGTCCAGTTTTAGTACCATATAGGAGTCCTTGGTCTTCCTGGTTGTGTGAAGTGTTTCATGAGCAACGATAATGCCTTCCACAATGGATCTTCCAGGGGCAAAACCGCTTTGTTCATCTGATATAATGTGATTAAGGAGGGGCTTCAATTTGTTAGCTATGATCTTTGTTACAATCTTATATGCAGTGTTGCATAGAGAAATGGGCCTAAATTCACTCATCTGTTGTGGATTTTGCTTCTTCAGAATTAGAGTCAAAAAGGTGTGATTGAAAGCCCCTAACATAGTCATCTTCTTTCTTGATTCTTCTACTGCAAGATGTAGATCTCGAGCAATGATGTCCCAGAAATGATGGAAGAAAGTAGCAGGGAAGCCATCCGGGCCAGGAGTCTTATTCAGTTTCAGCTGGAAGGTGGTAATCCTTACCTCATCAATTGAAATAGGAGTATAAAGAGCTATATTTTGATCACTAGATATAACATAAGGGATTGAGTTCAGAATTCTGGTTCTTGCTTCATGATCAATCTGATGGACCCCGTTCAACAAAGAGTCAAAGAATCTTATAGCTTCCTACGCAATGTCCTCATAATTCCTGACGGTAACTTTGTCTGGTTTCATAATCTTCGATATTTTGTTTCTATTTTGATAGGCAATGACCGATCGGTGGAAGAATTTGGTGTTTTTGTCACCTTCCTTAAGCCATAACTCCCTTATTTTTGACGCCAGTGAATTTCCTCACACCAAAGGATTTCATTTAGGTCAGACTTGAGAGAATTTTCTTTGATAAATAGATCCTCAGTCATTCCAGAAATGATAACAGAGCTGGTTAAGTCTGTCAGTTCAGACTTAATTCTTAATTTCTCCATATGAATATTCTTGAAATGGCTCTTATTCCATTCTTTGAGCTTGACCTTATTATATTTGAGCTTTTTATTGAGAATGAGAAGTCTCAAATAATTCCTAAAAAACCGTTTCATTCCACCAAGCAGCTATAAGCTCATATAGTTCAGGCACTCTGAACCACATTTTCTCAAACCGAAACGGAGTGCCCCCCTTCGCTTGACCCAAGGCGACCTCCAGACAGATCGGGTAGTGATTTGATTTGATAAGTCGAAGAATCGACAATTCTAAGGCTAAATTTTGTCCTAACCACTCACCAAAGACAAGAAACCGGTCAAGCCGTTCAGCAATATTAGTAAAACCTGCTCTCCGGTTCGTCTATGTGAAAATACCATTTTTCGGAACAATGTCTAAAAGGTGATTCTGCTCAACAAAATCCAAAAAGTCCTTCTGGGACGTATCAGTTCTTTGAATACCTCCACTTTTCTCAGTGCTAGAGAGGATCGCATTGAATTCCCCAGATACCACGCAACTACCGTCGGTAATATTATTTAGTTTGTTTGATAAGAGAGCCTAGAGAGCCCGTTTATCACATGCAGTAGATGGTCCGTACACATTGAAAAGATTGAAATTCTCATTCCATCCAAGAATGGTAACCGAGCAGTGTTGCCAATACTTATCTTCCCCTACAAGTGAGATCTTAACATTCAATGGGTTCCAAATGATACCCAAGCCACCAGAGGCTCCATCTGATTGCCTAAAAAGCCCATTCCACTATTTCCAAACTCTCATTTTAGCAGCAGTCTCAGCCATACTCCATTTAGTTTCTTGAAGTAGCCAAATATCTCCTTTAGTGTCATCAATCTGGCGCTTAATCGAGCGCCATTTGTCAAGGGCATTGATGCCCCTGACATTCCAAGATAGGAGTTTCATTGCTCTTGGGAAGGGTATTTCCCTTCCCTAAATTAAGTTTGGTTTGACCATAGGCAGTACCAGCCACTACAAGCATAACTTTTTTGGACTTCCGCCCCCGCACACCTTTTGGCTTAAAATTAGGTTTTTCAATAGTTGAATCCGATTTACCAAAACCTTTTGGAGTACCCTCCAGAATAAGATCTGAGTCTGGTTCAAAGTCTTCCTCCCCCTCCAAGGCGGAGGTTTCAATTTCGCCATGTGCCCTCCCATTTCCCTCAACATGCTAGTCTCCATAACCGGAGAGTGAAGATTGCCATCTTCAATTACCAGTTGATTCCTAGGCACACAGGGGGAGGCTGGAAGTGAATCCGCTAACTTGGATTCAATATCTGCCTGTAGGGTTTTGGTCTTCTCCAAAAGTGTGAGAAGATCTTGTTGACTCTCGCATTGACCAGAGGAGGGAGGAATTATGATCAAAGGGGTTTCTTCCGTTAGTGGAACATTCTCATTGTCAAGAGTGTTGTTGGAAATAGCTTCCCAGGTGTCAAAGGCAATAGAAGGTTCCGGTTGCAGATTAACCTCAATAGGAGATTGCATACAAGAATAACTTTGCTGAATTGTAGCCAAAACATCACAACTAATACCGGTATGATCTAAGGAAAATCATTTAGGACAAATATGCAGTTGATCCTCTCTATCAATCTTTTGGATCCAGATCTTCCCTGCCTCAATAATCTGACTTCATCGAGAATCTTGGTGATTTGATCCATGCTAATACAAATTCTGAGGAAGCTTCCCCATAATTTATCCTCCAAGATATCATCTGCTAATACAAAGGTACCAATGTCTTTGCATAAATCCTTGATGACATCAATGTGCCAATAATCTAAGGGACAATTATACAGTCTTATCTATACCTTGTTGTTCGGCAGTACATATGTTCGGGGGTTGAAATTGGGCTACCAATCAATGGTGTGAACTTCAATGCCATCTAAGATGTATGGACCTTTATTTTTCGCTTGCCATTTATCCTTATTGCTCATAAATTCAATCATATAGAAATCATTTGGGAGGATATTAATGTTAATATCCTTACCCTACTGCGCTCTACACCAGAAAGTTATCCTTAACCTGCTTTCCACCACCCCACTTGATGAAAAGGCAAGACTCAAGCAAATTTGACCTAGCAGAATTAATTTTATTTTCATCCAAAAAGATGGTGGGTCTTGAGGTTTTTCTTATCGGTTTATGCAAACAGGGTCGCTGAGGGAGGGAGGCTTCTCTTCGAAAGTCAGGGTGTCTTTCGTGGCTCGACCAAGGGTTTTGATTGTTAGGGCAAATATTGGATCTCCAGAACCTAGCTCGGTCAGCCCTTGAGTTGTATTGCCTGAAGCGCCCATTCCGCTTTTGGGGATTCCCGTGATCAATCGGGGGAACCAAAAAAGAGTCAGTGTGAGGATTGCCTCTCTTGGGTGTCGCACCGAAAATGCTAGGTTCAGGTGGTGGATACCAGTTTTGGGGAGCCTTTGATGCGGGATGCTTAGCCTTACAAAACCAACCTTTGTTATTCCAAATGAAATCATTCTCCTTCCACTTATGCGGGTCAATAGGGCACTGGTTGCCATTTGAGTAAGGGTTTCCAACGTTTAACCGTGGTCTGGAATGTCTGTTGCCTTGGACCATATATGCTTTCCCAGCATTAATCAGTTGTTAAATAGCTTGCAATCTACCTGTCTCAATGGGGAAAGCAGTGTCCGCTTCATCGCTCCAAGATCCAACCTTCGAAGACTGAGCGTCGGAATAGCACACATCAGCAACCCTGCTCCTATCGCCAGTGCCGATCCTGCTGCCATCCAGTGTCACCATTTCACTCCGCTTTGCTACCCTTTCTTGTCCCTTCTTATTACCCATTTATTTTCTTATTAAGTTTGAACTTTTATTATTAGAGATTTCCCATCAATGAAATTAAATTAAGTTAAATCAGTAAAATTAAATTAAATCGCTTAAATGCTGAGAGGCGTATTACAATCCCATATGTATGTAAAAATGTATGTTTATAAAAATGAAATGCATTTAATTTGATGTGCTTCTGAGTGTCAATGAAATTAAATTAAGTTACTTAAATTCAGTGAAATCACTTAATCACTTGAGATGAAATATCAAGACTATAAAAAATCGTAACTTGATTTTTAATATAGAATTAAGAGAAAAAAATAAGCTAATTAAAATTTAAGAATCATTTAAGAATTAAAAATTAAATAAAATAACTAAAAAATAATTAAATTAAATAATTTAAATGAAACTAGATTTAAAAACCTTATATAAGATAATCATCACACATGATAACAAGGCCAACAATTTTTCTTTTTAACAAATGAATGAAATTGAAATTCAATTAAAAAACTAAAATATTTTATTTTTCTTTTTAGTTTAATTTTTAGTTCTATTTTAATATGGATCTAATACATAATGCATAGTCCAATCAACTTAGTTCAGTTAGCTTGGAGTAATGTAGGTATTTATTTTATGAGAGTTGCAACTTTTCCATAATAATATCTCTTAACGAGAAGAAAAATTAAATTATGATATTAAAAAATATATTAACTACTTTTAATAATTGCAACTTTATGCATTTTCCTTTTTTTTTAAATTAAAAAAATTGAATGAACAAAATAAAAAGTGATTGAAACAGTTGCAACTTTAAAAATAATTCTAAAGTAAATAGTTGCAAGTTTTAAAATAGAAAAGTAAATTAAAATAAATGGATATTTTTAATAGTTGTAACTTTCTATATTTTTCTATTTTTAAAAAATAAAAATAAATGACTGAATTTTAAAGTTGAAATTTTCTGAATATAATCTCATCTTCAATTCTCTATATAACATTCATCCATTGCATTCATACATTACATAATTATAATATTACGCATTGTAATAGATAAGTCAATTCTCTATATAACATTCATCCATTGCATTCATGCATTACATAATTATAAAATTACACATTGTAATAGATGAGTCAACCATAGAAACAAAGTAGGAGAAAAAGGTAAGTATTTATGTATATCTTATATTTGTTTTTAACTTGATCGCATCTACAATTATTAATATAACAATCATTCTTGCATTCATACATTACATTCAATATTTTGCAAAAAACAAATTCACCTTCAAATTTTTTTTGTAGAATTACACATTTGCAACAAAGGAGTCAACCATCATTGCAAAGGAGCAGCCAATCACAACATATCAGTAAGTTTTTCAAAACCTCATTCTATGCTTGCGCACTCTAACAATTTTTTTTAAATCACTTTCCATTACCTTGATTTGTCATAGGATATAGTACAAATAATTTATCTATATTTCATTCTAAGGGATGGAGAATCATGAGAATGAAATAGAAATAATAAAGATTAATGGCACTGATACAAAAAAGTCCATATCAAGGCCATAGCTTTATAATGTTTCAGTTAAGTCAAATGATTTGACACTAAGTGTCAAGACTCCATCATGAGCCCACTTCTTTCTACCCATTTGTTTGAGTCAAAGGACTTATATGATAGTGAAATAGAAAAAGTGAGGAGATCAATAAAGAATCGGTGCAACAAACAGGTTCAAGAGCTGAAATTAATATGCTCTTGTACTCATGGGATACAAGTTGCAAACATCGCAACTTTTGAAGAAACTGTCGAAAAGTATCCTGCTACTTTTCATAAAATAGTTGTATTTAGTAAATTTGTCAAAGAGTTGTTTTATGATGAACATTTACAGCAAGGAAAACTTGAGATTCTTATCCAAGCTATCCAGGGTTACTTGGATGAAATGTAATACAATACTATTTATAGTATTGTGAAATAATAAATTATTTACTTATTAGTAAACAATTGAAATTTTGTTCCAATCTTTTGTTTTGTCTAGTTTTTACTTTTGTTAATGACTTATATTGTGACAAATAATTTGATCAAAGTCAATCTATTTTCTTATTATTTATTCAAATGTAATTGAATACTATTTATAGTTTTATGTATCCATTTATTAAAAAATCACATTTCGTTCAAAAATCTTCTATTTTTTGTAATGTCTAAATTATTTAATGCATACATATAACAAGTATCATATTAGTTTTCACCGTAACATCTCATAATTTATCTATGCATGCTTCAAATTTTCAAAGTCATAATTGCTTTAAAACCAAAAAATTATATATTATTAGAATTATCAAAATGTACAACCACTGATATATGGATTTTGTTCATCTATGTTGTGCATTACATTCTAGAATTTCTTTCAAATACTCTAAATGATTTATTCAACCATTTCACTTCAAACTCGTTAATAATAAAATCTTTTTTATTATTTAAAATTCTTTATTATTATTTATGAATATTAAATATTTTCATAATTTGATATCTCTCGGCATATCTTACTTAGATTTTTTATAATATAGGTATGCTAGTTTATCCTTTCTCACATGCTGATTAATTAAACAAATATTTTTTTATTTAATTTAAGAAATGAGAAAAATGATTAAATAGTTAATGAATTATTTAATTTAGTAAATGAGAAAAGAGATTAAATAATTAATGAATTATTTATTCTTTATGTCGAAGGGTTAGCTTAAGGGATTAAATAATTTGGTTGATTATTTAACCGGTTATGGAAATTTGATAAGGGAAATTGATTTAGTAAATTGATCAATGATGACAAACAATTAAGATGAATATGTTGATCAAGGCAAATAATTGATTAAATTTGATTCAAGACTATAGAAGAAAAATTTAACTAAATAACTAAAACTTATTTAATTATTTAGAAGATAGAAGAATGCAATTAGGTTTAATTGAATAATTTAATTATCCAATTAATTTAGATGAGTAATTATTGAAATGTGTTGTCGCATGTGTTTGAAGATTTTCAATGTCTACACAAACAACTCAAAAACCATATCCAAGATCTCATTGATCATGGTGATATTAAAGTGGAAGGTCATGCATCATCTCACCTAATGAGAAATTAGGCTTATCCCCAAAAAATCATATTCATAATATCCTTAGCCATAATATATCCACCTCATATGATTCCATAATAGACCATCTTGAAGAAGCTTTCTTATAAAAAGCCTCCATCTCTCCTTCCAATCCTTTATCCTTGAACCTTCACAACAACAATCCATGCCATCCCCATCAAACAAACCATCCAACAACAAAACCTATTAGGATTTTTTTCCAAGGGTTATCAGAACAAAAAATTGTGGAATTCAAATTAATCTAGTTCTTGTTAAAAATCCTTTCTATGATTATGAAAATCCTAGACCAAACACCATCATGCACTCCATCACTAATTAAGCTCGCTCTAGAGAGTCCTACTCAAAATCCAACTTTTCTTAAATGGCTAGGTCTATTCTTGCCCGCCCATTGAGGGAGAAGTCTCAAAAATCTCGTCCTCTTCCTTGTACCAAATTATCCTAGTGAATCTATACACACCTATCACCAAATTTGAAAAGTCTCAATAGGTCCCAGAGGGATGAAGAATCAGGGAGGATGGCACCGAGAGAGTTCTCTACTCATGGGCTAGGGAATAAGTTTCGTTTGGGGTCGTTTCGTTGTCGGATTTGCCATGAATATGGGCATTTACAGAGGATGTGCCCCAAATCTAATTCTTTAGGTCCATCTAATAGTGGCTTGATTTGCCCTGCACCTAAGCAAGATAAAGGGAAATCTCCTCTAGTGGAGGATAGTGAGGGGTTTGTTCCAGCCAAGACCTGAACTAAGGGAAGAGGGTTGAAAAGAAATTTGAAGGATATGCAAGCAGATGAGATATTTAATAGCTTTAAGGCTTTAAAAGAACTTGATCAATTTGATGAGGCTCTTGAAGGACTTCCTATGGGTCAAGAACCTATGACTACAAAACAGGGTGGTGGGGAACAAGATTGTGTTCCACCTTTGGCTCCTTAGGTGAGGGGTATCGATTCACATATGGATATCAATATCAACCTGATGCCTTCAAGCACTTCAGAACTAGTTGAAAGCAATATGTTAAAGGAGGATGCAGGTCAAAGATGCTCTCTGGTCGATGTGGAAAAGGAACCTAAATAGGTGGGTAAAAATAAGGGATCTCCCCTGGCATTAGGAGTTCAACAGAAGATGCTCAAGAAGGGTATTTCGGATCGGCCTCCTAAAGTGGGTAGGAAGAAAGATCAAGAGAAAGTGAAACTGATGGGTGAGACTCTAGTGGAGTCTGGGGCAATGAAGACTATAGACTCTCATTTTTCACCATCTCAGAAATGATTGTGCTCTCATAGAATGTAAGGGGGTTTGATAGCATCCCTAGACAAAAGGCTATTCATGAATTGATTTCGTCTCACTCTCCTGATGTAGTTTTTATTCACGAGACTAAGTTGTTTGTGGATAGTGTGTTGAATTTGGCTAATAAAGTCTAGGGTAGGGGACATTGTCACTGTATAGGGGCTCAAGGTAATGTTGGAGGTTCAGCCTGTCTCTGGGACCCATGCAAAGTTGCTCATATGTGGTGGGCATCTAGTAGTCATTCTTTGTCTATGGCTGCTACAAGTTTAGAATCAGGAGAAATCAATCTTTTCTCCAATGTTTATGCTCCAACTGATTTTCCTGGGAAGACTAAACTATAGCAGCATATCAGATTGGTTAGGTCTTTAGCCCCCTTTCTTCCTTGGATTCTTGGAGGAGACTTCAATGCTATTGTTAGTTTGAGTGAGAAAAAGGGTGGAGTTGGCCGATTGAAGCAGTCTTCCAGCCTCATCCGAGATAATATAGATTTTCTGAGGTTAGTGGACATCAAGCCAACCAATGGTATGTATACTTGAAATAACATAAAGTGGGGTGAAGATGCTATTTTGGAAAGGCTTGATAGATTTCTTGTTTCTTGTTTTTGTGGGGGATAGCTAGAACATCAATTCTGAAATTCTTGATTGGAGAGATTCAGATCATTGGCCCATTAAACTTTCAGCTTCTGTTTTCAAAATCTCTAAAAATCCTTCCTTTAAATTCCAACTTATGTGGCTTCGGGATTATTCTCTTCATGAGCATATTGTTGTTTGGTGGTCAAGGGGCAAACCAGCTTATGGGACAACAATGTTCTCCTTTTTTTAAGAGACTCAAATTTGTTAAGTACAGATTGAAGAGATGGAACATGCAATGCTTTGGTAACCTTTTCAGTTCTAAGGTAGTGGCACAGGCTTGCCTTGATGAGGTCACTCATAAGATTAGAGATCATGGGTTATCTGAGGAGTTGTTTCAATTGGAGGCTGAAGTTGTCAAGGACCTTGAGGAGTGGGAACTTCGAGAGGAATTTTTTTGGAAATATAAATCCCGCATTGACTGGCTACAAGAGGGAGATAAGAACACATCCTTTTTCCATAACTCGGTTAAAGACAGGAGACAGGGTAGCTTCATTACCTCGCTTAAATCTTCTGATGGGCTCACGTTATCCTCTTTCAACTTGATTTCGAGAGAGATTGTGCATTACTTTTCAAACTTGTTTAGTGAAGATAATCCTCTTGCTAGCATGGAGGAGGATTTAATCCTTGACTGCATTCCTTCCTTGGTCACTGAGGAAATGAATGAGTTGTTCATGAAACCCGTTACTCCAAAGGAGTTAAGAGGGAATTGCTTTCCAAATGAAGAAAGGTAAAGCTCCTGGACCAGATTATAGGAGTTGAGAAAATACAACACCACAGGAGCCTGAAGATCTTCTGCAAGCCGAATAACCTATTACAAGGAGAAGCAATGAAGCAAAATCTGAAGAACATACAAAACACAGAGAATATGCTCAAAAAGAGAGAGCTCAATATTCACAAAAATATGTAATGTGATTCTTACAATGAAAAGAAAGAACTCAACCTTTAATAGGTCAAGAAACCTTAAAAAGGGAAAAACTAGGTTTGCACATAATAATTAATTAAAATAATTAATTATATGCACCTAAAGTTAGCTTAAGTGTAAAAGAGATAAAGGGAACTTAAATAATTAAACAAAGAATGTTTAATTAATCAAGTAAATACCCGAATACTCTAACACCCCCCCTTAAGCTAAACTTAGGGAGAAGCTAAAACCTAGAACAGCTACTGAAAGCAATAAAGATGGGTCCCGACAACAAGGCCTGATCAGGTACCCAAATACAATGAAATCTCTATGTAACGGAGACAAAGGAGAAAACCCAATGGGAAAAAACTCCTCTCCAAAAAGAGATAAAAGAAAACCACTGAAGCATGAAGAACATGCAAACTCTATCGAAGAATAACTGCTGATCTGAAGAACATCCACTGAACTAGAACATGACCAGGTAGAGAAGACTGTAATCTGCATGAGTGCCCTCAAATGACACTACTCGAATCAGGAGGCAAACAAGGCAAAACAATTGAAATCGAAGATACAGATGGCATGAGAAACCAAAGCCTGAAGAGCTGATCAATCGAACCATGGAAGCAATAGAACCAACAGGATAAACCTCCCCATAATGCGAAAGTGGGAGAGGGACAGGAACACTGAAAAGGACAGCAAAAAACAATTGCATGACGAAGAACCAAGAACATCAAAGGTGCTGAGACACATCATCATGAGGCGAATGTCATGGAAGGAACACTCACTTGACAAAGGAAGATGGCAAACAAAGGCAAACATCAACCCCCTCATGGTACTTGATCAACAGTGCATGTACAACAAGACACAAGATATGCAAGATTCCAAGTAAACAATGCATGATGGCACTTTATCTCAGTGTGTTTGCATAATTACAAGCTACAATGATAAGAAGACTGGAAATAGAAATGAGAATCAAAACAGAGACACCCTACTCATAAAAGAGATCCCAGGACCTGAAACAACCACGATATCCACCAGAGTGCTGAAAAGCAAAAAACTGAATAAAATATGCATGGAGCAGAATCTGGAAATAAAACCCATTTTTCCGGAAAGTACACAGCACAAGCTTTCCAAAAATATAAAGTTTTTGAAAAACGGAGTTCGGATGCTCATTCTACGTCTCCCGGAGTGCAAAAAAGAAACCTCACTTTGACTGTAAAAAAACACAGTCAAACAACAAAATTGGAAAAAATTACCAACACCATGAGGTCAGCCTCAAAACCAGCTTTCCGACGCCTATTTGTTCTCAAAAAAATGACTTCGTATGCCCAAGATAGGGCCAAAAAACCAAACCCCCCCCCCTGAAAAAGCCAAAAAAAGGGGGTCTGGTTGCTTGTTGGTGGTCCGGTGGCCAGTGGGTGGCGCATCGGTGGCGGGGCGGCGGCCGAGTGGCGGCCCGGTGGCGGAGCGATGGCTAGCCGAAAAATAGGTCGGGCAGAGGCGGCGAGGCCAAGGCTTAGCGCGGCAAGCTGAGTGGGGAGGGGGGAGCGGGCGGAGCTGGGCTGAGCTGCAGGCGGGGAGACCGGTGGCGACAAGCGACGGTGGGCTGGGCAGCGGGCAGCGCAGGGAGGCGGCGGTTGGTAGGGAAGCTGCAGGCGGTGGAGCCGAGCGGAGCTGCAGGCGGGGAGACTGGCGGCGGCGACATGCAGCGGCCAACGGAAGCGCCGATAAAAGGCGGCACGGGGCCCGAGGGCAGGCAGTGGCAGGGCCGTACTGACAGCCGTAAAAAAAATACAAAGAAAATTTCGGCCTGCATGCCGTAAAAAGGCAAATTTTTTATTTTTTTTGAAATTTTTTTTCTCGATCTGTGTGCCAGGTCCGTACAGCCTGGATCTGAGAAAAAAATTGCTCCTAGAGGCTCAGGAACCAAAATAGGTCGAATTTTATATGACCATAGGGGTTTTCGGGCCTTCTGAGCACGATGGTGAGGTCCATTTAGGCCCAAAGTGCTCAGAAAAAAAGCTCAAACCCTAGGTACACAAAAAAATTTCTGAAACTCCAGATCTGCTTCCAAAGCAAAAATTCTCAAAACAAGAACAGGCAACTGCAGATTTGAGCTCTGATACCATATAGGAGTTGAGAAAATACAACACCACAGGAGCCTGAAGATCTTCTGCAAGCCGAATAACCTATTACAAGGAGAAGCAATGAAGCAAAATCTGAAGAACATACAAAACACAGAGAATATGCTCAAAAAGAGAGAGCTCAATATTCACAAAAATATGTAATGTGATTCTTACAATGAAAAGAAAGAACTCAACCTTTAATAGGTCAAGAAACCCTAAAAAGGGAAAAACTAGGTTTGCACATAATAATGAATTAAAATAATTAATTATATGCACCTAAAGTTAGCTTAAGTGTAAAAGAGATAAAGGAAACTTAAATAATTAAACAAAGAATGTTTAATTAATCAAGTAAATACCCGAATACTCTAACACAGATGGCTTCCCTATTGAGTTCTATCAAGAATTTTGGGACATTGTTAAGATGGATCTCTTGGAGGTAGTGTTGGAGTCCCAGGGAAGTAAGCAGATGTTGAAAGCTTTGAATTCTACTTTCATGGCTCTTATTCCAAAAAGAGAAGGGGTTGACTCCTTAAATCTCTTTAGACCTATTGCTCTTTGCAATGTTGTCTACAAAATCATTACTAAGTTGATTGTAGAGAGGCTCAAGCCTTGGCTTAGAGTCCTAATTTCTGAGGAGCAAGAGGTTTTTGTTGTTGGGAGGCAGATCTTGGATGGGATTGTAGTTGCTATTGAAGCTATCCACTCTATGCACTTGTCTAAAGAGAAAGCCATGTTTATAAAGCTTGATAAGGCTAAGGCATATGACAGGGTCAAGTGGTCCTTCCTGGAGAAGATTTTAAAAGCCTTTGGATTTGGTCCGGACTGGATTGATTGGGTTATGAGCTGCATTATCTATGTGTCTTTCTTTGTCCACATTAACAGTGAGATGTCTGAACTTTTTGGGGCTTCTCATGGTCTTCGGCAAGGAGATCCTCTCTCACCCTATCTCTTTATTTTAATGGCTGAAGGCTTGGGAAGATTTATCAAGGCTAGAGTGGACAAGGGTTGATTCAGGGCTGGAGTTGGGAGGACATAATTCCTCCTCATTTTCACTTACAATTTGTTGATGACATGGCTCTGATGGGCCTTGCTAGAGTTAGTGAGGCAGAGAACTTCAGGAGGTCCTTGGATATTTATATGGTAGGTTCTAGGTAGAGAATTAATGAAGATACGTCCTCCATTTTTTTCTTTAATACTCCTAAGCCGATTCAAAGTAGAATTGATAGAATCCTGTGTTTCCATATTGGGGCCTTGCCCTTTGTGTATCTTGGTATTCCCATCATTGTTGGTTCTTTTCCAAGAAGGTTCTGGCAAGAGGTTTTAGATAAGTTTCGCATAAAGGTTTCCCATTGGACACATAGGTGGCTTTCCTCCGCTGGGAGAGTTATTCTCTTTAAGTCTATTATCCAGGCTCTTCCTCTTTATAGGTGCTTCATGCAGGCTGCTCTTGCTAGTTTCATACGGGAATTTGACTCCATGTCCCGTCAGTTCTTATGGGCTAGTAATTTTCTTTCTAAGAAATGGAGTCTGGTTAAGTGGGACTCAGTTTGCAGAACAAAGCAGGAAGGGGGACTTGGTCTTAGACAGACTAAATTAATGGATCAAGCCTTGGCTGCTAAGTTGTATTAGAGGTGGTGTTGTCATCAGGATCAGGACTGGGCCAGAATTATCACTACAAAGTACTTGGGAGGTGTTGAGAATAGGGATGTTCCTAGATACAATCTTGAGGGTAAAGGATCTATTATTTGGAGTACCCTCAAACGAGGGGCCAAGTTAATCAAGCAAGCATTATTTTGGATTTGCAATAAAGGTTTTGAGGCTCTTTTTTGGACAGACTAGTGGGATGGGTTTCCACCTCTTCTTTCTGTCTATCCTCACCTTCGTCCATTGAGTAACATTTTTCTAGAGGCTGGATGGACTAAGGTGGAGGACTATAAAGCTTCTCGGATGTTGTGACAAGTTGATGTTTTCAGTTGGAAAGGAATGCATGAATGGCCTCCAGGAGGTTATGAGGAGGAATGTCAAGAGCTTGTTATAATCCTTGTAGGAAGGGTGTGCAGCTCTTCAAAGGATAGGGATAAACTTGCGTGGGGACCTAACCCGAAAGGTAAATTCATTGTCGCCACTAGGTATAGGGAGCTAGTCAGAAAGCTCTTTGGGGATTCTCTAGCAAATTTGGCTGGAAAGGAACAGAAGGATTTTTCAGGGTAAGAGAATGTTGAGCCATCAGGTTTGGATGCGCATTATCAACAGTCTACAAGAAACTTTGTTAGCTAAGTGTGATATATCTTGTGATGTGGATCCGCGGGACTTGCCTATTATTCGGAGGTTAGGATTTGAGGGTTGTAGATCCCAATGGACCCCATCTCGTGTGGTTCGTCATGGCAGAAATAAGGTTAGTAGAGATGGTCATTGGAAACCTCCTCTGAAGGCCGAAGGAGGTTTTGAAGGTTAATACTGATGGATCCTCCAGGGCAATCCTGGGCATACTGGGATTGGAGGGGTTGGTAGAGATTCCTCAGGGGTGGTCCGATTTTTCTTTTCAGTCTATAAGGGTTTTCACACTAACAATTTTATGGAAGCTCTGGCTATCCTCTATGCCCTGGAGGTTTGTTGTGCCTTGGGATGGAGGAAAGTTATTTGTGAGTCTTGATTCTCAAGTGGTTGTCGATGTGTTGAATAATGGGGTGGCTGAGGATAAGAGTTGGCAATTAGTGGGGGTGGTCAACAAGATTATCAAGTTGAGTAGATCCCTGGATTATGTTACCTTTTGCTATATCCCTCGGGAGTGGAACAAGGTAGCAGATAAATTGGCTAAATGGGCTGCTAAGCACATGGGAGTGTGGGATGTCCAGGATTGGAGTAATTTGTTTAGGGAGCATTCTGGGTTGTTGGAGGATCTTGTTACGGAGGATATTCGTGTCTATTTGGGAGGTTTAGGTGATCATTGACTGATGTTCGGCCGTAGGACCAGTTGTATTGTTGTTCCTTGCTTCTTTGTACTTTGGCTTTCTTGATTCAATAAATTTTTACCTCTTTGTGTTTTTAAAAATATATATATATCCTAGTGGTGGTTTGTGGTGAGGATGTGATAGAAAATGTGGATTACTACTAACATAGAGGTTTGATGTATAGATTCTCCCACTTCTGGCCCTCTCTTCCTAACCTACACAATTGGGTGTTGGAGGCCTCTTGTAGCTAGTAAGATGGAGAGTTCTTCCCTTGTGCTAGAGGTTTTTCATTACTTCCTTTGCTTCTTCTAAGGATAGACACTTGGTCTTGTGTCAATTGTAGGTTTGAGGAGAGCACTTTCTAAATTAAACCCTAGTCAACCTCATTTAATCCCCTTATTGAACCACTATATGTGCATCTGTTGTGGGTTAGGCTATTAAATTGCCCCCTTCACTTTTGGGAGGATTGTTATTATGAGGCCATTGAAAACTCTATCAGTCACTTCTTGAAGGTTGGCGATTGCACTTTCTACATGGGACATTCTACCTTTGGTTGCATATTAGCGGATATTGACATCTCCAAGACTCTTCACAAGGATGTGGTTCTGATAATTAGGGATAAACCTTGGACTCAAACACTTAATTATGAGGGCCTCCCTTTCAAATGTCGTTATTGCTTCTTGATTGCTCACTTGGCTACAATTGTCCACTCTCGCTTGCAAAGGAATTGCTACTTGGTGGATGAATGCATTGGTGATCACTTGAATATCCAAGCTCTCGATTCTTTGTTAGATGACTCCAATCAAGATGATGACGAGTCCTTAGCTTTTGGTGCAACCTTATCATACCTTGTTGACCCTATCAATGAACCTCCTTGCTCACATACTAATTCAACTTTAGCTTTTGCTCAACTATAGACTCCTCACATGGTGGAAGGCTGCCATTCACCTTGTCATTCTACTTCACACATTGATTGGCTCTCTAAGGAGATTTCTCCTCTTGCTTCCCCTTGTAATGAGATTTTGGATAATAGCATCACTTCGACTATTGTTAGGAGGAAGAAAGGTCCTAATTCCGCTTCCCAATCTCATGCTTGAGTGGTGGGTGAAAGGTCAATTTGCTCCATACTTGGGATTGTCTGGCCCTAGTTCTCTTTTTTGTTTGTAGTCTTGTTCAATAGCTTGGATAGAATTCTTCTCTTACCACTATTATTTCAATGTTGTGCATGACTCGTTTAAGCCTATTTTATTTGTTTGTTCTTTATACAAGAGTCTAGACCCTTTCAAAATCCCTACTTACCTTATTCAGAAACATAAAATATTATTGTTACATTTATTATCTACAACTAAAATTATGTGCAATAGTGTTACATTTTTATTTTTTGAATTAAATTCACTTATTGTAGAATAGTGTTATTTTGAATTTAATTCACTTATTTTCAATGTTTCTAAAGATGGTGGTCACATGACAACTTAAAAATAATAGATGGTCAAACAATAGCCTCTTGCCAAAATTAACAATATAGTGTGCCAATAAAATTAAAATTGAACAGTTGACAAAGAACTCAAAATATGCAAATAATTTACCATCATATACTATTTATTTCATTCTCATATGTTTTTAACTTTTATAAATAATGATGTTTTTTTTTCTTTTTTGTATTGTAGAATATTTGAACTCAGCGCCATTGAAGTGCCTACAACATGAACTTTGCCATTAAACCATAAGAATGCTAGCTCACTTATCCAAAGAAAAACGCTTTTCATACACTCTTTTCACTATATATATCAACCATAGAATGGAAAAGCACCCTTTTTTGGTTAATTTTTAAAATTGATTATAATATAAACATCTTTTTCTATCAATAATTAATCCACTAGTATGATTTGCACATTAATTCTACACCACACATACGTAAATAGGAAAACTTAAATGTTAGTTCAATATAATTAATACAAGTATTATAATTAGTTAAGTTCATATTTAGAGAGGCATTATATTTAGAGGATTGATGTTATCTTGTTGAGTTTCTTCTAAATGGCCAATTTGATGATTGTTATCATTTCATATGTTGGTAATCTTGGTGATCCGATTGAGCTCATATTGGTCTTGTTTATCTAGATTCGCATTGCCAAAGGACCTCGTATCACACTTAGTGGCATTAGAATATCTCCAAATTTTCTTCTAATATACAATATCAACATTTGGCATTCGTGGGAAAAACTTGCTTAAGCTGGAGTGAATTCACCAATCACTACAGGTCAAATGATCTAAATTGTGAGAATTACAATGTAGTCTTTTAGATGGTTGAAAGATTAATTTTTTCTAAAATAATTCGAAGAAAAGAATATTGGATGCAACAAAAAAAATTGAAGGTCTTTGAACTTAAGGAAAATTTTCATCATATTTTCAAGGGAAATTTTGACCTAAATTAAAGGAAAAAACAAGCAAACCATAAAGGGCTTATCAATTGATGTCACCAACCAGTTTGGCCAAAGCAAAAAAATGAATTCCACCATCCACGGCCAAAAATGTTAGTCAAGAAGGGTTTGGTAGCATATGAGCTGTAATGTTCTTTAAGGTTCCAGTATGGGCGTTTATGTATCATGGGATCAAATGCAAGAATTGAGAGGAATCAAGAGAGCAAGAGGTGAATTACACATTGATTTGGTGATAACATAGGAAAGGAAACCATGCAAATGAATTACCTACAATACATCCCACCCCAATCCTATGTAGGGGAGCTTAATGCATTAACAAAGTCTCAACAAATCAAAATATAAGTGAAGTCATGATTAAGTTGCACACAAAATGTAGATCAGAATTTCATCTCAAGTATTTTGGTTGCTTTTATCATTATCCCTCAAAAGAAATCAATTTATGGTCAAATGCTTCAATTAAACCGTTTCCTTGTGGATGAAAGGTGGTAGACCATTTCCACTTGTTCGGATATTCTCCCAACAAATCACTCATAGTCTACTTGAGAACCTTATCTCTATTTCAAAATTCAAACAATGGACCTATGCAAGCCAAAATGGACCCACCATCAGTGAAACTTTTAATGGTGGCAGACATTCTCAAACTCTGTATAGAGACAGTTGCGCAGCTAGGGTTTATGCAAATAGAACTGAAATAGTCTCGGCAAACTTTTGTCCTGTTCATTTCCTTAATATAAAAATGGGCAATGTAGTGGTATACCGTGAAAAAGACCTGATCAATCATATTGTTTGTTAATTTTCAAGATTATGTCAGAATTGTGTGAACTGTATGCATGGTTCTCAAGACAGTGAAAAAAACCCTGGAAGACAATTTTTTATATCTTCCCATGCTTGGGTCTATATTGTTTTAGAATTTGACTCTCAAAAGACAAGGAACTTGTTCTAGAAACTGGTACATCGGATTTTCGATGGGGGTTTCCTCTGCATTAAGCCTTGGTTCCCTACCTTCGATCCATGCACAAATACCTTTTCCTCAGCTTTTTTTGTGGGTAAGATTGCCTTACCTGTTGTTGCAAATTCTGAGAGACCAAGAGTTTGGAAGCTATTGGTAATGGACTTGAACATTTTCACTATATATCAAATAAGACTTCTAGATTAATTTGTTCCACTTATGCCCACATTTACATAAAGGTGGAGAAGGATATTACCAAGGGTTTGCCTACAATGATTTCTGTCAGTGGATGATCGAAGATGGCAACTTGTGGATTATTAGAAAATTGCTTTCAGGTGCAGAAAATGTTTCTCTTCTGTACATCTCACTTTTCAATGTCCCAAAAATTCTTCCAGACAATGGTCAATACACATGGGAGTAAAGTTCCTGCTGATCCTTTGAGACCCACTTGATGGGTCCAAATGAGGATGATGTTCAAAGTCCTTCAACAAAGTCTACAGCCACCCAAGCTTCTGATTCAGCTTTGGCACCTTCAACCCTAGTGACTGAAGGGAACACAAGTACAGTTTTAATCCCACAAAAGATTTTAGGGAACAGTCAAGCAGATTCCTGACCGCTGTAAATTTCGGATCATACTATGGCCATGTCAGATGGAATTTCAGATGCTTCTAAAGATGAAGTCAAACTGTTTTCCCCATGAAGGATCCTACATCATTCCTATGGAGAAGAATCAGACTGTGGTGAAAAATTGTATACATCCAACGGACTCAGATCCCCCATTCTCAAGAAATTTGGGCCTTGGTCAGAATTTGTTCTTCTTGTGAAAAGCATGAAAGACAAACCTCTTAAAATAGATGAAATTTGGTGGTGAACCATCACTTACCAGAATCCAGTGCTCTGATGTTATCTTTGTGCCCTTAAGGTGCTTAACCAAGTTAACTAGTATATATATCTACAAAGTAACAAATTTAGGGAGCGAACCTGGAACCTGATATATCAATACTTTTACAAGGATGTTGATAGTTCTGAATATTTAGTCCGGAAGCTGATATATCAGTACTTTTACATGGATATTGATAAATCTGAATATTTAACATGATAACAGTATTTAACGGCTAGACAAGTATGTCTGATTCATGTGACAGCCTAATAAACTGAGAAAAAATAATCTATAGTGCTAACCTAAGCATTTCAGCCAATTCAGTGCGTTAACCAGTAGAAAACATAGAAATAAAACAAATCAAGAAGATGATTTGTTATCTAAAGAATGTCTATAACATAACTTATTATGAATGTCTATAACATAACTTATTATCTAAAGAGTGCCTACGTAACTTATACAAAATCGACAGAAACACCCATGAAAAGCTTTTTCTCTTGAATAAAACAAAAGCATATGCAACTTTCCAGTAAAAGTAAACATCAAATCTGAAACAAGGACGAGAATGGAGAACTGATCTAGTAGAAAGAAAAATCCTACAGGTTATAAATTCGCTAAGTAAGATTAGAACTGTCCACATTCAGTACTACTGAATAAAATGATAAGCATCAAGAAAAGGTATTATGTTAGAAGTTAATTGTTAACCAATAAAAAACTTATCTACAGACAAATCCATACAATGCTCCACATAACCGACTGAATGTTCTCTATATTTTTGGAGAAACATAAGATCAAAATAGTACAAGTTATAAGATAATTCTACCATTAAAATACCAAAAAATAGAGCAAAAGTCAGAAAAATAGAAGTTTCAAGATAATTCTCCAAATAAAATACTAAAAAAACAAAAAAATCCAAAAACGTTTGAAGGGTCAAACAAGCTCCAATGCCATTAATTATCCAATCTGCAACATAGAAATGGATGTATAACAGAGTATTATGAATAGGGAATCAGACTTGTAAGCTTAGTCATTAGATGGCAATATTAGTGACCAGATATGTAGGATATGAAGTCTAAATAACAAAGGTTGTGGGAAGAGGAGAATGTGCATGGCAGTCTTTTTAAGTGTACCCAAAAATTAATATATGGAGCTTTGAGTTAAAAATACTACCTGTACTTCGGGCCAAAAAAGGAAATATCCTAAAATCATTACATTTTGGTTCCTGCTTATGGACCAGTTCAATAACTCCACATAAGAGGTGCAGCCATAATAATTTAACGCATATTTTTTCAATCAACAAAGTGCAAGCTATAATGATACAGATCAACCCAATGGAGTTGGACAATAGATAAAAATGAAAAATCTTTCTACTTAAAATAAATATGAAAGTGCCATGCTCATTACTCCTGAAACAAATACTATCTTGCAGAAACAAAACACTCAAGAAAGTGGCAACTACAAGTTACCATCAAGGATGAGCAAAATACAGTTATAAGTGGTATTAGATAAAGACTACCAAATGCCTCAAAAAATGCAATTGAGATATAATACCATATTTCAGAGCTTGTTATGATGTTGCTATGAACAACAGCCCTTCTTTGAGTTAGTATCAGATTCTGCAACAATAATAGTCTTGCCCTCTTTGATACCAGCTCCTGCAGCCTCCTCTGAAGCAAGAGCTTTCTTACTGATTATCCTGTGAATCTCACCCAGAATTGTTTGAAAAGCTTTCTCAACATTAGTGGCTTCAAGTGCTGATGTCTCTAAAAATGATAAACCTTCTTTCTCAGCAAAGCTCTGAGCATCTTCTGTTGCCACCCCCCGCAGATGCTTCAGATCAGATTTGTTACCCACTAGCATGATCACTATGTTAGAATCTGCATGGTCTCTGAGCTCTTTCAGCCATCTTCCAACATTTTCAAAAGTTGTAGGCTTAGTGATATCATAAACTAGCAAAGCCCCAACAGCTCCTCGATAGTAAGCACTTGTAATTGCTCTGTATCGCTCCTGGCCAGCAGTATCCCATATTTGTGCTTTTACCGTCTTCCCTTCAACCTATAGGAGTATTATAAACAATCAAATATTAAAAAAAAAAACATATAACACAAAACAAATAGTAGTTGTCTTAAATTAAAATGAGATTTGATCAAATAACAGTGTACTATACTTTGTGCAACAACCCATAGAAGAAAATGTTCTCAGGAACTTCTCAGCATCCCAAAAGATAAAGATCAGTAAAAAACTAAAAAAAGAAAAAAAGAAATAATTGATGTTTTTTACATTTAAAGCCATCCTAATTACATAGAGAGAGAGTGAAAGTAAACAAGAGTGTACATCATGAATTTAAAAATGGATTTTTCTCATTAATTTTGAGATTACTGATTACAGAATAAATGACAGCAAGTCAATGAGACCACTAACATTTGTGATGCAACAACAATAAGAAGTCAAAGAATAGCATAATCCTTTGACAGTTTTGTCTAGTAATGACTATGCTCATGAATCATGAATAATAACAGCAGAGTTCCCTGTTATCAAACGCAACAGTCATAATCACTAATCACAATAACGACAGTCATGTTCCCTATTCATGAGGTTTTCAAAACCAATTATACCAGGGGTCTTCACAGCTTTAGATGATAATCCAAGTTGTATAACCCATTTATAAAATTTCTAGAGTAGAATGACCAAAAACTTGTAGGTCTGATGCTAATATAGAAAAAAATACTAATTGACTGTGATATTACCAGTGACGTATCACCAATAATTTATATTGGTGAAAATTTTCATCAAAGATAATTTGAAAAAGTCACAATATTTTCAACATAATGTCAGTAACCCAATGAGAAAAGATATATCGGAATATACTGCAATATTTTAAAGATATCTGCTTCTATACCGAACAACCAACAGATTATATTTATTGCTTATGCTTCAAATGTCCCACAAATAACTAGGTTCTTCCCACATCTCAAGCAACTGTATAAATTGCCATAATGGAAGGATATCATTATGATTATGAAATAATGAGGATAACTCAAATACCAAACTGTAAGAGGTTGAATAATTCTAAAACCAAATACTATAGCATGAAATCATTCTCACAATCAAGGCTGTGGATTATAGGATGTACAGGTGTCAAAACGAAGAGTTAAATTAAAATTTAAGCGAAAAAAACAAAACCCGGTGGAGAGCACCAATGAAATACAACTAAGATATTCATGTTCACAGATGCCAAGATAATTTATACAATAGTTTAATGAAAGAAAAAATAATGTATGTGATGCCCCTTAAACTTATAATTTAATCTGCCTGATAACATCACAAATCTGAAATCAATTTTCCAACTTAGTAGTTCATATGACTTATATCATAAATTCTCATTCCTATAAGATATGAAAAATGATTTACAGAAAATGTGGCCATTTAATCAAATACTCAAATACAAACAATAATAATTAATTTTGGGAAAAATCTTAATCATGATGAAATTATAATCCAGGACTCCTTTTGACTTCACTACCTCTGAATTTCTCCAAAAAGATGGATAACTGCCTCAGAATATAAATGTTCCAACATTCAAGACACAACAATCTTAATGCAAATCGTATGTAGTAGCCTTCCAAGGTTGGATGTGGGATGCAATGGAAGATGTCATACAACATAGAAATGTTACCAGCAGGCATTTATCTAACATGTAAAGGCAGCAGCAAATGGTCTGCTTAGGAACCAGTCAGCCAAAGGTTTGTCAGTTGCATTATAATTATTAACTAAGCTTATCCAGGGTATTTGCCAATGTTTCCTTAAAACTCATAAGAGTAAATATTGGGTATATGTAAGAGAAAGAGGAGCACTACAGAAAACACTTAATCTTGGTTCTCCATCCCACTTTTCAGTTCTTCACTAATAAGACGTCATCATATAGTCCTACCAAGATGCCTCCATGTGGTCCTACTAAAATGCCTCACTTTCATTTAAAAAGGTGGCTTCTTATTGTTGGTTATCCCAGAAAAATGTAGAGAAGTTTGGCACAGTGAACAGGTCTTAAACCAAACAAGTTCTCCATCAAAATTGAAATTATAAGTGTTAAACTACAATAGTTCATGGGACTAAATATCAAACATTGAATATGGTTTAAACCTGCCAATATTTGTGCTAATGCTCACAAGGTTGACATTAAGGTCCCACCATTGAAAGGATATATATATTTTACTACATAAGAACTTATACTGGGAGATTCTACATGATTTTGATACAAGAAAAGAGGTTTAAGAATAATTTCCTAAATCTGAAAAAACTTCACAGAATAAAATACCATAAGATTATTTTTTTTTTTTAAATTATACAATTACATAGAACTACTCCCTTATCATCACAGAACCTCCAATCAGGTTCCTTTTATTTTGCTGACCATATTGATAAAACCCTGAACATCAGTATCCTAAATTATTATAGAATTTGAATGGGTACTCCCAAAGTTGCATGGACATGGATACGGATACGGGATTGGATGCGGATAGAGGATTGGATACGGATATGGCCATTTTTTAAGACCCCCAAAATGGATGCGGTTGGATACAACATTCATAAAAAATATATACACATATTAACACAATTTTCTAAGTTATTAGAGAAGGTTTTCATTACTTCAAAAGCAACATAGACACATAATTGCTACATAAATAATTACAAGTTGACTTAACAATTTACAATATGCAAAAATAGTATTGTTGCATTGGAAGATAACCAAAAAAAATGGGTTGCTGAAATAGAAAACATTTCATTTGTCTTTTGCCCGTTAATGGGAATGCATGTGTTACTCTATCCTTTTGTAAAGACAAAAATGCTGAGTGGGTAAAACCAGAGGAAGGAAGGGTCAAAATTAAATTTGATGGAGCTTCGAAAGGAAACCCCAGGCCTTCGGGGGTGGAATGTGTGGCCACATCTTGGCTATTGGAGCTAAGAAGATTGAGGATGGAACTGATAATGAAGCGGAGGCCAAAGCGACATTGCTCACCGTAAACTTGGCGAGCAATTTATTGATATCAAATCTTCATCTAGAAGGGGACTCGCATATCATTGTTAATTCGATATTAAATGGAGATTCTCAGATATGGAAGATAAATAAATTAATTAAATTAATCAAAGCCAAACTTCAAACTTTTAAAAATTTCAATATAACCCACACCTATAGGAGTGAAAACGGGGTGTCAGGTGTGCTATCAAAATGGGCAGTCGCATTAAATAATAATGATGGTGGTGAAGTTTGGGAGAACTTTTGAGGAGCTTGCATTGATGACAAGTTGGTACGTCCCACAGCCGAGAGATAATTTGGCCAGGGTGTTGGATTTGGCAAGTGCATTAAGAGATTTGAAGCATGTCAAAGGTACTCATGTCATTGGAGAATGAGAAGGCAGTGGTAATTACTTCTCATCTTTCTTGCAAAAACAAGTTGTGGGTAGGTAAGTAGCAGCGGCCATTGAGGCGAATTTCAGCCTGTGAACAAAGAAGCAACAAATGGCCTTCTTTGGGAAAATTAAAGATGACAGAATGAGAAACGTCTTTTCCATCAAAGACCCCATGTTTCTGTAGATTGTCAAAATGCTTTTGGGAAATGAGTTTATGACTGCTAAATACAAATAAAAAACCAAAGTTGACATTGTGTCCATGATATTAGCCTGGTGTTTGGAATTTGGGAGCAAAGAGGATGCTTGTTGGATTATGTATGAATGTGTCAAAGGTCAGTGGTGCTATGGTCTAGAGGCATTCATTGCCATAGCTAATCCTGGAGAGGACTTCAAAGCCAGAGGGGGAGATTGGTTACATGTTGCGGAATTCACCCCTCCGTGGCGACCATTTTTATTATGGCGGGCGTCCAGTGACAAGGAAGATAGATGAGCCCAACCTCATGCCAAATGGAGACACCTAAAAAAGTAACTGCAGGAAAGGAAGGTGAGGATGCCGTCAGGGACAAGGCCAGTGCAAAACATAAGTGTGAAGAAACTAAGATTTTCTAAAGAAGATTACTGGCAAGGACAATAAGGGTGATAAGATTTAAACTTTTTGACAAATTTCGATGCATTTCTAAGAACTTTGAAATTTTGTGCTATATTTTGTGTATTTCAGTCTTAGATGGGCATTAGATTTCTCGAATGGATTGCTATGACTGTATAATTTGAAATTGTAATGTGTACAGGAGTTCCATTCGAAACTATTTATATTTTTTGATCATAGGGGTTGATGAGAATGATGAGAATGGGAACATCAGTAGTAGAAAGATACAGTAATGAATTTTGTATAAATTTTGGAGAATTAAATAAAATTATGCAGGTATATCCTGCCTTTACCAATAAAAAAAACATTTCATTTGTCTTTCTCATTCGGTGTAGGTTTTGTTTATACCAATTTTTTCTTTTTTATTGCATGAATGAAGTTTTTTTTAATTAAATTTAGGAAGATTTACATCAAATTTTAAAAAAGTAAATCACATAGTATTTGGCAAGGTTGGAAAATCAAGGTTTTTTGGGCATGCATGGGTACAATATCCGTTGTGTATCTGGGCCATATTCATTTCGGATATGGGGATACACGTGCCCAAGGAGGGACAGAGGAGTATTCAGCTACTCTAGATACTCCTAGTAAAATCATTACACTAAAAATTTCAACGTAAAAATATTTTGAAACAAAATTACCCCATTACAGGGAGGAAGAAGGGGCAGGGCTTTCCCTCAAGAACCCTTAGTTGAACAAAATATTTTGGAAGGTTATAAAAATATTTATGCACTGGATAATATAGAAAAGCAGTTCCTTGTCAATGGAAAAAGGTTACTCATAAATCCACAAGAGCGTGGTGTTGTTCAAAGAGATATCAAAAATGCAAAAGACACACAAAGTTGCATATTCAGTAGCCTGTACCAAAACCGAACCTGCTTGAATGTGGCCCAAGTGGAAGTTTCAACTTTAAGGGAATAAATATTAGATACTGTGCTGGCACACAAGTTTAGTCAATTATTCTCAATATATGTAATGTCTCGTTTTTGAAATAGGATTTAATAATAAATAATAATAAAATTAAAATATAAAAGAATAAAAATATAATATAGTATAATTAAAATTTAATTAAGTTTAATGAATGATCAAAAGGCATGAAATGAAGAGTTGTGACTCCCTCAAACATGAGATATTGAAGGGAGAGGAGTTCATCTGAAGGGGGATATGGAGGAGGGAAGGAAGAATGGAGCATGTGAATCTCGGAAGGATTAATGGAAAAAGAAAGGAATGGGAAGAAAATAAGGTTGTGACTCTTTCAAAGGGCAGAAATTATGAAGGGGTGTACTCTTTCAAAGGGTGGTAATTATAAAAGATTGTGACACTTGCAAAGGGAAGACATGATGAAGAGGTTTGAATTCTCCTTCACATTGGAAGATATAAAGGGGAGAAGGTTTCATTTGAGGAAGACATCCAAGGGAGATCCATTAGGAAAATAATTTATTATTCTCAAAAGGCAGCAATGGAAGGTGATGACTCAATTCTTATGAAAGATGGTGACCTTTTCACCAATAAAGTATAAAGGAGGAATCATTCCAAGCATTCACGGATCACTTATCAATCATCACTCATCACTTTGTAAATTCAACATTCATTCAATCATCATTCACCAATATAGCAAATCACCAAATCAAAGAAAATCATTCAATCATCAATTGGGAATAAAGGAGCCAAGCAAACAAACCAACAATCAATTCTTCCATCAATTCAATCAGTCTAATATCAATCATTCAAACATCAATATTTAAGCATCAACCATTCTATCATCAAATGATTCAAATATCAATCATTCAAGCATCAATTCATTAAGGTATCATTTAAGCATCCACTCATCAATCCTTCAAGAAATGATGATAAAGAGAAATCAAGCAATCAGTGATACTCTAGAAAGACTCCTCGAGCAATTGGTTTTGAATTTAAGGAAGTTTCTTGCAAATAGGAAGAATGGCCAGCCTTTCAAGTTCATGAGAGTTGAAGTATTGGCCTTTCTTCATCAAGCACGCCACCCCAAGATGGATGGATTGGAGATCCTACGATGTTCGTGGGTTGGGAGGCAAATGAGTGCTCCTGGGCTTGTTGAGAAAGGCAGTCTCCATACGTCTTATCAAGCACACCACCCCAAGATGGATGGATTCGAGGTTCTGCTATGCTTGTGGGATGGAAGGTGAATGAGTGCTCCTGGGCTTGATCGAGAAGGACGGTCAGCCTCCATGGTGGACTGAAGAATGGAATGGATCAAAAAAATCATTCCATGCTCTCGCAATATAAGGATGACCATCCTTGAGATTGTGGTTTGCAAGAATTTCTAATGAATTCTTAGTATGGTTGACTATAAAAATATGCCATGATGTATTAATCATGATATTAATGGTGCTATGATTTATTGATGTTCAATAAGACAGTCCGAAGGAGAGTTATTGCAGAAAAAATCAAGATAAAGTTCTATCTTCTGAATTATTCTAAGAATTTTAAGTTGAATTTTATAATGAAATGTCTTCAGTTTTGATAAAATTATATTTATAAATATATTGTGATTCTCTTCTTAAATTGGAATTGTTGTTTTAGGGCAAAAATTACGAATATCCCAAGAAGGGACATTACAAAATGTCACTTGGTAAAGCATTAATGGCCCCTTAAGATTTTAATATGAGCTTCCGCATCAAATGGACATTGCGAACTCCTCAACTTGTCTTTAAGTGCATAAAAAAGAGGACATTTGCATGGCTTCTCATATTACATGACATGGTAGTGCATAATATGAAATTTGACTCACACTTTCTCTTAAGCATGCTTAAGCATTCAAATAATATTAAGCCAACATGGTATTGGTAGTCTTTTCCAAAATACAACATAATACTTGTGAAGCTGCTACGTTTCTTTTAACCAATCGCCTTTGGTGCTGATGGAACCAATTAATGTTCTCAGTGCTCTTGACTCTTGAGACTACCTACCGACAGTGCATTCATAAATTGGTCTTTACCGAAAATAGATCTGTACCTCTGAATTACAACAGTCATAAGAATTTTGGCCTGCAATCATTCTCATTCCCCACAACTTTATGTGGGAATCTGAATAAAACAGAGAACTTTCAATCTTTACTTGGAACAACACATCCAAGTTGTTCGTTTTGATATATACGGATCTAGAAGCTAACTGAAACATCATACGTTAGAGGTTTAAAGGTTACTTTCTTCCATGGTAATATAATTCTGGAGGAATGGTGTTTGGCATTAAATGAAAATTATTCAAATTTAAATGCTCCAACTTTACAATGTTGCAGAGTTTTGAGTCTCTGATCAAAATGCAGGTGCTTGCTTATGGATATGTTGTAAAAATTCATACCAACATCAAACTCTTTTCTTCATTAGTCATCACAGAAAGTAGGCAGAAGATTTATGGTAGTAGACTCCCCAATAGTTGCTGTTGTTATGAGAAGAACGTCAAAGTAGTATCAACATCCACGATTCTCAAGATTCTGTAATCTGATTGGATAAAAATTTATGTTTTTCCATTAAGAGAAGATTCTAACTATGTGAGTTCCTTGATATTTCCTGGGACTGTATCTAGTATCTCCTTAATAAAAGATCAATTGGGTCCACCTCAAATGTATCAGTTTGCTCAGAAATGATGTTTTCCATCTATGTCTGCATCCAATGATGGTGGCTAAGATTGTTTTTTGGACTAAATCGAGTATTCTTCTTTTTCCAGGACATGGCAGCAAAAATCTTTTGGAGAAAAAATCAGCAAACCAAAGTACTTTCTTAAAAAATCGGGATTTAAACAGGAAAAATTTTGATTTTAAAATGAAAGTAAAAAAATGTGGAAAAAACAAAAAAAAAATTCTTATTTTTGAGATAAGGCATATCAATAGCATAGAGATTAATAGCAAATAAAATTGAGAGTTTAGCCCATGAATTGTGGGACATAATTTTTTGTTGTTTATGTTCATATTGCTGATTACGTTGTATTGCACAATGCCTACTTCGTTGTGCATAAATAATAACTAAATGCTGAAAGTTTTCAAATTTCAATTGCAATCTAGTTTGTACAAAGTCAAACTATAAACTAACTACAAAGTTCCAAAAAATAAGATTTGTTTGCAATGGATCATTGATTCATTTGCAAATCATTAACAGGGCAGAATTTGACATGACAATACCAGAGTGGAATCTAAATATTCTAAGATGTGTTTGAATTAATGACATCAGTTCATTCACTAAGCTATATTACTGAAATTTGTTCAACAATGAGCAGAATTTGAAGCACAGTTGGACTGTATAAAGAAATATACCAAACTTGAGGTGAAAATAACATAAATAGTGTGGATTTCACTTGAGTTCAAGACAACAAAATAATGCCAATGAAGGTAGTAGGTAGTATGTTAGAGAAATTTAGATTGAATTAGTATTATTCATTTTGATTTGATGGGTAATTTAGATTAAAATGGAATCATTCATTTTGATTTGAAGAGTAATTAGATTGAAATAGAATCATTCAATTTTATTTGATTATTGCTTGAGATTAAGACCAAACTTCAAGAAAACATGTGTAAGTTAACAGAGCAGTGATTTAATTGAAGGTAAATGTGAATGGACTACTCTGTGTGGTATATGAATCTAACTTACTGAAATGAACAGAAAGTAGGGTTCAACTGGATCATCTGCTAGGCTGTGCTTCAGACTGAACTCAGCAAAATAAAATGTGACTTTTCTTTTATGTGAATGCCTATTGCCAGAATTATGATGTCATTCATAATTGACAATGTGGTTAGATACTGAAGAGATTGAGAATTATAGATAGAATATTACTGCATTTAATATCAACAAATCAAAATATGGATATGTGACATCAAGTTGCAGATGTGTCTCTCATAAACCATTACCACTTTTGAGGTTCACAAGACAAGATGCAGGTGAACCTCAACTGGGATAAAATGGAAGAATTGTCGATGACTCATTGCCAAGATCATAGCTAAGCAAAAAAATTAAGAGCAGACAAATCCTACAGAAATGGTCTTGACATAACACAATGTGACTGGACATTGGTCAGACTGTGTCAACATTTGATGGTGTCAAAGGATACTGCAATGTCTAAGCAGGTGAAAACAGAGAACTATATAGCTGCAATTAGTAAAATACAGTGTATACCATGCAACTGATCTAAAATAGGCAGACACAAACTGCAATTTTATTGTTTGCAAAAACGCTACTCAAATAGACTGAGCTCATGATAACACGATGTTAGTTTGCATTACAAAGAGTTAGTTTAAGCATAAGGGGGTGAAAACAGACCAGTATATAACTACAATGGATAAGATTATTGAAATACAGTGCATACCATGTAACTGATCTAGGATAGGCAGATACAAACTGCAAATCAATCGCTTGAAAAAATGCCACTGAGACTGAGCTCATTATACCAAAATGTTAGTTGGCATTACAAAGACTTAATTTAAACAAAAAATATATATATGTTGACATTATAGAGATGTTTCAATATAAAAAGATATGAGTGAATATTATTGATACAGACATTAAACTAAGAATAACAAAAGAAGGACAGATTCTAAAGACATTGAGTTGAAGTAGACAAGATGATGGTGCCTGCCACAGACAATCCCACACAAGAAGATGCTATCGTGTGCTTGAGTAATTCCAGAACAAAAAAGTGTTGGTGCGTGGTGCTAAAATTGAATTCCACAAACAAGACATGAGTGGATGTCACCAAATTTAAGTTTTAACAAGGAAACATCAGTGGATTCTTGAACTGCCTTACTTGATGGTGGCACATATATTTTGAACCCATTTGTATTTCCTCATTGAGTTAGGCGCTGGATGATCACCATTTATTTTGACAAACGAGTTATATGGCATTGATGTACTTCAGAACCTTGATAAGTGATGCCAAGCTCGGGTGCTAGTTGATACATTGCTGAATGAAAGTAGATTTAGTATTCCACAACACTTCACAAAAATCAGGATGCCAGTGTGGGTGCATGCTACTGAAATTCAGTCTGAAAGAAACAAGTAGTGAAAAGAACAGAAATGGCATTTTCAGTCCAAAAGTGCAACATACACAGAGACTACTGAAATTGGTTTCGCAAAACAAGATAGGGTAGTATCCTATCCGCATTGATTTCAAACCAAACATGAGTTGGGTCTGAGCTATACTCAGATTGAGCTTAAAAATAAAAATGTGGATGGATCCTGCAAAGATTGTGTTCAACATAACTGTGGATTGTAATTTTCAAGACCTTTCCTCGAAACTAGAGATCCCAACCACACACTAGCTCTGTCTCTGACATCAAATTGAAAACTTTAGAAAGCTCAGAATAAAGACCGTGTGAGCTACCCTGCATCTTGTATTTATAGACGTTTGTGTATCCTACTCAGACTGATCTCAAGAAAACCTGATGTGGGTGGATTCTCCTAAGATCGCATTCAATATAACAGCAATCGCAATTCAGAGAGTTTCACAAATGCAGGGCAGAGTTAAATCTGCGATTGAAGTCAATAAAACAAGGTGAGACACCAAATTTACAGAAATGCAGTTCAACACTAATAGACATTGCCAGATACAAACCAAAATTTAGCCCACGGGAAACACTTAGAGTTCGATCTCCTCCAGATTCTCTAACATAAAACCAAAGAAGAAGAAGAAAAATCTAAAGATCTCCATATCAAGTTAACAAACAAAAATTGAAAGCACAATCATTCAAACTCAATGGGCAGTCCCCTAAACCCGAAACAAACCATATGGGTTTTGCCAGATTTGAAATGGGTATACTTAAAAAGTTAAAAGAGGGTGAATAAAAGATCTGTGTACCTGAACGGTCCGAGTTGCGAACTCCACACCTATGGTGGATTTTGACTCAAGGCAGAATTCATTGCGAGTGAATCTGGAAAGCAGATTGGACTTCCCAACTCCTGAATCTCCAATCAATACCACTTTGAAAAGATAATCATACTCATCATCTGCTCTCCTGGCCATTTAAAACCTATCTGAAACACAGAAAAATAGATCAGAATTTTGTGGGTATGGAAGATGGATTTTAGGTGGTCTATGATGAGATCTGAGCAGGAGCAATTTTGAAGGGCGAGGGAGTTGTGAAGTGATGCTTCTTAGTCGGAAAAAGGAATAGACAGTGGTTTAAAAAATAGAATTTAATAACAAATAATGAACCTATGACAGGTGTATAGAAAGTCATGTAGCAACATGTTCTGTTCATATTGTATGACTTGATTAAACTTGTGCTTGGTGAAAAGCATCCTATGGTGGAGGAGGCCGGTTTTAGGCCGGTTTTCTTTTCAGAAGAACTGGGATCTTTTCTTTTACTTTAGGTTAGTCTAATATGATAATCATTTTTTTATAGAATAAATTATTTTAGTTTGTATTAAAGGATTTACACACCTCGTATTTGTGTTTGCTTTGAGTGAGCTGAATTTGAACTTTTCGAATTTATATTTTTTGAATTCATACATCTTTATCTAAAGTTATTTTAAGATAAGGTGCTCTTTTAAATTCCTTTTTATCTTTCTATTCCCTAGAATTTAAGTTGGAAAAATATAATATTTAATTAAGTTTTAAATTTATATTAAAGAAGAAAAGTTGTTTGGAAATTCTAGATTTTGATTACAAATAAGTATTAGAGAGTGTAGTATTTTTTATAGTTAAAGTAATATTATTTTTGTTTTATTTTGTATTAAAAGTAAAGGGGAAATTAAGGATCTCTACCTTTACAAAAGCTAAACAATAAAGTCAAAATAGGTCCTAAAAAGGAGACCATCAAAGTGTCTATTATACAAACAAACAGTAAAAGAGGAAAAATATTAACATCGTAAAATCAAGAACGCATCACAATATAAATATCAATATCAACCACTAATACCATAAATACAAGTTGAATAGAGGGAGAACAACCCAACCCTTGAAAATTGAGAGTTGTCTCCCTTTGTTCAAAAATTAGATGCAAATTATCCTTGAGTAGTAAAGTCTAAGACTAATGAGCAATAGTGTTCTTCTCATTTTATTTTGCTCTAGATATCTCGTCAAGGATCTTCATGTTGGAAGAAGTGTTATCTAGGCATGATTTTCTCAACTTAAGGGCATTAGTATTTGACCCCTCCAATTCATTGAATTTTCTTTTGAGTGAGACCATTTTGTTTTATGTGGCTTTTATCATTTTGTGGTTAAAATAGCAAGTAATGTAGGTAAAAGGTTTTCTATTAATTTTAATGAACACATTAATTTTGTTGTCATTATTAGCATCAATAGTTTGATTTTCATTCCTTCTCTAATTTCTCTCTCATCTTTATTATGTTTCTAGGGAAGATGTTTAACCATGTCCTTATTTTTTCATATGAACCTCATCTCTCTCCTCAACAATAGTAATGGCATTATTCTTCTTATCCTTCCTATTGTGAATAGGATAGAGTCTACTACAACACAAAATTACACCAATGTCCAAAATTATCTTCCTAGTGTTCAAAAAAAAAATTCATCCGACTAGAAGTAATACGAGAAGACTTTCTAGTAGCAACACTATTGCCACCAACTCTCTTTATAAGGCCTTGGGTTTTAGGGCTACCAACAACCATGTTGCAATTTTTTTACCTTTTCTGACAATTCTACTCATCCCTTCTAAATCAAGATGAGAAAGGGGACTAAAAGTCATTTTAGAATTTGTGGGTTCCATATTGCCCTTTTGAAACTCAAGGCTCATTAAAGGAGAGTGAAACTCAAGGGTTGGTGAGGGGGAAACCACAATGTAACTAACATTTTCTCTACCTTTCCATGAGTTGGGTTAATGTTATTCACCTCAAGATGATGAAAACAACAATACTAAATAATTATTAAGACAATAGTGGTAATGATAAAAGATGAGACCCTAATGCAGCAACAAGCTTGTTTAATATAGAAATTTTGCCTACAAATTGTGATGGAGGTGGCACAATAAAAAAAAATGGAAAATGTAGACACACTAGAACCACCCTTCAAGAGTGAATTACTTGATTAAAAATAGACTCATTTTGTTCCAAAAGGGTAGAGATCCTCCCTTTTAAAATCATTCTAATGTTTAGTAAGTTGTTCATCTCTAACAAGGAAGGAATTGATTTAGTTCATCACTTTGTTGTTGCCCATTATTCTAACCCTCAAACCATTAGTGATCAATCTTATGACATTTCCTAATAGCCTTCCAATGGCTTCAAATTTTACACTTTTAATTTTCACCTTCCTAGTGATCCAAGTTTGAACATATTGAATGGGAAGAGCTAAGCCAAAATCGTACATAGACTCAAAATAAGCAATCACACACCTTTACTAAAGATGTCCTAAATATCCTAGTTTAATATAGTATCTTCACAAAAAGAGTGCTTGACCCTCACTATATCTCCACCTATGGTAGAGACAACTTCAATGGTTACTTCAATTTATATAATATTGACCAAGTTTTAAAAAAGAAAATGAGGAACAAAGAAGGGATAATTATGAGGCTAACTATTAGTTATATTTCAAGGACAATCATTTTCAGCCTATCACGATGATCTTGGTTCATCGTATCATTTCCACCACTTTGCTAAAATTAATGGTGATATGAAAAATTTCTTGGGGTTATTTTATTTTTCCTTGTGACCTTAACCAACACTTTAATGTTATGATGATTTTGAAACAAGTGGGGATGATCACCAAATAAACTTAATGACACAAAGTGATTAACATCAATAGATCATAAATATCAAGGTACACGATGACCTTGAAAGGTCCATGACCCAACCATAGATTCTTAGATATTATTAAGCCTCAATCAAACATCTTATTTAGATATATATTTTCCAATTCATTGAGGAACAATATGTGAAGGAACATAATGGACCACTGAGAGGGGGGTGAATCAGTGGTAATCAAAAACTTTAACTTCTAAATGATCTAGGCTTTAATAACAATAGTCATAAAATTATGACCATAGATATTAAACACATTTAAACACACACACACACACACACACACACACAAAATGTAATCCCATAACACAAGATGTGCGAGGAAAACCCAATGTGTGAAAAACCTAGGTGAGAATAGTTGTTGGAGTCTACTGCTCCAATCCAACCTCACAAATAAAATTGATTACAATGTTTAGGGCACCAACCCAAGGAGCACCAACCCCTAAAGTTTATGGGCACCAACCCAAAGGAGCACCAACCCCTAGCTCTGAGCACCCACTCAGAGACTTTACAATGAACATGTAAACAAAAATAGTGTATGCACCTTGTTACAATTGAAATATTATAACTCACTCAGTTTCTCTTTGCACTTGAGATTGGCTTGACTATTTTCTGCTCTCAGAACTTATGTTGTCAATCTTAGTCCTCTGCTCTGATCATCTCTCCTTCTTTGCCTCTTTGTCTTGGCTCTGCACGCTGCTACTCCCTATTTTCCTCTCTTGTTTGAACACATTTCTATTTCTACCTTCAACCTTATTGCACTTCCACCTTGCTTCTCTTCCACATTGTTGCACTTACACCACATAGTTTAAATACACGTCTCTATTCTTGCAAAGTTTTACACTTACTCGCTTGCAACTCACTTTTTCTTCTCTCTTCAACTTCTTCTATTAACCCACTAGCTACATTTAGTGGTAATCTACGTACAGCTAAGATTTTTCCCTCCAAAAGAAAAATCAAACAAAATCTTCTCAAGTTGCAACATGATTTGTCTTGTCTCATCACTCAAGTCTGGTAGACGTCCACATTTAATGCTACCTTTTCTTCTTCTTTCAGTAACCTCTACAATAATTCGACCACCTTCTATCTTGGCACACACAAATCTTCCCGCCAACAAGAATTTTAAAAGTCTTCTTGAGTTTCCTATAAATTTGCCACATAATCCGATATGCCTGCTAATTTAGCAACCTCAACCGCCACTATACTTATATTACTAAAATTAGTAATCTCTATCTGCATATAAGATCTGATATTCTGCCTCTTTCGATCACCTCAAACCCTTCAACCATCTATAACAGATTCACCATTAACGAAATCTCCATCTTCTTGCATATATAGGATCGACTACACCTGCCTTCTTAAATGAACTTTTTGTAGTCACTGACATCGACATATATGATTCATCTTCTGATCCCTGGAAGTCACGTGTCTTCATTTTTAGTGTCCAAATCACTTGGTTAATGTCTATCAGCTACCACCTAAAACTTTGTGTTTATCGACATGCATTGTGTCATTAAAATCCTCTCATTTGACATCCAGATTATCTGGTTAGACATGGTCACTAGCCACATGGACCATCTTCCCTATCGGCATGCAAATGTATCCTCAAAAAAGTTCTCATTGGACATCTAAGTCGCATGGTCAAACTCAATCAACCACCACATGGATTTCACAGTCTGCATTGATGTGTTCAACAGATCGCATAATGTGCATGTTGTATGCGTTCTTGTGAGAGCACTCTTCTTGTGGATTGGTGGGATACACCTCACATCTTTGTTCTTTTTACCCCGCAAGATCCTCTCTTCATCCTTTTTCATGTTGCGGGATAGTGGGGGCGACCTTATTCTTAGCCTCCATGTTACTCACAGGGTATTCCTTGCTTCACGTTTCATGTCACAATTTGGTGGCGAGACTAACAGTAATTACTATTTTCCTCTTTATTTATTTTTGTCACCTTCAAAACGGATGACCAAGATCATCACATGATTGCATGATTAGATGAACTTGCACAAAGAGGTTAATGCCACAACACCGCCACGATCCCCCACATAAATGGGCCACATCATTCACCAGATTAACAACTTGCATAGGCGTGCGATTGCACGATTAAAACAAGGAGATAGTTAAGGCTAACTCCACTACCCCGCCTTCCTACTTAGCACTTGGGTCCCCCAAGAATATGACACCACCAACGTGGACTATTCAACTGATGCCACCAAGACTTCATTTATATTTGGCATCCAAAGATACTTTCTAGCTATCCTTCTTGACACCTTCACCGAGGTGGCCCGACCACTCGTTTCTTCCTCACCACACAAATCTTCAACTATCAGAGGATTGAGTTGTCGGAGAAAATCAGAAGACTGAAACAACACAACTAAAGTGAGCTCAACTTCCTGAGATGACCAATAGCGCGATAGAACACTAATAACATATCAACCAAGGCAAGGCCCACAAAACAAATCACCTATCAGATAGAACCAACACACAGATTCCAACTAGACATCTGCAAACACTTTAGGCAGAGTATGTTAGTTCCCGGAGACAACTGAGAGGGGGGGGGGGGTGAATCAGTTGTTAAATAAATTCAAACCAAAACAACTTAATCAACTTAATGTTTAATACTGGTAAACTAGTTCAATATGTCGGTAGACAGTTTTAACAGTTAATTGCTATACTGGTAAGGATTAGTACATAAAACATAAAGACAAAGTCATCCACAACACATAACACCAATATTTGTATGTGGAAACCCTGTAAGGGGAAAAACCACGGTGGGAAACCTTACCCACAATCAGATGATACTACTGCATATAGTAAGTGTACATAAATGGGGTCTGCACATGCAGAAAGGCTAAACACCTAGAGCTCATTGCTCAATCACAAAATGGGAGTCACACTGACTACAGTTGGATGGTTAAATCCAATAAGAATGTATTGCACAAAATAGCATCTTCATATGCTGGATTCAGTACCGGTGTAGTTCTGATTGTCTTCACAAAAACCCTCCTTTAATCTTCAAATGATGTCTACGTGTATAGCTCTGCTTATTCTCGCATATACCTTCACACAATCCTTTTTCACATTCCACATTTGATCTTACAAATAAGATCTTATATTTATACCATAACCTAAGACCAATTTTAGTAGGTCGGCTCTACAAGATATTACAATAAAAACATTTTACAAACAAAACAATATCCGATGCAATAATCGATTCAACATGTCGGCTTAATGCATTTACAACAATAATTAATCATCTCCATAGCATGCCGTGTTGATCTGAAAAGATAAACCTGCCGGTGTAATCTGGACCTATTTGTCGGTAACAACAAATATGCAAATGCTAATATGCCAATAAACAAAACTCCAAAACAAAGTGTCCACACAATGTCTTTGACATAACCAAGTGTTTTCCATATCATTCCAAGTGTCAGTGATCATTATATCTTGCCGGTGTACCAGATACCGGTGACTGTGCATGAGTCACTTGCTTCTCGGTGAATGTTGTTGATTCTCCAAAGTGCCAAAGTTGATAAGTGTTTAGTAGGTGTTGACATCAATGACAAAACCATACCAAAATACCAACAATCTCCCCCTTCGACATTGATGGCAACACAAGATGGAAAAACCATCAAAGTGCCAAAACAGAAATGCCATATACCAAAAACCAACAATCTCTGAAAAGAGATTATATATAGATACAGAGAGTAATAATATCTCTCAAACAACAATCTCTCCCCTTGGGAGCAACATGTGTTTTCCTTGTGTTTTTCCATACCAATCTCTCCCCCTTTGACATCAATTGCCAAAGTTCTTACCAAAAACATATTTCCAAGCCAAGTTCATATACAAAATGCCAATCGATTTAGTATACCAACTACTCCCCCTGAGAAGTAGCTTCCCATCAAAGCCAGAATAAGATTTTTTTGTTAATTCTGTCGGATCCTCATCAGAATCATCAGTCACACCTTCATCAGCAATGTAACAAGATTTGTCTTTATTCTTCTTAAACCTGTATCTCTGATATTCAAGGTTAGGCTTGTATGTTCTTCTAGCTTCTTCTCTTAGTCTAGCATGTCTATCAGGGCATCTCGAAGCCAAATGACCAATCTTATTGCAGTTAAAACATTTAAAGGGTGCATCCAACAATTGGGGGTCGAAGATCGGCCAGAAGTTAGAAGTGAGAGCAAAAGGACCTCAACTTTTCAAGTCGGAGGCGATCACCCAATAATAGTCACTTTTACATTGGGACCCACACAGTTTGAGAGATGCATCCAACGACCGCCACATGGTACATCCAAGCTCGAAGAAGGAGGGTCCCATATGAACACAACACAACCCGAAGGGTTTAATTAGCAGCAGACATGTGGACAATGTGGGCCCAACTATCAGGGTTCGAAGGTTGGTAAGAACTTGACATGAAAACAAAAAATAACTTCTTTTCAATTTGGATGTGATAGGCTGATAAGGAGTGAAAAATCTTTCACCAAAACACCAAGTCATGCCTAAAACAAGGGCACCACGCCCTAGTCCTACCCTATTTTAGGCAAGGATCAAAGTGCAAAGTCAATATTTTTGGCATTTGTGATGCATATGAGCATAATCAGGTCTTCAATCAGGCTAGGGGGCACAAATACTAATGCGAAGACCCAAATGTGGTCAAAAATTGCAAGGGGTGCAATTTGAGGATGCTACACAACCAAGGACATATATTCTAAACTATTCAAGTCTAATCCAATATCCTCATTGCATCATAAAGAATCCATATCACCTAGCCAATAGCAACACTTTAATTTAACCATGAATCTAAACCCTAATTACATGAATAATAAATATCCAAGATACGACATAGAATCAATCAAGGATTATAGAACAACATATATTAATGCAAGAACATTATGCACAAACTACTACATCAATTTTCATTACATAATAATACAAGATCCTTTGACATCAAGATACATAGTCTCCATTTATAGATACAACTCCCTCATGATACATGATTGCCTATCCTACTAATATGAATACCACATGAATCACTATTATAACATTGGTTTACATTACATAAATGTATACAACAATTTGCTACAAAAATCCATCCATAAGCTGAAGAGATAAAGAATCCATATCCTCGCGCAAAAGCATCCAACAAAAAAAATCTCAATGGGAGAAGGCATCCAATAAAGAACATCTCGGTGGAACCATAAGGAACCACCCCCGTACTAGGAGATGAAACAAGGTACCACACACACTCTAGACCTAGGCTAACACCTAACAACCAAAGAGACCTCGGAAGACAACAACCACAACTCAAAACCACCACATGAACAAGTAATTCAAATCACATCACATGGCTAAATCGAAAGCATAAAACTCCTAGAGACATATCAACAACCATGGCATAAAGAACAAGTACACATGTAGGGAAGAGTGTCATCACATGTTGTCCTCACATAGAAGGGCAATATACATATAAACATTGGGATCTCCACCCGACACTATGGGATCTCCACCCGTTCCCCTGATAGACATGTGGAACCATCTCAACCTATGAGAGAATCGAGAGAGTTTGGTTTACCATCTCCATAGTCTTCCCAAGCTCATCCCAAGTCTCCACTCAAGGGCTATGAGGTGGGACACCAAAAGCCATGTTATTATCTTGTTTAGGTGAGTCATAATTACGTAACCCAACTAATTAATTATTATGGTTATCGCTTATTTAAATAAAAAAAAACTTCCAATGTGTTCTTGGTGGTCTAGAATTCAAGCATCCTTACAAGGAACCTCTTGATAGCCTATTCTCTCATGACCCCAACCATCACATGGAAGCTCACTCCCCCTAACCATGTTCCAAGACCTTAGGGTAACCACATAACAATAACAACAACAAGGAGACTCATACCAACATATAACTCACAAATATCATTTACATAAAAATACACATAGGCATGCAGATATTAAACAATAGCCCAATGTCATAATCCCAACATAATCTAAACCAAGAGCCTTAATAATCAAATAATGAATAAGAAAGAGCAAGGTATAATTCTCTTGCTCAACCAAATTAAAATATTCCTCTATAGTGAGGCACACATCATCTCACTGGAGCAATCCCTCCACAACAAGGAATATACCATCTTGTGAAGCCATATCAATGCAATCCTCAACAACAAGGCACAATTCATCTTGTCAGAGCTAAAACATAAACAAATATCCAAAAATGAACAATGTACAAACTCTTAAAATCACAACGATACCGAAAATAGCCTTTGGTACAAAAAACAACGCATAAGAAAGGTAAAACAATGCATATAATCAGTATTTTACCACATATATCAAACTCTACAATGCTTATGACTGAAACAAAGGTGCAAATACCAGATTCTAAAGCACATAAAATTAACTCCAATGCCTTTACCAATAGGGTAGCACATAAGGAACTCAAACTAGTGCACACACATAGGAGAATAACGCATACATATAAAAGAATAGTGCGTACATTATCTAGCATTTGATAAAAGGTCTAGTGCAAATACTAATATAATACGACAACTCTAGAATATAATATGTATATAGAGACAAGGCCCAGACCCACCAAAACGGGCAACCAAATAATAAAGGCTAAGGACTAAACCTTAGAAAAGAAATTGAATGCAAGCATCTAGCAAAATGTAGAAAACAACTTTGACACAGAGGACCCTCACGACAACCAAAACTACATGATTCCTTAACAATTAAATAAATGCATAAACCCAAACACACACAGAGCGTCACTGCCAGGAAGGAGACTTGAAAAAACTCAGAGCATCAAACACCAATATGCAGAACTCACAATACTCCAATAATGAAATCCATTAATAAAATAGTTTGAAATAATATTTCTTAGACTATATAACTATTATTATTGCAACACAAAAACTTCCTGCAAACATTCTTTTCACAGGTGCAGAGAATACAATCTTTTCAAAATTAAAAATCAATAGAAGGAAGAATTCCTCCAACCTAGAAATTGAAGTTGTAGCAACGAAATCCGATGTAGAGCAATCAAATTCAATATCCAACCAAATCAAACCAAGCTCCCCAACAATCAAAATCTTCAAACAATGCAAAAAAATCTCCAAAAGGCCAACCCATGTCAATGCTAAAAAAGCCCCATAAATAATATTTCCTTCAAAACTATACAAAAATCTCCACCAGTCAAAATAATTGATAATATAATATTTCTTACCAACTACGGCCAAATTAGAGATAAGAAAATATAAAATAATATTATTTAACTTACCTAAATCTTTCAACCAATAATAAAATAGGGTAGGTAGGATGAATAATAATTTAATAATCCAAACGGGTAAAAAGATATTAAATAATATGAATAGCCCAATAGTAAAAGAGGGTAGGTAGAAAAAATAATTAAATAAATATATAAAAAGGGGTAAATAGTAAAAATAAACCAAATACCAATAAATAAACAAATAAATAAATCACAAGCACAAATAAATATAAACACCCAATTAAATCCATAAAATAAATAAATATATAAACAAACAATTAAATAATATTATCTCACAACACAACTCCCAAAAAGGCCAATCATAACAAGGGGTAAGTAAATAAATAATAACAGATAAATAACCAATAAATAGATAAGCCAACAATAAATAAATAAATAATAAACAATAAACAAATAATTAAATGTATGGATAAATATAAATGCTCCAACCAATATAATTTAAACTCAATACTATAAATATCTCCCACATACATATAAAATATAATAAACAAATAAATAATCTTTCATGCATAATTATAAATGCCAAATATTATGATCCACAAAATAAAATTAATAAATAATAACCCTCAGTAATTAAATTACACAATAATATCTAAATATTAATGTCATCCATTAATTTAATTTAATATCTAATAAACTATATGAATCAATTAATTATTAATTAATAAATAATCACAACTTCCACACGACAACCCATCATAGGGTTGAACAACATACCACATGATGCCTACAAGACGACTTCAGCCAATACACTAAATTGGTAAGGTATCAACTTAAGCCTAGAGTGTGTAGAAGGAACTAATGTCACCTCTGATCAATTTGTCATTGGGATAAAAACACGCTTAGACCTGTGAGACTAGGTGGAGTCGATGTCTAGTACTTGCAAACTTGCATCCACCAATATCCACGAGACAACATATACATTGCATATATCATAAATAATCAGACAAGTGAAGAGAATCACAACATCATATCATGCTTGTAATGAGTGATATGACATCGTCTCTATCACGAATACAATAGTAAGACAATCAAGACAATCACATCATCATCTCATCCAATATAATCATGAAGTGGTGTTAGCACTAACAAGATACCATTGTCACCATAAGCAATACAATTCACACATGTATAATAAGTGCATATAGATCACCAAATATAAGTTCATCCTTCATAATAATCTAGGATGTATCATCATCCTCATAAATCATAATGTATCACATGTCAATATGAAACTTCTAAGGTAAATCATCGTAGGAAATAAACATGAACCTTGTGTCCTAACTAGTAAAATAGCCATGGAGCTAGTCATTCACTTATCTTCAATAATCAAACTAGATCGTAGAGTCAACATAGTCATCATAATGAATACACCATTGTCAAGGAGAATATCAATATTAAGAATGAAACAAGAGGCATCATGAATTGTTAGCATTACACAATGTGTTTTCATTGATGTCAAATCCTTTGGTCCGGATTAGGTTCAGATGCAGTATGATGAGCAAAAGTGTTTGATTAAGGTTTTTTGTGTGCTTGGAGGTTTCGCGGTTTATGGGTCCAGCTTTGGTAATGTATGTAACATGTTGATATGTTCGGTGTTGAACGGTGTGATATGGTCCACTTCTCATTCCTTCCCACCATCAGAATGTTTAGTGGAGACCTATTTCAAATCTCTGTCTTAGTCAACATTAAGAATTATGATTTTCAGAGACGGTATTTATAGGAATATGATTTGGTGCGTTGAGATATGGATTTTTGTGTTGAAGACATGCGAGATTGAAAGAGTCCAGTTGTTGTGTGAGTACAGTGTTGCAAATTGTTATCACAAGCAATTCCGATAGTGCAACTATGGTTTCGTGGTGGATTCTCTTTATCTTTCTTTCTTCATTGGTAGTGAGCCTTTTAGGGCAGTGAGCCCACCAATAGTGAGCATCTTGACAGTGAGCCTTTCAAGATAGTGAATCCACCTGTAGTGAGCCACCCTTTGTAAAAATCACCTTAACTGGTGTTTATATATTGATAATTAGCATTCTCTTTGGTTTTTCCCTTTTGGGTTTTCCATGTAAATTCTAGTGTTTCTTGTGTCTGATCTGTTTCTTGCATCCACTTTCATTTTTTATAATTCTGTTAATTACTCTGGATCTATGTATTAAGGGTTACAAGAAATTTTTATTGTCAACTGATTCACCCCCCTCTCAGTTGCCCAGATAATCAATGATTGGTATCAGAGCTATGGTTCCTTGATATAGAGCTTAACCACTTGAGATAGATCTTGATTCGATAGTACACAAGTTATCCATTCCTATCTTTGAAGGATATGATTATAGCTTCTAGAAAGTGAAGATGAGAGGTTATTTGGTTTCTCTAGGATACAATACCTGGAAGGCTGTGGAGACTAGTATGTTCTACTGACAAATGGTCTTAACACTCCAGATGAATTTCAAGCGTATGAAGAAAATGAAAAGGTGAGGTATTCTATCTTCAGTGCATTATCAAAAACTAAATTAACTAAGGTTATCTCTTTGAATACTACTCATGAGGTTTGGCAAAAGATAAAAGACATCTATGAAGGGAATGAGAGAGTCAAGCTAACAAAGAGGGTAATAGCTAAGAGAAGATACAAAAACCTGAGGATGGAAGAAGGAGAAGATATTGTGAGCTATTTTGTGAAGGTTGATACCATATTGAATGAGATCAGAGAAATTGAAGGCACCTTGAATGATGAAGATGTGATTGACAAAATCCTGATGACATTACCGGTAAGCTAAAGTGACAAGATCTTAGCAATTGAAGAAACGTATGATCCAAAGAAATTCACCAGAGAGTAGCTGTTTGGCACCTTGACTGTATTCAAAGTAAGGAAATTTAGAAAGGATAAAGACAAGCTAGAAACCACATTCAAGGCATCTGAAGATAGTCTAGATGATGAAAAGAGCCCGAATGAGATAGAAGCAAAATTTGTGAGAAATTTGAAGAAAGGCACTAGCAAATACAAAGGTCTTTAAATGCTTTAGATGTGTTAATATTGGTCATATTGCAACTATATGTCCGAGAAAGGGAAATAGACAAAAATTTAAGGAAAACAAGGGAAAATTCAATAAGAAGGCAAATTATGTTAAGGATGATGATGGTATCTCAGATGATGAATTAGACTATGAGGATGGTGATTGCTTGTTTTTGGTAGAAAAGGATGTTCCTAAGTTTGATATCTCTAAGACTGTTGCTAATGCATTTCATGCTAGAAGAGATAAGATGAATGGTTGATTGACAGTGGATGTTCAAATCACATGATTGGTGATAAAAGTAAATTCATAAAACTTGAAAAATATGATAAAGGTTCAATTAGGTTTGGAGATGATTAGACAACACAAATTGTTGGTATTGGTTCAATTACTTTTGATGAAAAATATAAAACTGATAATATTTACTATGTGAAGGGTTTGCATCATAATATCTTGAGTGTTGGACATATATGCGAAAATGGATACAATGTTGTTTTTTAGGACAATGGGTGTGAAATCCGGAAGGAGTCTGACATGGTCATTGTAGCTAGAAGAAGTACAAATGAAAAAATGTGACAATTAGATGGAGCTACAAAATATTGCTTGATATCACAACTTGACGATAGCTGGCTATGGCACCAGAGGATGTGCCATATCAATTTTGATAACTTGGTACAAATTAGTTCAAGGAGTGCAGTCAAAGACTTGCCCAAATTGACTAAACCAGAGAACAACATTTGCAGGGAATGTCAAATAGGAAACCAGACTAGAAGCACATTCAAATGAGAGGCATATTCATCTACCAGATTACTAGACCTAGTTCACATAGATCTTTGTGGTCCGACCTGGACAAGGAGATGCAAGGTGAGAGGTATTTCATGTTACTAATTGATAATTATTCTAGAATGACTTCGATTGCATTTTTTAGAGAGAAATTTGAAGCATTAGAAAAGTTCAAGATATTCAAAGTAATTTAGTTGAAAATGAAGTTCATAAGAAAATCAAGTGTCTAAGGTTTGACAGAGGAGGAGAATTCATCTCAGATGAGTTCAATAACTTATGTGAGAAGCATGGCATCAAAAGATAGTTATTTGCTCTCCAGATAGCTCAATAGAACAGTGTAGTTGAAAGAATGAACTAGACCATACAAGAAGCATCTAGAACCATGATAAAAGGAGTAGAGTTACCAAAAATTTATGGGAAAGAAACAATTTATACAAAAACATACACGCTTAATAGAATTTTGTATTAGAGGAAGTATGGTAAGACACCTTATGAAATTTGGTATGGCAAAAATATGACAGTGAAATATTTCAAAGTTTTTGGAAGAAAGTGCTATATCTGGAGAGATGAGGATAATCTTGGAAAGTTTGATAGCAAAGAAGATGAAGGCATATTCTTGGGTTATTCAACCAAGAGCAAAGAATATCATTGTTAAAACAAAAGATTGAACAAGATTGCTGAAAGTGCTTGAGTGTAAACGTTGATGATAACACTTCAAAGGATTCAGAGATAGCAACAGGATATGAATCTGATGAGTTCAAAGGAAAGGAAAAGAAAGAGGAAAGGAGTGAAGAAAAGAATGATCAAGATGCTTTGACATCTACATCCAAGACTCCAAGGTATGGTAGAAAGAATCAATCAAAAGAACATATAATCAGAGATAAGAGCAAAGGTGCTATCATAAGAAGCAAAGCATCACAAGAACATGTCTTGTTGTGATTGTTATCTGAAACTGAGCCAAAGACAATAGAAGAGGCTTGTAATGATCAGAACTAGATGAAGGAAATGAAAGAGGAACTCGATCAAATTGAGAAAAACTAAACATGGGAATTAGTCACCAGATCAAAAGACAAGAATGTGATTGGAAATAAATGGGTATTTCAGAACAAGCTAGATGAAGATGGAAAGGTTGTGAGGAATAAGGCAAGGATGGTTTGATAAGGATATGCTTAGATTGAAGGAATTGTCTTTGATGAAACTTATGCCCCAGTTGCAAGAATGAAGGCAATCCAGATGTTCCTGACATTTGCAGCATTCAAGGATTTCAAAGTTTACCAGATGGATGTGAAATCAGTATTTCTAAATGGAGAATTGAAAGAAGAGGTTTACATTGAACAATCAGAAGGATTCAAGTTGAAAGATGATCCAAAAATTATTTACAAACTGAAAAAGGCTTTATATGGACTGAAACAAGCTCCTAAAGCTTGGTATGAGAGATTAGACAAGTATCTAATTGATCAAGGATTTCAGAAGGGTTCAATGAACAATAACTTGTACTTCAAGACAGATTCAGGTAAAACTCTAATTGTGGTAGTATATGTTGATGATATAATATTTAGAGGAAATGAAGATATGTGCAGAAGATTTGTTGTTGAGATGCAGAAAGAATTTAAAATGTCCATGATTGGTGAGTTAAAAAATATTCCTTGGAATTTTCATTTCTCAGTCTACCTATGTCAAAGAACTATTGAAGAAGTTTGGGTTGGAGAATTCCAAACTGGTATATACACCTATGACTACCAAATGCAAGATAACTAAAGATGACAAATCTCCTAAGGCATATGCAAGTTTGTACAGATCAATGATTGGAGGACCATTATATCTGGCTGCTACCAGATTGAATATCATGCATGCAATATTTTTGGCATCAAGGTTTCAACAAGAACCAAAAGAATAACATGTTATGTCAGTGAGAAGGATTTTTAAGATATCTTAAAGGAACAAAAGAATTTGGTTTGTGGTATCCCAAGACCTTAGATTTTATCCTCACAACTTACATAGATGCAGATTGGGTCGGAAGTGTTGATGCCAGAAAAAGTACAAGTGGAGGAGCATTCTTTCTTGGCTCCTGGTTAGTTGCTTGGTAGAGTAAGAAGTAAGATTTTGTGTCTTTATCTACAGTAGAAGCAAAGTACATTGCAACATCTTCTTGTTGTACTTATATTTTATGGATGAAGCAAACCTTGGGGGACATTGGTGTAAAGTTTGATGGTCCCATTCCAATCTTGTGCTATAATACTAGTGCAATAAATATTTCAAAGAATCTGGTAGAACCGTAATGCATAAAAATGGAACCAAGTAACTATGACCTAATCCCACTCTCATGTACAAACAGTGGAATACGAAAGAGATTAGGGAGATAGTTCACTTTAACTACTTCTTGTGGTGAAGAGAGAGTCAAGGAATATCTCTTAGGGTTTCTATTCCTTTGTTGTAAATGAGGGGTAGATGTGTAAAATGCGATGCAACAATCAACTAAACTAGGAGATGAGAAACAAAGCGCACACAACTGAAAATGCAAATCTGACATAAACTGAAATCGAGAGACAAAAAGCAGAGTTGTAAAATGAGTTCAGAGGTGCACCTACTATTGAAACTGATGCATAACTAGTAGATCCTAGGGAATTGGGTACCCCTATCCTTTTGCTCATAGAAAGATAATCTTTTGGATCTAGGGTCCTGAGGGTCTGATATGCAGATTTGTCACCTAAAATTGAAAAACCCTAGGGACTAGGGTGCCATGCCCTGGTCCTATCCTAGGGTGCCACACCCCTATCTCTGAGATCTGAAATCAGATTTAGGCCTTGAGATTGTCTCTGTGTCTTCCGTTGGTCCCAAAATTCATGCGCCCGTTGGATTCTTGTACCTGTGCCTGCAACTAGAAAAAGGGTGTCTAGGTGGCTATATAGGGTTTTTCTTTAGTCAAACCCCTTGATTTGGTGATTTCCACCTCCACAAATAGCCAATAATATAATAAAAATGTGTGTGCAAGAATCTTGTGTGTATGCAAGATCCTAAATGAACAAGAAAGTAAATCTAGAGTTCTACCCTACACTTTGGAGAGAAAACCCTAAATGATTGTGAGTGTACATGTAAATGCTTCAAGTCACAAATTCTATAATGGATCTAAAGCATGAATGAAAATCTAAAAATGAATGTTATGTAGCTCATACAAAGACATGATAAAAAATGAAACCATACCAAACCCTAAGGGAGAGGTACAAGCCAATCATCAGTCGTTGATCTCCTATTATTCTTCAATGTCTTCAAAGCTCCTAAAGGGATGTTGAAATTTCTTGTTGTAGAATTTATGGATACTTGATTTTTTGTTGTAAACTTCATAAAACCTTCACTTTCGCTACATAAGAAGCTCCTTCAATCGCTATATCTTAGATCTTCAATTGAGGAAAGAAAAGGGTTTATGTAGGAAACCCTAACTTTGTTTTGAGTCATAGGCTGACTTAGAAATGATATTTTTAGACAATCTCTTGGATTTGCATATTAAAATACCGCCAAAAAATGCTCTCAAAATTCGGGGAGAAAAATTCAGAACCATGTTGGTACCAACATGGTTGGAACACATGGTCCAACATGCTTTTCGCCAAATTTTTTAGGAAGCAAGATATTGTGATTTTAAAGAAAATTCCAAGAGTGTGGAAATTTGAGATGCTTTGATATGCGAAATCAGGCCTTGAAGATTGAAATAAGACATAATTAGGGTATTTGATGAAATGATTAATTGAAAGAATAAAAAGGGGCACACTTAGGGTAAAGGGGCCCAATTTTATGATGTGTAGAGGGATAAAAGAATACTTTAGATTTAATTAAATTAATTAATTAAATGCTTAAAGGGAATTTGAAATACAAGATGCAATCACACTAAGGCGGGTGATAACCTAAGCGTAGAATTGTACCACCCAATTATGGGTGTACAATTTATGATGCTACAACAACATTCCAGAACAAAGCGTCTATCTATCAGGTATCACTTCTTGAGGGGAAAAGTTCTAGATAATGAGGTCATATTTGAGTATGTACCTACAAAAGAGCAAATTGTAGACATATTCATTAAGGCATTGTGCAAAGATACTATTGAGTATCTCTGTGTAGTGTCCTAAAATTGCGACACTTGCAATTTCGACTGCATTTGGGTCTACATGATGGCGACGCAACACTGAACCTGAATGGAGACCCCGAAACTTGTCCACAACATCAAAAACTGCATTTTTCCAGCACCCTGCCTGATCCCTCCTTGCACCCTGCTGTCCCGGGAGGTGGGACCAGAGCGCCCAGCGCCCTGGTCCTTCAGGACTAGGGTGCCCAATGCCCTGGTCCCCCAGGACCATGGCGCCCAGTGCCCTGGTCCCTGGTCCTATTTTGGGCCCGGTCTCCTATGGGACTTCGGGCCTTTTTGTTTGCAATTTGGAAAATAACATTTCCTGGTCGGCCTAAGGTCAGGAAAATCAGTCTATCAACCCTAATTGACAAGTATATAAACTACTTTTCCTCTCTCATTTGGGGGGGAGGCGAAAAAGGTGGAAACGATACTCAAACATTCAAGCATTCAAGCATTTAAGCATTCAAACATTCCTTCAAGCAATTGATCATTCTAAGTCTCCATTCAAGGCTAAGTGTTGCATTCAAGACAAGGATTCAACCATTGAAGAGGAGATCACATGCTACAACATACAACATACAACAAACAACAACATCTATACCTTCGCATATAAGGATACAAACATCCTTACAACAAGGTACTAGTACTTGTTTTACATTACAGTCATTTACATTTACAGCATTTCTCATTTCTTGGTTAATTCCAAAACCGAGGTTTGACCTAAGGGCAAACCCCTAATCCCTAACCCCCCAATCGTCTTCGCTTTTTTGTGTGTAGGTTGCAGGCACGCGGCTGAAATTGAAGATCTGGAATCCTTGTGCAGAGACGAACAGATCCCCCTTCATTTCGCGGATTTTTCGGAGGACCGTGTGCACGCCGGGTGCCATCGTCCCGTCAACTTTTGCTCAAATTTGCAGGACAGTGCCGTCTCGACATTTTACTACTAATTCCAGGTCCGCAGCTTCATCCTATATCCCTATCTCAGTTTATAAGCGAATCTTTCTCACTTTCTATGTATTCCTAGCTTAATCATTCTATCTACATTCTTTACAAAAGAGGGTAGCCTTGCTGTCTTAACCCTTGAAACTCATATAGAATCCAATCTTACATTGCGTGAGATTGGATCTTGTGGGTTTCAACCCCTCTTTTGAATGTAAAGTCCCTCCTAAGTGAAAACCATCAACCCTAGTGACTCTCCCTTCTCTCTCCTCGGAGTTGGGGAGGGGAGGACGACTAGGGTTCAATTTTTCCGCTTTACATTTTGGTGAACCCGACGTGAACATCCTTTCTGATTATTCATAGTTAGATCTGAAAATTGGATTCCTTGATTACATTTCCATGTTTGATCTTTTGCAAAATTTTAGAGGTTAATTGCATAAAAACCCTAAATTTTCTTTTTAAGTAATTAAACTTGTGAAATGTTTAATTGTTAATGCTTGTTTCAGATCTGCCCTTCTATTACAAATTGTCAATTCATATTTGTGCTTTAATTCTGAAAATTAAGTGGTTAAGTGTCAAAACCCTAATTTTTGAAACCCTCTTGATTCAACCTTTGTCCGACAATTTCACTGATCAAAACATCTCCAAATCAGCTATAACTTTGGATTCCGCAATAAAATCACAATATCTTTCATCCCTGAAAATTTGGAAAAAAGTTGCGAGGACCGTGTGCACTCCGAGCGCCATCGTCCCCGACATTTTTTTTGAAATTTCGGGAGCTAGATCTTACTGTATTTTTCTGCTAAAATCCAGAATTTTGGCTGATTTCATCAATTTTAACACCTTCAAAATTACGGTCAAAGTTGGTCTAGCGATTGCTTGGATTGAGGCTTCTAATCATTCAAAAATTGTCGAAATTGAAATTTGTGTCAAAATTGTGTTTCTTACAGTCCTAAATCTGAAAAGTGTGTTATCATTCATTCGAAATTTCAGTGATTTATTCAAATTTTTGCAATTTGTGACTTTTGAAATTAAGTGCTTAATTACAACAACTTTGATTTCCGCTTTCAAAATTGAATTTTGCGTGAAATTGAGTCAATTTTCAAATTTCAAAATTTGCATTGCTTTTGGTATTCCCTCTAAAATCATAAAATTCAAAATTTCAGTTTCCCTCTCTTTTTTCAAAATTCAAATTTTGCATTTTTCGACAATCTTGGTAGGGTTCAATTTTGAGATTGCAACTTTAATTTGGCCTATCTACAGATCGTAAAATCACTCAATTTTTTCAGGTTAGCGGTAAAATCATCATAACTTTCATCCCTGCAAATTTTGAAAAAAGTTGCAAGGACCGTGTGCACCCCGAGCGCCACGGTCCCGGACATTTTTTCTGAAATTTCGGGAGATTGTCCTGATTGTATTTAACAGCTTAAATCTAGAAGATTGGCTGGTTTTACTGAAATTTGCTACCTCTAAAATTCAAAATCTTCTCTCTTTCTTTAGTGCATGAGTTTTACAACAATAAGTCCTACTTACACTATTCCCGTTAGACGAAGCCTTAGAATTAAGTCCTTCCAAGGTTTAATTATTGAGGAGATGGAACCTAATTTGAATGGCCTTTTTAACGAGGACATGGGTAATTCCTCTAATCCTCTTAATGATGAAGAAGCTCTCCATGAGGTTTCTATAGAACAAATTTCAAAATTGGATAACCAATTTGACGATTTTCGATAATGGATGTCTCAAGAATACCCTGATAGTCAAGCTCTTCCTTTAATTGAGGGTCTAAAACGTATGCTTCAAAGTGATAAGAATGGAATTGATATTTTGCATGGTATTGCACACATTGTGGATTCAAATGTGATGCCTATGAAGAGTTGTGCCGAAACCTTAGGTTATACACAACCTCCTATTCAAGTTAATCATTCTATTCCTTTGACGACTTCTATTGCTAGTATACCTACTTTTACATCAAACATAATGACTACTTCAATACAAGACATTCCTCCTATGATCACTAGTCATGGGGGCAATCCTTCTTCTTCAATCAACCCTCTTCCTTCATTCAATCCGACTTCTTCATTCATTCCTTCAATAAGTGTTCCTATTATATTACCACAAATGAACATGACACAAGGGGGCAATTCGTTTTCCATTCCTCCTTGTAGTGTTCCTCCTGTCCAATCATCTCCTATGACTAACTATCATAGTGTCCCACCACCTTACTCTCTACCTTCTTTCAATAACATAACACCTCCATCACAATCTAACACGTCTAATATGAACTCTTCGACTGAAGCGACCATTAACAATCTTGCACAAACTGTCTCTTCTTTACAGCAACAAATTGCCTCTATGAATCAATCTAAGTTTAGTGTGCCCACATTTGATGTTGCGAGCCCACTTTCTCTTGACATTGTTCGAGCTATCCCCCCTAAACATGTTGAAATTCCGCATTTGGAGCTTTATAATGGTAAGGGTGATCCTCTAACACATGTTAAGACCTTTCAAACAATATGTACTGATTTTGCTTATGACCAAAGGTTGCTTGCAAAACTGTTTACTAGAACATTAAGAGACAAAGCCCTACAATGGTATTGCTCGTTGCCTTCCTATTCTATTTCTTCTTTCGAACAACTTGCAAATGCTTTCATTCAACAATTTCAAAACAATATAAGTCCTAAAGTTACTTTGATTGATTTAATGCATTGTAAACAAGGTGTTAAAGAAAAAGTGACTGATTTCATTGGTAGATATAAGCATTTATATGCTCAAATTTCCTTTCCAGTGCCTGACAATGATATTCAAAGAATCTTCATTTCTAATTTACAAAAAGATATTCGAGATAAACTTCTATTTTCTGAGTTTACTTCTTTCCAACAGTTGTGCGCAACTCTTCACAATTATCAACTAACTGTGAGTCAAATGGAACAATCACATCCTATGACTCCGAGTGATAAGGGTGATAGTAGTCAACAACCATTTGGGAAGTTTAAACTGAACAGAGAGTCCATTAAATTCAATGAAAACATCATCAACAACAATGTGAATGCAGCATCAGGTGTGTCTCCTATTTCTAAGTTTTTCAAGAAAGAAAGAAAGTTTACTCCTTTGAATGAATCATTGCATAGTATTATGAATAAGTTATTGGAACAAAATGTGCTTACTCTTCCTCCTATAAGGCAAATTGATCCTGCAAAGATTAACTCACCCTATTTTGATGACAAATCTTTTTGTCAATTTCATCGTCAACCTGGGCATGATACTGAAAAATGTTTTGCTTTAAAGGGGAAAATTCAAGATTTGATTGATAATAATACTATCTCTGTTTCTGGAATGAATGATAAAGGCAATACATCTGTAGCTCCTCCTAATCAAAATCTTCAGATTTTCACTGATCCATTACCTTCTCATACCTCTAATGCGATTGAGACTAATGATTCCTCTTTTTCATCTGATGGTCTTGTGTCTATGGCTCCGAATGTGATTAACTTTGTAGAGCAGCAAGAAAACCCTAAAGAACCTTCCATCACATTTGATTCTAGTGAAACTATCAGGGCACCTGATGGTCCTTTATACATAGTTGCAAAAGTCAAGAATACACCTTGCCGTGGAGTGCTTATTGATCCTTCGTGCATGGTTAATGTTATTACTGAAGAATTTCTTTTTACTTTGCAATTGAATCAAGTGATCTATGACAAAACAGATGTGATTGTGAAACTATTTGATGCATTTTCTTCTCCTGCAATTGGTTCTATTACATTACCTATTGAGGTCCATAACAAATCCCTTGATGTGAACTTTGCTATTATTCCATCTTCCGAACAATTTCGTGTGAAGCTTGGCTATCCTTGGCTATCTTCCATGAAAGCTATTGCTTCTCCTATACATAAGTGTTTGAAATTTCCCCATAATGGTGAAGTTGTTACTATCAATCATAGCCTCTTTAAACCAGCTGAAAGAACCTCTAGTGTTCCTCTTGATTACTTTTGGCCTAAACAATTCCAATCTCTTCCTCCGCGAAGTGATCATCTTTTCAAATCTTATCAAAAGTGGAAAACAGATATGATCCTATCTTTAAGTGAACCTAGAACACCTAAACTTGACATTCCTATCATTCTTGAGAAGGAAGTTCTTCCTTTGAAAGATAAAACTAATGTCTTTCCTCAAGAAGATTCCTCACCCATTCCTATGGATGTGACTATGCCTATATCTAATAAACTTCCCAAAAGTAGACCTATCCCTCCTCGTCATGATGGACTTGGTCTCCTTCCTAAACCAAATATTCCTCCCTTATATGGAGCAGTTCCTCCTCCTTCCTCTTATGGAGAGAAGAGACCTTCCTCTTCTCCTATTGTTCAACCTAAGAGACCACAACCTAAACACCCAAGTGATAAGGATGAGAACATTCCTCCTCCTCAATCTTCTCAACTTCCTACTAAGACTAGACGAAATCGTTCTGCACGTGAACGCCGGCGAAAGCGTCGTCTTAGAGCTCAAACTTTGCAATCCCCAAAAACACCTTCAACTAGTATTATTCCATTTTCTCCTCAGCCGAAAATTGAGCCAAAATCTCCTAAACATAAAATGCATGATGGTCTTGATCCTGTGCGAGTTAAAGATCCTATTTTTATAAATCTTGATGATGATATAGATGAAAATGTTATTCATGATGCAAATGTTACTCCTGTTCATTCTGATAGTGAATATGAACATGTTGATGTTGATAATTATCTATCTAATGAATTTTCTAAAACACTTATCCTAGCTCCTAGACAAGAACAACGTGGCTCGGAACATGAACATAGCCCTTGTTTGGATCTTGTGATAGCTCCATCTGTTGTGTTGAATGTTCCTCCTCTAGCATTTTCCCTGCCTTCCTGAAACATTGATCAGCAAGATCGGGGGGTAGATGACGTGCTAGACTAGTTTCATTAGCATAGCAGATTCTCTCCTCCTCTATTTCTTTTGTTACTTCTTCTATATGTTACTCTCATTCTTCTATTTGTTGTCCTTAGTGTTGTCTACTTGAGGACGATGCAAAACATTGAGATCTCTCAATCTCTCTCATGTTGACTCAAAAGACACATGTGTTCCCTTCTTCTAGGTGACCTTCCTTGATTGGGGAATGAAGAACAATTATGCATACATACATATGATATACATGAATTATCATACAGCATACTGACCCCGAGGAAAGTGAAGTCACCTTGTGCTTTGTGTTTTGTGTCTATTATCCTTGGGCTTATCTCACACTTGGGGGCTAAATCCTTGCGATAACGTGCTCCTTTCCTTTCTCATTTCTTATATGTATCACTACCTTAAAGCAATCACCCCCGGTAAGGCGTGTGCGATCGCTTTAACGTAGGGGGGCATACATCCCGTCCATATCTTTTCAAGATACTTGAAAATTTCTTGGCAAATTTAATTTTGCCTTGAAGATTTTTGATATCTTTCTTGCATGACTCATAGTGAGGGAACCTTACGATTGAAAATCATTGTTCTCCCTCGTGATCTTCCCTTTTACTTTGTCAATCAAAGTCGTAAGATCCTTAGTCCACTGGGGCTGGGTGTATCTTGCCTCCTTGACGTGGTGAAAGTTTTTCAATATTGTTTCCTTGTACTTTACCGGAAGTATGAGCGTACGCTTATACTCCCGCTAAAGTGGGGGCTAAATGTAGCGTCCTAAAATTGCGACACTTGCAATTTCGACTGCATTTGGGTCTTCACGATGGCGACACAACATTGAACCTGAATGGAGACCCTGAAACTTGTCCACAACATCAAAAACTGCATTTTTCCAACACCCTGCCTAATCCCTCCTTGCACCCTGTTGTCCCGGGAGGTGGGACCAGAGTGCCCAGCGCCCTGGTCCTTCAGGACTAGGGCGCCCAGCGCCCTGGTCCCCCAGGACCATGGCGCCCAACGCTCTGGTCCCTGGCCCTATTTTGGGCTCGGTCTCCTATGGGACTTCGGGCCTTTTTGTTTGCAATTTGGAAAATAACATTTCCTGGTCGGCCTAAGGTCGGGAAAATCAGTCTATCAACCCTAATTGACAAGTATATAAACTACTTTTCCTCTCTCATTTGGGGGGGAGGCGAAAAAGGTGGAAACGATACTCAAACATTCAAGCATTCAAGCATTCAAACATTCCTTCAAGCAATTGATCATTCTAAGTCTCCATTCAAGGCTAAGTGTTGCATTCAAGACAAGGATTCAACCATTGAAGAGGAGATCACATGCTACAACATACAACATACAACAAACAACAACATCTATACCTTCACATATAAGGATACAAACATCCTTACAACAAGGTACTAGTACTTGTTTTACATTACAGTCATTTACATTTACAGCATTTCTCATTTCTTGGTTAATTCCAAAACCGGGGTTTGACCTAAGGGAAAACCCCTAATCCCTAACCCCCCAATCGTCTTCGCTTTTCTGTGTGTAGGTTGCAGGTACGCGGCTGAAATTGAAGATCTAGAATCCTTGTGCAAAGACGAACAGATCCCCCTTCGTTTCACGGATTTTTCGGAGGACCGTGTGCACGTCGGGCGCCATCGTCCTGTCAACTTTTGCTCAAATTTGCAGGACAGTGCCGTCTCAACATTTTACTACTAATTCCAGGTCCGCAGCTTCATCCTATATCCCTATCTCAGTTTATAAGCGAATCTTTCTCACTTTCTATGTATTCCTAGCTTAATCATTCTATCTACATTCTTTACAAAAGAGGGTAGCCTTGCTGTCTTAACCCTTGAAACTCATATAGAATCCAATCTTGCATTGCGTGGGATTGGATCTTGTGGGTTTCAACCCCTCTTTTGAATGTAAAGTCCCTCCTAAGTGAAAACCATCAACCCTAGTGAATCTCCCTTCTCTCTCCTTGGAGTTGGGGAGGGGAGAACAACTAGGGTTCGATTTTTTCGCTTTACACTCTGACAAAAGTTAGGGGTATTACCCCTTACCAGTTTGAACTAATGTACATTTTAGATGTGCATTGGTCTAGTGAGCAACATGCATATTATTTTCTGGACCGTTGCTGGTGTGATTCCTCTTAGGGGGAGTTTTGTCCACCTTTGTCATTGCTTTCAAAGGGGGAGAGAGAGATGATTGTGTTGATCTTTTATTTTTCATGTTGTTGTTGTTGTTGTTGATGGATGTTGCCATCAATGACAAAGGAGGAGATTCTTAGCATTACACTATGTGTTGTCATTGATGTCAAATCCTTTGGTCCGGATTAGGTCCAAATGTGGGATGATGAGTAGAAATGTTTGATTAAGGTTTGTTGTGCACTTGGAGGTTTCCCAGTTTCACCAGATGAGTTTGGTATCTCGAAAGATGTTTCTCGATATTATCTTTGGGTCTAGATTGGTTCGAAGATCGAGGACTTGGACCAAATATTGAGGTTGTATAGCTCGCAGATGTGTTTTGGGTTCAACTTTGGTAATGTATGTAGCATGTTGATATGTTCGATGTGGAACAATGTAATATGGTCCACTTCTCATTCCTTCCCACCACCAAAATGTTTAGTGGAGATCTATTTTAGATCTCTGTCTCAACTGACATTGAGAATTATGATTTTCAGAGACAATATTTATAAGAATATGATTTGATGTGTTGAGATATGGCTATTTGTGTTGCAGACATGCGAGATTGAAAGATTCCAGTTGTTGTGTGAGTATAGTGTTGCATATTATTACAAGAAGTAGTTTCGACAATGCAGATTGTGGTTTTGTGGTGGTTTCTCTTTATCTTTATTTCTTCATTAGTAGTGAGCCCACTAGGAATGACCACCTTGGTAGTGAGCCTTTCAGGGAAGTGAGCCCTCCTGTAGTGAGCACCTTGGCAGTGAGCCACCCTTTGTAAAATTCACCTTAACCGGTGTTTATATATTGAGAATTAGCATTCTCTATGGTTTTCCCTTTTGGGTTTTCCACATAAATTCTGGTGTTTCTTATGTTTGATTTGTTTCTTGCACGAGCTTTCATTTTTTATAATTATGTTAATTACTTTAGATCTGTGTATTAAGGTTAAAAGAATTTTTATTGTCAACTGATTCACCCCCCCTCCCCCCTCTTGGTTGCTCGGATAATCAACATAAACATGAATTGATCTAAAAGTGTTTATCACATCCTCCCATAAAGGATGAATCAGGGAGGGGCACTACATCCCCCCCCTAGAACTTGACTTACTATTGGAAGTCACAAAGCTTAAGTTGATGACATGCAGACATTATTTCAAAACTTCCTTTGAACGTAGTCAAATTAAAATCTTTTCTTTAGGGCAATTACAAACAATGTATCTAATCTTTCTCATTTAAGGATTCATTAATCAATAAATGTTCAAACATTTCCTAGCTCAGAGTAAGATAATGACAACAAAGTTCCCTTCTTATGCTTCAATTATTCAAGTTAATGCATTATACAAGAGATAAAAACAAGGTACAAATCTCTTACTAGTTACAATAAGCATACTAAATCATTAAAATATCTTCAAGAGAACTTCATTTAACCATATTTTGTAGGGCAAATCCATGAATCTGGTCACTGAGGTAGCATCTGTAAATGCAAATAATTGTAATCCACACTTTTCAAGCATGACCACGCTCCTTAAACATGCATACATATGGAAATAAGAAAATAATTTTACTTTTACACAACATTCTACACAGACATTCTCCTAACCTATTAAGGAAGTCATGTCATACATTTATATGGGGGAAAAAATTTCAAAAATAAGCTTCCTCAATTTCAAATATAATTATGATATCACATAATAACTAAAATATATAACCTCTATAGTTTAGAGGAAACAAGATTTATGGCATACAAACATCTCAATCTCCACACCAAAAGCACCAAACATGAAGCATACCACCATCTTAAATAAGGAAAAAGGAGTAAGTCTCACTACATGATACCAACATTAGATGCACCCTTCATTCAATAAATCATTCATAGGCATCCTTATTAATTGGTTATACATGAAACATGCATAGGCACTCATTGAAGACAAGAAATATGCAATTCATTTATATTTAACTATTTCGTATACTACAAACTTTTTAAATATAAATGTACTTCTATCTAACATTTCATAAAATCTAGAAAGATACTAGTACATTTCATCTTATAAACATATTTCATTACTCAACTAATATTAGCATTATCTAATTGTTTGCTAAGTCTAGTGCACTTCTCTATGGTGTCCTCCCTTGCACACACTATCAAAGGTTTGAAATGGACATAATAGAGACACAAAACGAGGGCCCACAATACTCAATATTTGGAACTACCACCATAGACAACAACAAAAGAGAGAGTCAAAAAGGAAAAGATCATCAAATTCAATGTTAAATCAAAAAAATTACTGACATAATCAACAAGAAATAAAGTGTGACAAGTGCCACCATATAGAACAAAATAGATAAATAAATAAATCCAAAAATCAAATTAACTCCAATGATGCTTCACACAAATCACAAAATAACTCAAGGAAAAATAACCAACTCATCCAATCCACATCACGAGGTGACTGATATCAGTCACATCAAAGAGAGTAACCGCTGCACAACACCCAAGGGTATAATACCCTTAATGCGTTAGAGAGTGCATTCTAGACATTTAATACTATAAATTTATTTATATATCCATATTCCTTTTATCATCTTTAATGCAATGCATTTTTTTATGAAAGTCTAGGTGGATATCCTTTATGAAAGAATACATATGCAAGGGAGAGATAAAGTGTCTCATACACACATGTAAAGAATACACTCATATCATGACTAATATTCAAGATATCCTATCTATACAATGATCACATTTACCATGTTCTATTAAAAACAAACATCAAAACCTCAATTGTTCACTTGATGACATATTATAACATACACCATTTCTTTTAATGCACAATAAATAACATACATATGATTGGAATGTCCTTCATGATGTAATTAAATAGTTTAGTCAATCCATTTTACTAGATTTCATTGAGCAAACACTTCTAAAACATTTGAATAGGGTAAGGAGATAGCATCTTTCCTTAATCTATCCATTTGATCAAGTAGAATATTTCATTAACACCACACCAATCTTTCACGAAGCTAAGACTTTTATCGTACCAAACCAAATAAAGACACAATGGTATAATTTGAAATTTTCTATACTATACTTGCAATGCACCAACTTTACTTCATTCAACACATATAGTATAACATGATCTTTTAACCTACTATTTCGTAAAACTTTCTACATCATTTATGCAAGAGATATTCTACCTAACTAACTCTTCTTTTAAATGGAAATCATGGATGCAATACATAAAATCTTAATCTTCAATGCAAATGTATTCCATCCCAACTTCTCTTTTAATGTATGCAAAATCATATTCATCAATGTTTATTCAATGCTTCAATTTAATATATCAATAAACTCCCAAGCACTTGAATCACATACCCAAATAGAGAGAAGAGGAAGGAAGAGCATTGACAAACAATCAATATACAGACAAAAAATTATGCATAAACAATTTTAATTTCCTAGGCATGCCATATTTATCGTACCATGCAGCTACTTACATCATTTTCTAAGATATGCAAATTCAACCTTCCATGTGGTTTCCTAACATTACAATTGCAGCTAGAAATCTTAAATTCTTATTGAAAGATATGATTTACATCAAACAATATTTTCTTACATGCAGAATCACACATATATAAACATCTGATATTTCTATTTGGTACCCATACATCACTAGTTAACTTCCTTACATTTTACATAGGAGAATAAAGGAAATATAATGTATCATTAAGATACTTTTTACTTATATATAGATGCATCTCATACAAGTTCTTCAATTACACATCATGTTCTACACTAAATCATTCTTATATACATGACACAAATACTTCATTTTACTATTCATAAGGAAATCAACGTAACAAGCTAATCCTATAAACATAGCATTAGTTAAGAGAATACACACAATTTTCTCTCATTCTATAGCATAATCATTTATATAGGGAAAACAACCTTTAACATTTAGGTAAGCACTAGAAATTACAAATCAAGCAAGACCACATAGAATCATATAGACATTGCTCCCATCTAGGAGACATGCATAAGAAATGAATACACATATTGCACATAATTATGATTTCTAGAAAGGATTAGGGAGAAAACACAAAGCATAGACATCTAAGATATCTAAGGTTCCAATGACCTTTTCTAGTATAAATCTCAAAGAACAACTCAAGTCAAAGAGAACATTATAGCACACCATGCAAGACTAGGAGAAACAACCTTAACTAGAGATCCTAGTGTTTTCAACATGGGCTCTGATTCCATATGTAATGCCTACCAAAATACCCTAGAGAAATTAATCAACTATCTAACCATATAGAGAATTTTTTTTTTAAATACTTAAAGTTAATGCAACACTTATAACTCAAATACACATATGCAATTGATCAAACATCTACTAAACATACACATGATCAACTTTAACATAATTATATGAACACAATACACAAGCGGAAAAAATACCAACTCATCAATTAACATTCCCCAGGGTATCTCAATGCCATTACCTAATATAACACTAAGTACATGAAAATAACTTACATCATAGAATTTCATCACATTCTAACATCTTCATTTGAATCTACGTCCAAATCCTAATATTTTCTTCTTATAGTAACATAAGAGACCATCCATTTAATTAAGTCATCATAATTACATTCCATTAAATCTAGTTACCAATTTATTTCCTTTAGGTTCATTTTAAAGCACCAATTCCAAATGTTCCTAGTCCCTTCTACTTCCATAGCATGTTGCATACTAAATATCCTTTTTCAAGCATAATCGTTACTCTCTCCATATCTTAATGCATCACACATGACTAGGATATAATACTTATTTCAATGCCATACAAACACATGAATACTAATTGATAACATCTCTTATTCCATTATCTTAATCATTCAATATGTTGTCATTACCTACTAATAAACAACCTCATTCAAGAGACAAGGGCATTAAGGAGTAACTTCATTTACAACCAAGTAGATTCTAAACCATTCAAGTCTAATCCAGTATCCTCATTACATCATAAAGCATCCATATCACCAAGACAATAGAAACCCTTTAATTTAACCATAAATCTAAACCCTAATTACATGAATAATGAATATCCAGGATACAACATAGAATCAATCAAGGATTACACAACATCATATACTGCTACAAGAACTTTATGCACAAACTACTACATCAATTTCCATTACATAAGAATGTAAGATCCTTTAACATCAAGATACATAGTATCCATTTATTGATACAACTTCCTCATGATATATAATTTCCCATCCTACTAATATGAATGCCACATGAATCACTATTACAACACTGGTTTATATTACATAAATGTATACAACAATTTGGTGCAAAAATCAATCCATAAGGTGAAGAGTTGAAAAATCCATATCCTCACGCAAAAGCATCCAATGAAGAACATCCCAATGGAAGAAGGTATCAAACCACCCCCCATGCTAGGAGATGACACAAGGTCCCACACACACTCTAGACCTAGGCTAGAACTTAACAACCAAAGAGACCTTAGAAGACAACAACCACAACTGAAAACTACCACATGAACAAGTAATACAAATCACATCACATGGCTAAATTGAAAGCATAAAACTCCTAGAGGCATATCAACAACCATGACATAAGGAAAAAGGATGCATGTAGAGAAGAGTGTCATCACATGCTATCCTCACATAGAAGGCCAATATACATATAAACATTGAGATTTCCACCCAACACTACAAGATCTCCACTTGTTCTCCTGATAGACATGTGGAATCGTCTCAACCTATGTGATAATCAAGGGAGTTTGATTTGCCATTTCCATAGTCTTCCCAAGCATGTCCCTAGTCTCCACTCAAGGGCTATGAGGTGGGGCACCAAAATCCATTTTATTATTTTGTTTAGGTGAGTCCTAATTACCCAACCCAACTAATTAATTATTATGGTCATCACTTATTTAAATCAAGAAAAAACTTCCAATGTGTTCTTGGTGGTCTAGACTTCAAGCATCCTTACAAGGAACCTCTTGATAGCCTATTCTCTCATGACCTCAACAATCACATGGAAGCCCACTCCCCCTAACCATGTTCCAAGTCCTTAAGGAAACCACATAAAAATAACAATAACAAGGAGGCTCATACTATCATATAATTCAAAAATATTGTTTAGACAAAATACACATAGGCATGCAGATATGAAACAATAGCCCAATGTCATAATGCCAACATAATATAAACCAAGAGCCTTAATAATCAAATCATCAATAAACAAGAGCAATGTATAATCCTCTTGCTTAACCAAATCAAAATATTACTCTACAATGAGGCACACATCATCTCGTTGGAGCAATCCCTCCACAAGAAGGAATAAACCATCGTGTTGAAGCCATATCAATGCAATCGTCAACAAGGCACAATTCATCTTGTTGGAGCTAAAACATAAACAAATATCCAAAACTGAACAATGTACAAACTCTGAAAAATCACAACGATATCGAAAATAGGCTCTGGTACAAAGAACAAACCAAGAAAAATTGACATTGAAGGTAAAATGACCAAAAAATAGGAAACAAAGCAGATTAGTGCCTTTGTATATATTAGTGCAACACACTCACAAAATGCTTCAGTGCATAAGGAAGGTAAAACAATGCATATAATCATCAATTTAGCGTATATATCAACCTCTGTAACGCTTATGACAAGAACAATGACACAAATACTATATTTTGAAGCACATATAATCAACTCGACAATGCCTTTACCAACAAGGTAGTGCATAAGGAACTCAGACTAACACATACACATAGGAGAATAGCACCTACAAATAAAAGAGTAGCGTGTACATTTATCTAGCGCATTTGATAAAAGGTCTAACACAAATACTAACAGACTCAGAAATATAGAAATAGAAAATATATGACAACTCCATAATATAATATGTATATAGAGACGACGCCCATACCCACGAAAATGGGTAATCCAAATAATAAAGGCCAATGATTAAACCTTAGAAAAGAAATTGAACACAAAGCATAACACAAGCATCTAGCAAAATGCAAAAAAAAACTTTGACACAAAGGACCCTCATGATAACCAAAACTACGAGATTCCTGAAAAATTAAATAAACACAAAACCCCAAACACACATAGATCGTCACTGCTAGGAAGGAGACTTGGGAAAAACTTATTGATGAATAATGATGAACAGTAAGTACTCAACAGATACTGAGAGTGGGGGGGGGTGAATTAGTATAGAAAAAAACTTCCTAAAACCACTTTGACTACAAAGACTACAATAACTTGTAAACATGATCACCGATCTAAATCAGGGCACTACCGGTAAAACACAGTATGACTGTAAAAGACATAAACTGGTAACACTTAGATCTTCACCACACCTAATATCTCCTTTCCACTTCACCCATTTGTATAAACAAATAATACATCAGAAATATAAAGACCACTGGATCAACATGCATTACCACTTAATAGAAAATACTAATCATCACATGAAAAAGCATCACACATGACACACTGATTTTTCATGTGGAAACCCAACTGGGAAAAACCACGGTGGGGATGAATACCCACAAGTTGCTCTTTGAACTCTTCTAAAGTCCGCTATGTTAGGAGCCTAATCCGGTTAAGGACTTTACAATAGGTTCTGCTAGGAACCGATCCTACTAGGGATCGCCCGGTTAAGGGATGGCTAAATACTTGGTTAAAGGTTAGAACCCTGCTAAAGGTTACCTCGCAAGAGGATTTGAAGACCTTAATGAATTTGAGTCACCCTGTTAAAGGATTTACAAAAAGCCTGTTAAAGCTACCCGGTTAAAGGATTTTCCAATTGCTGAAATGGTTAGAAGTCAACAGGTAAAACACTGATATGATAACAACACTCAATGCCAAGGTAGATCCACTTTAGTTCCTTTGCTTCTGCAATCACACTCTGCAGGTATCAACACACTTCTCCAGTCTGGCAAGAATCAAGTATCTCTTCACTTGGATTCATGCATAACATTTGCCAACAACTTCACAATGCAAATCATCATCGACCTTATAGACAATAGATAGGTCAGTGGCATAAACCCTAAAGCCTAAACATTTAGGTTATCAATACAGTCGGTTCAATCCTGACCATTCAAACACATTGCATTGAATAAAATAGTCTTGAACAGATCTCAACGCGTTCTCCATCGTTCGTTCTTTGCTGCTTCTAGAAGCTAATAACCCATCATGCACTTTCCACCGTTTACTGAGACTTCACACATTCCCGAGGTAGATAGAATCAATCTTCTTCATGCAAGATCCTCAAGGAAATCCTTCACGTGCACAAGGATGACGTGGCAACAGGATCTGATCTTCATTGCAATGGTAACTCATCACACAGACTTGGAATGCACCAACTGGAAACCCTGAAGCTGAGACTACCAAGTGATAGTCATACCAAATGAAACCTCGATACAAAAATTTCCATATATCGGTTCACATTACAACATACCGGTTCACTGGAACAAACATACCGCTTCACATTTTCACATATACCGGTTCTCTTGCCAGTTTGCTTACTTCAATATACTGGTTCATACTTCAACATATTGACATCAATGAAACATACAATATCATCATGTCATCATACTCTGCATATATGCCAACAATCTCCCCCTTTGGCATTGATGGCAATATACAAAGATATCTCTTCGCTTCACATCGTCTCCCCAATCTCTTCCATATTGTGTTTTCAAAACTGCAGATATCTTCTCTACTTCACATCTTCTCCCCCTTTGACAACAATGCCAAAGTGGAGGCACAAACATCCATGTTCCACTATGCTGCTCCCCCTGAGGAGTAGCATCCTTCAACACATCAATCCTGAAAATATTTGTCAATGCAATATCTGACTAATGTGGAGCACATACCTTTAGTTCACCTCTTGAAGGGGCAACACCCCTAATTCACCTCTTAAATAGGTAAATGTAGCCTTCGGTAGAGGCTTGGTGAATATATCTGCTAATTGTTGCTTACTGGAAAGATGTTCCAATACAACTTCTTTGTTCTGAACCTTCTCCCTCAAGAAATGATACTTGAGCTCGAAGTGCTTGGTTCTAGCATGCAAAACCGGATTCTTGGAAATATTAATTGCACTTGTGTTGTCACAAAAGATACTCACCGGTTCAGAGACAGGGACTTTGAAACCACTTAATACATGCTTCATCCCAATTGTCTGAGTGCAGTTCATAAATGCTGCTACATATTCTGCTTCTATTGTAGACTGAGAGATACAACTCTGCTTCTTACTCATCCATGAGACTAGTCTACCATTGAGAAAGAATGCACCACCGATTATTCTCTTTCGATCGTCCACATTACTAGCCCAATCGACATCTATAAACACTTTGAGATTGAAATCATTACTGTATGGATACCACAATCCATAGTCTACAGTTCTCTTCAGATATCTAAGAATCCGCTTGACTGCTACCAAGTGGGATTCTCTTGGACTTTTCTAGAAATGTGCAGCAATGCCCACTGCATGTGCAATGTCTGGTCTGCTGTGTACTATATAGTGCAACTTACCAATCATTGATCGGTATTCCTTCTCATTCACCAACACTGAGTCATCTTCTTTTGACAATTTACAACCGATCACCATTGGTGTACCAACCGGTTTGTTGTCTTCCATGCCAAAGATCTTCAACACCTCTTTGACATACTTGGACTGAGTGATAAAGATACCATCTTTCATTTGATGTATCAGTAGTCCAATGAAGAACTTAATCTCTCCGATTAGTGACATCTCAAATTCCTTCTTCATCTCATCTGCAAAATCATGACTCATCTTGTCATCTCTGCCAAAAATTATGTCATCAACAAATACTTCACAGATCAGTATCTGATCTCCTTCTGACTTTAGATAGATATTGCTATATTCACTTGTTCTTTCAAATCCAATATTCACAAGATGGGAGTGTAAACGTTCATACCATGCTCTAGGTGCTTTCTTTAATCCATACAAGGCTTTATGTAGCCTACACACCATATCACTATCTTCTGATAGGGCAAATCTATCTAGTTGCTCTATATACACTTCCTCTTCAAGTATTCCATTCAGGAATGCAGATTTTACATCCATTTGATACACTTTGAATCCCTTGAAGGCTGCATATTCAAGAAGCATTCAAACTCCTTCCAATCTAGCTACTGGAGCAAAGGTTTCTCCATAGTCTTCTCCTTCTTCATGAGCATATCCCTTACACACCAGTCTGGCCTTGTTTCTTACCACTGTGCCATTTTCATTCAACTTGTTTCTGAAAACCCATTTGGTGCCAATACTATTTTTATGCTCAGGTCTGGGTACCAAAGACGATGTACCATTCTTTTCTATCTGGTCAAGTTCCTCTTCCATAGTCTTGATCCAATCTTCATCTTTATGTGCCTCTTTAAATGTTTTAGGCTCAAATTCAGAGATCATGCAAGAATTTTCTCTGACCTTTCTTCTTGTAAGAATTCCTGCATCCTTATCTCCTATGATCTACTTTGGATCATGATTCAACTTTACATACCTAGGAATGCTCTTAACAGATTCCTCTTGCTTTTCCTCTTCATCCTCATCTTCATTAGCATCAACATCTACCAGTGTAGGAGCACTGTTATTGGTACTAGGCTATTTTGCAACCGGTTCCTAGAAGGTTACAACTGGTTCAACTACCACTTGCTCACTGCCGGTTTCCTCAGGTTTCTCAGAGGTTTCATCAACTCTAACATTGATACTTTTGACAATTCTTTGACTCTTATTGTTAAAACACTTGAGAGCTTTGCTCTTGGTGGAATATCCTAGGAATATTCCCTCATCACATTTTGCATCAAACTTGCTTTGGTGTTCACTCCTCTTGATATAACACTTGCTACCAAACACTCTAAAGTAGCTTACTACAGGAGTCTTATCGATCCAATACTCATAAGGTGTTTTATCCTCACCTTTCTTGATGAGTACCCGGTTCATAGTGTAGACTACAATGCTCACCGCTTCTCTCCAAAAGGTGTGAGCAACCTTTCCTTGAATCAACATTGTTCTGGCTGCTTCAACTACAGTCTGGTTGTTCCTTTCTACTAGGCCATTTTGTTCTGGACTCTGGGGGGTAGACAGTTGCCTCTTGATGCCATTTTCTTCATAGTACTTATTGAACTCACTAGAAGTGAACTCACCTCCTTGGTCAGTTCTAAGTTATTTGATTCTCTTACCACTTTCTTTTTCAACCAGTGCTCTAAAGGCTTTGAACTTTCCAAAAGCTTCAAACTTGTCTTTCAAGAATGTGACCCACATCATTCTTGAGCAATCATCAGTAAGAATCATAAAGTACCTATCTCCTTGAACACTCCTAGTTTTCATAGGACCACACAAATCAGTATGCACAAGATCAAGTAAATTTTTTGCTGTGAAAGATTTACCTTTGAAGGTTGACGAAGACATTTTCCCTAGTTGACATTCTCTGCACAGAGGATTCTCCAGTTTATTCAGCATAAGCAATCCTCTAACTACCTTGATCTTACTGGCCTTCACAATGTTATCAAAATTTACATGCCAGAGTCTCCTATGCCATATCCAACTATCATCATACTAAGCCATTAAACATTGGCTGATATTTGCATTTAACTAAAATAGGTTACCTTTGGTCTGCATACCGGTGGCCATCAGTTCACTACTCTTTCCTTTTATTTTTCACACTCCATCTTTGAATTCCAGAGTGAGTCCATTATCATTCAGTTGAGCAACACTCAGAAGGTTATGCCTAAGACCTTCTACCCAATACACATTATCAGCACTGTGTTTTCCATTTAGAGAGATGGACCCTTTTCCTTTTACCATACAAGGTGCATCATTACTCCAGTCACCAGTCATGTGGTGAGAACAACCACTATCAATAATCCATTCATTATAATTATCAAAGCGGGAGATAAGAGCCTTCTTGTCTGACACATCTTCCTTGATAGCTACAAATACTATGTCTTCACTTTATTCATCTTTTGATTTATCATCAGTGACACCTTCATCAACTGCAACAAGATAGTTTCTCCTATTTCCTCCTTTGAACTTTTTGAACCTCTCCAATTTGTTCTTATTATCACCATTAGGACAGTTAACAACAATGTGTCCAATCCTATTGCAAGAAAAGCATTTCAAAGGGAGCTTACTTTTGTATTTACCAGTTCCCTTAGGAAGCCTCTTGGCCAGTAGAGCTTCAAATTCCATCAGGATCTCCTCATCATCCATATCTTTTCTTTGTCTAGGTTCACAACTGGTACTAACTTCTTTACCCTTTCTAGATACTGTAGAAGATGCTTTAAAGGCTAAATCAGTCTTCTGAACACTGCCATCATAATTGTTTAGCTCATAAGAGGTCAACTTAGCAATGACAGAATCAAGGGACACCTTTGTCTTGTCAATAGATCTCAACTCCTGAATAGCAGCAACCCTTATTTCATAGACCGGTAATAAGGTTCTTAGAACTTTGCTAACAATGGTGGAATCATCCATTGTACCTCCTACACTCTTGATGTCTCCAACAACAGTTTTAATCCTTAACCCATATTGTTGAATGGTCTCTCCTTCAACCATCCACATATATCTTCAAACTTTCCTCTAAGGTTTTCTTCCTTAGCCTGCTTCACATGCTCATCATCGCCATAGATAGACTCCAGAGTATCCCATACATCTTTGGGATTGTCTTTTTCCTGAACATCTATAACCTCAACATTAGATAGACTGCTGATAAGAGCTTCCATTACTTGCCCATTCTCCTGAATTTCTCTTCTTTGATCATCGATGAGAGTAACGATAGGGACAACATAAGTATTCTCAACATAGCTCCAATGTTGAGCACCCATGCTTTTAAGGTATATCTTCATTCTGTCCTTCCATATCTTAAAGTTGTCTCTATTGAACTTAGGACCTTCCCTCTTCATCATTAGAACATGATCTTTTCCTTAAGTGGTTAAGCTTACAACACAGAGGACCTGGAGGATGCTCTGATACCAATTGATGAATAATGATGAACAATAAGTACTCAACATATACTAAGAGGGGGGGGGGGTGAATCAGTATAGACAAAAACTTCCTAAAACCAGTCTGACTGCAAAGACTGCATTAACTTGTAAACAGGATCACCAATCTAAATCAGGGTACTACCGGTAAAACACAATATGACTATGAAAGACATAAATCGGTAACACTTAGATCTTCCACCTAATATCTCCTTTCCACTTCACCCATTTGCATAAACAAGTAATACATTAGAAATATAAAGACCACTGGATCAACATGCATTACCACTTAATAGAAAATACTAATCATCATATGAAAAAGCATCACACATGACACACTGATTTTTCACGTGGAAACCCAACTGGGAAAAACCACAGTGGGGATGAATACCCACAAGTTGTTCTTTGAACTCTTCTAAAATCTGCTCTGTTAGGAGCCTAATCCGGTTAAGGACTTTACAATTGGTTTTGCTAGGAACCGATCCTGCTAGGGATCACCTGGTTAAGGGATGGCTAAATACTCGGTTAAAGGTTAGAACCCTGCTAAAGGTTACCTCGCAAGAGGATTTGAAGAACTCAATGAATTTGAGTCACCCTGTTAAAGGATTTACAGAAAGCCTGTTAAAGCTACCCGGTTAAAGGATTTTCCAATTGCTGAAATGGTTAGAAGTCAACAGGGAAAACACTGATATGATAACAACACTCAATGCCAAGGCAGATCCACTTTAGTTCCTTTACTTCTGCAATCACACTCTGTAGGTATCGGCACACTTATTTGGTCTGGAAAGAATCAAGTATCTCTTCACTTGGATACACGGATAACATTTGCTAATAACTTCACAATGCAAATCATCATCGACCTTATAGACAACAGATAGGTCGGTGGCATAAACCCTAAACATTTAGGTTATCAATACAGTTGGTTCAATCCTGACCATTCAAACACATTGCATTGAATAAAACAGTCTTGAACAGATCTCAAGACATTCTCCATTGTTTGTTCTTTGCCACTTCTGGAAGTTGATAACCCATCACGCGCTCTCCACCGTTTACTGAGACTTCACACATTCCCGAGGTAGATAGAATCAATCTTCTTCATGCAAGATCCTCAAGGAAATCCTTCACGCGCACAAGGCTGACGTGACAACACGATCTAATATTCATTGCAATGCTAACTCATCACATAATATCGTTGGTCGAATCACACAGACTTGGAATGCATCAACCGAAAACCCTAAAGCTGAGACTACCAACCGGTAGTCATACCAAATGAAACCCCAATACAAAACTTTCCATATACTGATTCACATTCCAACATACCGGTTCACTTGAACAAACATACCGCTTCAATTTTTCACATATACCAGTTCACATCATCATACCGGTTCTCTTGCCAGTTTGCTTACTTCAATATACTGGTTCATACTTTAGCATATTGACATCAATGACAACATACAATATCATCATGTCATCATACAATGCACATATGCCAACACTTATAACATCAAACACCAATATGCAGAACTCAAGACAATACTCTAGTAATGAAATCCATAAAATATAATAGTCCCAAATAATATTTCTTAGATTATATAACTATTCTTATTGCAACCCAAAAACTATTGGCATTATGCATGAATTGATTATGTGTTGTCATTGATGTCAACACTAGTCTGATTGGTTATTGACCTGCTCCGGTTGGCTGCTAACCTGTTCCAGTTTGACATGGTTTTGGCTGAGGTTATCAGAGATTTTGCTTCGGTATGATCAAATTGTTGGATTCGGTTTTGGATGGTTATTTAGGATGATTATATGCTTGTCATATTCAATTGGTTTGTGATTTGGTGCTCCAGAAGCTATTGCTTATGTTTTGGTTTGCCGGTTGATATTCTTGGTACCGTTTGGTGATATTTGATAAAATGGCTAAATGGTTTTGGTCTGACTTCTAGAAATGGTTCATAACGTGCTGAAGGTGTTCTTGATCGTGTCCTAATTGTTTGGTGGCTTCGCATTGGCTGGCGTGATGATTTGGTGATCCTATTTGGAACTGGTTGGTTATTTTGTGTTATTGACACTAAGGGTTTCTATTGGTTGGTGAAACGTGTTGCATTTGGTCTTGAAAATTTTTTTGGTAGTTATAATTGTTTGGGAATTTGAATTAGGTCCATGCTATGCAATGTAAATCATAATATTGGTCTGGTGGTGTGAAGTAATTTCTGTACTATGGGTTATGGGTTTAGGGTTTAGCTGACCTTGTTTATCAAGGTTGATGATATATATATATGTATAGGTGATATATTCATGTAATTTGTATGGTATGGTTATGTCTACATTATCAGAGAGTTGTTTATGTGCGAACAAGGTTATATCATTCAACAAAGGTTTGAGGAGAGTTTGGTATTGTAGGGAAGACATTTGTTCTTAACCAGAATCATATCAAGCATTAGGAGATGCTATTTCCACAGTTCATTTCCTTTGGATTGTAGTCCAATGTTTATGTAAGTCAGTGAGACTTCCCTTTTGTGTTGAGCAGTGCACTCTAGGCGGTTGGCTTGATTGCAAGTGCAATACCCATTGTAATATTTTACATACTGCTGTAGAAGTATTATCTGACTATGGGTAGGGTTTCCCACCATGGTTTTTCCCTTAACTGGGTTTTCCACGTCAAAAATATTTGTGTTGTGTGTTCTATACTTTCATGATTTATCTTTCACTATGTTGTTTTCATTGTGCTCTAGTAGAAGGTTTACAATTTGCAATAATTGTTTAACTTGTGGAAAATTGATTCATCCCCCCATCTCAATTTTCCTCTAGTTCATTCTAACAATTGGAATCAAAACTTGTTAACAATTGGTATTAGAGCAATGTCCTCTTTGCAAAAGCTTAACCGCTTGAGGAGATCCGATGGCATCAAGTTCTTCATTTAATCCCTATCGGAAGGAGAGTCCCAGATTTGATGGTACAAATTACAAATTATGGAAGGAGCGAATGAAGATTCATCTGAGATGTCTTGGAGCAGAAGTTTGGGAGATAGTAGAAAAAGGATATACACCTCATGATCCTAATTCTGGAACTCTGACACCTGCTTATGGACATAAGAGAGTTGATAATGATGTTAGAGCAAAAGAAGCATTGTTAAGTGCCCTATCTGATGAAAAATTGTTGAGTGTCATGGAGCTGGAAAATGCAAAGTAGATCTGGTTGAAGCTTGAAACTCTATATGTAGGTGATCAAGTAGTAAAGATTGCAAAACTTGAAGGTTTCTGGGTGAGATATAAAAAATTGAAGATGGAAGAATATGAGAAGATAAGTTCTTTCATGGATAGAGTGAATGAGATTGTCATGGGAATCAAATGTCGTGGTGGAATAATTAATGAGGATGGGATTGTTTCAAAAATTCTGAGAGTTCTACCTTCAGCTTACAAGATGAAGGCTACTACAATAAATGAACTTTAGATTATGCCAAATACCCCTATTACTAGAGATACATTACTTGGGAAATTGACTGCTTTTGAACTTGAGGAACTTGGAGATCAAAATGCTACTAAAACAAAGACTGCATTTAAAGCATCTGCCTTCGATAAGAAGAAGATATATTGGAAGGAGTTATATTCTAAGGAGTTGGAAGACATTGAAAGAGAAGATAAAGAACTTGAAGAGTTGGAAGCCCTAATTGCCAAAAGAATCCCTAAAGGACAAATTAGAAATAAGTATGAAGGAAAAGTTCCTTTTAAACGTTTTTCATGCAATAAGATTGGTCATTTTGCTTCTATATATCTTGAAAGAGCTGCTAGGAATCATGAAAGATTTATGAGGAATTATAAACCTAATCCAAAATATCAGATCAAACCTAGATATAAAAGGAATAAGGATAAATCATTCTACTATGCTGGTGATGATTATTTTGGTATTACTGATGATTTTGATGATGATGAACCTGTAAGTGGATCCGGTAATGGAAGCTCGGGTAAAGATTGGGTCTTTATTACTATCAAGGATGAATCTCTGTAACCTGTCAATGATACAACTCATACTGAGGAGAAAGATCTAGCTACTAAAATTGAAGAGAAAGATGAATGGGTTATAAACAATGGTTGCTCACATCACATGATCGGTGATAAGAGGAAATTTCTAACTCTGCAAGAATTTGATGGTGGAATAGTTAGATTTGGAGACAACAAGGCATGCAAGATCAAAGGAAAAGGAACAATATCCTTGGAAGGTAAGACTAATACTGGCAATGTTTATTATGTTGAAGGTTTGAAGCATAATATTTTGAGTGTAGGTTAGATGGTGGATAGAGGATTTCATTTGCAATTAAAGATGGAAAATGCAAGATTATCAATAGATTTGGATTGGAAATTACATCTGGAACTCAGACCAAAGGTAATATCTTTCATTTGAACTCCAGTGAGAAGGCTTTCTTGATTGCTCATATTGATGAAAGTTGGCTTTGGCATAAGAGGATGTGTCACGTAAATTTTGATTGCATAGTGAAGATCAGTTCAACCCAGGCTATAAGAGATTTGATCAAGATCATCAAGCCTCATAATCCGATATGTAGAGAATGTCAAATGGGTAAGCAAGTTAAGACTTATTTCATAAGCATACATGATAGATCTAATGGAATTCTTGATCTTATTCATACTAATCTATGTGGTCCGACAAGGACTAAAAGTTTTCAAGGTGATAGATACTTTATGTTGCTTATTGATGATTACTCTAGAATGATGTGGGTTGCATTATTGAAAGAAAAATCAAAAGCTCTTGAGAAGTTCAAAATTTTCAAAGCTATGGTTGAGACAGAAACAAGATTGAAGATAACATGCTTAAGATCATATCAAGGCGATGAATTTACATATGGTGAGTTCAACATTTTTTGTGAGAAGCATGGAATCCGAAGGCAATTGTCTACACCTAGAACTCCACAACAAAATGGAATAATGGAAAGGAAGAATAGAACTATCTTAGATGCTGGAAGGACAATGATGATGGAAGCTAAATTGCATGATATTTATTGGAGAGAAGTTGTCAATATTGTGGTATACACTTTCAACAGAGCACACTTAAAAGGTGATACCAGTAAGACTCCTTATGAATTATGGTTTGGTCATACTCATACTGTCAAGTATTTCAGAATTTTTGGAAGTAAATGCTATATTAGAAGAGATGATGCATTAGGGAAATTTGATCCTAGATGTGATGAAGGAATATTTTTGGGTTATTCTACTAAGACCAAAGCATATAGATGTTATAAGAAAAGATTGTAGAGGAAGATGGAAAGAATAAATATCAAAGTGGATGAGCAAAGCAATAATCAAATCAGATCATATGACAATGGACCAGAAGATGAAATTGTCAGATCAGAACCGGTTGTACAAGAAACAGTTCAAAGCATTGATCCAGTTGCTCCGGTAACATCAGAAAATTCCATAGTAACTGTTGAAGAGAATAAAGAGTCAGAAAGCCAAGATAATCCAAAGACTCCCAGGTATGTTAAGTTGAATCATTCTAAAGATCAGATCATTGGAGATAAGAGGAAAGGTGTGATGACAAGAAGAAGGCTAGCTGCTGAAGAGGTATGTTTAATTTCTCAAATTGAACCGAAATCATGTAAAGATGAGAATTGGATGAAAGCAATGGAAGAGGAATTGAATTAGATAGAAAATAATAATACATGGGAATTGGTTCTTAGGCCTAAAGATAAAAATGTTATTGGAACTAAATGGGTTTTTAGGAACAAACTAAATGAGGAAGGCCAGGTTGTAAGAAACAAAGCTAGATTGGTTTGCAAAGGTTACTCACAACAAGAAGGAATTGATTATGATGAAACCTATGCTCCGGTTGCAAGAATTGAAGCAGTAAGACTATTTATTGCCTATGCTTCACACAAGAACTATAGGGTATATTAGATGGATGTCAAATGTGCATTTCTAAATAGAGATCTTGAAGATGAAGTCTACATTGAGCAACCTGATGGATTTTCTTTATCAGAGGACAAGGACATGGTTTGCAGATTGAAGAAAGCCCTATATGGATTGAAACAAGCCCCTAGAGCCTCGTATGCTAGATTGGATAAATATCTTTAAAAGCTCATTTTTAGCAAAGGTAATGCTGTAGTAACTTATATTATAATATTGAGCATGATGATATACTGATCATTGAGGTCTTTGTTGATGATATCATTTTTGGAGGAGAAGAAAGTCCATGCATGAGATTTGCTAATGACATGAAGAATGAATTTGAAATGTCTATGATTGGTGAGATGATTTTTTTCTTAGGTTTGCGGATTACTCAGATTGATAAAGGTATTTTCATTTGTCAAACTAAATATGTGAAGGAATTGCTTAAAAAATTTGGACTTGAAAACTCAAAACCTATTGGAACCCCTATGATAAACGGTTGCAAACTGTCAAAAGAAGATGAATCTCCTAGATTGAACCTAAGTAGATACAAATCAATGATTGGTGGACTATTGTACTTAACTAAGACCAAACCATATATAATGAATGATGTCTACATTGCTTCTAGATTTTAGTTAGATCCAAGAGAAAGTCACGATATTGTTGTTAAAAGGATATCCGAGTATTTGGCAGGAACAACAGATTATGGGTTATGGTATCCAAAGGATGATGATTTCAGATTATGTTCCTATACAGACTCAGACTGGGTAGGAGATGTTGATGATCGAAAGAGCACTATAGGTGGTGCATTCTTTCTTGGGAAGAAATTGGTCTCATGGCTTAGCAAGAAACAATCATGTACTTAATTATCTACCGCTGAAGCTGAATATGTAGCTGCTCCAACTAACTTCACTCAGAGCCTATGGATGAAGTAGATGTTGAAGGATATAGGGGTAAGTTATGACGAGCCTATTGTTATTCATTGTGATAATGCAACTGCTATTGATATGTCAAAGAATCCAGTATTTCATTCCAAATCAAAATACATTTCTATAAGGTATAATTTCTTGAAGGAAAAGGTTGAAGCAAAGGAAGTCAGATTGGTTTATGTACCCACTAAGGAATAGATTGCAGATATTCTAACCAAAACATTGCCTAAAGACACTTTTAAATATCTCAGAGATCAGTTGGGGGTCACCACCCCTCAGGAAGAGACTTAGAGATGTAGGGATGCATCAATCCGGTGAGCTTATCAGAAATATTTCTTGATCCGAGTTGATGGGATGATGTTTCTTCTCAAGGGGAGTAGTCAGTTGTTTGGTTTGAAGGTATCAGCCCTTTGTCATTGATGTCAAAGGGGGAGAGTTTCTCATGTGAAAAACACAAAATCTTAGGGGGAGAGATATTGTATGGGGGAGAGATATTTCAAATCAGTTTCGGGAGATTGTTGGCATTCCTTAGTACTGGGATGTTTTTCACATTCAGTGTTGCCATCAATGCCAAAGGGGGAGATTGTTGGCATTATGCAGGAATTGATTATGTGTTGTCATTGATATCAACACTAGTCTGGTTGGTTACTGACCTGCTCCGGTTGGCTGCTGACCTATTCCGGTTTGACATGGTTTTGGCTGAGGTTATCACAGATTCTTCTTCGGTATGATCAAAATTTTGGATTCAATTTTGGATGGTTATTCAAGATGATTATATGCTTGTCATATTCAGTTAGTTCATGATTTGGTGCTCTAGAAGCTAACGTTTATGTTCTGGTTTGTTGGTTGATATTCTTGGTACCGGTTGGTGATATTTGATAAAATGGCTAAGTGGTTTTGGTCTAAATTTTATAATTTATGGTTCATAAATTGTTGAAGGTGTTCTTGATCATAACCTAATTGTTTGGTGGCTTCGCATTGGTTGGCGTGATCATTTGGTGATCCTATTTGGATATGGTTGGTTATTCTGTGTTATTGACACTGAGGGTTTCTACCGATTGGTGAAACGTGTTGCATTTGGTCTTGGTGGAATTTTCGGTGGTTATAATTGTTTGGGAATTTGAATTAGGTCCATTCTATGTAATGTAAATCATAATATTGGTCCGGTGGTATCATGTGATGTAATTTTTGTAATTATGGGTTATGGGTTTAGGGTTTAGCCAACCTTGTTTATCAAGGTTGATGATCTATATATATAGGTGATATATTCATGTAATCTGTATGGTATGGTTATGTCTGCATTATCAAAGAGTGGTTTATGTGCGAACAAGGTTATATCATTCATCAAAGGTTTGAGGAGAGTTTGGTATTGCAGGGCAGACATCTGTGCTTAACTGGAACTGTATCAAGCATTAGGAGATGCTATTTCCACAGTTCATTTCCTCTGAATTGTAGTCTAATATTTATGTAATTTAGTGAGACTTCCCTTTTGTGTTGAGCAGTGCGCTCTAGGCGGTTAGCCTAATTGCATGTGCAATCCCCATCGTAATATTTCACATACTACTGTAGAAGTATTATCTGACTGCGGGTAGGTTTCCCATCATGGTTTTTCCCTTAACTGGGTTTTCCACGTCAAAAATATTGTTGTTGTGTGTTTTGTACTTTCATGCTTTATCTTTCACTATGTGGTTTTCATTGTGCTCCAGTAGAAGGTTTATAATTTGCAATACTTGTTTAACTTGTGGAAAATTGATTCACCCCCCCTCTCAGTTTTCTTCCGGTTCATTCTAACAATTGGAATCATAACTTGTTAACAAAAACTTCCCATAAACAATCTTTTCATGGGTGCAGAGAATACAATATTTTCAAAATTAAAAATCAATACAAGGAATAACTCCTCCAGCTTGGAAATCAAAGTTGGCAATGAAATCCAAAGTAGAGCAATCCAATCCAATATCTAGCCAAATCAAACCAAACTCCCCAAAAATCAAAATCTTCAAACAAAGCAGAAAATTCTCCAAAAGGCCAACCAATGACAATGCTTAAAAAGCCCCATAAATAATATTTCCTTCAAAACTATACAAAAATCTCCACCAATCAAAATAATCGATAATATAATATTTCTTACCAACCACACCCAAATTCGAGATAAGAAAATATAATATAATATTATTTAACTTACCCAAATGTCTCAACCAATAATAAAATAGGGTAGGCAATATGAATAATAATTTAATAATCTATATGGGTAAAAAAAGATTAAATAATATGAACAACCCAATAGTAAAAGAGGGTAGGTAGGAAAATAAGTAAATAAAAAAATAAAAAAGGGTAAATAGTAAATATAAACCAAATACCAATAAATATAAACACCCAATTAAATCTGTAAAATAAACAAATAGATAAATAAACAATTAAATAATATTATCTCGCAACACAACTCCCAAAAAGGCTAATCATAACAAGGGGTAAGTAAATAAGTAATAACAAATAAATAACCAATAAATAGATAAGCCAACAATAAATAAATAAATAAACAACAAACACATAATTAAATGTACTGATAAATATAAATGCCCCAACCAATATAATTTAAACTCAATTCTATAAATATCTGCCACATACATATAAAATATTTCTAACTGGTTCACTAGGGCTCATAGAGGAGTGCAAGAGGGACCTTGTAGCGGAGTTCAAGATGAAAGATTTGGGACTTATGCACCACTTTCTAGGCATGGAGGTATGGCAGACAAATGGAGATATTTTCCTTGGGCAAGGGAAATATTGCATCAAAATCTTGAAGAGGTTCAAGATGGAAGATTGCAAAGCCATGTCTACACCTATGATCACAAATTGGAGGAAGGTAGACACATCCAGAGAGAAGGATGTAGATCCCACCTTATACAGGCAGTTGATTGGTTCTCTCATGTATTTGGTCAATACCAGGCCAGATATAGCATTTGTAGTTAGCTCTCTTAGTCAGTTCATGGTTGAGCCAAAGGGAGTACATTGGACAGCGGCAAAGCATGCGCTGCGTTATTTGTGAGGTACAATCGAGTATGGGATTATATATGCTCGAGGTGAAGGAATCAAGTTGATGGGCTATACTGACGTAGATTGGGCAGGCAGTACAATAGACAAGAAGAGCACTTCAGGGTGTTGTTTCAGTCTAGGATTAGGAGTTGTCTCTTGGTTTAATCTCGGCTGTTGGTTTTCCAACAGAGTAGTATAAAAAGGGGTCATGGGTCATTTGGAAAACAAGAAGTTTGTGAATTATTTGTAGAGTTAGCAAATAGTCTTGCGGTGTTAGCAAATAGTCTTGCGGTGTTAGCAATGGGCGCGATGATAGCGTTGGGGATAGCAGTGCAGGAATATCAGCGAGAGAAATTGGGAGATTGTCAGAGTTCTGCCAGTGAGAGGCAAGGAATTTTGTATCTCTTAATTTGTTGAAGTTAATATATTTCTCATTTACAGTACTGTTTTCCCTTCGGGGTTTTTCCAGGGACAATTGTCCAGAATATCGTGTCATTGTGTTACATATTTCTTTCCGCCTATTTTTATTTGTGAAGTTGTAGTTGTGCTATTTTCCAATATTTGTTGATCAAATAATCTATTAAAGATAGGAGGTTAATAATCAGTAACTGCAACAAAATTTTCACACACATTTCCATATCAGACAACAAAACAATCCGAGTTTAATATAAAAATCCTAAAACAAAGCAAAGCAATTTTTTTGGGTGGATGATCTAATCAAGAAACTTACCTTCACCTTCATTAATTATACTCAACCAATTAAATTATAATCTTTTAAATATTCACCTTAAATTTCAAACAACATTAAAAACTGACTGTAGTGAATCCTAAAGAGATCACCTCACCTTGACTATCAAACAATGTACTCCTATGGACAAATTCCTTCCACAACGTACTTGCTCACTAGATGAATAATCATTCGATGCTACATAGATTCTCTATTACCCAATTGATAGATTTTGCAGATTTTGTGCCCATTGACAAATTTGGCAGTTGACATTGTCACACCTTCAAAAGTAACCCTGCAAATATTCCATCGATTTGGCAACCTTGAAACATCATCCTCTCCTACCAACCGCTGTTGAGTGGGATGCCTTAATGCCATCCAATTACTTCCATATTGATTCTTTCATATTCTTTTGTTTTTTGGTTTCACACTTTGCGAACCCAACTTTTGGTTCTTTCCATCGTTAGGTATAGTGAAGTTGACAATAGGAGTGACAAAAACAGTGAAGAAAAAGACAATCAAGAAAAATCAATCCTTAGAAATGTAGGACCACAATCCAATCTTACCTAAATAACTACTATAGGTTCATTAAGGTGTAAAGGTTGTAATGTGAAAATTAGTGAAATAAATAATCAAATTTGGTTATTCTAGGATCGAGGGAAAGAAATAAGGATAGATGATTTGATAGACATGTACCATGGGAGAAGATATCCTTATAGGAGGATTTTTAGAAAGTTCACATGCTTTTGATCATTCTCTCATAAAATTATTAATATAAAAAGATAAATTTATATGATCTAATTAGTTTTCTTAATATTTGTATATGTGTTACTTTCAAATGTATAATATCTTTAGGGGGTCTAAAAAATCAAAATCTTCGCTTAGTTATTTCATTAATAGAACAATTTGTTCAAGGACTTCTATAAATTTAAGGTTTGTTTTTGTGATCTCAACTTTATTTATTATAGAAATTTCATCTTTCTCTTGAATAATCTAATGCATTTTAAATGATTTGGAAGGCAATTTAATAGATATCATGGTTTGATGTTGAAGATCAAATAACTCATGTAAATAATCAATTCTCACTATCTTCGTATATCACAAATAATACCGTTACACTCTAATTCCCCTTTTTCATTCAATACTATTAATTTGTTAAATAATTCATATTATCTAGTTATATTGGTTAATAGCCATCCATTTGTTCAAAATTAAATAAATTTATTTTAACTCATTTATCCATAAATAGTAAATAATATAATTATCCACTCATCTTCCATCATTATTATTATGACTATTCTTTGTTAGTGAATATTCTCTATTTATCTCAATCAATCTCCATTATTTATTCAAGATCAAGTCCTCACCATTCACACCATTAACCAAACATACAAATTCAATATAGTTCGTTAACTATGATGTTTAAAGAATGACAAGTACATGCTATTAAAAACTGGACAAGTCCTTGAGAAATATCTCAAGCAACTAACTTCAATAGAGTGTTGGTAAGATTTGTCATCTATTTATTTTATTTGAAGTTTTCTTAGCTTGATTTGAGGTTATTATTGATTGAGAATTAGATGATTTTTGTAATTTTTAATATATTTTCATGTTGTTTTAAATATTTCATATACATTTTAGCTCACTTGGTTGGACAATGTTATCCTTTGTCTAATGATTTTGCAATTTTTTATATCTTGTTTTGGTAGGTTTTTCATGTAGTGTTTGGTTAGATTATTTTAAATTTATTCTCATTTTGGCACAAAATAGATCTTATCATTGGATTTTGAAGATGAAAGAACCTTTAGATCCATATAAATTTAATTAATTTTAGACTCGAGAAAATTGAGGATTTTTTTGGTAAAGAGGTTGTAAACCTCTAAATAGGTACTACTATTGGAGTTTCAAAAGAGGAAGCAAAGATCAAGGAGAGTAGATAGTTGATGTGACTTTGTAGTAGGTATTGTGGTACCAGAAACCCTATATTCCTACTAGGACAAAAATTAATAGAAGGGTGGGAATTAGGAAATAGGAATGCCTATGACTATGAGAAGAAGTGTAGAGAAGGAAATCAATTTCTATATGCCGAATGAGATTGTTTGAGTGCAGTGGTGGGGTTTAGGATTGGGAGTAGTGGGTAATCAATGTTATTTAAGGATATGGATATGGGAAGACTTAAATTCCCACAAATTTTAGTGACGAAAAAATAGGGATTGAGGAATTTACATACTTGATTCCAAAAAGGGGGAATAAATAAAATTAAGGATTGGGAAGATAGTGTACTCAAAACTAGACTAAAGGGGGAGAAGAAATTTTTTTGAAGGCCTATGAATAAGAAAAGATGAGGAAAAGAGATGTGTATAAAATAGGTGCAAAGATATGGATGAGAAAAATAGGAAATATAATGCTACATATACAAGTAGTGGAAATCTTAAAAATTGACAAGAGGAGCAAAAGAAGATGAAGTGTTAGAGCATAAAGAAATAAATGAAGGGATTTTTTAGGAAAAAACTTGAACCCTAGTATAAGATAAGGATATGATGAGGTCAAGAACCAAGATTCCTTTTGTCTTTGGTACTTAGGAAAGGAAAAGCTATGATCTCTCATAAGATAGAAAACACACAAATTCACTCTTTACACTTAGAAAATTTAATATTTTAGAAAATTAGGCACATGATGGGGATGTGAAGGTAGACAAAAGGTGAAATAAATTAAAAAAATAACTAAGGGATCCCATTAAAAGGTTTAGATATTGATTACATATCAATGATAGGAAAAAAGGGCTTAGGCAATAGAGAAACACAAGAAAAATAATTTTTGTATTTAAGGGCATACAAAATAGATATCTGACATAGCTCGTGGTTAGGGATGTGTATCCTAAGTGGATATTACAAGAATCGCATCTTTAACTTTGGGGATAGGTTATAAAACATTCTCACAATAATAGTACAAAGAATAAAACTAATTAATATGACACAAGATATACACACTTCACTATAATCAACAAAGATCATAGTTGCATAAGAACAAATTAATGTAAAAAATAAAAATGTACAACTTAAAAAGTCTTGAAAATAAGGAGAGATAATATTTTAGATGCTAAACATGAACCAATATCTCCATGACATCACCATATAGAATGTGCCTTTCCCACACTCAATCTACAATTTGATAAGGTTCAATATCTAGTATTTGTTTTATCCTTATATCTAGTACTCCATATTTTGTCTAATTCTCCTCCTTAGAAACAAATTTGATTTGTCTTATTATCAAATAAATATTTTATTTTATATTGTTATAATACAACTATATTATTTACAACACTTTTTATTTCATCCAACTCTATCAACTCATGCACTCTTCAAGTTATTATATCATTTTATTCTTCCTTTATGTAGAAATTTGTATACTTAATTATAAATTTATTGGAATATTAGATTCTATTATGTAAAATAGTTCAGAGGGGCTCTTACAAATATAATTATTGTATACAATCCTATTTTACCATACCACAAAACTTGAGTTATCATCTCACCTTTTCTTGTTTATATTCAAGTTTTCTTTTAATTGTTTTCAATATAATCGCATTTCTATATTCAACCTAACCAACACCTTTGAAATGATAGAGAGATTACAAGGTAATAAGAATCCCATTGGTGGTAAATAGATATGAACTCTCATGGAATACAAAATGCATCATGATATAAATAATTATCCAAGTGTGGTCACACAAAATCTACCTATCACATTGGTCAACGAAAAATAAACCACCACCTTTGATGTTGTATTTCTATTAGGGATTTTCTCAACCCACTTTGTAAAATAATCATGGCTAGAAGAATCTATTTCTTCCATTTTCTTGATATCTCCATGATTTCACTACTAAAAACAATGCCCCATTATTGAAAGTGATATTTAGACATATTATGGATTTAAGGGTTAGGGGACCTAAAAGTTTTTACTTGCTTGAAAATTTATCCATTGCCTTGGTCAAATACTTGAATAATTTAGGCCACCAGTATCATACTTTGAGAATCTTATGTATAGTGGTATATGGCAAGAAGTATCTACAAAAATCTCCTTGATGGTACTCATTCACTATTCAAGTGGAATATTCTTGATTGATATAGTTGAGAAACAACCTATCATGGATAATTTACATCAACTAGTCTTGAATTATTATATACTTATAGAAATATAGTTGTAAGTTTTTGTTTTTCACATTCATAAAAATAGGATAATTTATTTTTCTAAATAAAATATCACATCATCGTACTATGGAACATATTAAAAAAAAAAGATGCATATATAATGTTAGAACTTACATTGCTAATTATTGCCACATCTAGATTTTTATTTTCCATTAGCTTAGATAAGCCTCAACGTTTAACTAACTTTATAGTTTGCGCCTTTGGATGTAGTATTCTTGGATCTTATTGATCCATTTACATCTCTCATTACAGGAACCTTTATAAGTGGATATGTCTTTCAAAATAGTGTGTGATACATATGAAATAATTTTTTTACCTTTTGAGTAAGCTCTTAAGTTCTTGATAGCCTTAACAAGGGCATAGTCATACATTTTTATAGCTAAATACTTTAATTATGACATTTCAACCTAAATAGCTAGTAAATACTATAGGGATCTTGAGAGGGGATGTGAACATAAGAGGGATTAGTAGGGATGTTTGGACCATGAGATGGTTGTTGCAAGTGAGAGATATCACCGTAATTGTAGAGGGTTGATACCTTGAAGTGATAGAGGTTGTTGCAAGAACTTGTAAATGCAGAGGGATTTGTGGGTCTTTGAAGAAAAGGATGAGATTATTTAGTAAAAGACATGTAAGGATTTTAATTTGAGAATAATGGCAAGACAAGATGTTTAAGTAAAATTTCTTATTAAATAATTTGAAAAGATTAGGCTAGTTTGGGTGCTATAGAGATGGAGGAGAGAAAATAAATTGAAGAGGCTAAAAGAAAGCATGAAAAAAGATTATGTTAAAGGGGTATGGTGACTAATAAAAGGTGCAAAGTTAAATGGATTATGAGAGGGTGAAATGTTATCTAGAATAACGAGAAGAGCTAGATATCTCTCATGAAATAGAGAGATCAGGTAAAGAGGGTAGTGAGAATAAAGATGAAAATATGCAATGTTATAATCTTATGGAGGAAAGGTTATGGAAGGAAAAACACCAAAAAATTAAGGATAAAGGAAAGGAAGAAAGGAAGAGAAGCAAGAAGAACGAATGGAGAAAGAAAGAATAGAAAAAGGAGATAGAAAATTTATTTGAAGGAGAGGGGAAAGAGGAAATGAATTTGGAAAAAAATGAATCCTATGTTTTATGTGCTAACATTTCTTTGAACGCAGATATAGGATAGGATGTAGTGGATTTTATGCACGTGGAACTGAAGAAGAGATCCTCATGCAAGGGGCTAAAGGAGAAGATGGTGAAAAAAGGAGTTTTAAGTTATAGCATGTCATTTTAAGGACATGAAGGAGGTAAAATTTGAATTTGTAACAACAAAAAAAGAAGAAAATGAGGATGTAAAAGATGAAGAAATTTTTTGCGAAGAAAATGTTGAGGAAGCAGTAGAGAAACTAGAAACTACCTAGGTAGTAGGAGATTTTTTTGAAATATATGTGAGTGAATTCAATGTTAAGTTATTTGAAAGGGATAAAATTATTTTTTTGGATGTGGAAAAAGATGAAAGTTATAGTTTTTCTATAGAAGATTACAATTAAGTTGCAAAGGTGAAGAATTGTAAATTTATAGACGAGAATGATGAGGTAAGATCTCATTTTTGCAAAAAAATTTGATGATTTTAATTCACATGCAAATGATACAACTGTCAAGAGTATAAAGAGATTAGAAGAGATGCCATAGTACTAGGGACACATGGTATTTAATAAGTGTCAAATTTCTTAATTTTGTTAAGTTTGGCATTGAAGTTAATTCTTATTTGAAAGAAATGGTTAAGAAATATGGAGAAAGTGGAATGGTTAGGTGCAATGATTGTAGGTTGCAAGATGAGTTACAACTATATTCTATTCATTTTGTTGATCTAAAAGAAGAGAATGAGGGAGAAACATGTTAAAAAGATGTACAATTAAGTGATAGCCATAAATTTGTTAGAGCTAATTTTTATGTAGGTGTTGAAGATGATGAGATAGAGTGAGAAGAAACAGTTTTTATGGGAGTTAGGTTATGTTAGATTGAATTTCATAAGATGAAGAAAGAGAAGAAGGATGAAAGAAGGGAGAGACTTGAAGGCATAAAGTAAGGTGAAGAAGAAAATAAAAAAAATATGAAGAAGATTAGCAGATTTAAAATAGTTGCATGGTTCTCAAATGCTCTTGAGCTTCACTCATTAAACATTTCTTCTTACTCGAGTTGTTTAATTCAAGAGCATTTAGGCGGACGAGTAATCCTGCACACAAAAAGAAAATAATTATTTTATCATTCATTTCTTTTTCTTTTGCCTTGGTTTTTTGGTCTTGTAGGCATGATTTCATTCAAATAATGCCCTCCTCTAGCTCTAGTGAAAGTATTAAAAATTGGGATTCTACATTGCAAAGTTTGAGTATACTTTAAAGTTTTAATGTTGCAATATTTTATTAATATTTATGAGAATTAATTTAGAGATAGAATATCGTGCCCAAGATTGATTGGAGTATTTATTACATGATTTGGATTCTTTTGAATTTGAATTTGCTCACCTGTTTTGAGGATAGTCAGTTCCAAGCACTTGAGAGAGGAGAGAGTGGAATGGGAAAGCTAGTTGTGGTACTAGGAAAAATTAATTGTGGGCTCTACATGGAGATGAAATTGGGAAGATTCTTATGCTCAATAAGAGGATAATCAAAGAAAATATTACTGGTCCACTTGATATAGAGTTTTTCAACACTTGTTTTTTTTTGAGAAGAATGTGATGTTGAAAGTGTGAAAAATAGAGTCCAAATGAAGTGTAGAAGTTGAAAGCTGGATTGTGGGCACTAGGAGGAGTTTGCATAGAGATTAAATAATGAATTTTTATTTTCCTATAGCATATTTTGAGGTCTTTTGATAAGTTTTGTAGATGATTAAATGTTGTTGAATACAATTTCATAGTTGTAGGGATTGATTTTGTCTCTTGTTTTATGTATCAACTGGGTTGAATCTTGTTTTGGATTATAATTCATTTCCAATATATTTAGCATTTATGTTCATGGATTTATAGATTTTTTTTCATGAATAAAATGGTTTATTTTTTAATTATTTTCTCTTGCTAGTGAATATTTGTGAGATTCTTGGTCTCTCGTACAAGGATTGACAATCCTTTCTAGATTCTCAATTCCTGAGCTAAATTAGAAGCTAAAGGCATAATCTAATTTGCCAAGAAACTTGGACTCCTTATAAAGTAAATTTAATGTCATAGAGACTCAAACCTAGGTCCATGGTCTAATTAGCATTAGAGCACAAGCTGGGAGAAAATATCTTAATGATTAAAATATTAATTTAGAAATCCATGTTCATCCAATGAGTTGGCACAACCTAACTCCATCCTCAAGATCCTTGGCAAAGTCCATAGAGCCTTGTCTCAATTTTGTGATTCAAAGCATATTGGGAATATTACATACCGCTTGATTTATAACCGACTAATCACTTGAACTCATGACCTTATAGAAGGGACTCAATTTCAAAAAGTAAACTTTCTCAACATCAAGTGTGTAGTTCTAATTCGGGATCAAGTTAGATTTGGGGCATCTAAATTGTAAAACTTCATTGCTATGAATTCGGTTGAGGTGAATTTCATCTAATTAATCCACTTTTTTTTAGCTTGACCATATTATATAGAGTCATCTATACTTTGGGTTCGACTCCAAAATAGCTACAGGGTTGCACCCAGAAGATCACACCCAATGAACATTATATTCAATTAGATGACTACCATGATTTTGAATTAAATCTTAGGAGTGAAGATCTCAGTGACCACTATGCGCCCTTAAAAATTTGTGCTCATCCAATGAGTGGGATTGATCTAACATGCTCCATGAGATCCTTGGTGAAGTTTGTGGAACCTTGTCTCAACTTTGTGATGCAATCATTGTCAAGATTGTAATAGACCACATGCTTTGTAATCAACTCATCATACCAACTCATGGACTTATAAAAGGGACCAGATTTCAATAATTACATTTTCTCAACATCAAGATTAGTAGTTACAACTATACACCAAAATGTCCTCAAGGTAAACCACCACATACTTATCCAACATAAAATAAGAAGATGTCATTAATCAAGGTATAAAAAGTGGCAAGGGAATTGCAAATACCAAATAGTAGGACTAGGAACTTATATGCACCATCAATTGTGTTGTTTTCATTTTCTCCACATTGAACATGATGATCTTGACTTGATAATACCCCTATTCCAAGTCCAGCTTAGTAAAGTACCATGCACTTGTCAACTTGTTAAAGAAGTCCGCTATAAGAGGATTAGGCACTTGTTCTTAATTGTGAGCTTGTTCTGATGTCTATAGTTCTTAAATAACCACAATGAATGATCCTTCTTTTGGAAAAGGACCAAAGACACATATAGATATTGAGACAAGTAAATGTAGCTAATGCCCACTAGCTCAACAAGTTTTGTTCATATCTTGTCCATCTTTAGGCCAAAAATTTAGAAGGGTGAATGTGTAGGAGGTTTGGCTCCCACTTATATCTCAATCTTGTGGGTAGTGGCTTGACATTATCATAGAGTGGTTGGCAACTTCTCTAACATGACATTTGCATACTCTTTTAGCACATAATCCACTACCTTAGAGCTAGAGGACTCTGAGAAATCACCCTTGTACCAATATTCCCATTTGAGACTAAGAGGTGATAAATCTTGCATAGCTACCAAGGACATAATTATCTTAACCAAACATAGTTGACATGGATCCAACATGAAGATACATTTGAAGTGTGGGACAATCACTACTTTGCATCACCTAATGAATTATTAAACCAAGATTAATTTGAAGTGTTTCATCTCTATGGCCACCAAATTCAGGGTGTCATTCCATCTACCAATCCTTAGTCACACCTTTAAAATATTCATGGTGCACTTCTAAGATGGTAAGTACATTACTTTGAATAGATTACTCATCTCTTTCCTATTTATACCAAGACATTTAGCTTTTCTACCTAAGATGTAATTATGAATAGCCCCAAAGGAAATTGTGGCTAGCACCTTTTTATTCCCATAAAACACCTTGGGGAATAAGACATCATGCTCCTATTTGAGACTCTTCATCATAACACAACCCTAATTTGTGTCTTGGATGACAAATAACATTTTTAGTATAACCATTCCATAAATGGATTCCTTCGAAGGATTAGCCTTGGATGCATTAAGCCTTTAGTTCTTTAGGCAATCTCATACCCAATGGTTGGTCTTTCCATAGAGAAAACAAGTCTTTGATTTCCTTTGAGCAACAATTGATTTAGAGTCCTTCTGAGAATCCTATCCAACCTTATTGTTGTTTGACTTCTTGGAGAGAAGCTATGATTACTCTTTTCCCTTGTGTATCTTGATGGATTGAAACTTATTTCTAGGAGGAACCAAACGCTACCTCCATGAGTCTTGGTTGACTCCTCTTTAAATTTGAGGAGCTGATCTATTGCAATGATGATGGAGGCCAAGAATGACACATTTTTGGGCCAAAATTGACACATTTTTCCTTCACAAGTCAGCTTGAGCCCCATGATTCAAGCGCTTCATGAATAGGAACACGCTATCCATCTAAAATATGTGTTTGGTCTCAATAAGTAGTGCAGAGAAAGATTTAACGTATTCACAAATCTTATTGCTTGAGTTCTATTAGAAACGTTTTAGCCAACCATGCTATGTCCCCTAGGTGGAACTGCTCTCACAACGTATCCTTAGTGTTGATGTCTGCAATGGGGCATCCATCCTTTATATCCTCAACACGAGATCGCCAATATAACTCCACACTGCTAGTCTGGAACATGAAATGTATTGTCCGTCAAACATTTCTAACTCACGCAGCATGGGAACTCTCACTTTTCTAGCTTGGATTACTATGGCCTTCATAATATCAAAATCGTCAACCAATCTCTTGTGCTAAAATTCAGTTTCCTTCATGTAATATTCGAGCAACTCACGTCTAGCTTGAATATTAGCAGCCTTAAGTGTGAAAACCCTAGTTTCAATTTCATGTAACCACTGTCGTGTTCGGGGATGGTGTATTCCTAGATTCATCTACACTTTTTCTAATACATCCCCATGCTTGGAGCCTAAGGCTTGACCACTTTTATCTTTGGTTTGCTCCGTTGAGAAATGCAATGTAGCATTGTTGGGCCAAGCTTAAGTGATTTGTTGTAGAGTGGATGGCTTAAATCACACACACGAAGCTTTGATATCTAGACTTAAAAGTGTTAAACATTCGGAATTGACTAACATTTTCTAGACTTAATATATTGCTTAGTGTGTGTGATTTAAGGTTGGCTGTTGTAGAGCATCAAATTGAATTGACTAAGAAAGTGTACTAAATTTGTGTATCAAGTGCTAGAGTGGTTCTAGGTACTGACACTTTTGGCTTGCAGGAACTTGGTAGTTTAAAAGGCCTCTTCTTATTGAATTAAGATGGGTGAAAATAGGAAGTAATTAATCTAGTATTATCCTATTTGATAGGCATACTTTTATAAACTCATTGATGAAGGTCAAACATATCTTGCAAGAAGAGTTATCGCTTGTCCTCATAAGCTACAAGGATGTAGAAAGAGCAAAGAAAATATTCAAAGAGAAAACAACTTATCATTTGATCTCATAAAAGGAGAGAATTTAAAGATTAAATATTATTCAATATCTAACTCCAAAAAAAAAATCTAACAAATATGATACTCCTAAGGAATATGCTGGTTTTTCTCAATGTGAAGTTATTGGAAACAAATTCTAAGTTGCATCATAAGAACCCTTAACTACTACAAAAAAATCTATAGTCTTTCATTTTCCTTCATCTACATATTTTTATATAAATTATAAATAGTCATCATTCTTAATTATCAAATATTTATAACTATATAGAAAATTTGATAACTATTTGTTATGGCTACTTATTATATTGTAAGAATTTCATGTATAAACTTAACATAATATAATAATAAATCAAAAGTAAATAATAATTACTTAGTAATATTTATTTAAAAAATTACTTTTCGTTGATAAAAAATACAACTTGAATTCAACTTTAAAATATATAATTATAATATAAAAACATTTCTTTCTTATTTAAAAAATTAAACTTTCACACTACTTAAAATTATTAATTTAAAAATATTATAATAATTTATAAATTCCTTTCATAATATATTAAAACATCCATACTTTGTTTTTCTAGAATCCATTACCAAATGAGTACACCATATTTACAGACAATAAGAGGGAAAAAATACTAATTAGTATAGTAAGATTCCTAGTAATCTCAAAATATGGAACATAGTACATTAGTATAAAGTTTACAATATTACCAAGTATTTTCCAAAAGTATGAGTCATAAGGTCAATAGTTTTATCCTTTTTACAACTTTTTGGATCTAAGTATGAACATTAAAGTCAAATGAACCAATGCAAAATTGGTGGCTAGGAATTAGAGTTGCTTCTTCAGGTACATTTACTACAACGAAGTCTCTAAGATCTGTACATCCTTCCAACTGCAGAAAAACAATATGTTAAAATATGATTTTCAATATAAAAGGAGTAAAGATGGATGGGATATATAGTTTCTTAAATAATTTATTCAAAATTAAAAAATTAAAAACCATACCTTTTCTTGGAGAAAGGAGTTGTTCATCGTTAAAATTTGCTCCTTCAAAACAAGACAAAATATATTTTATTATAAAAATAATTAGTATATTTTATAAATATAAATTTATAAAAAACTTCTAATAAAATAAATATAAAATATTATCTAAAATAAAATAACTTTGAATAAGTATAAATAAATTCTAGTCTAAGTTATATAAAAAATATACAATTATTGTTAAAGCATTTGTATGCAGTATATTTATATAATTTTAAGATATTTTTCAATTTAATAAATAATACATGTGATATTTGAATTTTTTAGAGGCTAAAACCTTTCAGAGTTTTATTTTTCATTAAATTGAAATAGATGAACTTCTTTTAATTTTTTAAATTGGGAGGATAATATTATTGGGCTTAAATAATTTAGAAGCATTTAAGATTGAAGAGCTTTTATGTTTTATGTAATAAAATATCTTTCAATTTTTTAAATTTTTTTTAAAGGTGACAAATTCTTATGAAAGAGTGATTTTTATCCTTCAATTTTTTTTATAAAAATATTTTTTCTATCTTAATATTAAAAATAGGTAAATATTTTTCTCATAATTATTATATTCAACTTTAAAATATATAAAAGATAAATTTTTAAGTATATGTTTATTATATCATATATTATTTGAGAGTCAAATTAATGGCGACATTGTCTTTGTAGCGGAATCCTATATTTTGTATACATTTTTATTATGTATTATGAAGATACAAATTTTTTTAATTCAAAATTATTTAAAAGGGTAATTAAAGAAGTTAGATGAATAATTTGTTAAGGTTTGTTCTTTGTATAAATAACTTTTCCTTTATCTATGATCTTTTATGTTGTCATTTGCATTTGTTGTTGGATTTTAAGCTCTCATTTAAATGGCCTTGATTGGTTTCAACCCAATAGTTTCTGCAAGTATTGACCATTTGACAGTTGTAAACCATGGCTCCTCCAAAAAAGTATCCCAAGAACTCTATCCATAAGGTATTAAATGATGTATTTCTACTAAAACTCTAGTAGATGTGATTCTACCAATCCTTAAATTTGATATTGCATGTCAATGGTTCTAGAACAAGATACTCTTATTGGTTATTTTGTTTGAAAAACTCCCCCTAAGAGCATGCTAAGGGAATGCATTTTCAAATATTGGTTCCTACATACCACAAGGGGTTCACTTAGTGAACCTGGGTTATAGCACGTGTGTTCTGGCATACTAAATAATTCCCCCATTTTCAAAAAACATTGACCTAAACTCCTTTTTTGTCAGCCCCTCCTAATACACAGCCCGAATTAAAAGCACCCCTATTTTCACTAGATAATGTATTTTTTCATAGCCCAAATTAAAAAGCCCCTTATTTTCACTGATAGACAATATATTGTACCCTCATTTTTGGGATATTAAACCCTCCAATATGAATGCACATGATATAATATTGCCTAGCCAGTATAGCCCCTATGCTGCATACTGTCCACCTATATGCTATCTAAAAAATCACTAGGGAATTTTTCCTAGTTTCATTTTGTTAAAATTAGCCATGCTTATGCTATTTTGTAACATGGTCCCTAGTATGTTTGGTCTTCTCTATTGGTTTTCCAACCATGGACCTAATACTTTTTAGTCCTAGATGAGAAAAATATTTGTACGCTTGTTTGGTTTGAATTTCTAGGCCTTCCATTTCCTTCTTCAAGTTTTTTGCATGTAATCACCTCTTCTTTAGGGAAGGGTATTTGTATTGAACTAAACCCTTTCTATAAAGATAATCCTAAAATAAAAAATATGTGTTGAAATTGATTTATTTCTTGAAGGGGTCAATATATATTCAGATTGGTAATATTCATAACGCTCAATGGGTGTTGTTTTGAATCTACCTAATAATTAATTTTGATGCTATTATCTAAACAAAAAATTAAGTTTTTCCCTTTGGCAACATCTAGGGCCAAGACTCTTCTAAGGGTCCATAACTCTCCTTGAGATTTTGTGGCTACCACCTTGAAGGTCAAAGACAAATGCACAAAAATGACCGACATAAAGGGAAAACACACCGTTGTTGGTAAAAGTAAAGCTTTAGGTTCTTTAGTTGTACAACCATAGTTCCCACTATTGAACCCTTTTATGAAGGGGAAGGAGGTTTTCCTGGTCTCTACAAAGGCTCATCTTTCTCATCCAATATTTTCACAAATGCCTCAACCTGCATCGATGCTTTCATCCTATAATATCCCCTTCTAGATCTACCCTAGAATTTTCCCTAATGTCTCAAATTCATTAAAAGAAAGAAATGAGATATGGTTAGCGATATCTTTACCAAGTAAAATATCCTTTTTAACAAGATAAACCTTGAATTAAATCCTACAACCAGGACCAATGATATATGCATATATACTTTTCAATCATTAGGGTTAGATGAGAACATGTAATTATCTCAAATCAATAAAATAGACCATATCTATATTACCACCTAGCATTCAATAATGATAAGGTTTGGAGGAGGAAGCATGATAGGTCTACTTGAAGCTATTCCCACATTAAGCCGAAGAGTGGATTCTCACCCTATTGGATCCAGTGGCAAACACATTGGACATCCACTTGGGATGGTCTACCTAGTGGGGTGCTTTTATTTTATTTCTCTATTCACGATTCATCCCTTTAAGTCAATAGTCAATTATCATAGAATTTTGTGATGAGATCACAATATGGGGCCTCATAATCCACCTATCTAAGCCCAAGAGGAGATACTTACCCTCTTGACCCAAGTGGTAGGCACATTGGACATCCACTCGGTGTGGTCTACTTAGATGGCAATCTTATAAATCCTCCCTTTCCTTACTCCTCCTTACCTTCCCTATAAGATTTGTTTTGAGGTTACAAACAATTTCATGTTCATGCATATGTATTTTATATTCAATATGTGTAAGATATTATAATATAAAAGATAGATTTATGGTGAATAGGCTAAACATATACCACAAAGATAATTATTAATCATATTAGCTATTTGGTATAATAAATATGGATCTCATCTATTATGGGTCTAATATTTGTTCATCTTTTTTGCTCACAATGGTATTTTACTTATTTGGATATGTGTTGTTTTATTTATTGTTGTAGGTACTTGAATCTAATGATGATGGCTTCCTTTATGGGTCAATAGGTTGTACTTATATCTTCTTATTAGGTGGAGAATTGTCTCTTTTCCTATGAAATCCCTTTGCAAGGAGTGTCCCCTAACTGCGCACCTCTTTGACTCAGCTAATCCTTGGGTGATTGCACCACTTGGGAGACAATTCACACATTAATATTCATGCGATTCCTTTTCTATTTCTTGAAGTTATTTGATTTGGTGCTTGTATCTCCATCTAATCATTGATGTAGATTCTAAACAAATATCAGGTTTGTAACTCTCCCAAAATAAAATTGTGAAGTCTTATTACTAAGACGATTTTTTATTATTGCCATCTTCTACTCATAGTGGGGTCATGATAGTCCACCCTTCCCAAGATTTCTTGTTTTTAAGCCATTTCAAATTAGGATGATTGAATATTTATTCTCCTTCCCAAGTAGCATCTTCTAAAGGTAGGCATTTCCGTTAGAATTAAAAAAATAGTCTTATTCTTCAATCTCTTCTCCTACACATTGAGGATAGTTTGAGGTTCCAAAATTAATTTTTGTTCATCATCAAGTGGGGTTAGTTCCACACATGAGACCTAACATGTTTCCCTAGCATTCTTTTGGTTTGAGATACATGAAATACTTTATGGATTCAACTATTCTTTGATAATTATAATTCATGGTCTACCTCTTCTATCCTTCTCAAGATCTTTTACAACCCATAAAATTGGGGTTTGAGATTTTTTTCTTTGCTAGCCTTGATTGAATATTTCTTGTATGGTTGTAGCTATAAGTAAAGAAAGTCTCGATCTTCAAATATTGTTTTAGTTTAGTTACCATTGGCATAGACCATTTGTTGGTTTTGTGTGGTGTAGACTGTCCTTGAGTGTGTTCATGATATTCATATTTTTTGTACAAACTCCTTGACCTTTGGTACTTGACTTTCTTAGATAATCAAACTTCCAAAAGGGGTCACACCATATCCATATAAGGCCTTGATTGAGATCATTCCAATTGACATGTGGTGGGTGGTATTATAATATTACTCACTAAGATGCAACTATTTTATCCTTGAAATCTGTTGTCCATTGACATAGTTTCTCAAGTATCCTTCCACCCATGTTTTTGAAATAATTATTTGTTCATCATTTTGGGGATGATAATTATATAGGGTGTGAGTTTGGTCCCTGCTAGACAAAATTTGCTAGAATATGATAAGGAACTAGCTATCTTAATCACTAAAAATAGGCCATTTAGTATGAAGATTTCCTTGAAGAACTCAACTATTTGTCGATCTCGATAGTCAATAGATATTTCTATGAAATGTGCATACATGGCAAGATGATCCACTATTGCATATATATAATCCTTTTCTTGTAAATTGAGTAACCCAATTATGAAGTCCATATAAATAATTTCTCATTTTGATTAGGAATGTGTAAGGGCTGTAGAAGGCCCATTGGGTGGTTTTGTTCTTTTTGTTTTCATTGACAAGTTATAAATTCTTGGTCATGCCTAAAGACATATTTCTTGAGGCCTTTCCAAGAGTATTTATCTCTAATTTTCTTATAGGTTTTGTAGTACCCCTAGTGACTCACTAAAGGATTGTTATGGTGTTCCTTTATGACCTTGTCCTTCATTTTTTATTTTGGCACAAGGAATATCCTATTATTATATAGGGTAAGTTCTTCTACTATCATGTATTTGTCATTGGGTATGTTTCCTTCTACTATGCCATAGGCTTGTGGATCCTTGACGTATTTGACAATAATGATATTTTTCTAGTGTGTTGTGATGCTTGTCATGGAGTTCAAGTGGGGTCATATTGATAGGGCATCTTATATGATGTTGTTTGTTCCTTTCATGTATTCAATATAAAAGTTATCATATACTTGCATTTTACATACCCATTTCTTTTACCTATCATTTAGATCCTTTTGATTCTATAGTATGTGAAAATTAGGGTTTCATCAAGTAAGATAACAAAACCACTAATTTTGCTTAATTAACCATTACATTGGAAGAGGGAGGGACTTAATAGATCTAGGTTTAATCCCTCTAAAGAAAAATCTCTGAAATACTAATTAGGTTCCATCTATGTTAGGGTTTTATTCTTTCTTTCTAAGTTGAATTGTGAAAATATTGAAATTAGGGTAAATGGGTCAATATTGAAGAGATCAAGCATAAACAAGGATCTCTATAATCATTTTACGAAGGCACCAACCTGGATCTGAGTAGAAGAAGATGATTCAAATATGTTCCCAGAAGTTTAGACCAATTTTTTGAGACCGTGCTACTAGCCGCCCTGGTTCTGAATTTCTTGCTATCAAAAGGTGAACTTATTCATATTTGGGAATCCCATTGATCCTCCTGAATGCAACTCTATATGTATTTCTTGCACACAAAAAAGGAGGAAATTGTTGGGAATAGGTATTTTCCTAAGTCAAACCCTAATTTAGGAATTAACCTTGAATGAATAAATGCAAATATTGAAATAAATACTGGAAAGATGTACTTCATAGGCAATTGCTGATGATGCTGCTTTGTTATTTGAATTTAATCATATATATTGTATGAAATGACATGAACATGACAAAACCCTAATAAAAAACACATGCTTGCATCTAGGAATGATATAATTTGACTCCAGAATGGTTGAATGATGAATATGTAGCCTTTAAGATCTCTGAAAATGTTTGATAATGAATGCTTCATAGATGCAAGAGTGCTAGGAATTGATTACTTAGATAGGATGGATGAAATTAGGCTGATCAAATGTCTCTATATAGGGGGTTCTATGTAAATTACTGATTAGGTCAACCTCCAATGATCATGTGGAGCCACGATGTTCAATTCATATAAGGAAAATACAACATCTGCCCCAATTTAAATTTGGGCCCCATTGAGAGGGACCAAGGTGCTAGGTGCCATTGTCCTGTTGCGTATAGGACCAAGATAAGGCTTAAGGGGAGGGGTAAGTCACCATGGGACCCACCAATGGGTTTTCATGACCTCAAATATGAATAATAGGCATAAAAAAGACCTAGAAAGGTGATGACGATAGGACACAATAAAGTAGGGGCACAAACATGAGGTGTAAATTTGATCGGTGACAATTTATGACACTACATTTAGCCCCCACTTTAACGAGATTACGAGCCTATGAAAGTACTCACAAAAATTAGATGAAAGATTAGAGAGAGGAACAATTAGGAGTACAATCACAAGGAGTTTAAGACATCACTAATTTTGAGGAACCATGACCCCGTATTAGGATATTAACTCACTCAATCCCATGCAAGGGAACACAAAACAGGACAAAAAACAAAAAGGAAAACAAATATAAACAAAGACAAAAATTCAAAAGACACACAACACAAAAGCTAAAAACCAAAAACAAGTCCTCAAGTCAACTAGCCAAATAGACCTTCATATCAAAATTTCTCAACCGCTAATATCACTTTTGAAAATGCCATCTCAAGAACACAAGTGATCACATAAAAAGAACAAGAGGACATATCATCCATAAACTACAAATAACAAAGCTATGAGCTCATGAGAAAAAAGAGGGAATCATGGATACACATTTAAGATGTGTTTTTATAGGTGATCCATGAGAAGAAGATTTAGAGGAGACATGGATATACATTTGAGTTGTGTGTGCAAGTGGTGTCTAGTTTCAGGTGTTAAGCATCCCATGTAAGAGTTTTTTTTCTTTGGTTTTGAGTATGCAACAACATATGTAAGCCATGAAATAAAAAATGCAAGTGTGTTTGATATTGGGAACATCTCATGTAAAAATTTGTTTGCTTTGGTTTTGAGAATGTGTAACCGTATGTAAGATAAATATATGCTTGGTTTTGATGATATCTCATGTAAGAGATTATCTACTCTAGTTTTGAGAATGTGCACCAGGTGTATAAGTCATATATATATGTTGTGTCTAGTTTCAAGAATGGATCATCTCGTGTAAAATTTTGTTTTCTTTGATTTTGAGAATGAGCACCTCATTTAAGACATGCAAAAATATAGTACAAAGAGGGCAATATGTATTCCCCCACCTTAATATGTACACATAGCCCTATGTTGACATCTTAAGGAAGATATAAACAAGGATACCCACCTTCAACACCAAGGAGATATCCTTCTAGGCAACAATGTTAAAAAATCCAAGCTAAAGAGGCAATACTCTCACAAGCATGGATAAGATAGTTGAAAAAGAGATATCTTGCAACAAGTGTAAAGGAGATCCTTGGAGGAGAAGATATATTTTATCAAAAGACATCTACCTCCAATAGGAGTTTCTTGATCAAACATAACATCTTATACCAAAAGAAGAGAAGGATAAAAAAAATGCCTACCTTACTCCTATTGCTAGGTAAATGGATTCTAGATAAATGATGGCAAAATTTTGACCCTAAGTGTAGGATTTTTTTGTATTAGATATACATTTCCAAGTGCAAAAGAGGTTGTAGTCAAGCATACAAACCTCTTGCATAAGAGATAATCCTTGAGAAAGAAAATATCTTCACATAAGGAATGACATCAAATCATAAGAAAACACCACTCTACAAAGGAAAAGTGGATCCTTAGGAAGGATAGAAGAGATCAATGCACCCAAGTGTAGGGACAATGAGAAGAATTACACAAATTCTAAGGAGAGATTGTACATAAGAAAGTGCACATTATACTCACATGAAGGAATGTTCAATGCAACAAAAGACATAAAGATATGTAAAATGCAACTCTAAAGAAGAGGTAATCTTCAAAGAGAGAAATAAAGTCTAATTAGATGAAGGATCACATAACCCCCTAAGGAGAGATTACCCATAAGAGATTCACTATTTCAAGTAAGAAAGGAAATCAAGGTATGAAAAATGCAACCCCTAAATGAAATAGTGAAAATTTAGATAGAAAGAAGAAATAGGATAATATTCTTGGCCCCCAAGTGTAGAGGAAAGAATGAACTATGTTTCTACCCAAGATGATTGATATTGAAAAAGAATCACCTCTTATGATGAAGAGACCCATATTAAGTTAAATACTAGTGTCATAGTGTGAGGAGAAACATGGAGTGTGAATGGAGTGCTAAGACACTACATTGTAATAATTTGTTGAAAATAGCCAAAAGATCAAGAGAACATTGAATAGCACAAAAGAGAGACAAAATATTTGATAAGAATAAACTATATTCTAATAAAGATCAAAATAAGATCAAATGGATCATTAAGAATTACATATAATGTATATGAGTCTTCTTATAAAGGCAAGGCTAAGAGACAAGAGAGCACACAAAGATGACATGTGGCTCAATGAGATGCAAGGGTAGGTAGGAGAAATAGTAAAATATTCCACATGAGGTGGATTATACACCGAAGGTGGAATTATCATCCCACAATAAGTGGATATGATAAAGTAACAACAAGATCACACCATAAAAGGTGGAAATTCTCCAACATACACACTCCCAATGTATGCATATCCCTCTAAGTGTCTCATATGAAAACTGCAATGTTATGCATGTACCTAAGTAAACTTAAGTAAATTGTAATTATATCCAAGATGAATAAATAATTACACCAACACCCCCCTTAAGTGCAACTTAGGGGAATGTGCTTAAGTCTAAAATGCAACTAAGCAATGTCCCCATGTCGATGCTGAAAGGTACCCCCTCTAAAGGTGGTGTATTGATCCACACTGCTGAAAAAAGTAGTCCAAGATCTAGTGGAGAAGAATGTAGAATATGACCCAAAGACTCACATGTCTCCTCTAAGGATAAAGAGACCTCCTCCAAATATTGTACATCCACAATCATGTCAACCTCGAAAGAATGATCATGTAGAGAATGCACAAGAGGGTCAGAGTGTTCCCTCGCAACAATCAAAGAAGGATCATCTTCATCAAAGATAAGATAAATATCACTAGTGGTGTCTCCTAAATTTGCAATGTAGGACTCCACAAACAAATCTGAAATGAATGTCAACTACTCATCCCAATAAACTGAAGCCGGAAGACAAGATATATCCTACTGCGCTAAATCACAAGAAGGAAAAATTATCACATCATCTACATCATCAGGGGCAATAGGTGATGCGATATCAAGAGGAGGAGGTGAAATGCAAGGCTCAAGAACAGGGTCACATGTGAGAATCCCCAAGTTCAAGTACCCAAAGTTCTCCTCAAAATCTGAATCATCATAAGAAGTATGATCATCATGTGAAGAATCATCCTCATCAATAGGAACAAAATATGAAAAGGAATATAACCAAGATGCATGATCCACCACCCGAGTTAGAATGATAGCTCTACTCTCCAAGTCTGTAATGATAACTGACTCAGTTGTGAACTCCACAATTTTTCTTGTTGCTCCATGTGTGATTTGATAAATGGAAAGAAGATTGTTTGTCAAATGGGGTACACATAACACATCATTTAAGGTGTTATCCCCAATGGCAATAGATCCTTTTCCAATCACATCCATGTTTGTATGATTGCCTATCAAAATATGTGGCATGGTGCAAAGCTCAAATGAAGAGAACATAGACTGCAAATATGCCATATGATGAGAATCCCCTGAGTTTAGAAGCCATCTCCTTGAATCATGAATTATAGTAGCACAAAGATTTTGTCCTTTTCTTGTCCCAAAAGAGTGAGGCTTCCCACTTGTTTCTGCCATAAATGCTTTCCCTTTCCCCTTTGATTGTGAGGAAGTGGAAGGTTATGAATCCTCCTTCTTGTAGGCATTAGACAAATTGATGTTGTTCTTTTTGAGGATATGTATGAGCTCATCAATCTTCTTAGAATGGCAATGGCGCTCCTCATGACCAACCTTTTTACAACAGGAACAAGTTGGTCTCTCCTTGTTTGGTGAATTGTCCTTCTTGGAAGAGGATGAATCCCCTTGTTGTGGAGAAGGTGGTGCTTTGTCCTTAGGTTTTGATTTCCATTTATTCTTGTTGGAGTTGTTCTTTCTTTGATTTACCTTGTTCCCTTGAGTTGCTACATATTATTGTGACTTAGAAGTCTTCAGAATGCCCATGCTTATCAACTTAGTTTGCTCCATCATCAACATTTCTGTGAATGCATCAAAAGAAGACATAGTGATGGAAGTAACCACTATCAAGCAATGAGTTTGGAATCTAGAAACAAATGCTACATACTCTGATAGAAGTTTTCCCAAAAGGTTGTAGACCAACTTGTTAGGATAACAAGTGAACAATTAAGAGGGGTGGGTGAATCAGTTGTTAACATATTAAGAAACTTTAAGCACACAAAACCTTTTACTAGAATGCATAAACCAAATACCAGAATAGCAGATATATCAATTAAGCACAAACATAAACCATAAACCAAATACCATGCATCCACAACACATAACACCAAGATTTTTATGTGGAAAACCCGGTAAAGGGAAAAACCATGGTGGGAAGCCTACCCATAGTCAGATGATACTTCTGTAGTAATTATATGATTACAATAAGGGGCTTGCACATGCAGGAAGGCCAACAACCTAGAGCACACTGCTCATTACAAAAGGAGCCTCACTGACTACAAAAGAAATCCAGACTAAAATCCAGAAATAAGAGTGAACTGCAAGAATAACATCTCCTATGCCTAAGTATAGTTCCAATTAAGCTCAATACTGGAGGTCTTAAACCTCTTACACAAACCCAATTCAATCACCTATGATCCACCAAATCCTCTGCATATGATTACAACTTTATTTGCACACAGATAATCCCATAACCTTGATCGATACCACGATCTATAAAAAGATCTTACATCATATTTATACCAACTTGGGACCTAAACAATTAGGTCAACCACCTAAAAGGTAATGTAATAAATATATTACATAAACCCGCAAACCAATGATAATCCAAGTCGGCCTAAGACCGAAATAATATTAGCAAACAATAAATCTAACCGGTAACGCATCAAGAGCATCCACCAACATGTTACATAAACCGGTCCATAACCTAGCAGAATAAGACCAGACCTAAAATAGGTCACCATAAACCAAATGTAATACTGCCAATCAAATATAACATGAACACGATAACCATCAGCATCTTGCAAACCTTCTAGAAGCCACACCAACACTACTTATTGAATCCATCAAAAGATCTTCAACAAAGCTATGTCGGTAGAACCCTTACCGGTAACCAAAAGGCTTACTAGAACATATGATAGCTTTCAGATCACCAAATACCGAACCAACTGAATGTGACATGCATCTGATCAATGTTAATGACCGAACCAAACCAATTCCATGAATTGGAATATACCAGAGAAAAATCTCTTGATCATCATCAAAGACCAACCACTCTATCAGAACCCGATAGACAACCAAAGAAGCTAGTATTGACATCAATGACAAACATCAATGCAACACATAATCAATTCCTCATAATTGCCAACAATCTCCCCCTTTTGCATTGATGGAAACACTAGATGTGAAAAACATCCAAGTGCCAAGAAGTTCCAAACAAGTCTCCCCCAATGGAAGACATCCAATCAAATGATATATCAATGAAGTTTTGAACCAAATAACCAAACCATAGACCAAACTCCTCCTATAACTGATATCTCTATTAAGTTCTATTTTCACATTTATATCTCTCCCCCTTTGACATCAATACCATAAATCTGACATAAACATCAAAGAAAAATCATAAAACCTGAACCACATAGTTGACTACTCCCCTTAAGTAGAAACACCAACTCATCAATCCAGAATGAATGATAGTTCTGATAATGCATACCAGACTGATGCCAATAAACATCACTCAAGTCTCAATCGGAGGGCCAAAGACCCCCAATCTATCTCTAAAGTACTCAAATGATTCCTTGGGCAAAGGTTTAGTGAAGATATCTGCAATCTGATCTTTAGTGTTCACATAAACCAATCTAACTTCATTTGCTTCCACCTTTTCCTTCAAAAAGTTATAATTGATTGATATGTGCTTTGTCTTAGAATGAAATACCAGATTCTTTGATATGTCAATAGTAGCAGAGTTATCACAATGAATAATTATCGGTTTATTGCAATCTACCCTTATATCCTTCAGCATTTGCTTCATCCATAGAACTTGTGTACAACTAGTAGCAACATCGACATACTTAGGTTCAACAATAGATAAAGAAGTACATGACCGTTTCTTGCTAATCCATGAAACAAGTTTCTTTCCAAGAAAGAAAGCTTCACCGGATGTGCTTTTCTGGTCATCTATGTCTCCATCCCAATCTACATCTTTATACGTACATAGTGTAAAGTCATAATCTTTAGGATACCACAAACCATATTCAGTTGTTCCCTGTAAATATTTGAAAATCCTTTTCATTTAACTCTAATGATTTTCTCTAGGATCACTCTGATATCTTGATACAATACAAACATCATTCATTATATCTAGTCTAGTATGAGTCAAATATAATAGACCTCCAATCATAAATTTATACCTTTATCAATCTGATTAATCTGCAAACCTAAGAAAAATCTCATTTCTCCAATCATAGACATCTCAAATTCATTCTTCATATTATTAGAGAATTCCATACATATTTTTTTCTTACCTCCAAAAATGATATCATCCACAAATACCTCAACAATCAATATGTCATCATTAGTGATCTTATAATACAAATTACTGTCAGCATTACCTTTAGTGAAACCAAACTTCAGAAGATATTTGTCCAATCTAGCATACCAAGCTCTAGGTGCTTTCTTCAATCCATATAAAGCTTTCCTCAATCTTCAAACCATGTTATTGTCATTTGAAAGAGAAAATCCATTAGGTTGCTCAGTGCAGACTTCCTCTTCAAGATCTCCATTTAGAAATGCACACTTAACATCCATCTGATAAACCTTATATTTCTTATGGGGAGCATAAGCAAGAAGTAATCTCATAGCTTCAATCCTAGCTACCAAAGAAAAAGTTTCATCATAATCAATTCCTTCCTTCTGAAAATATCCTTTACATACCAATCTAGCCTTATTCCTCACAACTTGTCCATCTTCATTTAATTTATTCCTAATAACCCATTTAGTTCCAATAACATTCTTATTTTTAGGTTAGGGAACTAAAGTCCATGTGTTGTTCTTTTCTATCTGATCCAATTCCTCTTTCATAGCTTTCATCCAATATTCATCCTTACATTCTTCATCTACTAATGCCGGTTCAATTTGAGAAATTAAACATACCTCTTCAACTTCCAATCTTCTTGTTGTCATCACTCCTTTGCTCTTGTCTCCAATGATCTAATTTTTTGAATGATTCAACCTTACATATCAAGGAGTCTTTTGAATTTTGTTTCTCTGCTCTGATCTTCAGTTATTGTTGAATTTTCAGATACTACCAGAGTATCTGGTTCAACATTCTGTTCCAGTACAGGTGTTACCAGTTTAGTTATGATCATTTCCACTTTTAGTTCTCTCTTATAAGTTCTAATTTGACCTCTGTACTGCTCATCCACCTTGATATTAGCGCTTTCCACATTTCTCTAAAATATTTTGTTATAACATCTATATACTTTGCTTTCATTTGAATAACCAAGAAATATTCCTTCATCACATCTAGGATCAAACTTTCCAGTGGAGTCATCTCTTTTGATATAGCATTTACTACCAAAGATTCTGAAATACTTAATAGTAGGTGTATGACCAAACCACAACTCATAAGGTGTCTTACCGATGTCTCCTTTGATATGAACTATATTGACTGTGTACACCGCTGTGCTCACAACTTCTCTCCAATAGATATGTGGCAAATTAGCTTCCATCATCATAGATCTCGCTGCATCCAGAATAGTTTTGATCTTTCTTTCCACAACACCATTATGCTGAGGTGTCCAGGGTGTAGACAACTGTCTCCTTATCCCATGTTTCTCATAACAACTGTTAAATTCACCGGAGGTGAATTAACCACCCTAATTGGATCTTAAGCATTTGATCTTCAATCCCATCTCTATCTCAACCATATCTTTAAAGTTCTTGAATTTTTCAAAGGCTTCATGTTTCTCCCTTAGAAAATTAACCCACATCATTCTAGAATAGTCATCAATGATTAGCATGAAATATCTATCACCCTGAAAACTTCTTATTCTAGTAGGACCCCATAAATCAGTATGAACAAGATCAATAACATCATTAGATTTATCTTGAATACTCTTAAAAGAAGTTCTTACTTGCTTTCCCATTTGACATTCCTTACATACCGGATTATGAGGCTTCACAATCTTAGGTATATCTCTAAATGCCTTAGTTGGATTGATCTTTACAATGCAATCAAAATTCACATGACACAACCTCTTATGCCATAGCCAACTCTCATCAATATGTGCAATCAAATATGAATTCTCACTGGAGTTCAAATGAAAGACGTTACCTCTAGTCTGAGTACCGGTTGCAATCTCCAAGCCAAATCTATTGATGATTTTGCATTTTCCATCCTTGAACTGTAATTTAAATCTCTTATCCATCAATTGTCCTATACTCAAAAGATTATGCCTTAAATCTTCAACATAATAAACATTATTAGTGTTATGCTTACCATCCAATGACATAGTTCCTCTTCCTTTGGTAATGCATGCTTTGTCATCTCCAAATCTGACCAGACCACCATCAAATTCTTGCAAAGAAAAAAAATTCCTTTTATCTCCAGTCATATGATGTGACCATCCACTGTCTATTACCCATTCATCCTTGTCTTCAACTTTAGCAGTAAGGGCCTTCTCTTGATTATGAATGATAGGTTCAAGAGCATTTTCCTTGATAGCTAAGAATACCCATTCCTTTCCATTACTAGATCCACTAGCTGAATCTTTTGCCGGTTCATCATCAGAATCATCAGTTACATCATCCTCATCAATATCGTAGCATGATATATCTTTGTTCCTCCTATACTTATGATTGTTTTGATATTCATGGTTAGGCTTAAAAGATCTTATATCTTTCTCCTCAAATCTTGAATTCCTCTCAAGACATCTAGTTGCAAAATGACCTATCTTATTACATGCAAAACATTTGAAAGATGATTTTCCTTCATACATAGTTCCTACTGGACCTTTAGGTACTCTTCTAGCAAATAGGGCTTCAATTTCTTCAAGCTCTTCATCTTGTTTCCTTATATCCTTTAGTTCCTTTGCATATAATACTTTCTAATCACTCTTGTCAATTGATGATGTAGATGCCTTGAATGCAGAATTTGTCTTTGCAGCTCCTTGAGGACCAAATTCTTCAAGCTCAAAAGAAGATAACTTTCCAACCAAAGTATCCCTATTAACAAAAGTGTTAGACATTGTTCTCAACTCATTAATTGCAGTAACCTTCATCTTGTAAGCAAATGGTAAAGCTCTCAATACTTTAGAAACAATCTCATCTTTGCTCAGAGATCCACCACAACATTGAATTCCCAAAATAATTTCATTAACTCTTTCCATAAAAGCAGTGATTCTTTCATCTTCCTCCATTCTCAGGTTTTGATGCCTTACTTAGTAACCATCAAGTTTAGAAATTTTAATAGTAGGGTCACCTTCATTCAAAGTCTCCAACTTATCCCATATAGCTTTTGCAGATGATTTGTCCATTAATCCCATTACCTGCTGATCTGAAAGGGCGCTCAAAAGGGATTATCTTACTCTACAGTCATTTTCAATGTTCTTATCCAAATCTGTTGAAGGAGGGTTTCCAGATGTCAGATCATAAGGGGTATAACCTTTCTTAGTGATCTCCCAAATCTCCTTGCTAAGACATCTCAGATGAGTCTCCATCTGAAGCTTCCATACTCTGTAATTTGTTCCTTCAAGCCTAGGGCTATCCTTTCAATAAGCAATTGAAGTTGAATGATTAGTCACCATAGGATCTTCCTCAAGCGGTTAAGCTTCTATAGAGAGGACTAAGCTTTGATACCAATTGTTAGGATAACCGGTGAACAATTGAGAGGGGGGTGGGGGGGTGAATCAATTGTTAACAAATTAAGAAACTTTAAGCATACAAAACCTTTTACCAGAATGCATAAACTAATTACCAGAATAGCAGATATATCAATTAAGTACAAACATAAACCATAAACTAAATAGAATTCATCCACAACACATAACACCAAGATTTTTACATGGAAAATCCAGTAAAGGGAAAAACCATGGTGGGAAGCCTACCCATAGTCATATGATACTTCTGCAACAAGTATGTGATTACAATAAGGGCCTACACATGCAGGAAGCCCAAAAACCTAGAGCACATTACTCATTACAAAAGGATCCTCACTGACTACAAAAGAAATCTAGACTACAATTTGGAAATAAGAGTGGACTGCAAAAATAACATCTCCTATGCCTGAGTACAATTCCAACTAAGCTCAATGCCGAAGGTCTTAAACCTCTTTCACAAACCCAATTTGATCACCTATGATTGACCAAATCCTTTGCATATTATTACAACTTTATTTACACACAGATAATCCCATAACCTTGACCGATACCACAATCTAAAAAGATATCTTACATCATATTTATACCAACCTGAGACCTAAACAATTAGGTATGCTACCTAAAAGGTAGTACAATAAATCCATTATATAAACTCACAAACCAATGATAATCCAAGTAGGCCTAAGACCGAAACAACATTAACCAAACAATAACCAGTAACGCATCGGGAGCATCCACCAACACCTTACATAAACCGGTCCATAACCTAGTAGAATAAGACCAGACCTAAAATAGGGCGCCATAAACCAAATGAAATACCACCAATCAACTGAATACAAACACGATAACCATCAACATCTTGAAAACCTTCTAGAACCTGCACCAACACTACTTATCGAATCCATCAAAAGATCTTCAACAAATCTCTTCCTGTAGAACCCTTACCTGTAACCAAAAGGCTTACCATAACATATGGTAGCTTCTAGATCACCAAATCCTGAACCAACTGAATGTGACACACATCTGATTGATGTGAATGATCGAAACAAACCAATTTCATCAATCGAAATATACTAGAGACAAATCTCTTGATCATCATCAAAGACCAACCACTTTATTGAAACCTGATAGACAACCAAAAAATATAGTTTTGACGTTAATAACAAACATCAATGCAACACATAATCAATTCCTCCAAATTGCCAACACAACTGTGCATCCTTCTTATCAATGCCACAATCCTTCAACTACGCTCTTAGCTCATTTGCGTTGGTAACATAATCTTGGATTGTATGAAAGTTCTTGGGATCCAACATGATGAGATCATTATCAAGTTGATAGCCTCTAATCTCATCAATTTGACCATATAATTTTCCCAAGACATCCCATGCTTCCTTAACTATTTTATACTTGTCAATATGAAAGATGAGATCTTTTGATATGTATTTCCTCAATGTGCCAATAGCCATAATGTTTTTAGTGAGCCATTCAATGTGAGCATTAGGATCAACTTTAGGATCAGCTGGTGTAGTTAAAGTTCCATCAATATAGTGAGTTAATCCTTTTTTCATTAGCTTACTCCATGCATCAATTTTCCAAGAAGCATAGTTATGTGGAGTTAAAAGTGGAAATTTAGGAGAACCCATAGCAACAAAATGAAAGAGCACATGAAAAAGAGAGGCACAATCACACAAGATACCCCCCCCCCCAAATTACTCAATCAAAGAACCCCCCCCCTAAAATGATGATTTGACACTTTATACTTAGTGCGTGTACAATGGGCCACCTGCAAAACAAGGCAAGGTGGACTTCTAATTTCAACTTTACAACTACCTCGTATAGGTTATAAAGAGACCCAAACAAATACTGCAAGTGATCTAAATTGAGATCCAAGCAAAATACAAGTCCCAAATAGGCCAAAAATGACCAAATATCGAAAGTACAATTTCTACTCAAAATCATTTCAAATTGATGGTAGATTATGAAAGCAGACAAAAAAATTTTGGACTTTCAAAAAAACCGGCAACTTAAAAAGAGGTCGTATGAGCCCAAACGAAGCCTCTGAAGTTGCAAAATTGAGGATTAGATAGGTACAATTACGAGAAAGAGAAAATTGTGAAACATTTATGCACCAAAATAAGAAAAATCCAACACGATTGCGAAGAGCATGAAAAATTAGCCCAAATAAAAAAAATTGCACCAAAAAAGGAGCAAAAATGAGCAAGTTGTGGGCCTCCAAAGTTGAACTACAAAACTGAAAAGCCCTTTGGAGAGGGGGTAAATTTTTTCAAAAAGGTGTTGATGCAGGTTGACGTTAGCACTTCACAAGCTTAAAATTGATGGCTGTATGACCATCATTGAACCCATCACACCCCCTACAGAAGTACAAAAAATGATGATGAGGCCAAATGAGATGCTGACATGTGGTAGTACGGACTCAAATGGACTGTATGGACAGTCAACATGTCACAAGCACAGATCCGATGTGGCCATTGATGTGGTAGTACGAGGCTAACTAGACTAACAGTTAGACTGTATGGTCTACTTTGGTGGCCAATGATGTTGACGAGATGATAAGTTTGACCATACGCTGACTAGGTGCCACATGTCAGTACAAATGTGCTCTGTTAGTCACTGACATGGCAAACCATGTTGATGACTGGGAAGGTGATTGGGATGTCATACAAATGATGTGGGCTGACTGATCAGTATGGATGCTGAGTTGGTTGCTCATTGTGCAGTGTCTGTGCAGGCCACGTCGGTGGTGACTGTGTATATCCTATCTGCGTGGCCGATTCAAGCTATGTCATGTGGCACTAGTGCAGGAGCACCTAAGGGTGAGCAAATACCTTTTTCAATTTTGGCAACTTTGGCATAAGGATTGGTTCTAGTCCATTAGGTTGTCTGTTTGGAGTTTGGTGTGCATTTTGTGTTCTTTTTGAAAATTCATGTTTTAGCAAGACTTACCCCGATGACATCACCAACATGTGGAGCGCAACCATCGGCTATTGGAACAACCAATTTTACCCTACCTCGATGCCCGATGAGTATGCACAAGACCGAAGTGGAACCATTGGATATCGGCAGGAGTGTTTTCCACCTACCTCGATAACCCGATGAGGTCGCCAACGGATTGGAGCGAGTGGAGCAATCGAGTATCTGCAAGACTATTTTCGTGCCACCTGATGACCCGATAGGAAAGTGCTAGCCAAGGTGATATTCATCGGCCATCGAAAGGAACGCTTTAGTGTCACCTCGATGACTTGATGACAAGGCACAAGCGGAGGAGGTAGACATTGAAGACATTGGCCATCGGAAAAGCGCAATGTAATGATACCCGATGACCCAATGGAACATCACAAAGTGGAGGACGATGGAATTGGCCATCGGGCCAACATGTTTGGAGGTGTCCCAATGACCCGATGGAAAAGCCCAAGAAGCGGAGGAAAGCATAGACCATTGAACAAAGGGATTTCTTTCTATCCCGATGCCCGATGGAAAAGTGCGAGTGGTGGACATGGTTATCGACCATCGACGAAGGTGTGTTTTGGTTACCCCGATCACCCGATGGAAAGTGCAAACTTTGCAAGTCAACAATGGGCATTGGAAGCTAGGTTCTGAGGCTACACCGATGACCCGTTATGAAATTGTTTTCTCTAGTTTGTAACCATCTGTGTTTCATGATGGATGGATGAGCTATAAAAGACTAATTGTAAGGCATTGGATTGGTTGGGTACTAGAGGAAACACAAGAGAAATACATACAAGTCTATTTTTTGGTTTTCTATCACTAAGTGTTGTACTATCTTATTTTTGTTAAGTTTCATTATAGTTATGTAATTAAAGCTTCCTTTTTGTTGTTCGTTTCTTTGTTTTGAATTCATAGTATAAATATGGCTCTGTCTTGAACCTCCACCGTGGGATCCACACGACCATTGGAGTTCTTCAGGAAGAGCTGAAAATGTACAGTAAGAGTAGAGTAGCAGTAAGAGGAAACTAGGAAATGGTCATCACCATTTCTGCATACTAAGCCTAGGCGAGCTTGGAAGAAGTCCAGCTAGGTTTCAGTGACTGTAAAGGAGTAAGTGTAGGGGAGGACTGGTGTAGAAGTCTGATTGCAAAATCAGACAGGATGAAGACTTTATAGACTGCGAGTAAGCAAGGGCAATCCTACACCTCTGCAAACATAGTGACAAAATCTAGGAGCATGGAGAACAAGCTTATTTATGAGCTTGTATCGAGTGTGGTGAGCAAATACTAGTAGGGAAGCACTTATAAGTCTAGAGGGGTAGAATTGGAACCCAGGAAGGGATAGAAGCAAACCATCAAGAAATCTAATTGATAGAAAACTAGGTAGCCTCCCTATCATATTGGTATTAGAGCAAGCTTAGACTTGGGAAGAAAGTAGTTGATGTTAGATATTGAATCAGTAGGAGAAAATAGTCTCAGAATGGTGACTAATACAGAGTTAGCCAAGAAAGTGGAAGACCAAGAAGAAGAGAATAGACTCCTGAAAGAAAGATTGCTACAATTGGAGAGAAAACTAGACGTAGTTGAAGACAAAACTGAGAAAGTGATAATCAAGGTCAATGAGGGGAAAGACAAAGAAGTTGTAGAAGAGGATAGGACTCCTGAACTAGACCCTATTCTACCTGAAGAACCTTTCCTTATAGCAATTAAAGCCTTAGGAGGAAAATCCCTAGAAGGAGTGCCACTTTTTTGTGGAAAAATGGAGCCAAAGGTAGTCCTAGAATGGATAGAGGGATTGGAGAATCACTTTGAGTGTGATGGAATCAGTGAGGCACAAAAGGTGAAGGTGGCCAAATATAGATTGAGAGGGGCAACATTGACTTGATGGAATTTTATCCAAGAGGAGAGGCAAAAATAGGGCAAGAATCCCATTTCTACTTGGAAGGGCATGTTAGCCAAGGTGAAAGAGGCATACATCCCTAAAGATTATGAAATCCAGTTGCACAAGAGGAGACAAAACTTAAGGCAGAGAGACTTGGATGTGAGCAGCTACACTGAGGAATTTCAGAAGTTGTGTCTGAGATCCAAGGTGGTAGAGGATGAGAGCACCAAGGTATCCAGATACTTGAATGGCTTGAGGTGGAATATTCAAGAAGAGTTGAGTTTGTTATGTCCTAACACTGTGCATAAGTGCTATCAATTGGCACTGAAGTTGGAGGAAAAGAGTAAAAATAAGCAAGAACAAAGCAAAAAAGGAAGAGGTAGAGGAAAAGATGGTAGAGGCCAAAGAGGCATTTTTGGTGGAAGAGGAGAAGATCAAAGGTCCAAAGGAGAGTCCAAACTTATAGAGCAAAGTGAGGATTTACATAGCAAGAGAAGCTATAGAGGAAGGGGATCATTTAGCAACCTAGGAAGAGGTAGATCTAGTGGACTGGGAAGAGGGTCCTACTTCTCCATCATGAAGTGTTACAATTACCAAAAGTTGGGTCACCCCGCCTATAGATGTCATCCTCTTCTTCTCAAGGAAGTGAAAGAAGAGTGACATATGCACAAGAAGATGTAGAAAGCAACAAGACACAAGATGTGAGCTTAGCTCCTGAAGATGGAGAAAATTTAATGATGAGAAGAGCCTTGATTAAGGAACCAATCAAAGAAGAACCAACTCAAAGAAGAGATTTGTTTAGAATCAAATGCAAGGTCCTTGGTAAGGTTTGTAGAGTGGTGATAAACTCAGGGTCTACTGATAACATTGTGTCAGAGGAAGTAGTAAATAAACTAAAATTGGAAAGAATCCCACATAGTAATCTATATAGGGTCACTTGGCTCAACAAGGAGCAACATGTGGTAGTGAATGAACAAACATGGGTTGAATTAAACATAGGTAGTTATAAGGATAAAGTCTTGTGTGACTTCCTGCCTATGGATTCTTGCCATCTACTTCTTGGTAGACCATGGCAGTTTGACAGAAAGGCCATTCACAATGGAGAGAAGAACTCTTATTCTTTTCAAAAGGATGGAGTTACATACCATATTTAGTCCCTAAGTGATGAAGGAGAGAGAAGAAAAACTAAAGTCCAAAATATGTTATTGGTGGGTGAAAAAGAGTTCATTAACACTCTCAAGGAAGGAGAAGGAGTGGAGTTTTCTCTTATAGTGAAACCAAAGGAAGCAAAGCAAGAAAATAAGGTTCAAATACCTCATGAAGTGCAATAGATACTAGACAACTTCAAAGCAATCATAAGTGATGGAGCACAAGAAACCCTACCTCCCATTAGAGCCATAAGCCATCAGATTGATTTTATTCTAGGAGAATCATTACCCAACAAAGCAGCCTATAAGATGACTCCGGAACAGAACAAGGAAATGGCTAGACAAGTCCAAGAATTGTTGGACCAATGGTTGATAAAGAAGAGCATAAGTCTTTGTGCCATACCTACAATGTTAGCACCCAAGAAAGGAGGAACATGGAGGCTATGCATAGATTGAAGAGCCATAAATAGAATCACTATCAGGTACATATTTCCTATCCCAAGAATTAAAGACTTGATGGATTGATAAGGAGGTGCAAAGTAATTCACTAAAATTTATCTCAAGAGTGGATACCATCAGATCAGGATAAAGGAAGGTGATGAATGAAAAACAACCTTCAAAACCAATGAAGGAATTTATGAGTGTCTTGTTATGCCATTCAGTCTTAGGAATGCTCCTAGTACATTTATGAGACTCATGAATGAAGTGCTTAAAGAATTTATTGGAAAATTCATTGTTGTATACTTAGATGATATCTTGATTTTCAATAGAATTAAAGAGGAACATCTAGAGCATCTTGGTATTGTATTGCAAAAAATGTATGATGAGTAACTAACAATAAACTTGGAGAAGTGTGAGTTTATGAAGTAGGAACTTGTCTATCTGAGATTTGTAGTTTCAAGAGGATATTTGAAGATGGACACATCAAAGGTGGAAGCCATCACAAATTGGCCAACACTAAAGACAACAAGTGCAGTAAGAAGTTTTCATGGTTTGGCATAGTTCTACAGGAAGTTTATCAGAGGGTTCAATGAGATTTGTGTACCCATGCTGGATACCATCAAAGGAGGAGTTAAGACTAAGTTTCAATGGACCAATGTAGCTAACAAAGGGTTTGAACTTTTGAAACAAAAGGTAGCTACACAACCAATACTCATTCTTCCTAGTTTTGATAAGTTGTTCACAATTGAATGTGATGCAAGTAATATAGCAGTCAGTTTTGTTTTGAGTCAAGAGAATAGACCTATAGCTTTCTTTAGTGAGAAGATCAATGATGCCAAGAAGAAATATTCATCCTATGATCTCGAACTGTATTCTCTTGTCCAAGCTCATAGGAAGTGGAGGCACTACTTGTTACAAGTGGAGGCACTACTTGTTACCTAAGGAGTTTGTTGTTTACATAGATAATCAAGCTTTAAGTTTTCTAAATTCACAAGATAAGTTGAGTCATAGGCATGTTAAATGGGTTGAGTATTTACAGTCATATACTTTTTCTATTAAGCATAAGAAAGGACAGTGTAATAAAGTAGCGGATGCTTTGAGTAGAAGGCTACTAACAGTGCAAGAAGTGCAAATTCAGAGTATTGGAGTTGATTACGTCAAGGTATTGTACCCCAATGATGATGATTTTGCATCCATTTACAAGGTTTGTCAAGAATTTCAGAATCACTTTCATAGTGAATATGCTGACTTTACTTTGCAGAATGGTTTGTTGTTTAAAGGTGGACAGCTGTGTGTTCCCAAAGGACTGATGGGGGAAAATCTGATCCAAGAAAAGCACAATGGATGTTTGAGCAGTCATTTTGTCCTTAATAAGACATTGGAACTTGTTCAAAGGTTCTACTATTAGCCCAAAATGCAGAGGGATATCAGAAGGTATGTTGAGAAGTGTATGGTTTGTCAGAAAGCTAAAGGTACAACTACTAATGCTAGTCTTTATCAGCCTTTACCTATTCCTACAAGGCCATGGGAATGTGTAAGTATGGATTTTATGGTTGGATTACCCAAAACAAAGCTTGGTTGTGATAACATTTTTGTTGTTGTTGACAGATTTAGTAAAATGGCACATTTTGTTCTTTGTAAAACTACTCATGATGCTAGTCACATTGCACACTTGTTTTTCAAAGAGGTTATAAGAATCCATGGTTTGCCAGTTAGTATTGTTTTAGATAGAGATGTCAAATTCCTTGGACATTTTTGGAAAACTCTTTGGAAAAGACTGGGAACTAATTTGTCTTTTGGCTCAACCTATCATCCCCAAATCGATGGTCAAACAGAGGTAGTCAATAGGACACTTGGAAACCTTTTAAGGTATTTGACAAAAGCGTATGGACAAAGTTGGGATCAAATTCTTCACCAGGCAGAGTTTGCGTATAATGACAGTGTCAATAGGTCTACTGGGAAGAGTCCTTTTGAGATAGTGTATGGTATGCACCCATAAGGTGTTATGGAATTACGAGATCTTGGTAATTTATCATACAGAAGTGGTCAAGCTGATGATGTCACTCAATCCATGAAGGAGGTTCATGACCAAGTCCGACGAGCTCTCCAAGATTCTGCATAAAAAGTTAAAGCCAGAGTTGATGCCACACAGAGAGATGTGCAATTTTTAGTTGGAGATTTGGTGATGGTACATTTGAACAAGGCTCAACTTCAGAAAGGGGTTCCTAGAAAGATACAAATGAGGAGAATAGGCCCATGTAAAGTTTTAGGCAAGTATGGATGCCTATAAGATTGATTTGCCATCTGATATTGCTTTATCTCCCATTTTCAATATCGCAGATTTGGTTGTCTACAAGGGACAACTTCCCAAGGAGGATGCGCAAGTTTCAGATGTCCAACAGTGACTTGCCAAGTTTCCCTTACTTTCTTCTTCCATGCCTCAGGTTGAGAAAGTGCTGGATTCCCGTGTTCCCAAGAAGACTGGACAACATGTCTAGATGAAACATTTGGTCAAATGGACGCATAAACCATATTCTGAAGTGACCTGGGTCCCTGAATTAGACTTTGTTAAGTCAAGAATTGATCTTTGCTTGCTGCCAAGTGCAGTCACTTGACTTCTTTGTTTTGGGAGGAGTATAGTGTAGGAGCACCTAAGGGTGAGCAAATACCCTTTTCTATTTTGGCAATTTTGGCATAAGGAATGGTTCTAGTCCATTAGGTTGTCTATTTGGAGCTTGGAGTCCATTTTGTCTTCTTTTTGAAAATTCATGTTTTGGCAAGACTTACCCCAATGACATCGCCAACATGTGGAGTGCAACCATCGGACATCGGAACAACCGGTTTTACCCTACCCCGATGCTCGATGAGTATGCACAAGAGAGAAGTGGAACCATCAGATATTGACAAGAGTGTTTTCCACCTACCCCAATAACCTGATGAGGTCGCCAACAGATTGGAGCGAGTGGAGTGAGTTTGGAGTGGAGCCATCGGGTATCGACAAGACTAGTTTTCGTGCCATCCAATGACCTGATAGGAAAGTGCTAGCCCGAGGTGATAGTCATGGGCCATCGGAAGGAACGCTTCAATGTTACCCTAATGACATGATGACAAGGTACAAGTGGAGGAGGTAGACATTGAAGACATCGGCCATCAGAAAAGCGCAATGTAATGCTACCCGATGACCTGATGGAACATCACAAAGTGGAGGAAGATGGCATTGGCCATCGGGCCAACACGTTTGGAGGGGTCCCGATGACCCGATGGAAATGCCCAAGAAGCGGAGGAAAGCATCAGCCATTGGAAAAAGGGAATTCTTGCTATCCTGATGCTCGATGGAAAAGTGTGAGTGGTGGACATGGTTATCGGCCATCTGTTAGGATTCCCAAAGATACTGAGAGGGGGGGGGGGTGAATCAGTATCTTGCTGGTTAACAAATTTTCTTAACTTATTAAACAAGTTGCATTCCAAAACAGTGTACTGGTAAATCAGAAATAATGCAGTAAATAAGATCAATAACCACAACATAGAAATCACACCATAACACAATATTTTTAACGAGGAAACCTAGTGTGAGAAAAACCTTAGTGGGATTTGTGACCCACAATATTCACTCACTGGCCAATAAATGAATATTACTTACAATAGGGGCCTGCACATGCAGGAAGGCCAACTGCCTAAAGCTCACTGCTTAATTACAGAAAGAGAAGTCTCACTGACTTACAAAATGGATTATGTAAATCCAATATCATGTACTGCTTTGGTTCAACATCTATTATGCCAGGTTCAGTACCGGTTTAAGCTCATACATCTTCCATAAACCTTATTCCAAAATCTACCTTAATATTTGCATGTTCACATCTGCCTATTACATTCCATTTCCTTACACAAATGATCTTACAATATCTCATACTTATATGAGTCCTATTACAATTTGCCTTGTTGGCTTACAAAAAGATTTGACAATTAAATACAAAATATAATAACCAAAATCCTGTTGGCCAGGGTGCCGGTGTCCATCTTTGCCGGTGTTGGTAAACTGTCTGTTGGTGCCGGTATTTGTGCCTGTGCCAGTGCCTGCCAGTGCCTGCCAGTGCCTACCAGTGCCATAGGATTGTAAGGTTGCCATCAAAGAAAATACCTTCAATCACCTACAATTTCTCATTGGAGTATGAATTTGCCAACAATCTCCCCCTTTGGCATTGATGGCAACACTCATGAGAAATAGTCAAAATTGTATAAAAAATGTGTTGTCCAAAAAAAATCTTCCAAAACTGTCTTACCAAAACTGTGTGCTCCCACTGAGTAGATGATCTCTTCTGCCAATCAATTTTCTCATTCTACTACTCCCCCTTTGGCATCAATGACACATGCTGTCAATTAATGTCAACTAAGTGTAATCCTTTTCAAGATCTCTGTAACCAGTTGGTTACAATCTGATATAGATCTGCTAATGCAAAATTCAAGCTGTTAGTGAACCTCTCACTATCATTCAATGCTGCTTTTGTCCTTTGGATGGTACTGGTGAGTATGTGAATTTTCTCTTCCAGTGTCTTTTCCTGGAACAAGAGCCTCTGAAATCTCTTTTCTCAAAGAGATGAGGATGTCTAGTTTCAGACCAAGTCTGCATTTGAGTTCCTTAGCCTTGTATTTTATTCTTTCCTTCTCCCTTTCCAATTTCTCAAGTTTCACCTCAAAAACTGCTATCTCTTTCTCTATAACTGATATGGGTTCTGATGAACCAATGAGATTGTTAGCTATATCATTTATTCCCTTTTGTGCTATGTTGATTTCCTTGTCAATATCCACTGTCAGAAGATCAATCTTGCAGGTGTCTCTGTATAGTTCCTTAAATTCCATTAAAGTTTTGTTTAGTGCCAGTAGAAGGGTGTCAATGTGTTCCATGCACTTCTTTATTGTCTCTTCAAATAATTTTTCTTTTTCCTTGTTCATTTTCTCACTGAATGTCTCCTTATTAATCTGATCAATTGTTAGTAGGTTGCCGGTTATGTACTTAGACAATGTGTCTAGTTGACTCAAAGAATCTTTGTTTTCCACATTGCACTTGGGTGCAATCAATTTCAAAATTGGAATAGTGTCATCAATAGCCTTATAAGCTTGTGCATTACACTTTGTGATTTTTTTGATGGAATCTAATAATACCTCTGTTACATTTATCGGTCTAAATTCTGTCAAGGAGGAACCAAATGACTGTCCAACTGTCGTAGCAATCTCCAATCCACTGGTGTGAGTAACCACTTTTCTTATGTTGACCTCTGGTAGGTCAGTTTGAGTCTGCATTTCTACTAGCAAAGGTTTGGGTTTCTCAGCTATTGTCGGTGGCACTGTCTCTGTCTGAACCTTTTCCTCATCAGTTTTCTCAGAATGTACCTCTATTGGTTTCTTTGTGCTATCCATTGTCAGTTTATCTGATTGTGTCTCATTGTTAACTACCGGTTTCTTTGAATGTACCTCTGTACTGTCTACTACTAGTATCTCAATAGATTTATCAGTAACCGATTGCTCAGTAGGTTTTTCAATGTGTACATCAGTGGTCTCTGTCTTTCTAGTATCTAGGGGATCAGTTGATTTTTCAATTTGTGTTTCAATCCCAATCTCAACATTTCCAACTGTATCCTCAACATTTGTCTCAATTGGAATGTTTCCTGCCGGTGGCTCAGTTGCCACATCTCTCTTCTCAGTTGTTTCCTTATCAACCATAATGTTAACCTCTTGTATGTCAATATTCATGGTATACAACACTTCAGAATCAGGGTTGGTGTCTTCATGTGTTGTCTCCATACTCTCAACATTATCTCTCGCTGGTGGTGTATCAATATTTACAACCGGTGGAGTATCTGAAGAAGGTGGGGGCAAGTTATCTGTTATCTTTATGCTCAGAGGACCACCTACCTTGCCTTTACCTTTATCCTTTTCCTTTTGATAGACTTTGAAAGTCTTTGGTCGTTTAAGCTCTTCTTGCTTTTCTTTCTAGAAAAAGAAGATATCCCATTTGTTTGCTGTTTCTTCAGTGATCTCATTTACTCTACCAGCCATTAATGCTACATGCCGATGACCGGTGGAAAATACAGTCCTGTTTGCTTCACTTATCAGTTCATCAATTTCTTCTGCCGATTTTACTAGGTGAACTGCAAGTAGTTTTTCTACCTTTATCTTCTTGTCCAGTTCAACAATTCCTAACCTTCTAGCATCTAACCTTCTGTATAGGTCACTAGGTAGATCATCTACAACTTCTATCAAAAATTTCTTCTAAATATCTAAGTGTAGAATAACATTGTTTTCTATGCTCTCCTTTTGTTCATTAGTGAAAGTGTTATGTTTCCATCTTCAGTAATTTCATTCAAAAGATTATCAAGCGAGGGGATAACTTGTTTTTTCTTTTTCTTCCTTGGTGTTATTTTCCTTGCCGGAGGCCTTATTGCCTGTTGTTTCTGTCTTGTTCTCTTAGGAGCAAGTGAGGGTACCGGTGAGGGTTTTCTTTTTCTTACTACCCTTTTGAATTCAGAAGGTATTTCACTATCAGAGGAGGTACCAACCGGTGAGAGATGTGTTTCCGGTTGTAATCCTTCTAATTCACTTTCCTTAATACCAGTTATATTCAATATGTCTTCCTTGATTTCTTTTGCTTGTCTAGTTGCCTTTTTGATTGTTTGTTTTTTAGATTTAACTTTGCTTTCAATTGTTTTTGCATTTCCAAATACTTCTTTTGTTGGTTCTCTAGGGGCTTCTAGAAGGGCTTTCGCATAAGTTTCTATTATGTTCTCATCAGCCTCATAACCCATCTCTATAACCCAAACTATCCTTAGAATCAATGCCTCCATCTAGATTTCATCCTTCTTTATAACAAAGCATATCTCCTTTTGGTATTTGTCAACTATAGCTTGAGATAGTCTTTTGCTAATTTTCATTCTAGCTTTCAGTGCCTGAAAGTGTTCAATTATGTTCTTCTCCCTGTCATCTACCACGTTATTAAGAATATCCATAAGTTGTTTTCCTACCGGAATGTCAAATCCAAAATCCTTTCTATCAATACCGGGAACTTCCTTGGTGATATACAACAATAGACATACAAGTAAGTTGCCAAATCTGAATGTGCCTTTCTTGTTACCCTTAAGTTTCTTCAGATTGTCTATTAGCTCATCTTTTAACCATTCGCATATGTCAATATTTACATTACTGTTTACTAAATCATAAGCACTCTTGATACATAAACTAGAAACAAAGTTTAATCTGTTGGCATGTGTAGCTTTGTATCCAAGAATCATGCTAATGAATCTTACATTGATATCCTTTACATCATATACTCTCAAGGATCTCTTGTCAAAGGTTGCACCGATTAGGGTCATTATAGTGTCATTTGGAACCTTTTTAGTCTTATCAGGTCTGCTACCGATGGAAGGTAAGCCTGTCACTGCCCTAATTGCTTCTTTGGTTATCTTATGAATGGAATCTAGCCAAAAGAACTCCCCATGAACTCTGCTCAATACAATCCTTATAACCTCTTTGGGAAAATCAGGAATGCTAAGTATGTCCACAAAACCTAGGGTTTCAACTATCTTGTGTTCCAGTTTTATTTTAACATTTTCATCACATATTACTATCCTATACATGTTCATAATTTCATCAGCACCTAGTTCTTCAATATGACAATGTATGTAAATTCTAGGATCCTCAGCATATGCAACTCCCTTGGGTATTTTAGAAAATGCTCCTAGGTTATCATCCTTATTCGCTACTTCGAGAATGATTTTAAATAAGGGCCTAGGGTGTTTAATCACTTCAATTACTGTAGGGTTTGCAATGAATTCAGGTGCAGAGGAGGAAGCCCTTGTATAAATACCTTAATATGCCTTTAGGTTTGAATGCTTGAATGATTTGCTTCACTTCTTGCTGTGGATGCCTTAGCTGGGTTTTTCGCGCTCTTAGAAATTTGAATGCTCGGTGAGTAAAAAAGAGTGAAAAACACTTGCTTTATAATATCATCTCCTTCAACTACCACATTAAATGCCTGCCAGTTAAGTGTAACTTAACACATCTATCGGTAAAGAAGTAATTCAACTTCTCACCATCAACCGAGGGTAAACTAGCATGTTTTTCAATTTGTTGCCATACCCCCAAAGGATTTCTTTTCAGTTAGATGAAGAGTCTCCTACCAATGGAGTGACACTTTGTTCTACTAGTGAAGGAATAGCTTCATTAACATTCATATCTGACTTTCTAATCCATTGTTTTGAAAATTATTGCTTTACATCTTCAACCTTCTCTTTACCTTTCAAACTGGGTCCTTTGTTATTTGCCGGTGATGTCTTACTTCTACAAAATTTTGCAATATGTCCAATTTTGTTACAAGCATAACAAGTCACATTATTTTTCTGAATAGCTTTTCCATATCCTATGCCAGTATGTGTTTTGCATTGATTAGATAAGTGTCCAAATCTTCCACAAATATAACATCTTACATTCATTCTGCATTTTTCTGAATTATGACCAATTTTGTTGCATTTAGAACATTGACCGGTGGGTGCATTAGTGTTCTAATAGTTTCTAGATCTACATTGATTTTCTTTATGACCATACTTGTTACATTTAAAGCATTTCCCATTAAATTTGTAGGCATTAGGTTGTCTTACTGGTTTAAGATTGTGATCATGATTGTTTGCAGTACCAGAGATTTCACCAACTTCAAAGCCAAGACCATTAGTATCTCCATTAGGTTTCTAATTTTTCAGCATGTCATCAAGTTCTTCTGAGCTTTTCTTGAATTTATCCTTGTGTTTATTTGCATTATTGATTCTCCTAGCCAAGTCATCTTCATTCTTCTATCGGTCTTCAATGTCTTTACAAAACCTCATAGTCATATCTTGCATCTCATTCCTCAAGGTCATGTTTTCTTGCTTCATCTTGCTTACAAGATCATTAAGAGTTTATTTTTCATCATCATCACTCTATATCTTCTCATGAAGTTCTCTTCTTTTGTTCCTAGCAATAGTGAGATTTTCTTGAAGTCCTTGAGTGATTTCCTGTGTAGCCTTCAGATCATCTTCAAGTTTCATATTTTTCAATTTTTCTGCATCATAATCTGCAAGAGCTATTTCTAATTGCTTTCTCAGGTTTTCCATCTGTACTGGTGTCAGAATCTTCCTCAAGCTGTCAGGCTTTTGAAAATAGAGGACCAGGATCTGATACCAATTGTTAGGATTCCCAAAGATACTGAGAGGGGGGGGGGGGTGAATCAGTATCTTGCCGGTTAACAAATTTTCTTAACTTATTAAACAAATTGCATTCCAAAATAGTGTACGGGTAAATCAGAAATAATACAGTAAATAAGATAAATAAGAACAACATAGAAAGCACACCATAACACAATTTTTTTAACGAGGAAAACCGGTGTGGGAAAAACCTCGGTGGGATTTGTGACCCACAATATTCACTCACTGGCCAATAAATGAATATTACTTACAATAGGGGCCTGCACATGTAGGAAGGCCAACTGCCTAAAGCTCACTGCTTAATTATAGAAAGAGAAGTCTCACTGACTTAAAAAATGGATTATGTAAATCCAATATCATGTACTGCTTTGGTTCAACATCTGTTATGCCAGGTTTAGTACTGGTTTAAGCTCATACATCTTCCATAAACCTTATTCCAAAATCTCCCTTAGTATTTGCATGTTCGCATCTGCCTATTACATTCCATTTCCTTACAGAAATGATCTTACAATATCTCATACTTATATGAGTCCTATTACAATTCTCCTTGTCGGCTTACAAAAAGATTTGACAATTAAATACAAAATATAATAACCAAAATCCTGTCGCCCAGGGTGCCGGTGTCCATCTTTGCCGCTACCGGTAAATTGTCTGTCAGTGCCTGCCGGTGCCATAGGATTGTAAGGTTGCCAGCAATGACAATACTTTCAATCACCTACAATTTCTCATTGGAGTGTGCATTTTCCAACACTATCAGCAAAGGTGTGTTTTGGCTACCCTGATCACTCGATGGAAAAGTGCGAACTTTGCAAGCCACCAATGGGCATTGGAAGCTAGGTTTTGAGGCTACACCGATGACCTATTATGAAACTATTTTCTCTAGTTTGTAACCGTCTGTGTTTCATGATAGATGGATGAGCTATAAAAGACTAATTATAAGGCGTTAGATTGGTTGGATACTAGAGGAAACACAAGAGAGATACATACAAGTCCATTTTCTGGGTTTCTATCGTTGAGTGTTGTATTGTCTTATTTTTGTTAAGTTTCATTACAGTTCTGTAATTAAAGATTCCTTTTTGTTGTTCGTTTCTTTGTTTTGAATTCACAGTGCAAATATGGCTCTGTCTTGAACCTCCACCATGGGATCCACATGACCATTGGAGTTCTTCAGGAAGAGCCAAAAATGTACAGTAAGAGTAGAGTAGCAGTAAGAGGAAACTAGAAAATGGCCATTGCCATTTCTGCATACTGAGCGTAGGCGAGCTTGGAAGAAGTCTAGCTAGGTTTTTGTGACCGTAAAGGAGTAAGTGCAGGGGAGGATTGGTGTAGAATTCTGATTGCAAAATCAGACAGGATGAAGACTTTACAGACTGCGAGTAAGCAAGGGTAGTCCTACACCTCTGCAAACATAGTGACAAAATCTAGGAGCATGGAGAACAAGCTTCTTTATGATCTTGTATCGAGTGTGGTGAGAAAGTACTGGTAGGGAATCACTTATAAGTCTAGAGGGGTAGACTTGGAACCCGGGAAGGGATAGAAGCAAACCATCAAGAAATCTAATTAATAGCAAACTAGGTAGCCTCCCTATCAAGAACACACTCAATCTGTCCATATGGCGCTGAGTTGTCCTTCTGTCGGGGGAAGAGTGGTCTAGGGAGTGGAACCACCAAAAAATAAAGGTAGCCAATAGAGCTAAGGCTAGAGGCGGAGGTAGCACACAGGTGGGTTGCGGTGGTGGGATGGCTTGACAATGGTGCTCGGGTTGTCGTGAGATCGAGTGGTGGTGCTCAGGGCTGGGAAAGGAGGGGCTGCCGACGGTTTGAGAAGCCGAGCCAGAGAAAAGGAGAAGAACAGGGTGGAAAATAGTGGGCAGCGGGGGCCATCTAAAACACATACAACCTACAAAAAAAGTTGCAAAGTACGGATTACGGTGTCGGGAGGGGTCAAACCCCCCTGTAAAATGTATATATATATATTTTTAGTTTTCTTTTTTTTTTTTTTTTCAATAAATCATTCACAAATAGATTAAAAACTGCAAAATTAGAATATGTAGAAAAAAATTTCGCAGAAAATTAAATAATTGTTTTTATAATAAATTCGTACTGTATAGTCTAATAGGCTAATGTTTTTCCTCCAATGATCAAAATTTAATTTTCACCAAATATGGTCAAATTTATACTCAAAATTCATGGAAATAGCCTCTCAAACTCAATGGTGTGGTTGAAATCGCCATATGACACACCCAATTTGTTTAGCTCCCTAGATCCAAAATATGAATGCTTCAAAAGCTCTCCAAAAAGACTACTCAATGAAGCCCTAATGGCTCTAATACCATGTAAGAATTTGTTGAAAATATCCAAGATCAAGAGCACATTGAATAGAACAAAAGAGACACAAAATATTTGATAAGAATAAACTATATTCTAATCAAGATTAAAATTAGATAAACTAGATCATTAATAATTACATACAATGTAGATGAGCCTACTTATAAAGGCAAGGCTAAGAGAAAAGAGAGCACACAAAGATGACATGTGGCTCAATGAGATGCAAGGGTAGGTAGGAGAAATAGGACTAGGTAGGAGAAATAGTAAAATATTCCACATGAGGTGGATCACTCATCGAAGGTGGAATTATCATCCTACAATAAGTGGATATGATAAAGTAACAATAAGATCACACCATAAAAGGTGGAAATTCTACTACATACACACTCCCAATGTATGCACATCTCCCTAAGTATCTCATATGCAAACTACAATGTTATGCATGTACCTAAGTAAAATTAAGTAAAGTGTAACTATATCACTTGGATGAATAAATAATTACACCAACATACCTCTTCACTAAGAAAGAGTGCAAGATCATTTGTAAGAGCTATGCAAATTGTACCATATTGTTCTTGAACAAATGAATTAAATTATTTACAATTTCCATGAGAATGGGAATGACTACGATGAAAAAGAAAATGTTCATTACCTTTATGCTTATAATTGTTATTAATTCTAATGAAAGGAAAAACAACATTCTTATCATACTTAAATCTCCAAAAGATTCTAGTAGCTAATTTCCCCTGGTCATGAATGAGATTGGGTCTTGTCTCTTGTGTGTAGGACAAGGGTTGTTGGAGGAAGATAGATTGTCATCTACAATTTTAATAGTTCCATTATCAACTAGTTCTTGCATACTTTTTTGAAAATATAGACAATCATTAGCATGATGGTCATGAGTTTAATGATATAAATAAAAAGGAGTGTTTGAGGAAGAATCACCTTTAGATGGATGATAGGTTCTATGTCTAGCAAGATAATCCTTAAATTTTTTAATTCTAAGGATATCAACCATAGATGAATGATGAGAATGTCCTAGGTCTTCGATACTAGTTTGTGTAGGAGGTTAATAGGGAGTCTAATTCCTTGTTCAAAATTTCCAACTCCTTGTCCACTAAAACTTTGTTTTGATATTATGTTATAGCCATTCCTATAAGAATTTTTTAATTGAGAAGGAGTATTATAATGAATTTATTTAAAATTTGTAGTGTAAGTGTATCTAGAGAAACAAAGGGAGAAGTAGATGAAGAGGGAATATCTTTTGTCTAGGGATATTCTCTTTTCTATCATCATGCATATCCTCTTTGATAGGTTGGGAAAGAAGATCCTTATCATCTAAGGCCTCATCTTTAAAAAATATTATGTGGGGAGCTAGATCATGAACTAAATGCATAACATCATCTTCTCTACAAATGCTTACAAAAGTTTTTATGTGATCTACATATGTAATGCATTTTCCTAAAAATATTACAATAAGACAACATGCATTATGGATAAAAATCTTTGAGATTTAGTTGATTAATAGGAAGCATTTTAGAAATTCTATAAATGCAATATGCGAAAATGTTATGAATGAAAATAAGTAATGTAAAGTGAAAGAAGCCATTGTCCAACACATGATTATGATAAATATAAGTGAAAAGCAATGTAATCATATGCAAAATATAAAATAAATTAGATCTATAAGTGCAATTATGAATGTTTAAGATAAGATCTGAAAATAAAAGTTACAAATTATGTAGTTCCCACAAATAAAAATAACCAAAATAAATTAGGGTTTTGATGAATTTAACCTCTAAATTTATGTAATTTGATTAAGAATATAATCTATGAGTGTAAATTTGAAAATTAAAATTCTCACAAATTTCATGTAAGAAAGTAAATCAGAAATAGTGCTTTAAGGAGTCGGATTCACCAAAATGTAATAGGTAAAAATTAGGGTTTCACCAATTAAGGTAACAAAACCACTAATTTTTCTTAATTAACCATTACATTTAAAGAGGGAGAGAGTTAATAGATCTAGGCTTAATCTATCTAAAGAAAAATATCTAAAATATTGATTAGGTATCACCTCTGTTAGGGTTTTATTCCCTCTTTCTAAGTTGAATTGTGAAAATGCTAAAATTAGGGTAAATGGGGGAATATTGAAGAGATCAGGCATAAACAATGAGCTACAATCATTGTATGGAGACACAAAACTAGATTTGAGCAAAAGGAGATGATTCAGATTTAATCCCAGTAGTTCAACTTGATTTTCAGGACCGTGCTACTAGTCGCTTTGGTCCTTCTAATTTCTTGCCATCAAAAGGTGAACCTACTCATCTTTGTGAATCTTGTCAATCCTCCTGAATGCAACTTTGTACCTATTTATTACACACAAAAAAGGGGGATATTGTTGAGAATAGGGGGGTTTGCCTAAGTCAAACCCCGGTTTAGGAATTAACCTTGAATGAATAAATACAAATATTGAAATAAATATTGGAAAGATGTACCTCATATTTGCAATTACAGATGATGATTCTTTGATCTTTAAACGTAATCACATATGATGCATGGAATGACATGAACATGTCAAAACCCTAATCACACACACATGCTTGGATAGGAATGATATAATTTTTCTCCACAATGGTTGAATGATGAATATGAGGCCTTGAAGATATTTGAAAATACTTGATAATGAATGCTTCACAGATGCAAGAGTTCTAGGAATCAATTGCTTAGATTGGATAGATGAAATTAGGTTGATCAAATGTCTTTATATAGGGGGTTATAGGTAAGTTACCAACTAGGCTGACCTCTAATGGTCATGTGGAGCCACAGGGATCAAATCTTGTCAAGGAAATACAACACCTACTCCAATTTAAATTTTGGCCCCATTGAGAGGGACTATGACACTATGGTCCTTCTGTATATACGACCAAGATAAGGCTTAGGGGGAGGGGTACCTCACCATGGGACACACCAATGGGTATTCATGGCCTCAAAGCTAGAGAATAAGCACAAAATGGACCTATAAAGGTGATGAGGATAGGACACACTAAAGTAGGGGCACAAACATGAGGTATAAATTGGACCAGTGATAATTTACGATGCTACAGATTCATAAAGAACCTTAACTTGTTGTGATTAGATTTAACATTGAATCTCCCACAAACCAAATACTATCTAAACTTGGTTAGTATGTGCATGATGGCTAACATATCCTTATCATATATGAAATAATATATCTCAGCTTCAGTGATCAGTTAGTGGCTTTCAAATGCGATTGGATGTTTGTTTTTCATAAGGACTGCTCCAATGCCTTCCCTTGAAGCATCACATTCTATTTCAAAAGGTAATATTAAATTGAGAATGAAAAGGATGGGTATGAGATCATTATCTCCTTTAGTTTCTCAAAATCTTTTTGAGCCACTTCATTCCATGCAAAGTCTCTCTTTTTGGTTAAGTCAGTAAGTGGGGTAGCAAATTTAGAAAATCCCTTGACAAATTGTCAATAGTAACTACATAACTCCATAAAGACCATTATATGTGTTAGTGTTATTAGTTGTGTCCATTACTTAATGGATTTAGTTTTTATCTTCTCATCTATACTCACTCCTTGTGCATTGATTATACGACCAAGATATATGATCTTGTCTAGCCCAAATTCATATTTATAAGGTTTTGCATACAATGATTCTTTCCCGAGAGTTTCTAGGACTTCATCAATATTTTAAAGATGTTATTCCCATGTTTTTTATGTAAATCAAGATGTCATCAAATAATATTATTATTAATTTCCTTAATTGTTTTCTGAATATATGGTTCATGCATGATTGAAATGTTGGGGCATTATTTAAGCCAAAAGGTAGGACCGAGAATTCAGAGTTTCTGTAGTGACACTTAAAGGTTGTCTTGGGAATATATTTTTTCCTTATTCTTATTTGATGGTAACCCAACCATAAATCATTTGTAGAGAATTATTTTTCAATGTGGAGTTCACAAAATAATTCATCAATTCTTGGAATAGGGTATGGTTTTTTATTGTCTTTTTGTTCAAGGACCTAGAATCTACATGCATTCTCATAGTGTTATCTATCTTTTTTATTAGTACCATTAAAGAGGCAAAGGGACTAGAGATCGGCTGAATGTGACCCATTTTAACTAGTTATTTGATGGCTTTCTTAATTTCCTCTTTGAACTTTCGGGCTGGTTGTATGGTGTAGTATCACAAGCTTAGCCCCTTCTCCTTGTTCTATGCTATGTTTAAATCCTCTCTTTGGGTGTATCCCTGGTGGAATATCCTTGAATACCTCCTTTTGTTTGTTAGTATAATTTGTATATCAATGTGGATGGCCTTTCCTTCGAGGGAAGACTTTTCAAGAATTATACACTATGTGGCCCATTCTCCTTGTTCATGCTTGAAAATTCTCTCCATCCTCTTGGATGAGACTACCCTCGGAGATCTATCAGATAGCCCATGTAAAGTGACTTCTTGTCCAATATATTAGAAACACATTTCCAATTTTGGGAGGTCCATAATGAATCATCCAAAGTATATCCAAGGGGTACCCAATATCACATTGATACCCAAATTTGCAACCTAGAAATCCTCTTTGATGGGATATTTTTTCAAGCTGATATCTAGTTGGGAGATTTTCATGGTACATTGAGTCATAGATCCATTAGCCAGGGCTAATGTAAAGCCCTTAAAGTCCTTGGTTTCCAATTTCATTTTTGCAACCAAATTCTTGTCAATTAAGTTGTTGGATGCACCTCTATCTACAAGGGTGATTGCTTTCTATTATTAAAAAAAAATGATTCAAAAGGGTCAATGTTTGGAGGCTTGTGAGATGGTGGCTAGCATTCCATTCACTTTTTCATCATAATTTTTTTCTTGGTTGGATTTTCTTTTTCTTCATTGGACATTGCTTCTATTCTTTGCACTTTGCTTCCTTTTCCACATATGTGTTTGGGTTCCCATTGTTCTTTACACTTGAAGCACAAATTTATATTTCTTATATTATCTCATTAACTTTTGAGGTTTTCTCCCTTGTACACATACCCACATGCTCCCATTTCTCTTTACAATGAAAACATATTCTTCCTCTTTGAAGTTACTTTTTATGCTAATTTTTCTTATGTGGATATTTGGAGTGTGTGTTTGATGTGAAATTTTAAGTGTTGGGCTTCTCTTTTGATGATGTAATTTTGAACTTCATTGCCTTTTGGATTGAATCTTCAAGGTTTATAAGATTAAGGGTAGTTATCATGCTCCTAATTGATTCTTTTATCCCTTATGCAAATAGGTATGTGAGTTTCATTTGAGAAATCTCTAGTACAATGATGGATACCTTTTGGAATTTAATGACATGCTTTTCTACAATTCCATATTGTTTTAGTTGCATTAGTTATTTAAAAAACCACTTAGAGTGTTTTTTTAATCAAATCTTGTGATAAGATTTTGGGTGAATTCATCATAAGTGGTTATATGCTAGTGGTATTTGGTAATTAGGCCATGATGCCACCAATCAAGAGTTATTATTGTTAGGTAGAGTACAATTTTTTTTTTTTATGGCATTTTATTCCATCATGGGGCTAAGTGAAAGATAGGTGTCTGATTTTTGGACCCATGAATGTGTCATAAATTTCTTGAATCTATGATAGTTGGGAAGGCTCATGTTACTAATCATTTCTTTTAAATTTTTGTTAGATTTCCCTTTTCTCCTATTAGGGGCAATTCGTGATTTAACTACACAATAATGACTAAAAGAGACATTCCTCTTAACTTTGAGATCTAATCTTGAGTATAATTCTACAAGTTCTTCCACATTATCAATGGTTGGATTATTTTTTTCTTTGTCTACCATGTGTTCTTCCTTAGGTAGGAAGGGAGGTTTTGTTGGTCTAGGGGTTGATACCCTTGTTGGGTTATTATTTTCAAAGTGGTTGGAGTGGGTAACCATCTCATTGGTCTGGTTAGATCTATAATCATTGTTATTCATATTGTCGATTGATTGGAGGAGAAGTTGGGTCATCCTTTCATTTCTTTCATTTTGCTCCATGAGACCTTGAGAGGTTTTCTCCATGAGGGTCCTTAATTTATTGCCCATTTGTTTTCCCATGGTGTTGTTGTGTGTAGGGTTATTGGTAGATGTAAGTTTCTTCCTTTCTCTTTCCAAAGCCCTTAGAGCCCTTTGGATAAGTTTTATCAACTATTATTTACATTATTTAGGATGGTAGGAATGGTGCTTTGATATCAATTGTAATGTCCCCTTTTTAATTTACCCTAGAATTTGTGCTAAAATAACAAATAAAGCAACATCAAGAGATGTGATGGTTAGAGATCTCTTTACCAAGTAAAATATCCTTTTACAAAAATAAAATATGCTTGAGTCTTTGTCTAATCGCTAATGTAGATTTTGAGCAGATAATAGGTCTGCAACTCTCCCAATAGAAAACTATGAAGTCTTATTATTAAGATGATTTTTTGTTGTTGTTGTTGTTGTCTTCTACTCATGGTGGGGCCATGACACACCCCAACAAAAAATTCTAGAGAATCCTCCCACTTTGTGATATTCTTGTAGTCCTCTTGGGTGGTTTGAGGATGAAGTGTTTATTTAGAGAAATGGATAAATTCCACACCTATTATTCAATTGGGATATCCCTTGATAAGGTTTTTTGTAGAGTTTATTTTCCACTCTAGAGGAGTTAGAAGGTGAGGATATTCAAGACTCCCATCCTTGAATTTCCTCTCTTGGAATATCTGAGGTCTTAGTGATCTGTCTAAGAAGTACTTTATGTGGCATACTCATAAAAATATTCAAGTATTGGTATTCCTATGTCTTTAAGAAGTTAAAATTTTAGGATTCTTTCTTTCTTCAACATTTTAAGTTAATTGACCAAATGGTATTTTGTTTTCCACCAATCATGAATCTAGTCATGGAGGGTTCATCACTTTTATTGCACCTTAGTGGTAGTTAGTGTGGTGTATTATGGGTCCAATCCATCTCACAATCTAGTTTGGACCATCATAAATATCATTAATTTTCTTTTGAAATCATTAATATTTATGATTATATTTATGGTGTGAAAAGATTTGTTATATTGTGATGGTTTGTGGATTAAATGCCCCCTACCACTTTAGTTCTATGAGGTGGTTTAATATGGTCAAGATGAAATATGATAAAGAAAATACTTTATCTTTTTGCTAGATGGATGGTGAGAGAGGCATGGTTTTGTATGTGCAATAAATTGAGGCTTTAGAACCTTAAATTGAGTCATTTCCACACCCAAACTATTTGGCATAGGTGGATTGATTTATGCATTAGGTAAATATGATAGAGTCTTCCAATCCAACTTGATCATGCTATAATATTGGTTCAATCATCCTTATCTTTTTCTTCTTACAATTCTTTACTAGTCATGACTCTTTTTGACCTGACCTTGTCAAAACACTTCCACATTAAGTTTTGCATTGGATGTCAAGTGGGTTTGACACACCTTTCTAAGTCCCATTGTTTTTGAATACCTCATTTTTGAATCACTTCCCCATTTGGATCATGTAAAAAAATTTTGGGATATAGAGTGTCATCCCACTAAAGCAAATGGGTGCTGGATTACTTGTTGGAACCATGCTATTTAATGCACCTCTCACTTCCTTCGCATATATGGTCACCATTTGGTCATCTTTCAGTGGTGTTCATATGAGGTCACTACCTTGGATCTTTGCTATGCTATGAAGGAAATTTCCAATAACCCATTCCCCCTTGTTTGCAAGTTAGAGTTGTTGGGCTCAATTAAAAAAATAAAATTGTAGGCAATCATTCTATGAGAGGTGCAAAAGTCAAATCTAGATTACATTAGCTTAAAGTTGGTGATTGAACTTCTAAAAAATTCTTTCAATATATTTGAGAATTCTATACTTATTAGAGCATAAAGAAAATCAAAGAAGGTCATCTAGTGCTCACAAAGCTCCCAAATATTCTTTGGGAATTTTCCACTCATTATGAGAAGGTAATGATTGCTCAGGACAACTCCCTTGATTGAGATTGTGCCCTTCACAAATGCCTCCAAGATGCCCCTTGTCAGCTCTCTAAAACACAAGGATTTTTGTAATAAATTTCTTTATGGATGATCTCAAGGAGGCAACTTACCTTATGTCAAATGATAAAGCTCCTAGATGTGACAGGTTTAATTGCAACTTATAGAAGGCCCTTTAGGACAATGTAGGGAGTGACCTTCATATGGTCTATCTTGAAGCTTTTAATTTCAAATATTTAGGAAATATTATTAACAAGTGAATCATTAAGTTCATACCTAAAGATAGTGATATTGAAGACAGTTAGAACTGGTAATGATTATATTGCTTAATGTACCTTACAAAATCATTACCAAATCTCCTTCCCTCTAAATCTGCCATATGCTTCCACAAAATGTTTGCCCTAAGAAAATAATCTTTATTGAACCTAGATTTATTTTGGATAATATCATCATCATCATCATCATCATCTAGGATAGATTGGAATGACCTTGACACTCTCAATAGAAGGCCTTTTTTTAAATTATTTTTTCCAAAGCCTATAATTGCATCAAATGGCCCTTCATCCTTGCCTTGTTGCAAGCTTTGGGGTTTTCCCTGAGATTAATTTAAACAATCAATATGCTTTATATAGACACCTCTTATTGTATCATAATCAATGGTCACTAGTCACATGCCTTACACATATCCTTCTCTATTAGAAAAGGGTGTCCTCTTGCACCCTCTTTTTATGCTCTTATGTTGAAGGATTTGGGCATCTCTCAACTTATTATTGTTAGATAGTTCAGATAACTGAAAGACAACTGAGAGGGGGCGGGGTGAATCAGTTGTCATAGATTACCGAAAGCATTAACAATTAAAAATTTAATACCAGAACCCAAAACAATAATACCAGAATATCAATTAATCCAATTAAGCATAAACAATAATCACAAGATAGAAGCCATCCACACAACATGAAGATTTGTACGTGGAAAACCCGGTAAAGGGAAAAACCATGGTGGGAAGCCTACCCATAGTCAGATAATACTTCTGTAGTAAGTATGCAAATTACAATGAAGGGGCTTGCACTTGTAGGAAGGCCAATAGCCTAGAGCACACTACTCTTTACAAAAGGAGTCTCATTGGCTACATATAAATCCAGACTACAATCTGGAGAAGTGTTGAACTACAAAAGATAGCATCTCCTATGCTAGAGTATAGTTCTGGTTAAGCTCAATATCAGAGGACTAAATCCTCTTACATAAACCCAATTCAATCTCCAATGATCGATATTACATTATTCGCACATTACATTCCTTGGCCATGACCTCTTACATTAACCATGATGATCTAAAATGAGATCTTACATCTAATTTATACAAACCCTCGACCATTAACAATCAGGTCGGCCACTAGACAATAAATTGATTACATAATTGCAATCCATGTCGGCCTAAGACCAAAGAAATAATATCAACACATAAAACATCCCAAAAATACAATAATAGGTCATATCCACACGTTACATCAATGCCAGTCCATAAACTAGATCAACTGAGACCAAGTATAGGTCCACACGCTTCAACAATGATCTCCATACACCAAGTCTTTAACATGATCACCAACAACATCCTGAAACTCCATCCGAAGCTGCACCAACACCACTTATGCAATTCATCAAAGATCTCCACCAAAAGCTCTGCCGGTGAAACCCTTGCCGAAACCAAAAACCAATCTTCTAAGCAAGCAAGATAACATACAATCACTAGGCCAAAACCAACTGACCAAATATGAGTATGAGTATCATGAACAAGCCAATTCCATCACCAGATTGTACCGGAGCCTACCGGATCATGCCAGATCCAAGTTAACCAGAAACCACTCATCCTACTAGGACTAGAAGGGTACCGATAAAGCATCCAAACATCTAGTGTTGACATCAATGACAAAAAATCAATGCAATTTATAATCAATTCAACCAAATGGCCAACAATCTCCCCCTTTGGCATTGATGGCAACACTAAATGTGAAAACCATCTAAGTACCAAGAAATGACAAACAAGTCTCCCCGTTTGGATGATAACCAACAATCATCTACATATAGCTCTAAATATCAATATCTCTCCCTTTTCATATTTCTCCCCCTTTGACATTTATCATTTTCTTCCTTTATCTTTTTCACATCACTATCTCTCCCCCTTTGACATCAATGTCACAAATTTGATAGAAATATCAAAGCAAAAACACAAGTCTCTGAATCTCAAAGATGACTACTCCCCTTGAGCAGTAGCATCACACATTAGTGTTGAAATGAATAGTATCTCAGATAATGCATGCTGGACTGATGCCAAACCGCATCAATCAAGTCTCTACCGGAGGGGTAAAAACCCCTAATCTATCTCTTAGGTATTCAAATGATTTCTTGGATAAAGATTTAGTAAAAATATCTGTAATCTATTCTTTAATATTCACATAAATGAGTCTAACTTCATTTGCTTCCACCTTCTCCTTCAAAAAGTTATACTTGATAGATAGGTGCTTTGTTTTAGAATTAAATACCAGATTCTTTGATATATCAATAGTAGCAGAGTTATCACAGTGAATAACTACCAGTGCATCATAATCCACCTTTATATCCTTCAAAATTTTCTTCATCCATAACACTTGTGTACAATTAGTAGGAGCAACAACATATTCAGCTTCACCAGTAGATAAAGAAGTACATGACTGTTTCTTGCTGATCCATGAAACCAACTTCTTTCCAAGAAAGAAAGCTCTATTGGAAGTACTTTTTCGGTCATCAACATCTCCATCCCAATCAGCATCTGTATACGCACATAAAGTAAAGTTATCATCCTTAGGGTACCACAAACCATATTTTGATGTACCTTGCAAGTATCTAAAAATCCTTTTCACCACCATCTCATGATTTTCTCTAGGATCACTCAGAAATCTTGAAACAATGCAAACAAAATTCATAATGTCAGGCTTAGTCTGAGTCAAATAAGGTAGACCATAAATCATAGATTTATATCATGTAGGATTTACCGATGCAAAAACATATTTTCTTGTCAATTTCTCACTTGTAACCATAGGTGCACTTACCGGTTTAGAATCTCCCATACCAAATTTCTTCAACAATTCCTTAGCATATTTAGTTTGATAGATAAAAAGACCTTTGTCAGTCTGAGTAATCTGCAAACCTAAGAAAAATTTCATCTCACCGATCATAGACATCTCAAATTCTTTCTCCATGTTCTTAGAAAATTCTATGCATAATTTATCTTCACCTCCAAAAATAATATCATCAACAAATACTTCAATAATCAGGAAATCATGATCAATGATTTTATAATATAAATTACTGTTAGCACTGCCTTTAGTAAAACCAAGCTTCAAAAGATATTTATCCAACCTTGCATACCAAGCTCTAGGTGCTTGTTTTAATCCATATAAAGGTTTCCTTAGCCTTCAAACCATATTTGTATCATCTGATAGTGAAAAACTATCAGGTTGCTCAATATAAAATTCCTCATCAAGATCCCCATTCAAGAATTCACATTTAACATCTATTTGATAAACCTTGTAGTTTTTATAAGCAACATAGGCAAGAAATAATCTTATAGCTTCAATCCTAGCTACCGGTGCAAAAGTCTCTCCATAATCATTTCCTTCCTTTTGAGAATATCCTTTACGAACCAATCTAGCCTTATTTCTTATAACTTGATCATCCTCATTCAATTTATTCCTAAAAACCCATTTAGTTCCAATAACATTTTTATTTTTAGGCCGGGGAACCAAAGTCCATGTGTTATTTTTCTCAATCTGATCTAATTCTTATTCCATAGCTTTTAACCAAAATTCATCTTTACATCCCTCAATTACTGATACTGATTCAACTTGTGAAATTAAACATACCTCATTAGTTCCTAGTCTTCTTCTTGTCATCACTCCATTGTTCTTATCCCCAATGATTTGATCTTTAGAATGATTCAATCTTACATACCTAGGAGCCTTTTGACTCTCTATTCCTCTTCCCCATTCTCTAGTTATTGTAGAATTCTTTGATGTTTCCGGAGTAATTGGTTCAAATATTTGTTCTGGTTCAGATATAATCATTTCCACTACCGGTTCCTTCTCATAAACTCTGATTTGACTTCTGTTTAGCTCATCTACTTTTACATTATTACACTCCACAATCCTCTGCAATCTCTTGTTATATCATCTATATGCTTTGCTTTCATTAGAATAACCAAGAAATATGCCTTCATCACTTCTAGGATCAAATTTCCCAATAGTATCATCTCTCCTAATATAACATTTACTACCAAAAATTCCAAAATACTTAACTGTAGGTGTATTACCAAACCATAATTCATAAGGTGTCTTACCAATTTCTCCTTTGATATGTACTCTATTGAATATATAAACCACTGTACTCACTGCTTCTCTCCAGTAGATATGACTAGATTAGCTTCCATCATCATTGTTCTAGCAGAATTCAAGATAGTTTTGTTTTTCCTTTCCAAAACTCCATTCCGCTGAGGTGTCCGAGGAGCAGAAAATTGTCTTCTTATACCATGCTTGTCACAAAAGTTATTAAACTCACCGGATATGAATTCTCCACCATGATCTGATCTCAAACATTTAATCTTCAATCCTGTCTCAGTTTCCACCTTAGCCTTAAAGATTTTAAACTTTTCAAATGCTTCAGATTTTTCTCTCAAAAAAGTAACCCACATCATTCTAGAATAATCATCAATGACTAGTATGAAATATATATCACCATGAAAACTTTTAACTCTAGTAGGGCCACACAAATCAGTATGAATAAGATCAAGAACATCATTTGATTTATCTTATATACTCCTAAAAGAGGTTCTGACCTGTTTACCCATTTGACATTCTTTACATACCAGATTATAGGGCTTCATAATCTTAGGTATATCTCTAACTGCCTTAGTTGAACCGATCTTCACAATGCAATCAAAATTCACATGACACAACCTTTAATGCCATAGCCAACTCTCATCAATCTGTGTAATCAAACATGTCTTCTCACCAGAGTTCAAATGAAATATGTTACCTTTTGTCTGTGTATCGGTTGCAATTTGCAAGCCGTATCTGGTAATGATTTTGCATTTGAACTATAATTGAAATCCCTTATCTACCAATTGTCCTTCACTCAAAAGATTATGCTTCAAACCTTCAACATAATAAAATTTGTCAGTATTGCTCTTATCATCCAATGATATAGTTCCTTTTCGTTTAGTCATACATGCCTTGTCATATCCAAATCTAACTAGTCCACCATCAAATTCTTCCAAAGACAAAAGCTTCCCTTTATCTCCAGTCATATGATGTGAACAACCACTATAAATTACCCATTCATCCTTGTCCTCAATTTTAGCAGCAAGTGCCTTCTCCTCAGGTACATTCTCTTCCAGTGCTAGATCGTCTTCCTTGATAGCTAAGAATACCCATTCCTTCCCATTGCCAGATCCATTAGCAGAGTCTTCTGTCGAATCATCATTTGAATCAGTAATGCCTTCTTCATCCGCTATGTAGCATGATTTGTCTCTATTTTTCTTGAATCTATACTTGTTTTGATATCCAGGGTTAGGCTTAAATGATCTTTTAACTTTCTTCAAATCTTTAATTTCTTTTAGGACATCTAGATACAAAATGACCAATCTTATTGCATGCAAAACATGTAAAAGGTTCTTTTCCTTCATACTTACTTCCTACAGGTCCTTTCAGTACTCTTCTAGCAAATAGTGCTTCAAGTTGCTCAAACTCATTATCTTCTCTCTTCATATCTTATAATTCTTTTTCATATAAATATTTCTAGTCTTGCTTACTGGTTGCAAATGTAGATACATGAAAAGCAGGTCCAATCTTCACAGCTCTAGAAGGTCCAAATTCCTCAAGCTCAAAAGCAGATAGTTTCCCAACCAAAGTATCTCCATTGACATATGTATTAGCCATTGTTTTCAACTCATTAATAACAGTAGCCTTAATTTTGTAAGCTGGTGGTAGGGCTCTGAGAACTTTAGAAACAATTTCATCTTCACTCAGAGTTCCACCACAACATTGAATTCCCATAACAATCTCATTTACCCTTTCCATGAATGCTGGAATCCTTTCATCTTCTTCCATCTTTAGTTTTTCATATCTCACCCGATAACCATCAAGTTCAACAATCTTCACTGTAGGGTCACCTTCATTAAGAGCCTCCAACTTATCCCATATAGCCTTTCCAGATGATTTGTCTATTAATCTCATTATTTGCTGATTAGAAAGTGCATATAAGAGGGCTTCTCTTGCTCTACAATCATTCTGAATCTCCTTGTCTAGGTTTTCCAGAGGAGGATTGCCAGATCCTAGATTAAAGGGTGTGACACCATTCTGTGTGATCTTCCAAATCTCCTTGCTAAGACATCTTAGATGAGTCTCCATCCAAATCTTCCATACTGTATAGTTTGTTCCTTCAAGCCTCGATATATCCCTTCGAAAGATAGCTCCAGAAGAACTGGATGAAATTGAACTGTTAGTCGCCATAGGATCTTCCTCAAGTAGTTAATCTTTCTGCAGAGAGGACCAAAGATTTGATACCAATTGTTAGATAGTTTAGATTACTAAAAGACAACTAAGAGGTGGGGGGGGGGGGGGGGGGTTGAATTAGTTGGCATAGATTACCGAAAGCATTAGCAATTAAAAATTTAATAGCGGAACCCAAAACAATAATACCAGAATAACAATTAATCCAATTACTCATAAACAATTATCATAGAATAAAATCCATCCACACAACACCAAGATTTGTAGGTGGAAAACCCAGTAAAGGGAAAAACCATGGTGAGAAGACTACCCACAGTTAGATAATACTTCTATAGTAAGTATGTGAATTATAATGAAGGGGCCAACACTTGCAAGAAGGCCAACATCCTAGAGCACACTTCTCATCACAAAAGGAGCCTCATTGACTACATATAAATCCAGACTACAATCTGGAGAAGTGTTGAACTACAAAAGATAGCATCTCCTATGCCAAAGTACAGTTCTGGTTAAGCTCAATACTAGAGGACTAAATCCTATTACATAAACCCAATTCGATCTCCAATGATCGATCAACTCCTCTGCCTGAATGATATTGCATTATTCACACATTACATTCCTTGACCATGACCTCTTACATTAACCATGATGATCTACAATGAGATCTTACATCTTATGTATACAAACCCTCGACCATAAACAATCAGGTCAGCCACCAGACAATAAACCAATTACATAATTACAAGCCATGTCGTCCTAAGACCAAACACATAATATCAACACATAAGACATCCCAGAAATATAACAATAGGTCCTATCCACATGTTACACCAATGCCGGTCCATAACCTAGATCAACCGAGACCAAGTATAGGTCCACACGCTTCAGAAATGATCTCCAAATGCCAAGTCTCAAACATGATCACCAACAACATCTTGAAACTAAATCATAATATGCACCAACACCACTTATGCAATTCATCAAAGATCTCCACCAAAAGCTCTGCTGGTGAAACCCTTGCCGGAACTAGAAACCAATCTTCTAAGCAAGAAGGATAGCATCCAATCACCAGACCAAAACCAATTGACTAAATATGAGTATGAGTATCATGAACAAGCCAATTACATCACCAGATTGTACTGGAGCCTACCAGATCACGCTGGATCCAAGTTAACCAGAAACTACTCATCCTATCGGGACTAGAAGGGTGCTAGTAAAGCATCCAAATAGCTAGTGTTGACATCAATGACAAAACATGAATGTAGCACATAATCAATTCCACCAAATGGCCAACAATTATATTCTTGAGGATACTCCGAGGCATTTTGCTACTTGAGTCATCAAAATAGTTTGTCAATGGTTATTTTTCCAATGATACTTTTCTCACTCTCACTAAAGAGGGGTGAAATATCAATAAGGAACTCAAGTGTTTGGATTATTTTTACCTAAATTTGTCTATTTAGTGGCATAAAACCCAATGCTATCACCAATACACTTTCCATGTGAAACTTTGGCTTCTCATCTTTGGCCATAAGTAGATTTATCACGAACAACAATTTAATTTTTGGGCATTTCTTCCACATTTCAAGCTTTGTTGATGGCTCTCTGGAATGCGATTCTCAGTAGAATTGAAAAAAATATGCCTAATAGATTATTAAGCCTCTTTACTTGGTAGGAAATTTTTAGGAATATTATGAAATTCTTTCAAACACCCATTGTACTATTCTTCTTCTTGGTCCTCTTCTAAGGATTCTTATTTGATTCTTGAGAAGATCCTTAGAAATTTTGTTTGGAATTCATCCAAAAACCATAAAGTTTTTCATAAATTTACTTAGGAATTCTATTACATCCCTTAGGAGATCAATGGGTTAGGGTTTCTTTCTACCCAATTCCAATGATTGTCTATTTTTAGCAATGAAGCTTGGCAGCTTCTATGAAATTTCATTCCTTTGGGATTTTTGATTAATAAAAATTTCTAGAAGGGATTTGGTTTTAAACCATCTTTCCCATGAGGGAAGTTCTTCATATTGAGGTCAATTTTGTTTCCAAAGTGATTTAACATGCCTAGGAGGTGGTTAAGTTGTGGCTTAAGTGGACTAGCACGAGTTTCAGAGATGTACTTTCCATTAACCCAAATAATATTTGTCTCCATTTTTGTAAAATAAATGTTTCCCTTTGGCTTGGATACCAAGGGTTAAGGTGTGATGATTCCATAAAAAGGTATCCAAAGCCTTCAATATTTTCTTTCTAGAACATCCATTAGCCTCATGTTATGGGATAATGTCAAGGTCTGGTTTCACATGTCTTGGTCAGATTGAGAGACATATGATACAATCATGGGGACCATTCCTCTTGTGAAGCTACACAAAATTAGAGTGTTCTCTAACAAACCTTGGTGGAAATATTGGAGGTGCATTTTCAAACACTTTTTCTAGTTTTGTCAAAGAGCTGAGTAGCTCTAGAATTGGATTCATGACTCATTTTATCCTTTTTATCCAAACCTTTCTCTTGTAACATGACCCTTTTGGGGGATTGGCCTTGTTTTCCTCACAATTATAACTATAAATATAATCATTTTAGGGTGGAGATTCTCTTTATCATATGCAAATATAGAAATTGTGTTGCTTTCACTCATTGTAATATGGACCATAATTTTTTTACTTTACTTTAAAGCTATCATTTGATCAAATGCTTTCTTGTAGATTTATGTGCAAGTTAGTAAGGTGGCCTTAGAGGTGTCTCACCTCTAGGAGCTTCTTGAACTTTGGATTAATGATCCCATCACTTTATCTAGTTTTCATTTGACTCTGTCCTCCTCTTGTGATTTCTCTCTTATTCATGGTTGACATAAAGGGAAGAACAACTTGACTAATTGCTTACTTTATTCTTAGTCCCAAGTGTTAGGTCCCGAAGACAACTGAGAGAGGGGGTGAATCAGTTGTCTAATAAATTCAAACCAAAAACCACTTAACCAACTTAATGCTTAATACCAGTAAACCAGTTAAGTATGCCGGTAGACAGTGTTAATAGTAAATTGCTATACCGGTAAAGATTAATGCATGAAACATAAATACAATGTCACCACAACACATAACACCAATATTTGTACATGGAAACCTTGTAAGGGGAAAAACCATGGTGGGAAACCTTACCCACAATCAGATGATACTACTACAGATAGTAAGTGTACATAAATGGGGTCTGCACATGCAAAAAGGCCAACAGCCTAGAACTCACTGCTCAATCACAAAATGGGAGTCACACTGACTACAGTTGGATGGTTAAATCCAATAAGAATGTACTGCCCAAAATAGAATCTTTATATGCTAGATTCAGTACTGGTGTAATGCTGATATGCTTTCACAAAAACCTAGCTTCACCTTCAAATGATGTCTTCGTGTATACCTTTTCTTAATCTCGCATATACCTTCACACAATTCTTTTCCGCTTTCCACATTCGATCTTACAAATAAGATCTTACATTTATACCATAACCTTAGACCAATTTCAGTAGGTCGGCTCTACAAGATATTACAATAAAAACATTTTACAATCAATATAATATCCAATGCAATAACTGATTAAACATGTCAGCTTAATGCATTTATAACAATAATAAATCATCTTCATAGCGTGCCATGCTGATCTGGAAAAGATAAATCTGCCGGTGTAACCCTAGGTAACCTTGGACCTATTTACCAGTAAAAGCAAATATGCAAATATGAATATATCAATGATTAATTCTTCAAAACAAAGTGTCCACACGATGTCTTCGACATTACCAGGTGTCTTCCATATCATTCGAAGTGCCGGTGATCATTATATCCTGCCGATGAACTATATACCAGTAACTATGCAATAGTTGCTTGTCGGTGAATGCTGCTGGATCTCCAAAGTGCTAGTGTTTTAGTAGGTGTTGACATCAATGACAAAACCATACCAAAATACCAACAATATCCCCCTTTGGCATTGATGGCAAAACAAGATGGAAAAACCATCAAAGTGCCTAAACAGAAATGCCAAATACCAAAAACCATCAATCTCCCTTAAACAACAATCTCTCCCCCTGGGAGCAACATTTGTTTATCTAAAGATTTTCAATACCAGTCTCTTAAAAGATAATGTGTTTTTCCATAGATATCTCTCCCCCTTTGACATCAAATGCCAAAGTTATAATAAAACCAAGTTCATATACAAAATACCAATCAATTCAATATACCAACTACTCCCCCTGAGAAGTAGCTTCCTCATCAAAGATCGGAGTAAAATATTTGTCTTTCAATTCTGCCAGTTGATGACAATCATCAACTGTCTAAGTTTCTACCAATGGTGGTATGACTCCAAGCTAATCTCCGAGATATTCAAAAGTCTCTTTAGGCAAAGGTTTTGTGAAAATATCTGCAAGTTGTTCTTTAGTATTCACATAAACAAGTTTTATCTCTTTTTCTTCAACTTTTTCCCTTAGAAAATTCAGTTTGATAGAAAAATGTTTTGTTTTAGAATGTAATACCAGATTCTTATATATATCAATTGCTATAGTGTTATCACAATATATAGTGATAGGTTCCTTGCATTTTACCTTTATGTCTTTCAACATTTGTTTAAGCCATAGTACATGTGTACAGTTAGTTGCTGTTGCAACATATTCTGATTCTGCTGTTGATAAAGATGTACAACTCTGTTTCTTACTCAACCAAGAAACTAATCTCTTTCCAAGAAAGAATGCTCCGCCGGTGGTGCTTTTCCTATCATCCACATCTCCTGCCCAATTTGCATCTATGTATGCACATAGATCAAAATTTTCATCTCTAGGATACCATAATCCAAGATTTGCAGTACCTTGTAAGTGCCAGAAAATCCTTTTTACTACTGATTCATGATTTTCCTTAGGGTTACTTTGAAATCTTAAAATAATACATACTACATTCATAATATCAAGCCTGGTTTGTGTCAAATACAGTAAACCTCCTATCATAGATTTTTATCTAGTTGGATTAACAGATGTAGATTCATCCCTTTGAGATAATTTGTCATTTGTAGTCATAGGTGTGCTTATTGGTTTAGAGTTCTCCATCCCAAATTTCTTTAGTAACTCTTTCAGGTACTTGGAATGACTCAAAAATATACCTTTGTCAGTATGTGAAATTTGCAATCCTAAAAAGAATTTTATTTCTCCAATCATAGACATTTCAAATTCTTGTTGCATTTTAATAGAAAATTCCTTACATAATCTATCTTCTCCTCCAAAGATTATATCACCAACGAATACTTCTATAATCAAGATGTCATCATTAGTTATTTTGTAATATAAATTACTGTCTACATTTCCTTTAGTAAAACCAATCTTTAAAAGATACTTATCCAACCTTGCATACCAAGCTCTTGGGGCTTGTTTTAATCCATATAGAGCTTTTCTTAACCTGCAAACCATATCGTTGTCATTTGTCAAAGAAAATCCATCAGGTTGTTCAATATAGACTTCCTCCTTCAAGATCTCCATTCAAGAATGCACATTTAATATCCATTTGATAAACTTTGTAGTTCTTGTGAGCTACAAAGGACAAGAATAATCTGACTGCCTCAATTCTAGCTATCGGTGCAAAGGTTTCATTGTAATCAACTCCTTCTTTTTGAGAATATCCCTTACACACTAATCTTGCTTTATTTTTGACAACCTTACCATCTTCATTGAGTTTGTTTCTAAATACCCATTTGGTTCCAATTACATTTTTATCTTTAGGCCGGGGAACTAATGTCCAAGTATTATTTTTCTCAATTTGTCCTAATTCTTCTTCCGTAGGTTTAATCCAAAATTTATCTTCGCATGCCTCATTAACAGATGATGGTTCAATTTGAGAAATAAGACATACCTCTTCATTTGCCAATCTTCCTCTTGTCATAACTCCTTTAAATTTGTTTCCAATTATCTGATCTTCAGAATGATTCAATCTTACATACCGGGGTGTCTTAGTTTGCTGTTGTTCTTCAATTACTGTGGAATCCTCTGATGGTACCGGGGTAACTGGATCTTCATTCTGTACTGGTGGATTTAGTGTAGGTTCATTTGTCACAACTTCTATTGCCGGTTCAGAGTATATATACCTTGAAGTTCCTCTGAATTGTTCATCAATCTTTACATTTGTACTCTCAACAATTTTCTACAATCTCTTGTTAAAACATCTATATGCCTTGCTCTTAGATGAATAACCAAGAAATATTCCTTCATCACTTCTAGGATCAAATTTGCCAATATACTCATCTCTTCTAATATAACATTTACTTCCAAAAATTCTGAAATACTTAAGAGTAGGAGTATTACCAAACCATAGTTCATGAGGGGTCTTACCGGTTTCACCTTTGATGTGAACTTTGTTGAATGTATAGACGGCTGTGCTGACTGCTTCTCTCCAATACACAAGTGGTAAATTTGCTTCAGATAACATACTTCTTGCTGCATCTAAGATAGTTCTATTTTTCCTTTCAACAACGCCATTCTGCTGTGGTGTCCAAGGTGTTGATAGCTGTCTTCTAATTCCATTTACTTCATAGAATGTATTAAAGTCCTTAGATGTGAATTCTCCTCCTTGATCTAATCTTAAACATTTGATTTTCTTACCGATCTCATTTTCAACCATTGCTTTGAACAGTTTGAACTTTCCAAGTGCTTCTGATTTTTCTCTGAGAAAAGTAATCCAACACATTCTAGAATAATCATCAATAATTAGCATGAAATATCTATCACCTTGTAAGCTTTTAGTTCTAGTTGGACCACATAAATCAGTGTGAATCAAATCAAGAGCATTATTGGATTTTTCTGGAATACATTTGAAACTAGCTCTAACTTGTTTTCCAAATTGACATTCCTTACAAATTGTATTATGAGGTTTCACAATTTTAGGTAGATCTCTAACTGCCTTAGAAGTAGTGATCTTCACCATGCAGTCAAAGTTTACATGACAGAGTCTCTTATGCCATAACCAACTTTCATCTATGTGTGCAATCAAACATGCCTTTTCACTGTTATTCAAATGAAAGATATTACCTCTAGTCTGATTACCGGTTGCAATTTCTAAACTAGTTCTATTCATGATTTTGCATTTTCCATTCTTAAATTGTAACTGAAATCCTTTCTCAACCAATTGACCAACACTTAAAACATTATTCTTTAATCCTTCAACATAGTAGACATTGTCAGTGTTATGCTTACCATCAAGAGATATTGTACCCTTACCTTTGATTGAACAGGCTTTGTCATCTCCAAATCTTACTAAACCTCCATTGTATTCTTGAAAGTTCAAGAATTTACCTTTGTCTCCTATCATATGATGTGAGCATCCTGAGTCAATGATCCATTCATCCTTTACTTCAACTTTAGTTGCTAGGGCTTGTTCTACTGGTTGAGCGGTAGGTGTCAGTTGATCTTCTATTATAGCAACAAAAACCCATCCATTGTCTGCTGGATCCTCATCAGAATCATTAGTCACACCTTCATCAGCAATGTAACAAGATTTGTTTTTGTTCTTCTTAAATTTGTATCTTTGATATTTAGGATTAGGCTTGTATGTTCTTCTAGCTTCTTCTCTTAGTCTAGCATGTCTATCAGGGCATCTCGAAGCCATATGACCAATCTTATTGCAGTTAAAACATTTAAAGGGTGCTTTACCTTCATACTTACTTCCAACTAGACCTTTTGGCATTTTCCTTGCAAAGAGTGCTTCAAGTTCTTCAAGCTCTTCATTCTCCTTCCTAGTTTCTTCAAGTTCTCTTGCATAAAAGGCTTTCCAATCTGATTTGTTAAATGATGGAGCAGATGATGTTGATGCTTTAAAGGCTAAATCTGTCTTTATAGTAGCAACATGACCAAATTCCTCAATTTCAAAAGCTGAAAGTTTTCCAATCAATGTATCCCTAGTTACTGATGTATTAGGCATTGTTCTCAACTCATTTATAGTAGTAACCTTCATTTTATATGCCGATGGCAATCCTCTTAAGATTTTTGAAACAATTTCATCCTCACTCAAGGTTCCTCCACAACATTTAATACCCAAAACAATTTCATTTACTCTTTCCATAAAGGCAGAAATCCTTTCATCTTCTTCCATTTTCAGATGTTCATACCTGACTCAAAAGCTTTCAAGTTTTGCAATCTTGATTGTGGAATCTCCTTCATTCAGTGTTTCCAAATGATACCAAATAGCTTTAGCAGTAGACCTATCTGATAATCCCATGACTTGTTGATCTGATAAAGTGCTTAAAAGTGCTTCTCTTGCTTTGCAATCATTCTCCTCATTTTTAGCTAAGGTAGTTGGAGCAGTCTGAATAGATACAGCAATAGTATAACCATTCTTTGTAACTTCCCAGATGTCTTTACCAATGCAATTCAGATGTTTCTCCATCCTGATCTTCCATATCCCATAGTTGGTTCCATCAAGTTTAGGACTGTCCTTCCTGAAATAATTAGTAGACATTGGATCTCCTCAAGTTGTTAAACTTCTGCAAAAAGAGGACTAGGCTCTGATACCAATTGTTAGGTCTCGGAGACAATTGAGAGGGGGGGTGAATTAGTTGTCTAATAAATTCAAACCAAAAACCACTTAACCAACTTAATGCTTAATACCGGTAAACCAGTTAAGTATGCCGGTAGATAGTGTTAACAATAAATTGCTATACCAGTAAAGATTAATGCATGAAACATAAATACAAAGTCATCCACAACACATAACACCAATATTTGTATGTGGAAACCTTGTAAGGGGAAAAACCATGGTGGGAAACCTTACCCACAATAAGATGATACTACTACAGATAGTAAGTGTACATAAATGGGGTCTGCACATGCAGAAAGGCCAACAACCTAGAACTCATTGCTCAATCACAAAATGGGAGTCACACTGACTACAGTTGGATGGTTAAATCTAATAAGAATGTACTACCCAAAATAGCATCTTCATATGCTAGATTCAGTACCGGTGTAATGCTGATATGCTTTCACAAAAACCTAGCTTCACCTTCAAATGATGTCTTCATGTATACTTCTACTTAATCTCACATATACCTTCACACAATTCTTTTCCGCATTCCACATTCGATCTTACAAATAAGATCTTACATTTATACCATAACCTAAGACCAATTTTAGTAGGTCGGCTCTATAAGATATTACAATAAAAACATTTTACAATCAATATAATATCTGATGCAATAACTGATTAAACATGCCAGCTTAATGCATTTACAACAATAAAAAATCATCTTCATAGCGTGCCATGCTGATATGGAAAAGATAAACCTGCCGGTGTAACCCTAGGTAACCCTGGACCTATTTACCGGTAAAAGCAAATATGCAAATATAAATATATCAATGATTAATTCTTCAAAACAAAGTGTCCACACAATGTCTTCGACATTACCAGGTGTCTTCCATATCATTCCAAGTGCCGGTGATCATTATATCCTGCCGATGAACTATATACCAGTAACTGTGCAATAGTTACTTGCTTACCGGTGAATGCTGCTGGATCTCCAAAGTGCTAGTGTTTTAGTAGGTGTTGACATCAATGACAAAACCATACCAAAATACCAACACCAAGTGCCATCATCCTGGTCTAATTGATGATTCTCTTCTTATCCTCCTACTTGGAGCACCCCTTTTGGGTGGATTGTGGGGGGTTGATCATTGATTGATAGTGCTCCTATATGACGTAGTCCTAATTCTTTTAAGTGGTTTTTATACCTAGACTTGAAAATTTCCCCATATTGCACTAAAGATAAAGATAAAAATAAAGATAAATGAAAACATAGAGCTAAAGCTTGGGATATTCCTGTAATGGTGAAATTTTAGGGTTTCCACCATTAGAGGGATGAAAAATGCTAATTTTCCATTACATTCAAAAGGGGGAGGGGGAGATCCAATAGATTCAACCACAAATCAGAAATGATAAGTATTGAATATTAATTGGATTTAAGGGTGTGTGAATTTGTTTGCCCTCTTTTGTGAGTTGAAATGCTAAATTAAGATAAAGTGCTTAAAAGTGAAGGTAAAAATGTAGAAACAATGAGCTACAGATGCAACATTTTTGCGCGCACCTAGATCTAAGCAGTATATGTAGATTTAGATCTGATCCCCCCAAAAGCTCCAAAAATGTTGGGACCGGTGTGCCTATCACTATGCTCCACCTACTTTTTCACACGCCAAAGATGGTTGATTCCTCTATGCAAATAGTGCCCATTCTAAAGAGTACATCTTCGCACCTATTTTTGACACACATAGAGAATGAGAAATAGGTTGGTAATAGGGGTTTGACCTAAGTCAAACCTCTATTTTGGAATTAACCATGAAATTGAGATAAAGATAATCGAAGGTTCTCCTTTCGAGGGACATGTTGAATAATAACTGAAAATCAAATGATATACCTCATTGTGAAGTTTTGTTTGTCTCCACACAAAATTAGGGCTTGATGAAGTCTTCAACAAAATAGGATGAAAGATGTCTACTTCAATGCTTGAATCTTGACTTTATTGCTGCTCCAAGGCTTGAAGTAAGACTGATTAATGCTTAATTGCTTGAATGCTTGATTTCTTGATCTCATATGTGTGCTCTTAATTATTGATAGATAATTGAAAGATGTCATTTGAGAGGGGAAAACCTCCTTTTATACTTTTGTAAAGCGGAAAAATCGAACCCTAGTTGTTCTCCCCTCCCCAACTCCAAGGAGAGAGAAGGGAGGTCACTAGGGTTGATGGTTTTCACTTAGGAGAGACTTTACATTCAAAAGAGGGGCTGAAACCCACAAGATCCAATCCCACACAATGCAGGATTGGATTCTAAATGAGTTTCAAGGGTTAAGACATCAAGGATACCCTTTTTGTAAAGAATATAGATAGAATGATTGAACTAGGAATGTATGTAGAAGCAATAAAGATTCACTTATAAACAGAGATAGGGATATGGGATGAAGCTGCGGACCTAGAATTAGTAGTAAAATGTTGAGACGGTGTTGTTCTACAATTTTGAGCGAAAGTTGACAAGACGATGGCACCCGGAGTGCACACGGTCCTCCAAAAAATCCACAAAATGAAGGTGGATCTGTTCGTCTCTGCACAAGGATTCCAGATCTTCAATTACAGCCGCGTACCTGCAACCTACACACAGGAAGAGAGGACGATTGGGGGGTTAGGGATTAGGGGTTTGCCTTTAGGTCAAACCCTGGTTTTGGAATTAACCAAGAAATGAGAATGCTGTAAATGTAAATGTTTGTAATGTAAACAAGTATTGATACCTTGTTGTAAGAATGTTTGTATTCTTACATGCGAAGGTGTAATGTATGTTGTATGTTGTATGTTGTATGTGATCTCCTCTTCAATGGTTGAATCCTTGTCTTGAATGCAACACCTAGCCTTGAATGGAGACTTAGAATGCTCAATTGCTTGAAGGAATACTTGAATGCTTGAATGTTTGAATGTTTGAATATCGCTTTTGCATCTTGCCCTTGCTTCTTTCCTTCCTCCTTTCTCCTCCCTTTCTAGGAGAGGAAAAGTAGTTTATATACTTGTCAATTAGGGTTGAGAGACTGATTTTCCCGACCTTAGGCTGACCTAGAAACAATATTTTCCAATTTGCAAACTTCAAGACCCGATGCCCAAAAGGAGACCAGGCCGAAAATAGGGCCAGGGACTAGGGCACTGGGCGCCATGGTCCTGGGGGACTAGGGTGCTGGGCGCCCTAGTCCTGAAGGACCAGGGCGGTGGGAACCATGGTCCCACCTCTCGGGACAGCAGGGTGAAAGGAGGGATCAGGACAAGGTGCAGAAAAATGCAGTTTTTGGTGTCGCAAACAGGTTTCGGGGTCTCCATTCAGGTTCAACGTTGTGCCGCCATCGTGAAGACCCAAATGCAGTCAAAATTGCAAGTATCGCAATTTTAGGATGCTACATTTAGCCCCCACTTTAGCGGGAGTATAAGCATACGCCCATACTTCCGGTAAAGTACAAGGAAACAACATTGAAAAACTTTCACCACGTTAAGGAGGCAAGATACACCAAGCCCCCAGTGGACTAAGGATCTTACGACTTCGATTGACAAAGTAAAAGGGAAGATCATGAGGGAGAACCATGACTGTCAGTAGTAAGGTTCCCTCACTATGAGTCATGCAAGAAAAATACCAAAAATTTTCAAGGCAAAGCTAAGTTCGCCAAGAAACTTTCAAGTATCTTGAAGAGATATGGACGGGGTGTATGCCCCCCTACGTTAAAGCGATCGCACACGCCTCATCGGGGGTGATTGCTTTAAGGTAGTGATACATATAATAAATGAGAAGGGAAAGGAGCACGTTATCACAAGGATTTAGCCCCCAAGTGTGAGATAAGCCCAAGGATAATAGACACAAAACACAAAGCACGAGGTGACTTCGCTTTCCTCGGGGTCAGTATGCTGTATGATAATTCATGTATATCATATGTATGTATGCATAATTGTTCTTCATTCCCCAATCAAAGAAGGTCACCTAGAAGAAGGGAACACATGTGTCTTTTGAGTCAACATGAGAGAGACCAAAAGAGATCTCAATGTTTTGCATCGTCCTCAAGTAGACAACACTAAGGACAACAAATAGAAGAATAAGAATAACACATAGAAGAAGTAACAAAAGAGATCAAGGAGGAGGAGAGAGTCTGCTATGCTAATGAAACTAGTCTAGCACGTCATCCACCCCCCGATCTTGCTGATCAATATTTTGGGAAGGCAGGAAACACGCTAGAGGAGGAACATCCAACATAGCAGATGGAGCTATCACAAGATCCAAACAAGGGCTATGTTCATGTTCCAAGCCACGTTGTTCTTGTCTAGGAGCTAGGATAAGTGCTTTAGAAAATTCGTTAGATAAATGGTTATCAACATCAACATATTCATATTCACTATTAGAATGAACAGGAGTAACATTTTCATCATGAATAATATTTTCATCATGAATAACATTTTCATCTATATCATCATCAAGATTTATAAAAATAGGATCTTTAACTCGCACAGGATCAAGACCATCATGCACCTTATATTTAGTAGATTTTGGCTCAATTTTCGGCTGAGAAGAAAATGGAATAATACTAGCTGAAGGTGTTTTTGAGGATTGCAAAGTTTGAGAAGCAACTGCCTGAGCTCTAAGATGATGCTTTCATCGGCGTTCACATGCAGAACGATTTCGTCTAGTCTTAGTAGGAAGTTGAGGAGATTGAGGAGGAGGAATGTTCTCATCCTTATCACTTGGGTGTTTAGGTTGTGGTCTCTTAGGTTGAACAATAGGAGAAGAGGAAGGTCTCTTCTCTCCATAAGAGGAAGGAGGAGGAACTGCTCCATATAAGGGAGGAATATTTGGTTTAGGAAGGATACCAAGTCCATCATGACGAGGAGGTATAGGTCTACCTTTATTAGATATAGACATAGTCACATTCATAGGGATGAGTTGGGAATCTTCTTGAGGAAAGACATTAGTTTTATCTTTCAAAGGAAGAACTTCCTTCTCAAGAACGATAGGAATATCAAGTTTGGGTGTTCTAGGTTCACTTAGAGATAGGATCATATCTTTTTTCCACTTTTGATAAGATTTGAAAAGATGATCACTTCACGACGGGAGAGATTGGAATTGTTTAGGCCAAAAATAATCAATAGGAACGCTAGAAGTTCTTTCAGCTGCTTTAAAGAGACTATGATTGATAGTAACAAATTCACCATTATGGGGAAATTTCAAACACTTGTGAATAGGAGAAGCAATAGCTTTCATGGAAGATAGCCAAGGTTAGCCTAGCTTCACACGAAATTGTTCAGATGATGGAATAATAGCAAAGTCCACATCAAGGGGTTTGTTATGGACCTCAATAGGTAATGTAATAGAACCAATTGTAGGAGAAGAAAATGCATCAAATAGTTTCACAACCACATTTGTTTCGTCATAGATCACTTGATTCAATTGCAAAGTAAAAAGAAATTCTTCAGTAATAACATTAACCATGCAAGAAGGATCAATAAGCACTCCACGGCAAGGTGTATTCTTAACTTTTGCAACTATATATAAAGGACCATCAGGTGCCCTGATAGTTTCACTGGAATCAAATGTGATGGAAAGTTCTTTAGGGATTTTCTGCTGTTCCACAAAGTTAATCACATTCGGAGTCATAGACACAAGATCATCAGGTGAGACAGAGGAATCATTAGTATCAATCACATTAGAGGTATGAGAAGGTAATGGATCGGTAAAAATCTTAAGATTTTGGTTAGGAGGAGCTACAGATGTGTTGCCTTTATCATTCACACCAGCAACAGAGATAGTATTATTATCAATCAGATCTTGAATTTTACCCTTTAAAGCAAAACATTTTTCAGTATCATGCCCAGGATGACGATGAAATTGACAAAAAGATTTGTTATCAAAATAGGGTGAATTAATCTTTGCAGGATCTATTTGCTTTATAGGATGAAGAGTAAGCACATTTTGTTCCAATAACTTATTCATAATACTATGCAATGATTCATTCAAAGGAGTAAACTTTCTTTCTTTCTTGAAAAACTTAGAAATAGGAGGCACACCTGATGCTGCATTCACATTGTTGTTGATGATGTTTTCATTGAATTTAATGGACTCTCTATTCGGTTTAAACTTCCCAAATGGTTGTTGACTACTATCACCCTTATCACTCGGAGCCATAGGATTTGCTTGTTCCATTTGACTCACAGTCAGTTGATAATTGTGAAGAGTTGCGCACAACTGTTGGAAAGAAGTAAACTCAGAAAATAGAAGTTTTTCTCTAATATCTTTTTGTAAATTAGAAATAAATATTCTTTGAATATCATTGTCAGGTACTGGAAAAGAAATTTGAGCATACAAATGCTTATATCTACCAATGAAATCAGTCACTTTTTCTTTAACACCTTGTTTACAATGCATTAAATCAATCAAAGTAACTTTAGGGCTTATATTGTTTTGAAATTGTTGAATAAAAGCATTTGCAAGTTGTTCGAAAGAAAAAATAGAATAAGAAGGCAACAAGCAATACCATTGTAGGGCTTTATCTCTTAATGTTCTAGTAAACAGTTTTGCAAGCAACCTTTGGTCATAAGCAAAATCGGTACATATTGTTTGAAATGTCTTAACATGTGTTAGAGGATCACCCTTACCATTATAAAGGTCCAAATGTGGAATTTCAACATGTTTAGGGGGGATAGCTTGAACAATGTCAAGAGAAAGTGGGCTCGCAACATCAAATGTGGGCACACTAGTCTTAGATTGATTCATAGAGGCAATTTGTTGTTGTAAAGAAGAGACAGTTTGTGCAAGATTGTTGATGGTCGCTTCAGTCGAAGAGTTCATATTAGACGTGTTAGATTGTGATGGAGGTATTATGTTATTGAAAGAAGGTATTGATTGAGAGTAAGGTGGTGGGACACTATGATAGTTAGTCATAGGAGATGATTGGAAAGGAGGAACACTACAAGGAGGAATGGAATAATTAAATGAATTGCCCCCTTGTGTGGTGTTTATTTGTGGAGATGAAATAGGAACACTCATTGAAGGAATGAATGAAGAAGTTGGATTGAATGAAGGAAGAGGGTTGATTGAAGAAGAGGGATTGCCCCCATGACTGGTGATCATAGGTGGAATGTCTTGTATTGAAGTAGTCATTATGTTTGATGTAAAAGTAGGTATACTAGCAATAGGAGTTGTCAAAGGAACAAAATGATTGACTTGAGTAGGAGGTTGTGTATAACCTAAAGTTTTAGCACAACTCTTCATAGGCATCACATTCGAATCCACAATGTGTGCAATACCACGCAAAATATCAATTCCATTCTTATCATTTTGAACCATACGTTTTACACCCTCAATTAAGGAAAAGAGCTTGACTATCAGGGTATTCTTGAGACATCCATTGTCGAAAATCATTAAATTGGTTATCCAATTTTGAAAGTTGTTCTACAGAAACCTCATGGAGAGCTTCTTCATCATTAAAAGAATTAGAGGAATTACCCATGTCCTCGTTAAAAAGGCCATTCAAATTAGGTTCCATCTCCTCAGTAATTAAACCTTGGAAAGACTTAATTCTAAGGCTTCGTCTAATGGGAATAGTGTAAGTAGGGCTTATTGTTGTAAAACTCATGCACTAAAGAGAGAGAGAAGATTTTGAATTTTATAGGTAGCAAATTTCAATAAAATCAGCCAATCTCCTAGATTTAAGCTGTTAAATACAATCAGGACAATCTCCCAAAATTTCGGAAAAAATGTCAGGGACCGTGGCGAACGAAGTGCACACGGTCCTCGCAACTTTTTTTGAAATTTTCAGGGATGAAAGTTATGATGATTTTAAAGCCAATCTGAAAAAATTGAGTGATTTTACGATTTGTAGATAGGCCAAATTAAAGTTGCAATCTCAAAATTGAACCCTACCAAGATTGTTGAAAAATGCAAAATTCGAATTTTGAAAAAGAGAGGGAAATTGAAATTTTGAATTTTATGATTTTAGAGGGAATACTGAAAGCAATGCAGGCTTTGAAATTTAAAAGTTGACTCAATTTCATGCAAAATTCAAATTTGAAAGCAGAAATCAAAGTTGCCGCAATTAAACACTTAATTTCAAAAGTCACAAATTGTAAAAATTTGAATAAAGCATTGAAATTTTGAATGAATGCGAACACACTTTTCAGATTTAGGACTGTAAGAAACACAATTTTGATATGAATTTTAATTTCAACAATTTTTGAATGATTATAAGCCTTTATCCAAGCAATCACTAGACCAACTTTGACTTTAATTTTGAAAGTGTTAGAATTGATAAAATTAGCCAAAATTCTGGATTTTAGCAGAAAAATACAGTAAGATCTAGCTCCCGAAATTTCGGAAAAAATGTCGGGGACGATGGCGCTCGGGGTGCACACGGTCCTCGCAACTTTTTTCCAAATTTTCAGGGATGAGAGATATTGTGATTTTGTTGCGGAATCCAAAGTTACAGCCGATTTGGAGGTGTTTTGATCAGTGAAATTATCAGTCAAAGGTTGAATCAAGAGGGTTTTAAAAATTAGGGTTTTGACACTTAACCACTTAATTTTCAGAATTAAAGCACAAATATGAATTGACAATTTGCAATAGAAGGATAGATCTGAAACAAGCATTAACAATTAAACATTTCACAAGCTCAATTACTAAAAAGAAAATTTTAGGGTTTTTTATGCAATCAACCTCTAAAATTTGCAAAAGATCAAACATGGAAATGTAATTAAGGAAGCAAATTTTTTAGATCTAACTATGAATAATTAGAATGAGGATGTTCATGTTGGGTTCACCAAAAATGTAAAGCGGAAAAATCGAACCCTAGTTGTTCTCCCCTCCCCAACTCCAAGGAGAGAGAAGGGAGGTCACTAGGGTTGATGGTTTTCACTTAGGAGAGACTTTACATTCAAAAGAGGGGCTGAAACCCACAAGATCCAATCCCACACAATGCAGGATTGGATTCTAAATGAGTTTCAACGGTTAAGACATCAAGGATACCCTCTTTTGTAAAGAATATAGATAGAATGATTGAACTAGGAATGTATGTAGAAGCAAGAAAGATTCACTTATAAACAGAGATAGGGATACGGGATGAAGCTGCGGACCTGGAATTAGTAGTAAAATGTCGAGACGGTGCTGTTCTGCAAATTTGAGCGAAAGTTGACGGGACGATGGCGCCCAGAGTGCACACGGTCCTCCGAAAAATCTGCGAAATGAAGGTGGATCTATTCGTCTTTGTACAAGGATTCCAGATCTTCAATTACAGCCGCGTACCTGCAACCTACACACAGGAAGAGAGGACGATTGGGGGGTTAGGGATTAGGGGTTTGCCTTTAGGTCAAACCCCAATTTTGGAATTAACCAAGAAATGAGAATGCTGTAAATGTAAATGTTTGTAATGTAAACAAGTACTGATACATTATTGTAAGAATGTTTGTATTCTTACATGCGAAGGTGTAATGTATGTTGTATGTTGTATGTGATCTCCTCTTCAATGGTTGAATCCTTGTCTTGAATGCAACACCTAGCCTTGAATGGAGACTTAGAATGCTCAATTGCTTGAAGGAATACTTGAATGCTTGAATGTTTGAATGTTTGAATATCGCTTCCGCGTCTTGCCCTTGCTTCTTTCCTTCCTCCTTTCTCCTCCCTTTCTAGGAGAGGAAAAGTAGTTTATATACTTGTCAATTAGGGTTGAGAGACTGATTTTCCCGACCTTAGGCTGACCTAGAAACAATATTTTCCAATTTGCAAACTTCAAGACCTGATGCCCAGAAGGAGATCGGGCCCAAAATAGGGCCAGGGACCAGGGCGCTGGGCACCATGGTCCTAGGGGACCAGGGCGCTGGGCGCCCTAGTCCTGAAGGACCAGGGCACTGGGCGCCATGGTCCCACCTCTCGGGACAGCAGGGTGAAAGGAGGGATCAGGCCACGGTGCAGAAAAATGCAGTTTTTGGTGTCGCAAACAGGTTTTGGGGTCTCCATTCAGGTTCAACATTGCACCGCCATCGTGAAGACCCAAATGTAGTCGAAATTGCAAGTGTAACAATTTTAGGATGCTACAACTTTCTCATCAGATAGATTGCTAATTTCCCAACATGAGCCAACATGGAGAGAGGAATCTCACCCAAATTTGAAATAGGGCAAAGGGTTCAAAGGGGGCCCAAATTAGGAGGGACCAGAGCATGGTTCCTTGGTCCTAATTAGGACCAGAGTGTGGCACCCTAGTCCTACCCCTTTTTAAGGCTAGGATAAGGTTCCCATTGCATAGAAAAAGTCAAAAAATGGTGTAATTCATGAGGGGCATGAGCATAATCAGGTCCCAATCAGGCCAATGGGTGCAAATGCTAAGGTAGGGACCCAATGTGGTCAAAATTGTATAAGGGTGTAATTTTAGGATGCTATAATTCCTAACATCACTCCAGACCGCATTGATGTATGTGGGAAGCCAAGTGATTTGGAACCTCCTCCTTCTCCTACTATGACTATTCTTGCTACTTAGAAATAATTTTTTTGTTGTTATGTTTTAATCTAAGATGAGCACATTTGACTCTTAAGATGTGATCTTTTATCCATCCATCTTTTTGTGAATATGTCTATTATATTTTTTAATTAATAGAATTTTGACTCATCTATTCATAAAACAAAATTATAATTATACTTGTAAAACATTAAATGAACCATGAGAAATGATGAAACATATTTAAAATTTATGACTTATTGTAGCATCATAAATTGTCACCAGACCAATTTACACCTCATGTTTGTGCCCCTACTTTAGCGTGTCCTATCCCCATCCCCTATCTAAGTCCATTTTGTGACTTATCTCTAGTTTTGATGCCATGTACACCCACTATTGACCTTCCCAAAGGGGTACCCTTCTCCCTAGGGATTAACTATGGTCCCTTTTTAAGGACTAGGGCGCCCATGCCTTGGTTGTGGACCAGAGTGCCCAATGCCTTGGTCCCTCTTACTTGGGCCTAATTTTGAAATGGGGCAAGGGTCTTATCTCTTTGGTGGGAATCTAATTCTGTGGCTTTGCATGACCATTGGAGGTCAACCTAATCGGTAAATGACCTAGATACCCATATATAAAAAATGCTTGATCAACCTAATTTCATATATCCATTCTAAGTATCCTTCCTCAAGCATTCTTGCATTTGTGAAGCATTCATCATCAATAATTTTTAGAGATCTTCAAGGCTGTATACTCTTCATTCAACCATTGTGGAGAAAAATTACATCATTCATACGCAAGTATGTGTGTGTGATTAGGGCTTTGTCATGTTCACTCCATTTCATAAAATAGATCTGATTACATCTAAGAAGCAAAGCATCATAATTAACAATTCTAGATTTGAGGTATATATTTCGATTAATTATTTTAGTATTTGGAAATTTTCATTCAAGGTTAATTCCTAAACGAAGGTTTCACTTAAGCAAACCCCTATTCCCAAAAAATTCCCCTTTCTTTTTGTGTGTAGGAAATATGTAAAAAGCTATAATTTTCAAGATTGACATAATTCGTAGAGATGAATAGGTTCCCTTTTGGACGATAAAAAGTTCAGAGGACTAGAATGACTAACATTCTAGTTTGGACAATTTAGGTCAACCTTCTGATAATAGATCTAAGCATTCACATATTGCTCAGATCCAAGTTCATGGCTCTGTTTGACGAATGTAGCTCACTGTTTATGCATAATTGCTTTAATTTACACACATTTACCCTAATTTCAACACCTTCAACAAATTCAAGTCAAATTCCACTCAAGGGAAAGAAGAGGCATACCTAAAACCCTTGGAATTCAGTCAGAATCTAGATCTATCAAATTCCTATCTTTCCCTAATGTAATTGGTCCTTAAGAAAAATTAATGGTTTTACTTCACCTAGTGGTGGAAACCCTTATTTTCACATTTTACATTTTGGTGAACTTGACTCCTTACACCCTTATTTCTAATTTATTTTCTTAAATCTAATTGTTTATGCATTTCAAATTTAAATTTACATTTACAAGTTTAAATTTCAAGTGAATCACATAAATTTGGAGGTTAAATTCATTCAAACCCTAATTTATAATTCTAAAATTGAACTTGTGGGTTGTCTAATTTGGATTAATTATCTCAAATCTAATTTGGGAATACTTTTCATTTTCAATTTTGCATTCATAGATCTTATTTTAATCAAATTACATAATTTAGAGGTTAAATTAACAAAAACCCTAATTTATTTTGGTTAGTTTGATTTGTAGGTTTCATAATTCATAGCTTCTATTTTCAATTCTAATTTTAAACATTTATAATGACACTTATAGATATGATATATTTTCCATTTCACATATGATTACATTACTTTTCCCTTATATTTATCATAATAATGTGTTGGATAATGGTTTCTTTCACTTCACATTGCTTCTTTTCATTCATAGCACTTTGCAATATTGCATTTTTGGAATTTCCAAATTGCTTTCTATTAATAAATTAAATATCAAATATTTTATCCATAGTGTTGGTATTTTGATGATAATTAATTGTGATTGTCATTGGTGGACACACACTTATTTAATCTATGAGTTATTCTCAACTGGTAGTTGTTCCAACCAGCATTGTATGTCATTAATATGTATAGTCTTTATTTATTAAAGACTCGGTGTTTTGCAGAAGATGCTTACTGGTCAAAGCATGACTAAAGACCCCAAGCGGTATGAAGATCTCAAAGCGGAATGAAGACCTCGAGCGACATTTAATCTTTTGATCGGAACACTATGTTCCAGTTTTCCAGTCTTCACTTGTCAACCAGTAATCGATATACTTTGTTAACCAGTATAATTGTAATGCGTCATGAGTTATCATCCACCAACAATTTGGTGGTGTTTCTGTGCCGTGTTACCAAATGTGTCTAGATGCACTGTACCTAGGAAATTATAGTCTAATCTTATTGGACCGACATGAAATCAGGTTCCTATATGAAGACATCATGACTAGGGTTTTAAAGTACTTGTAGTGTGCGAACAAAGATAAGGTCTGCGCGAGAAAAGGTCTCACACAACAAAAATAGAGAGTGTGAAATATAGAAGACTGAAGTAATGCTGGAATGCATTAACAAGGAGCTGCCAAGGATCTAATCAACCATTCTATGCTACTATCTAGATCATTCAATTGTTGACTAGTAATATCTTTGACAAGTCTAAAAACCTTAACCAGCTAGGCCCAACCAAGTCTATTGAAAAACCTCTAACAAGGTGGTTCATAGTTGTGGATCCGAAATCCTCTAACAGGGTAGTCTTTAGCAGGACTTATCTCCTAACAAAGATCTGGATTCCTAACAGGATCTGTTCTAGTGAAGAATATTGTAAGACCTTAGCCGGTTTGACCTTAACCAGTCTGGTTACTATTATGTCAATAGTTGACTTGTGAGTTTTACTCACTGTGGTTTTTCCCATTTGGGTTTCCACGTCAAAACATCTTGTGTTATGGTGATTGTGCTTCTGTGGGTGAATGCTTTATTTGCTATTTGTCTTGTTTATGTTTTAACTGGTTATTGTTTAATCTTTTACACTGGTCTACAGTTAAACTTCTTAAGAGTTTGTTTAAGTTTTTGGGCATACTAATTCACCCCCACCTCTTAGTATTCATCACATAGTGCATGTTTTTTTATATGATATTTTTAGGAAAATGCATTGATGAGTTGAGACATTGTCATATTTTTATCGTTAGAACTCTTGAGCTTTTGTCGTATTTTGATTTACATAGTAGTAATGATGTTTCAGAAGTTTATTATATGTATTTAAGATGTTAGTTTGAACCTATTAAAGCATGTTTTGTCTTTGCCAGTTTATTCCTACAGCCACATCATTTATTCCTGCTGCTATGCGGATTGTTTAGGGCAATATCAAATGTGAAATTAATAGATGTCCTGATTAAATAAAATACGTATGTATGTTCTTGTATGTTATTTCTTTTTGAAGTACAAGGAATAAATCATGCTGTGGAGCAAGCTATCTTATCACGCCAATTGTAGGAAGAGATACTCAAGAAGATGATTGAAAGATCAAACAACAGAAATGCTGAAAAGCATAAGGAATGACATAGGAGAAGCAATCAAGCGATACTACCAATGTCTAACTTAAGTGGACATTGAAGTTGTAAATACTGCCACAATATGTTATGACCATGGTTCAGTTTAGATCCGCATTTCCTGTAGCATAACTCCAACAATCTCCTTTCTCGATCAATTATCCGCCTCTTCTCTTCAGCATGATTTGTGCTGTCTGCAGTAGATGATTTCTTTTAAAATAAGCTCTTTATCTTCTCTTAAGGTTAGATAGAAAGAAAAGGAAAAATCAGCAGAGCAGAGGATTTTTCACAAGTGTTTTTGAGTTTCTTTTCATTTTGAATCATGTAATGATTTCCAAAGAACGATGAATAAAAATATGTTATTATGAGCATTTCGAGTTATTTTTGGGAAGCCTAGAATCACTCACCTAAGGAGGCCCACTTGGTGAGTGTTCCTGTGCAGTTGTTAGGATTAGTTTTCTTTCCCTAGTTGCAGTAGATGTTCTTGCATTGACTGTTCCTGCAACCACTAGAAACAGATCCACTGACTGTTCCTACAACCAAACTAAAACATAGTAATTTATGTTTATTAGCATTGAACTTAGCCAGTATTGTTTTATGAATTTATGCAAAATTTTTCCTATAGCCTTTCAATAGTTTCAATTCTTTCTTATCTTTTCCACATAATGTTAGTTACTGCACTAATGCAGAATAGCTGTTGTAGGAACTTAGTGCATATATAGTGTAGACCCATTTCAAGTATTACGTCCCTCGGTTGACAATCAAATGAACACTAGCTATGGAAATAGTGACTTTACCAAGTTAATGTCCAAACTTCGGGTTGAAACTTCAACTAGAGTTATTATTCTTATTGTTGGGTTGAACATTTTTGGCGCCGTTGCCGGGGATGGTGTCAAACTAACAACTTGTTATGGTTATTATTTTTTTTCAATTTTTATTTAATTGTTTTTCTGGCATACCTGATCGTTCAAAAAATTTCATGAATCTGCATGCATAGGCGAAGAAAAGATGTTTTAGGTAGATTTGTGCCCAGTCATCCTAATCATGTAGAAACTTTTTCTTTAGATATAAATCCTTTTGCTGAACTTTATCAAACCCCAGAGAATTTGAACCACCCTGAACCTAAATTTCCAGAAGGCAGTCTTTAGTTCCTCTTTGGACCCCCAGAAGAAGGATCTCATATAGTAACTCCCCCCACAAGTCCAATGCAAGGAAACCCACCTCTAGGTGGAAATAATCCACCACCACCTTTGGACCCAACGTTTGAGTTCCCCATATTTGATCAACATGGTAATGCTAATCTCAAGAACATTCCAGCTTCTTCCCTCCCTAAATTCTATGGATTGGTGATAGAGGATCCAAACGCATTTCTATTTGAATTTGATGTTCTCTACAAGAGTTTTGATTATACTACAGATTCCCACAAGCTCAAAATATTTCCTGCCACCTTGAAGGAATCATGTCTAAGATGGTTTATGAGCTTGGGTAGTAGCACAATCAGTACATGGGATGAGATGAAATGATTGTTTCTTACAAAAATAAAGAGTATTGTAGAGGCACTGATCGTCATGGGGATGATATCTTTAGAATGACATGAAAAGAATATGATAGTCTTGAAGATTATCTGGAGAGGTTTCTGTTTAGTGTCAAAAAGTCCAAGCATAGTACTCTAAACGAAAATTCCCTCAAGTTGATATTTTTGAGGGGAATCAGTGATGAATGCACTAATTCTTTAGATCTTATGGGAGGAGGTGACATTACATAGTCCACGTGGACTGAAATAGGACAAATTTGTAAGAAGTATTCATGATCTACTTCTAAAAAGAATAGGCGTTCCAAGCTAGGATCACCTTCATCAACATCTGGTACTAGAGTTTCTAGAATGGAACTTAGCCATTTGTTGAAAGACTTTAAGGAGGACATTATAAACAATATGGCTACTCAATTGGATACACTCTTAGCTAAGAAGAAACATGAAGAAGCTGATGCATTTCTTGCAAAATTTTGTCCTCATTGTACACAATGGAAAAATGATTGCAAATGTAAAATGGTTGCAAATGTTGAGGTTCCTGACTTTAAGCCAATACAAGGTGAGGATGAGAAAGTTTTCTATGTCGCTCAAAGAAGGAGAAATTTCCAAAGACAAGGTATGCCTCCGGATCCACTTTCTTTTTCTGGTTATAGTGGAAATTCTTATGTACCAAATAATCAATGGCAATCAACATATGCTCAAAATTTTGGTAATTATCAAAACTGGTATGGTTCTCAAGGCCAAGGACAACATTTTGCTAATCAAATTCCATAGTGGCAACAACCACAAGGAAATTGGTATCCACTTAGAGCCAAGGGAGCCAGTTTCAAGGGAATTGGCAACCTACTCCTCAATGGAGGGGGAGTCAGCCATGGACTACCCAGTCTTTTGGTTATCAACAACCTATTCAACAGCCACAACAGCCTGCAATAATGCCTCCTCTAGCAGCTACTGTTGTCCCATCTAAACCAACACAGTTCCCCACTCAGCCAATGCGGAATCCTAATATTAAATCCCAACAACAACAACAAGCTTATTCAACTGATCTTAATCAATACCCAACCTATTCTTTATCCATAAGTGATATTCAACTTTGATTTGGGACAACTCTGCCTAATCCATCTCCTCTAGTTATTATTGAGGTACAAGAAGAACAAGAAATTTCTAATCCAATAGACACAATACCTCAGAAGAAGAGATTACCACCATTTCCCAAGAGATTGCAAGAAAAGGAAGTTCTCACAGAACAAGAGCAAGCTTTTGATATTATAGATAAACTGAAACATGTCTGTGTTAAAATTCCATTGTTGCAAGCAATAAAAGATGTTCCTATATACAGTAAGGCACTTAGAGAAGCATGTCTAAAAAACCTAGCAGGAAGAAGAAGGATCTGCAAACAGTGCATGTTATGGGTCAACTGGTAGATATTATGTTTGGCAAGGTTTCAATTCCAAAATATTTTGATCCAGGTAGTCTTGTTGTAAGTATAGTCATTAATGGCAACCGGATAAGGAATGTTTTAGTTGATTTAGGGGAAGCCATTAATGTGATGACAAGAGAAGTAATGAAACAACTTGAAATAAATAGTCTAAGGCCTACGCCCATGGTTTTATAGCTTGCTAATAGATCTACAATGCGACCTGATGGTATGATTGAATATGTGGTGGTTATTTTGGATTCCTGGGAATACCCTATAAACTTTATGATTTTGTCTCCAAAGGCAACACTGGGAGGATATCCGGTGATTTTGGGAAGACCTTGGCTTGCCATGTCTGATGCATATATTGGATGTAGATCAGGAGATAGGATTATTTCAGATGTGAACTCTACAAAAACATTAGCTTTGTATTCTCCTGCACAGCCCCAGTTTGATCAACAAGTCGTTTGGCCTACTTTGGGAGAAGAATTCGAGGGAGTTGACTCTATTAATCACCTTATGATGATTAACCAAGGGCTATTCATGGAATTACATGATGAAGACTCAATTATTTATAAAATTCTAACAAATAAGTTGACACAAGAGAAACAATTGCAAGAGTTGGTACTAAATGTTGTAGATTCAGACTTTCCTGCAACCATTGATATATTGCACTCTGTTGCCATAAGAAGTGTGTACTTCTCATTTTTCTGATATATCCCAGATTGATCTTACTATCAAAATAGAAGTTGATTTGAATAAATGTTTTAATATCAATAGTGATCTTATAGATACTCAAAAGGAGGCACTTGTGGACTTGCTTAAATGTCATAAAAATGCCTTTGCATGGGATTACAAGGATATGCATGGAATAGATCCAACGGTTTACACCCACCGTATCTATATAAAATAATAAAGTTACCCACTCAGACAACCACAAAGAAGAATTAATCCCGCATTAAAAGAAATAGTTAAAGAAGAATTGCAGAAGTTGTTAAAGGCTAGATTTATCTAGCCTATCTCTGATAGCCAATGGGTATCACCTTTGGTAATAGTTCCTAAGAAAGGAGGAAAATGGAGGGTATGTGTTGATTATAGAGATTTGAACTTAACAACAAGAAAATATCATTTTCCATTACCATTTGTGGATCAGGTATTGGACTCTTTGGCTGGGAAAAGATATTTTTCATTTCTTGATGGATTCAGTGGTTACAATCAGATTCAGATAGCCTTGGAGGACCAAGAAAAGACAACATTTACTTGTCCTTGGGGCACATATGCATATTCTGTTCTTCCTTTTGGATTGTGTAATGCTCCAACCACTTTTCAAAGAGCAGTGATCAATATCTTTTCAGATATTTCTCAAGACATTATGGAAATCTATATGGATTACTTTACAACTTATGGTTCTAAATTTGAACAAGAATTGGGAAACCTGAAAAAAGTTTTATAGCGATGTGAGGACTATAGTTTGTCATTAAATAGTGAGAAGTGCTTCATCGTGATGCAAGAAGGAATAGTACTTGGTCATCATATCTCTATAAAAGGAATACAAGTTGACCCAACAAAGATTGAAGTCATTCGGCATATCAATGCACCGATGAAGCAAAAAGATGTAAGAAGTTTCCTTGGTCATGCTGGATACTATAGAAGGTTTATCAAAGATTTCAGCAAAATTGTAAGTCCCTTATATTCACTACTTACCAAGGATATGGAATTTAAATGGACCTCTTCATGCAATAAAGCTTTCTTGAATCTTAAGCATGCTTTGACTGAAGCACCAGTTCTTAAAGGTCCAAATTGGTCTTTACCATTTCAAATTCATACAGATGCATCTAATTATGCAATAGGAGCAGTATTAGGACAAAAGATTGATAACTTGGAAAGTGAAATATATTATGTTAGCAAGAACTGACAGGGGCCTGAGTTGAATTACACAGTCACTGAAAAGGAAATGTTAGCCGTTATATATGCACTCAACAAATTTAGGCACCATATCACAGGATATCCCATATTTGTTCATACTGATCATACCACAATCAAATATCTCATGAATAAGCCTTCAATTACTAGTAGATTAGCTCGCTGGTTATTGTTGATGTAGGAATTTGATATCACAGTTGTAGATAAACCAGGGAAGTCCAATGTGGTCGCAAATTATCTTTCAAGACTTCAGTTACAAGAAGATTCTACAACAATAGATGATGCTTTTCTAGATGAACATCTATTCCTTATACAAGCCCACACTCCATGCTATGCTGATATTGCCAACTATTTAGCTGTTGCTAAAATGCCACTTCATTTCTCTCCTAAAGAAAGAAGGATGTTAGTAGAAAAAAAATGTAACTTCTCATGGATTGCTGACTATTTGTTTTATACTGGACTTGACCAAGTCATGAGAAGATGTGTAAGAGAAAATGAAACATATGATATCCTGCATGCATGTCATGATGAACCGTGTGGAGGACATTTTGCTGCTAAAAGAGCAACACTCAAAATACTAAATACAAGATATTATTGGCCCACATTATATAAGGATGCAACATAGTATACAAGAAAATGTGACAGATGCCAGTACATGGGGAGACCTACTAAATCTGATGAGATGCCATTATATCCACAAATATTAGTTGCACCGTTTGATAAATGGGGATTAGATTTTGTTGGCCCAATTGATCCTCCTTCTAATGGAAAATCTTACATTTTGGTATGTATAGATTATGTAACAAAATGGGTGGAAGATCGTGCCATGACACATACAAGAGATAATAAGGTGGCTGAGTTTCTTTATGAGGAGATATTTACAAGATATTGAGTACCAAGGGAAATTGTATTAGACCAAGGCCCACAATTTACTTCAACATTGATTGTAGTCTTGGTCAATGAATACAATATAAGACACAAAAATCTACTCCATATCATCCACAATCTAATGGATAGGTAGAGGTTGCAAATAGGGAGCTTGAGGCTATTCTTACTAAAACAATATCTATGCATAAAAAAGACTGGTCTCATAGGCTTTCAGAAGCAATTTGGGCATACAAAACAACTTGAAAAACACCAATTAGCTTTAAACCTTTTGAGATGGTTTATGGAAAAACAATAATGATGCCTATTGAATTTGAGCATAAAACTCTGAGGACAAATTTTCAATTAAATATGACACTTTCTGAAGCACAAAAGGAATGTATTCAACAATTGAATGCTTTGGATGAAATGAGAAAAATGGCTGTCTAGCAGACATAACTAATACAAAATCAAAGAGCAAAGTGGCATGATAAATATATCAAAGAGAAAAAGTTCAAAGCTAGTGACTGGGCACTATTGTATGACTCAAGATATAAAGATACTATGGGAAAGCTGCAAACCAGATGGTTAGGTCCATATGAGATTGAGGAAGTTTTCAATAATGGAGTTGTTCGTTTGACCACAGTTTGGTTTAAGCTTTTGGTGAATGGTCACCGATTGCGTCTTTATCATAAGCCGACCAGTAAAGAAGAGTTTTTGCAACAATTTTCTAAGAAGGATCAAATACAGGTTCCTGTAGCAACTGATTAGGTTCCTGCAACCACTAATCAAGTTCCTTCAACAATTGACCAAAGTAATGGAGGTAAGGTTCCTGCAGCCACTGCAGTGAACATGCTTGCCGCTTCATAATTCTTCTTGCGTCATTTGATAAAAATATTTCCATGTCTTATGGAAATATTCTTCTCCATAAATAAAATTTCCATCCACGTCATCCTATCTCATTTTCTTATCTATCATTTCATTTCATTTCACCTTCCTTTTCGTACGACTGCAGGTATGTACATAATGTATTTTATTTTAATTACGTATTTATGATTTCATTATGATTATTTCCTTTCCTAAATCCATGTACACTCCCCTAAATCTTGTAATCTTGTGTGCACATGTGCTAAGTTAAGTTGGGGGGGGTGTGTTTTATGGTTCGGTTTCCAAAATTGGTAATTATTCATCCTTTTCGGTACCTTGATTTGATTGCTTGCCATCATTTTTTTTTAATCAAGATATTCTTTGACACAAGGAAGTAATAAACTCTGCCGCCAAATTTGGAGATATGTATGGAATTCTCAATTTTTAGTCTGTAGGATATTTTGGTTCTTCGTTTCTCAGTTGCAAAGTTTGCTATACTAACAGAGTAAGAAATGGGTGGAGATCCAATCCACCATGAACCAACAGTCCATGATGCGTTGCTGCAGGATGCTCTTTGTGAGCATTATTTTAGGCAGCATGGTTGGATTGTTCTTTCTGAAAATCAGGGATTATAATGAAGAAATTGCCACAAAGTTTATGCATTCATTGAATGAAGGAGAGGCTGCTATTAAAGGATTAAGGGTCATTGCTACAAAGCAACAAATAGCTGAAGTTACAGGGTTGTCGTAGGAAGGAGAATTGTTTCTAGAATCAAAAGACACCAGAAGAGCCAGAGCAGAGTTTACACTTCCTGCAGATGGACCTTTAACGGTGGACAAGCAAGGAACCAGGAGGGTTTCACTACCAGCAGAGTGGCCCCAGGTGGCTTTATATGTAATGAAATACATTATTTGCGAAGGGAGGTATTCAAATCTACATTCACCATATTTTAAATTACTTAGTCATCTACGACATGGATGAAGAGTGAATGTCCCTAATTTTCTATACCACCTCATTTCCATAAGTGCCAAAGAAACACAAAAAAATGGAAATCGTTATGTCAGCCATCATGGTTATGATTAAATTCGTAGAACGTTCTCTTAGAGATGTTTCATAGATGGAATGGGGGGTATTTGAAGACATATTACAATTTAGGGTTGAAAATGCTCCTATTGCGGATGATCCACTAGTTGAAGAAGAAAATATTGAAGAACCCTCTTCTCCTATAGTGTTTGCAGAGAATGAATTGCTCGTCACTGAAGGAGATGTGGTTATTATGGAAGAAGAGATGGTTGAGACAAATGTGGAGAAACCCTCCACTTCTCTTCAAAGAGAATCACCATATTCTAAAAGAAAAGGGAAGGAATTGGAAATAATTGATGTAGATGAAGAACCTATGGTTCAACCACATGCAACTCAAGTTTCTCCTGCAGCCAAGAGGCGTAGGTCAAAAATAAAAACTTGTGTAGCAAAGCCACAGGTAGAAACCATTCCTGCAGCCACTCCAAAGGTTTATGTGAGAAGAACTCAGAGTAGGACCCAAAAGGCTCGTCCAGCAGGTGATCTGACAAAGGTTATTTTAGTGGAAACATTAGAAGAAGGGAGCCCTATAGATGTTGAAATCCAAAAGGAAGACGATGTGGGTAGACTATCAAATCTTGCATATGTGGCAGAGCAGCTTGAGGAACTTGTTGAAGAGAATCCATGACCCAAGGTAACACCTATTAGACCTCCATCATCCCTAAGTAGTTTATCTATTGCGTTAATATTTTATAGACAATGGGAAATAAAGAGGGCTAGGTTGCAAGGGGTTATTGACAAACAACAAAGAGAAATTGAAAAGAGGGATAAAAAAATTGAAGAATTAGAGGCTAAAATTGATACAATCACTGGTATGGTCCCCGAATCGATGCAATGTAGGGCATCACCAAGGGTTTATGCTATGCATTTAAGGGAGCGGTATTTTAATTTAAAATTGAACTGCATTGCTAGGGACCTTAGCCCCTCTTTAGAAGCCCCTGAGGAATTTTATGATGCTTAGTAGACTTCTCCAGCAGCTGTGAAAAATTTGTTATGTGAATTTTATTTACATAACTATGCTGTAGCTTCAGACAGTGAGTGGAATCCTTTTTTATATATTGGTGATATCCATTTAAAAGCTTTAATTGTTAGGATTAATGATAGTCCCAAAGATATTGAGAGGGGGGGGGGTGAATCGGTATCTAACCGATTTACAAATTCTTTAACCTTATTACGTATTTTGCATTCCAAAATAGTGTACCGATAAATAATAATTAATGCAATAAATAGAAACAATAATGACAACTTAGAAAAAACACCATAACACAAGATGTTTAATGAGGAAAACCGATGTGGGAAAAACCTTGGTGGGATTTGTGACCCACAATATTCACTCACTGACCAATGAATAAATATTACTTACAATGAGGGGCCTGCACATGCAGGAAGGCCAACTGCCTAGAGCTCATTGCTCAATCTACAAAATAGAAGTCTCACTGACTTACACAATGGATTATGAAAATCCAATACAATGTATTGCTTCAAATCAACATCAACTATGCCAGGTTCAGTACCGGTTTAAGCTCATACTATAACCATAAACCTTTTACAAAATCCGCCCTTATTATTCGCTCATTCCTATCTCATCTCTTATTCCATCCTCTATCATATCAAAATGATTTACAAGATCTCATACATATATGAGTCTATTACAATATGCCATGTCAGCTTTACAAAAAGATATTTACAATTAAATACAATAAACAAAAGTTTGTTTCTGTCGATTGGAGTGCCGGTATGCATTGTTGCCACTATCAGTGAAGTGTCTGCTGGTGACGGTGCCTGCTGGTGTCTTTACTAGATGAATGCCAGGTGGTTGCCAGAAGGTTACCAATAGGTTGCCATCAATGACAACACCATCATTTCTCACTAGAGTGTAGAATGCCAACAATCTCCCCCTTTGGCATTGATGGCAACACTCATGAGAAAAATTCAAAACCTGTTTCCAAAAAGTGAAGTTAAAAAATTTACCAAAAAACATGTGCTCCAAAAATATGTGCTCCTCTTGAGCAGATGATCTCCTATGAATAGCCATTTTTCCTGTCCACTACTTCCCCTTTGACATCAATGACAAAGGTTGTCAAAAATTGTCAAACGAGTTAAAAATTTCACCTTAAGGTTTGTAACCGATTGGTTACAATATGAAATATATCAGCCAAAACCAAATTTAAACTCTGCATGAATCTGTTCCTATCATTTATGGTTGCCTCAGTTCGTTGGATCATGCCGATGAGATGATGCATATGCTCCTCCTCTGATCTTTCTCCTTGAATTAGTGCCTTTGAGATCTCTTTCCTCAGAGAGATAAGGTTATCCAGTTTAGGACTAAGTTTATACTTCAGCTCTCTGGCATTTGCTTTGATCCTTGCTTTTTCCTTCTCAAATTTCTCCAACTTTTCCTCAAATCCTACTATTTCTTGCTCAATAATTGATATAGGTTCGGATGAACCAATGATGTTATCAGCTATATCACCAATTTCCTTTTGTACTCTGCTTATTTCTTAAGTTCTCCATCTGTACTGGTGTCAGAATCTTCCTCAAGTTATTAGGCTTTTGAAAATAGAGGACTAGGCTTTGATACCAATTGTTAGGATTAATGATAGTCCCAAAGATACTGAGAGGGGGGGGGGGGTGAATTAGTATCTAACTAGTTTATAGATTCTTTAACCGTATTAAGTATTTTACATTCCAAAATAGTGTACCGATAAATAAGAATTAATGCAATAAATAGAAACAATAATGACAACATAGAAAACACACCATAACACAAGATGTTTAACAAGCAAACCCGGTGTGGAAAAAACCTCGGTGGGATTTGTGACCCACAATATTCACTCACTAGCCAATGAATAAATATCACTTACAATGAGGGGCCTGCACATGCAGGAAGGTCAACTGCCTAGAGCTCATTGCTCAATCTACAAAATAGAAGTCTCACTGACTTATAAAATGGATTATGAAAATCCAATACAGTATACTGCTTCAAATCAGCATCAACTATGCTAGGTTCAGTATCGGTTTAAGCTCATACTATAACCATAAACCTTATACAAAATCTGCCCTTATTATTCACTCATTCCTATCTCAGCTCTTATTCCATCCTCTATCATATCAAAATGATTTACAAGATCTCATACATATATGAGTCTATTACAATATGCCATGTCGGCTTTACAAAAAGATATCTACAATTAAATACAATAAACAAAAGTTTGTTCCTGTCGGCTGGAGTGCCAGTGTGCATTGTTGCCACTACCAATGAAGTGTCTTCCGGTGCCGGTGCCTGCTGGTGTCTTTACCAGATGAATGTCAGGTGGTTGCTAGAAGGTTGCCAGTAGGTTGCCATCAATGAAAACACCATCATTTCTCACTAGAGTGTAGAATCCTAACATTAATGTCATGGATTCAAAATGAGATCAGCATGGGGGCACAAGCTAGAGCATACAAGGATTTTAAATTTGATTGTCCATTGCCATTAAGGAAGGAAGCAAAAGAGTCAAGAGTTCTTTATTATGAATGGAAGAAATTACTGGTAAGAAATGATACTAGGAATCTAGTGCTGTCGATGAGGGAAGAAATATACCAGGCATATGAGCATTTAGTTTAGACTGACAATGCAGCTGCAATAGATGGTTTAACTCAGCACTGGAATAACTTGCCAGAAGAATTGAAGCAGGGAGAGCCTCATTCACTGCCAAATTTTTAGGCAGCTATGCAAGGAGCCCCCAAATATATACAATTGGGTAGAGAAAAGACCAATAACTAGTTACCGTTGATCTTTCAACCTCCTATTCTTATGTGGCCACTATTGAGATGTAAGACTATAGATAAGCCCTATGTAATAGCTACAAAAGAAGTCAGATGGTCCAGGTTGGAAAAGATGAAAGGATTTTACTAGAATTTAGCTTTAGGAGGACCAGATCAAGGAATCGTTGGTGACCTAAGAGTTAGTGCAAGAATCATAAATTTTCCTCTTGCTGGAGGATCAGCAAGATCTTAAAGTTGGGGGGCATGATGAGTTGATACATTGTCATATTTTTATCCTTATAACTCTTGAGCTTTTGTCGTATTTTTATTTACATAGTAGTAATGATGTTTTGGAAGTTTACTATATGTATTTCAGATGTTAGTCTGAACCTATCAAAGCATGTTTTGTCTTTGCTAGTTTATTCCTGCAGCCATATCATTTATTCCTGTTGCCATGCAGATTGTTTAGGGAAATATCATATGTGAAATTAATAGATGTCCTGATTAAATAAAATACGTATGTATGTTCTTGTATGTTATTTCTTTTTGAAGTACAGGGAATAAATGATGCTGCAGAGGAAGCTAGCCTATCACGCTAGTTGCAGGAAGAAATACTCAAGAAGATGACTGAAAGATCGAACAACAAAAATGTTGAAAAGCGTAAGGAACGACATAGGAGAAGAAATCAAGCGACACTACCGATGTCTAACTTAAGTGGACATTGAAGTTGTAAATACCGCCACAATATGTTATGACTATGGTTTGGTTTAGATCTGCATTTCCTGTATCATAACTCTAGCTATCTTCTTTCTCGATCAATTATCTGCGTCTTCTCTTTGGCATGATTTGTGCTGTCTGTAGTAGATGATTTCTTTTAAAATAAGCTCTTTATCTTCTCTTAAGGTTAGATAGAAAGAAAAGGAAAAATCAGCAGAGCAGAGGAGTTTTCACAAGTGTTTTTGAGTTTCTTTTCATATTGAATCATGTAATGACTTCCAAAGAATGATGAATAAAAATATGTCATTCTGAGCATTTAGAGTTGTTTTTGGGAAGCCTGGAATCACTCACCCAAGGGGGCCCACTTGGTGAGTGTTCTTGTGCAGTTGTTAAGATTAGTTTTCTTTCCCTAGTTGCAGTAGACGTTCTTGAATTGACTATTCCTACAGCCACAAGAAATAGATCCACTGACTGTTCCTGCAGCCAAACTAAAACAGAGTAATTTTTGTTTATCATCATTGAACTTAGCTAGTATTGTTTTAAATTTATGTAGAAGTTTTCCTGTAGCCTTTCAATAGTTTCAATTCTTTCTTATCTTTTCCGCATAATGTTAGTTGCTGCAGTAATGTAGAATAGTTGTTGCAGGAACTTAGTGCATATATAGTGCAGACCCATTTCAAGTATTACATCCCTGGGTTGACAATCAAATGAACAATAGCTATAGAAATAGTGACTTTACCAAGTTAATGTCCAAGCTTCGAGTTGAGACTTCAACTAGAGTTATTATTCTTATTGTTGGGTTGAACATGCATCACATATGTAGATCACATAAAAGCTTTTGTAGATCCTAATTCTAGAGATGCTAATGGAAAACCTAACACTCGTACCTCTCATAGGTTATCTAATGTGAATGAAGAAAGAGCTCATACTCTTATCAATGATCTCTCTAATGGATAGCAAGCATTGAAGATAAACATGGTGTACCATCTTCTTCTCATGCACATACCCTAGTGCAAGGGGGGCAAGATAAAAATATTGGTCTTTCAATATCTCCAGATCCCCCTTATTCTCTTAGAGCCTATCTTAATCATTAAAACCTTTGTAGAGAAAATGATGTTATGCATTTGATTCGTGATCTATCTCCCCACATAACATTAAGTATAGATGACACCTTATATGATAAGCATCTTCCTTCCCAATCCGTCAAAGATGATATGCATGATAATAGAAAGGAAAATATCCCTACACAAGATATTCCTTCATCTACTTTTCCCTCTGTTCCTTATAAATACACTTACACATTTTTTTAAAGAGATTAATTGTAATGTTCTCCCTTCTTCTCAATTAAAAATCTCTTATAGGAGTGGCTATAACATAATATCAAAACAAGGTTTTAGAGGAAAAGGACCTGAAAAATTTGAACAAGGAATTAGATTCCCTATAAACCCTCCCACACAAATTACTACCGAAGGTATAGGACATTATCATGATTCACCTATAGATGATCTCCTTAGAATTAAAATTTTTAAGGACTATCTTGCAATACATAAGACCTATAATCCATATAAAGGTGCTTCTTCATCGAATACTCCTTTTTTCTCATATCATAAAACTCATGACCATCATGCTAATGATTGTCTAAATTTTCAAAAAAGTATGCAAGAACTAGTTGATAATGAAACTATTATTATTATAGATGAAAATCCATCTTCTTCCAACAATCCTTGTCCTACATCAAAAGAGACAAGACCTAATCCTATTTTTGACCAAGAGAAATTATCTACTAGAATATTTTGGAGATTGAAGTATGATAAGAATGTTTTCTTTCCTTTCATTAAAATTAATTACAATTCTAAGCATAAGAAAGGTGATGCACATTGTCTTTTTCATCGTAGTTATTCTTTTTCTCTTGGAAAGTGTAAAGCATTAAAACATTTGTTCAAGAGCAATATGAAAGGGCTTGCATAGCTCTTACAATTGATCTTTCACTCTTCTTTGGTGAAGAGGTAGTGCCTTAGCACTCCATTCACCCTTCGTGTTGCTCCTCATCCTATGACACAAGTAGTTAACTTCTTTGGGGGCTCTTTGTCATAAGAGGTCATGCTATTTAAAATTTAATAAACTTGGGGTAGAAACATAGTTCATTCTTGCCTCTATCCCATTCCTTCTCTGTATTGAAGGTTTCACTATTACCTTTAGGGGTTGATATTTTTATACTTTGATATCCTTTCTTGCATGGAATTATATGTCTCTTATGACTAATATCTCTTTAGGGAAGTTTGTGATTCTTATTTTAATTCTCTCTTTCTCTTTTAATATTACCTCTTATTTAGAGTTTCATTTTACTCATCTTATTGTATTTTCTTGCATTGAATATTCTTTCAATTGAGTGAATTATGTATTTTCTCATGTATAATATCTCCTTAGAGGTTGTGTAATCCTTCTCATTGTTCCTACAATTGGGGGGAACTGATCTTTCTCTTATCATTTCTAATGATCCACTTTTCATTTGTTGAGTGGTGTTTTCTTATGATTTGATGTCATTCCTTGTGTGAAGTTATTGTTTGCTCAGGGATTCTCTTATGGAATATTTGTGTATCCTTGACTACAACCTCTTTAAACTTGGAAATTCATATCTAATATAAACTTACCCCTCACATTGATTCAAAGGTGTGTCATCCTTCATCAAGAATCCCTTAACCTAGCAATAGGAGGAAGGTGGGCATTCTGGTTTTCCTTCCCTTGTTTTGGTAGATGATGTTATGTTTGTTCAAGAAAATACTCTTGGAGGTAGATGTATTTTGAGAAAATATCTCTTCTCCTCCAAGGATCTTCTTTACACTTTTCAACCACCTTATGCTTGCTTATAAGAGTATTGCTTCTTTAGCTTGGATTTATGAACAATGTTGCCTAAAAGATATCTCCTTGGTCTTGAAGGTGGATATCCTTATTTCTATCTTCCTTAAGACTTCAACATAGGGCTATGTTGACATATTAAGGGGCGCATACATATCATCCTCTTTGTACCATATTGTACTATATTTTTCAATGTATTAAACGGGGTGTTCATTCTCAAAACCAAATAAAACAAACTCTTACATGAGATGGTTAATACTCAAAACTAGACACAACATTTATATGTCTTATTTGGGGTGTACATTCGCAAAACTAGAGAAAACAAACTCTTACATGAAATATCCTCAAAACCAAGCGTATATTTATCTTAAATGGGGTTACACATTCTCGAAACAAGAGAAAATAAACTCTTATACAAGATATTATCAATACCAAATGCACATTTGCATTTTCATTTCATGTATTACATAGGTTGTTGCATGCTAAATACTAGAGAGAAAACAAACTCTTATACAAGATTCTTAACACTTCAAACTAGACATCATTTGCACACACGCACGAGGATGAGTGGAACTAGAAAAACACAACTAGACTATTCCTCCTCTCCTCTCCAACATGGATCACCTATAAAAACACATCTATAATGTGAATCCATGTCTTCTAGATCACTCTTCTTGTGATGGATCACCTAGAAAAAACCATCTAGAATGTGTATCTATGCTTTGTCTTCTTTCTTCTCATGAGCTCATAGCTTTTCTACTTGTAGTTCATGTATGATGCATGCTCTTTCTCTTTTTATGTGATCACTTGTGTTATTAAGATGCCATTTTTCAAGAATGATATTAGTGGTTGAGACATTTTGATATCGAGGTCTCTTTGGATAGTTGACTCGAGGTCTTGTTTTGGTTTTTAGCATTTTGTGTGTGAATTTTGCCTTTATTTGTCTTGTTTTATGTTCCCTTGCATAGTTTTGAGTGACTTAGATTGTAAGATTTGGGGATTGGTTTCTCAAAATTAGTGATGTCCTATAATCCTTGTGATTATGTTCCTAATTGCTCCTCTCTTTCCTCTCTTTCATCTACTTTACCATGAGTATTGACATAGAATCACACTCCCATTAAAGTGGGGGCTAAATGTAGCATCGTAAATTATCACATGACCAATTTACACCTTATTTTTGTGCCCCTAATTTAGCGTGTCCTATGCCCATCCCCTATCTAGGTCCATTTTGTGTCGTATCTCCAATTTTGATGCCATGTACACCCATTGATGAACTTCCTAGAGGGGTACCCTTCTCCTTAGGGTTTAATTGTGGTCTCTTTCTAAGAAGGACTAGGGTGCCCATGCCTTGTTCTTGGACTAGAGTGTCCAACACCTATTGGTCCCTCTTAGTTAGGCCCAATTTTGAAATGGGGCAAGGGTCCTATCTCTCTAGCTGAATTCAAATCCATGGCTCCAAATGATTGTTGGAGGTCAAACTAATTGGTAAATGACCTAGATACCGATATATAAAACATTTGATCAACCTAATTTCATATATCCATTCTAAGTATCCATCCTCAAACATTGTTGCATCCTCAAGAATTTATGATCAAGCATTTTTAGAGATCTCCAAGGCTAGATATTATTTATTCAACCATTGTGGGGAAAAATTACATCATTCATATGCAAGCATGTGTGTGTGATTAGGGTCTTGTCATGTCCATGCCTTTTCATACAACATATGCGATTACATACAAGAAGCAAAGCATCATCATTAACAATTCTAGATCAGAGGTATATCTTTCCATTATTTATTTTAGTATTTTCATTATTTCATTCAAGGTTAATTCCTAAACTGGGGTTTGATTTAGGAAAAACCCTTATTTCTAACAATTTCCCCTTTCTTTCTGTGTGCAGGAGACAAATACAAAGCTATAATTTTAGGATTGACATAATTCGTAGATGTGTATAGGTTCCCTTTTGGATGGCAAAAAGTTCAGAGGACCAGAGCGACCGACATTCTAGTCTCAACAATCTAGGTCAAGCTTTTGAGAATGTTAGGATTAATGATAGTCCCAAAGATACTGAGAGGGGGGGGGGTGAATAAGTATCTAACTGGTTGACAGAATATTTGACCTTATTAAGTATTTTGCATTCCAAAACAGTGTACCGGTAAATAAGAATTAATGCAGTAGATAAGAAGAATAAAGACAACATAGAAAACACACCATAACACAAGATGTTTAACGAGGAAACCTGGTGTGGGAAAAACCTCGATGGGATTTATGACCCACAATATTCACTCACTGGCCAATGAATGGATATTACTTACAATGTGGTGCCTGCACATGTAGGAAGGCCAACTGCCTAGAGCTCACTACTCAATCTACAAAGTGGAAGTCTCATTGACTTACGAAATGGATTATGAGAATCCAATATAATGTACTTCTATAATTCATCATCTTCTTGTTAGGATTCCCACAGATACTAAGAGGGGTGGGGGGTGAATCAATATCTAACCGGTTAATAGATTTTCTTAACTTAAAACATGTAGAGCATATTAATAATGTGTACCGGTAAGCAGAAAGTAATGCAATAAATAGAGATAAAAACAACCACATAAAAAACACACCATAACACACGGATTTAATGAGGAAACCGGTGTGGGAAAAACCTCGGTGGGATTTGTGACCCACAATATTCACTTACTGGCTAGTAAGAGAATATTACTGCTACAAGAGGGGCCTGCACATGCAGGAAGGCCAACTGCCTAGAGCTCACTGCTCAAATACAAAATAGGAAGTCTCACTGACTTACAAAATGGATTATATAAATCCAATGTCTTGTACTACTTCAAAATAGCATCTATAATGCCAGATCCAGTACCGGTTTCTGCTCTGCTTCTAACATAAACCCTTAACCTATAATTCGCATAATAGGTCTACCTTATTTTGCCTAATTACATTCCTCTGCCTTTCTTACAAATGTTCTACAATGATCTCTCTTATATAAGAGTCATTTTACAACTTGTCAAGTCAGCTTACAATGATTTTACAAATAATAAACAAAATATATTACAACAAAAATCATGTCGGCCTCTGTGCCGGTATGCTACCTTTCACTGCCGGTGCTGGTGATCTTAGTGCCAGTGTAGAGTCTGATCTTGCTAGTGCTGGTGGAATGTCTTGCCAATGTCATAGGATTATAAGGTTGCCATCAATGAAAAAACCTTCAATCACCTACAATGTCTCGTTGGAGTGTGCATATGCCAACAATCTCCCCCTTTGGCATTGATGGCAACACTCATGAGAAAATTTCAAAAGTGTATCCAAAAATTGTAATCCAAAAATGTGTACCAAAAATATATGAGCTCCCCCTGAGCAGATAAGTCTTTTGTAGATTATTTTCTAATACTACTACTCCCCCTTTGGCATCAATGACAGAGGTTGTCAAGGTGTCAATAGAGTTGTAGTTTTTCTGTCTCAACCTTGTAACTGGGTGGTTACAATTTGAAAGAGATCTGCCAAAACTAAATTTATGCTTTCCATAAACTTCTTACTGTCTTTTATTGCTGCCTCTATTCTTTGAATTGTACTGGTGAGGTGCTGCATATGCTCTACCGGTGTTTTCTGTCCTTGTACTAATGCCTCAGATATTTCCTTTCTCAAGGATGATAGATAGTCCAGTCTTGGACTTAGTCTTAGTCTCAGATTTTTAGCCTTGTTTATTATTCTCTCCTTTTCTCTCTCTAGCTTCAGTAGTTCTACCTCAAAACTAGTTATCTTTTGCTCAAAAACTGATAATGTATTAGGTGAATTAACAAAATTGTCTGCAAGTTTATTTATTTCTTCTTGTACCTTGCTCATTTTCTTATCTATTTCCACTGTTAAAAAGTTTGTCTTGCAAGTATCTCTGTACAAAGTTTTGAATTCCTTCAATATGTTACATATTTCTGTTAGAAGTGTGTCAAATTCCCTAGTACACTTCTTTATTTGATTCTCAAAGAATTTTTGTTTTTCAATTTCCAACCTGTCTTTGCATGCCTGTTCCTTTATCTGTTCAACTATCACTATGTTGTCAGTGATGTACTTCGACAAAGTGTCAAGTTGACTTAAAGAATCCTTATTATCTATGTTGCATTTTGGAGCTATCATCTTCAAAATTGGGATTGTGTCATCTATAGATTTATAAGCTTGTGAACTACAATCAGTTATTTTCTTCAAAGAATCTAAAAGAACTTCAGTTACATTGGTTGATTTATAGCCTACAGAGGAACCAACATTCTGAATTCCACCAGTGGAGGAAGTAACCATGCTTGTAGTGACCTCTGGTAGGTCAGTCTGTGTTTCCATTTCCTTAAGCAAGGGTTTTTGTTTCTCTCCTATTGCCTGTGGCACTGTTTCCACATGAAGCTGTTCTTGTTCCGGAGCCTGTTGCTCTACTTGTTTCTCTGTCCGTGTCTCTGTCTTCCCATTTGCCGGTTTATCTTCAGTGTTAACAATGTTGTCAGCTACCGGTGGCTCATTAGCCATGTCAGTCTTACCAGTTGTGTCCTTGTCTATCACAATGTTGACCTTTTGAGTATCAACATCCACTGTGTATAGTACCTTAGGATTAGGATTAGTATCCTCTTGTGATACATCCATACTTTCATCTGCCGGTTGGTCTTCCGTTGTTGTTACCGGTGGAGTAATCAAAGGCGGTGGGGATAAGTTATCTTTTATTTTGATACTAGGAGGTCCACCAACCTTTCCTTTACCCTTATCTTTCTCTTTCTGATAGACTTTGATAGGCTTGGGGTTCCTATATTCTTCCTTCTTTTCTTTCTCCACAAGGAATATATCCCATCCATTTTCTATTTCTTCTATTACGTCATTTACTCTTCCTACCATTAGTGCAATATGCTAGTGTGTATTAGAGAATACTAACCGATTGGCCTTTGGAATCAGATCATCTATTTCTTTTGGAGAGTTGATTGGGTAGACAACAAGTAATTTTTCAATTTTGATTTTCTTGTCAAGTTCTACAACAGATTGTCTTTTGCTTCCAGCCTCTTGAATAATTCATCTGGTAGTTCATCTACAACCTGCATTAAAAACTTCTTATAGATATCCAGGTGTAAAATGACACTGTTTTCAACTTGCTCTTTCTCATCTGCTGATAGTGTATCATATAATTTTTCTATGTTCTCAAGATTTCCTTCTTCTATGATTTCATCCAACAATTTGTCAATTGGAGAAATATTCTGTTGAGTCCTTTTCTTCTTAGGTGTTAGCTTTTTCTTTGGGGTTGTCTTCTTTACCGGAGACCTCACTGCCTACTATTTTTGTCCAGTTCTTCTAAGCGAGGGTGTGGATACCGGTGAAGGTTGTCTTTTCCTTACAACTCTTTTAAATTCGGTTGGCTTGTAAATCTCTGAAGAAGTTGCTACCGGTGGCAGGTGAGTTTCTGGTTGTTGTTCCTGTAACTCAACTTCAGTGATACCGGTTTGTTTTAGTACATATTTTTTTATAGCCTTGGCCTGCCTTGAACCTCTTCTCACAGTTGCTTCTACTTTCTTTACTCTCTTCTTAGATTGAATTTGGCTTTCAATGGTCTCAGCACTACCAAATAATTCTTCCTTAGGTTCATTTGGTGCTTCCAGAAGAGCTTTTTCATATGTTTCAATGATGTGGTCATCAGTCTTATAGCCCATTTCAGTAACCCAAATTGTTCTTGGGATAACTGCTTCCATCCATATCTCATCCTTTTTAATCACAAAACATATATCATCCTTGTATTTGTTAACAATTTCCTGTGATAGTCTGATTCTTTTGTTCATTCTGGCCTTTAGTGCTTGAAAATACTCATTGATATTCTTTTCCTTGTTTTCACCCATGTTGTTAAATAAGTCTGATAATTGTTTTCCTACTAGTATGTCAAATCTAAGATTCTTGTTGCCTATACCGGGCACCTGTTTGGTTATATGTAGCATTAAGCATACAAGTAAATTACCAAATCTAAAAATTCCTTTCTTATCCTTCTTCATCTTCCCTAAATTGTCAATCAATTCATCCTTTAGCCATTCACATACATCAATTTTCACATTTTCTTTTACCATATCTTGTGCACTTTTATGCATAAAATGGAAACTGAGTTAAGTTTGTTTGCATGTGTTGCTTTGTATCCTAAAATCATGCTAACAAATCTCACATTTATGTCAGTCACATCATTAACCCTTAGAGAACTTCTGTTGGATGTTGCACCGGTTAGGTTCATTACCAGGTCATTTGAGACCTTCTTTATTTTGTTTGGTCTGCTACCGGTGGAGGGTAACCCTGTTATAGCTTTCACCACTTCCTTGGTAATTTTATGGATTGAATCTAACCAAAAGAATGCACCATGTACTCTGCTCAATACTATCCTAATAACTTCCTTGGGGAAATCCGGAATGCTGAGAATTTCTATGAATCCTAGGGTTTCAATAATTTGGTGTTCAAGTTTTACTTTACCAGAATCATCATAGATAACAGATTTGTACATGTTCTTTATTTCTTCATCTCCTAATTCTTCTATATGGCAATGGATATAGATTCTAGGGTCTTCTGCATAAACAACTCCTTTGGGAATTTGGGAAAAAGCACCTACATTGTCATCCCTTTTAGCTATCTCGGGAACTAGCTGAAATACGGGCCTAGGGCATTTGATTACCTTGACTACAGTAGGGTTTGCTATGAATTTAGGTGCAGAGGAGGATGCCATGATTATAAGTACCTTTTTCTGCCTTAGGAAGGATTGATTGCTGAAGTGCCTTGCCTCTTTGCTCGAAATGCCTTAGCTCTGGATATTTAACGCTCTTCAAATGTTTGAATGCTCGGTGAAGTGAAATGGAGCCAAAAACATTAATTTATAATGTCAATTTGCCAACTACCACATTTAATACTTGCCGGTTAAGTAGTCACTTAACTTTGTCTACCAGTATAGAAGTAATTTCAACTTCTCACCATCAACCGAGGGAATAATAGCATATGTCTCATTGATTGCCAAACCCTCAAGGAAATTTCTTCAATTTGATGAAGAGACTCCTGCTGGTGGAGTGCTACTCTCTTCTTCCAGTGGAGTGTTGCTTGGCTCTACCGGTGGAGTAGTATTCCTATCCACATTCAGTTCTGATTTCCTGATCCATTGTTTTGAAAATTCTTGCTTAACTTCTTCAACCTTTTCTTTTCCTTTCAATCTAGGACCTTTGTTGTTTTCCAGTGATCCTTTACTTCTACAAAATTTAGCAATATGCCCAATTTTGTTACATGCATAGCAAGTCACTATTCTTTTGAATAGCTTTCTCATAACCTATGCCGGTTTGTGTTCTGCATTGATTAGATAGGTGTCCAAATCTTCCACAAACATAACATTTTACATTCATTCTGCAATTCTTAGAATTATGACCAACTTTGTTGCATTTTGAACATTGACTGGTGGGGGTGTTGATATTCTGATAATTTCTAGATCTACATTGATTTGCTCTATGACCATACTTGTTTTCTATGATCCCATGTGTTTGCAGTACCAGAGCTTTCGCCAACTTCAAAGCCAATTCCACAAGTGTCACCTTTAGGTTTTTGATTCTTCAGCAAGTTACCAAGTTCTTCTAAGCTTTTCTTGAATTTCTCTTTAAGTTGATTTGTAGTATCTAGTTCTCTTTCTAATACTTCTTTCTATCTCATTAGTTCATTGGAGTCATTCTGAGTGTGCATTAGATTCATCTTCAATAAATCATTTTCATAACTGAGTCTTGTATTTTCATTTGCAACATCACTTAGTCTTCTAGTCAAATCTTCTTCATTCTTCTTTCTATCTTCAATTTTTTTACAAAATCTCATACTCATATCCTACGTCTCATTCTTTGTTGTCATGTTCTCTTGTTTCAGCTTGTTTATCATATCATTAAGAGTTTCTTTTTCATCATTCTCATTTTCCATCTTTTCACAAAGTTCTCTTCTCTTGTTTCTTGAAATATTAAGATTTTCTTGAAGTGCTTGAATAATATCATGAGTAGCCTTTAGATCATCTTCAAGTTTGATATTTTTCAATTTTTCTGCATCATAGTCTGAGAGAGCTCCTTCAAGTTGCTTCATCAAATTTTCCATATCTACCAGTGTCAAGATCTTCCTCAAGCTGTTAGGCTTCTGAAAATAGAGGACCAAGCTCTGATACCAATTGTTAGGATTCCCATAGATACTGAGAGGGGGGGGGGGGGTGAATCAGTATCTAACTGGTTAATAGTTTTTCTTAACTTAATACATGTAGAGCATATTAATACTGTGTATCGGTAAGCAGAAAGTAATGCAATAAATAGAGATAAAAACAACCACATGAAAAACACACCATAACACAAGGATTTAATGAGGAAACCCGGTGTGGGAAAAACCTTGGTGGGATTTGTGACCCACAATATTCACTTACTAGCCAATAAGAGAATATTACTGCTACAAGAGGGGCCTGCACATGCAGGAAGGGCAACTGCCTAGAGCTCACTGCTCAAATACAAAATAGGAAGTCTCACTGACTTACAAAATGGATTATATAAATCCAATGTCCTGTACTGCTTCAAAATAGCATCTATAATGCCAGATCCAGTACCGGTTTCTACTCTGCTTCTAACATAAACCCTTAACCTATAATTCGCATAATAGGTCTGCCTTATTTTGCCTAATTACATTCCTCTGCCTTTCTTACAAATGTTCTACAATGATCTCTCTTATATAAGAGTCATTTTACAACTTGCCAAGTCGGCTTACAATGATTTTACAAATAATAAACAAAATATATTACATCAAAAATCATGTCGGCCTCTATGTCGGTATGCTACCTTTCACTATTGGTGCCGGTGATCTGAGTGCCGGTGTAGAGTTTGATCTTGCTAGTGCTGGTGGAATGTCTTGCCGGTGTCATAGGATTGTAAGGTTTCCATCAATGACAAAACCTTCAATCACCTACAATGTCTCATTGGAGTGTGCATATGCCAACACTTCTATGGCAGGTTTAGTACCGATTTAAGCTCATACTATAACCATAAACCTTATACAAAATCTACCTTAATATTTGCTCATCACTTCTACCATATCCATCATATGCCCATATTAAAATGATTTACAAGATCTCACACATATATGAGTTTATTACAATATGCCATGTCGGCTTTACAAAATATATTTACGATTAAATACAATAAACAAAAGTTTGTTCATGTCAGCTAGGGTGCTTGTATACATTGTTGTCGTTGCCGGTGAAGTGTCTGCCGATGTCGGTGCCTACCGGTGAAGGTGCCTACTGGTGATTTACCAGATGAATGCCACAAGGTTGACTGAAGGTATCCACAAGGTTGCAAGGTTACCATCAACGAAAACACCTTTAATTCTCATTAGAGTGTATAGTGCCAACAATCTCCCCCTTTGACATTGATGGCAACACTCATGAGAAAAATCTAAAAGTCTATTCCAAAAATAAAGTCCAAGATTTTACCAAAAATGTGTGCTCCCCCTGAGCAAATGATCTCCTCTGATTAGCCATTTTTCTCTGTCCACTACTCCCCCTTTGACATCAATGACAAAGGTTGTCAAAAATTGTCAAATGAGTGCAAAATTTCACCTTGAAGTGTCTGCCAGTGAAGGTGTCTGCCGATAGTTTACCAGATGAATGCCACAAGGTCGCGTGAAGGTATCCACAAGGTTGCAAGGTTTCCATCAATGAAAACACCTTCAATTCTCATTAGAGTGTATAATGCCAACAAAGAATAGATCCGGACATTTACATATTGCTCAGATCTAGGTTCCTGGCTCCATTTGACGATTGTAGCTCACTATTTATGCATATTTGTTTCAATTTACACACATTTACCCTAATTTCAGCACCTTCAACAAATTCAAATGAAATTCAACTCAAAGGAAAGAAGAGGCATACCTAAAACCCCTGGAATTTAATCAAAATCTAGATCTATTAAGTTTAGATCTATCAAATTCCTATCTTTTCCTAATGTAATTGGTCCCTAAGAAAAATTAGTGCTTTTACTACACCTAGTGGTGGAAACCCTAATTTTCACCTTTTACACTTAAAAAAAAAAATTCATTTATAGGATCTATTTAAAAAAAACTAAACTAGGTTTTTCTAATTCCTCTCTTTGATTTATCAAGTCATGATATGATATCCATTTATTGAACCATGTGGAATCCTTCACTTTTTAATCTTTAATCAGACAAATACTCTAAATATTCTCATCCTCTACTCTTTTTGATAATTATGAAACCCAAGATGATTTCAATTTTCTTAGTCTCCCTCTTTGATATTTAATGTTTTGAATTGAAACCTATAAACTCAAATTATTTTTATCACAAAGATGACTGTGAGATTTTGCCAAGATCAAGAGGCAATGAAAAGCACAAATAAGAGAGAACAAAATAGATGACAGAAATAAACTGTATTCTATCAAGATGACAAATATGATCAACTGGATCATTAAGCCTTCGTTACATACAATGAATATGAGCCTTCTTATATAGGCAAGGCTATATGGATATGTGAGCACACAAACATGACATGTGGCTCAATAAGAAACAAGGGTAGGCAGGAAATTGGTGCGGGTAGGTAGGAGAAACAATATAATATTCCACATGAGGTGGATCACCCACTGAATGTGGAGTGTAACAACAAGATCAACACCATAAAAGGTGGAAATTCTCCTACACACACTATCCCAATGTGGCACAAACACCTAAGTGTCTCATACCCAAACTAATATGAAATGCATTTCCTAAGTAAACTTAAGTAAGGTGTAATAATATCCATGATGAATAATTATTTACACCAACACCCCCCCTTAAGTGCAACTTAGGGGAATGCACTTAAGTCTACAATGCAACTAAGTAATGCAAGATGGGTCCCAGCTACAAGGCCATGTTAGGTACCCATGTACAAATGCAAATGCATAAAAACCAATGCAATGAAATCTCTCACAAAGCGGGGAAAGAGAAAAACACCCAATGGGAAAAAACCCTCCCCCAAAAGAGAGATGAATACTTGATACAAAGAACTCTCATAGAAGTATGTGAAGGACAAAACCCCATGTGAGGAAAAAGTCCCCCCCATATGAGAGAAGAAGAAGAGAGACTAGGAAGCCCCCCCTCAATCTGGAATCTGCACCATTGATAGAAGCTCGAAGATGAATGAAGAAACTGCGCCATGAACGTCGAACAACATTCCTCCCCTTAGGAAGAAACAAAACCAAAGGTGTATCCATGAAGTCTCCCCAACCATGAAGGGAAGATGAAGCAAACAAACTCATGATGAAAGGAATCTCTGAAAATTGCTCAAGTGTCCCCATGTCGATGCTAAAAGGTACCCCCTCCAAAGGTGGTAAACTGTGCCACACTGCTGAAAAAGGCACTCCAAGATCTAGTGGAGATGAATGTAGAACAATATCCAAAGACTCATATGTCTCCTCAAAAGATAAAGAGACCTCCTCCAAGTGTTGTACAAAAGTATCCACAATCATGTCAACCTCTAAAGATTGATCATGTAGATAATGCACAAGAGGGTCAGAGTGATCCCTTGCAACAATAAAAGAAGGATCATCTTCATCAAAGAGAAGATGAATGTCATCAATGGTGTCTCCCAAATCTGCAGTGTAGGATTCCATAAATAAACCTATAATGTCTGTCAAGTAATCATCCCATGAATCTGAAGCTGGAAGACAATGAATATCCTGTTGCACTGAATCACATGAAGGCAAAATTGTTGCACTATCCGCATCATTAGGTGCAATAGGTGATGTGATATCAATATGAGGAGATGAAATACAAGACTCAAGAACAGGTTCACATGTGAGAATCCCCATGTTCAAGTGCCCAAAGTTCTCCTCAAAATCTGAATCATCAACATAGGAAGAATCAACGTTATCAATAGGACCAAAATCTGAAAAAGAGTACAACCAAGATGCATGATCAACCACCCCAGTTGCAATGATAGCTCCACTCTCTAAGTCTCTAATGATAACTGAATCAGGTGTGAACTCCACAATTTTCCTAGTTGCCTCATGTGTGATTTGATAGATGGAAAGAAGATTATTTGTCAAGTGGGGTACACACAACACATCATTGAAGGAGTTATCCCCAATGGCAATAGATCCTTTCCTAATCACATCCATGTATGTATGATTGCCCATCAAAATCTACAGCATGTGGCAAGGATCAAATGTAGAAAACATAGACTGCGAAGATGCCATATGATGAGAAGCCCCTGAATCTAGAAGCCATCTCCCTGAATTAGGACTTGTAGTAGCACAAAGAGCTTGTCCATTTCCTTTATCCTTGGAAGAAGAAGCCGATGTAGACATTCTAGAAGGTAGGTTGATTCTATTCTTCTCAAGAAGATTCTTCAACTCATCAATATCCTTCTTATAACAATGATGTTCATCATGTCTTGACTTCTTGCAATATCCACAAAAAATATTGTCCTTACATGATTTCCTCTTAGGTGAGAATGGTGAATCACCTTGTTGTGGAGAGGAAGATTGTGATCCATCTTGTTGTGGTTTAGACTTAGGTTGCTTTTGATTCTTTCCTTTTCCTTGATTACTTTGATTCCCTTTGTTAGCCACCAAAGCTTGTGACTTTGAAGATTTGAGAATCCCCATCGTAGTCAACTTAGATTGCTCAAGTATCAACATCTCCATGAATGAATCAAATGAGGGAGAAGTGTATGAGGAACCTTGAGCTAACCTATGGGTGTGAAAGCTATATTCAAAGGCTGCATACTCTGAAGGAAGCTTGTCCAACAAGTTATAAACCAATTGAGCATCCTTTTTGTCAATTCCACAATCCTTTAGCTTTGCTCTTAGCTCAGTTTCTTTTGTGACATAATCTTGGATTGTATCAAAATCCTTGGGATCCAAAGTTGTGAGTTCACTATCAAGCTTGTAGCCCTTAATCTCATCAACTTGACCATACAATTTCTTAAAAATATCCCAAGCCTCTTTAATTGTTGTACACTTATCAATGTGAAAAATGAGGTCATCTGATACATACTTTCTAAGAGTTCCAAGTGCCATAGCATTCTTAGTAAGCCATTCAATTTGAGCATTAGGATCAGCCTTAGGATCAGGAGGTGCTGTAATAGTTTCATTTACATAATGAATGAGTCCTTTTTCCATTAGTTTACTCCATGCCTTAATTTTCCATGATGCATAATTATGAGGAGTTAAAAGTGAAAATTTAGGAGAACCCATAGCACCAAAATGAAAAAAACACAAGATAGAGAGAGGCACAATCACACAAGACACCCCCCCAAAATACTCAATCAAGAAATCCCCCCAAAATGGTGAATTTGGCACTTTATACTTAGTGCATATACAATGGGCCACTTGCAAAACAAGGCAAAGTGGACTTTTGATTTCAATTTACAACTTTTCAAAATGAGATCTAAGAGACTTCAACAAATACTACTAGTGATCTAAACTGAGATCCAAGCAAAATGCAAGTACCAAATATGTCAAAAATGGCCAAATATAGAAAGTACAATTTCTACTTAAAATCACTGCAAACAGATGACAAATTATGAAAGTAGATGAAAAAATATGCACTTTCAAAAAAAATGGCACCTAAAAAGGAGTCCATATGAGCCCAAACGAAGCCTCCAAAGTTGTAAAAATGTGGATTTCATGATTTCCGAAAAACCTAGATCCGAAAATCAGAAAAATTTTGCACCACTGTATAGGTCACGAAATTATACCCCCAAAAAAAAAAAAATTCTCGAAAAAACGAGTTCGGATGAGTGAGATATTGCTATTTGAAAATTGCTTGCAAAATTATAGTTTCTGAAAAATTTCCGCCGCTATGTCAAACTTCAAATGCCTCTAGATTTGGCCTCCGAAGTTTGATTTTGATGAAAAAAAAGGCAAAAATGACTTTCTTGGACCTCCTCAATCCAATGGTAACCTTAGATTTGACCCATCAAGCTTCAATAATAACCTGCAATAGAAAACTCCAAAATGCAAACCCCAAATAACATCAAATTTCTCTCAATTAGCAAACCAATGACACTCTAATGGCTTTGATACCATGTGATATTTTGCCAAGATCAAGAGGCAATGGAAAGCACAAATAAGAGAGAACAAAATAGATGATAGAAATAAACTGTATTCTATCAAGATGAAAAATATGATCAACTGGATCATTAAGCCTTCGTTACATACAATGAATATGAGCCTGCTTATATAGGCAAGGCTATATGGATATGTGAGCACACAAACATGACATGTGGCTCAATAAGAAACAAGGGTAGGTGGGAAATAGGTGTGGGTAGGTAGGAGAAACAATATAATATTCCACATGAGGTGGATCACCCGCTGAATGTGGAGTGTAACAACAAGATCAACACCATAAAAGGTGGAAATTCTCCTACACACACTATCCCAATGTGGCACAAACACCCAAGTGTCTCATACCCAAACTACTATGAAATGCATTTCCTAAGTAAACTTAAGTAAGGTGTAATAATATCCATGATGAATAATTATTTACACCAACAATGACGTATGATGAGCCTAAAAATTGACCATATTATTTCTTTATTTATGAAATTTTACCTCATGTTTATAATGTCCTTCCATGTAATTTAAAATGATTACCTTGGTTTTATGAGGCATTAACTAGGATTAATGGAGTTTGATATGCATTTGTATGTCTAGCTAGTTAATGCTAAATAATGGTAAAATATTCTAATAAATGGTTACTATTGAATGTAAAATATTTTGGGAGGATTAACATGTTATTTGTGAGGTTTTTTGGTCATTCATGTAGCTATAAAGGAGGAGGAACACATTGGTAATTGACAGATGTAGCTATTCACTAGAAGTGCTAAAAAGGTGAAAAAAATAGAAATAGTTTCAATAAAATAGGCATATCTCACTTATTTTTTAATGATATATGGATATTTATAAATATTTAAAAAGCCTAAAAGGATATCTAAAAACTATTGAAAATATTTGAGCTAATTTGCGATAATTAAAGAGCAACATTCACAAGAAGTTGACTAAGACAAAACTAGCAGATTTTTAGACAATAGTTAAAGATTGAGTTTTAATTCAATTTGGAATCTTCTACCTCTTTCTTATCTCATGGATTTGCAAGTTATTGAAGACAAAGAAATATGGAAAAACTTGTGGAAACAATAAATTATAAATCATGTCATTGCGAAATGTTTCTACATATTTTCAACCATAGTTATGTTATAAGAGTTTGAAGAGGATTAAAGCTCTCTCAACTCATTTTAGTTAGATCCAGCCATGAGTAGAATATAGTCATCTCCTTGCTGTCATGAGAGAAAAGACATTTAAAATAAGTTGTTAAGTTTGTAATTAATCCAACTCTTAACCCTCATGCATAAATATGAGATTTTGTTGAGTTGTAAGAAGTTGTAGAAAGAGCATCTAATTAGTGTTGAGTCTTATTAATGATGTCCATGCAATATTTTATTTTCAATAAGAAGATGATTCAAGTAATGAAGCTTGTAGATTGGTTGTTGAATGCCAATGATAGATTGAAGCCACTCAAGAAAGGGCCACTTGAGGCACTATGACTCCATTGTAGTTTAGTTTTACAATAGTTTAGATAGTTGTTTATTATGATTTACTTTTAGTAGTGAGTTGTTTATGATAGTTTTTATTTTAGCATATTTGATTTTATTATTTTTAGAGTAGTTTGCTGATAGCCACAACTATTGCAAATAACTAGTTTTCCCGCAGCCACTACCATGTAGTTAGTTTTATTTCCAACATTGTTATCTTTTCAATTCAATTTATTATTTTAATTTTATTTTCTATACACAATTCATAGAGCAACTTAGAAGGCTTCCCTAGTGCACATACAATGTCGACATCATCAAAGAAGACACGTCCTTGGTTGATAACTAAATGACCCTTTGCTTAGGACATTAGGCTACCACATTGGGCACATCTGACTAGGCTGAGTGCATAACATACTGCACCAACTTTATGCACATAATAGATATCAATCATTTTTGGTGTCATTGCCAAGGATGGTGTCAAGCTAAGAGATTCCTTGGGTTTTTAAAAGTTTCTTCTTGTTTTCCTAGAGGCCAGTCAACACATATCTTGTAAACTAAAATAGAATATATATCAGTTTCCTCATGTACCTAAGTTTTAAATGCCTTGATTTGATTTTGATTCAATTTTTTTCTATTTCACTCAATTATATATTCACTTTAGAAATATTGTTAATTGAATTATCATTTTTCCAAATCACTTTGAGATATTTTTAATTTTATTTCATTATATAATTATTCCATAATGAATCAAGTTTGTAGTTTTCATTAATATTTTGTTACATACAATTATTTAAAATTATATTTATTTTTATTGATAATATATTTTATCATATTAAAGACTCTAAGAATAGTATCTAAATTTTATATTTATTTATTTATTTTTAATTATTATATTATTTATTTAACATCTATAATAATTCATTTCTAATTCAATTTAAAAATTAAAGTGAATGTCTGCATCTCTTTAAAATTATTTACAATTATAAAAAATATTTGTATTTTAAAATACATAATTATTTAATTTTTAAATATTTAATTATGTCTAAAGTTAGCTTACATTCATTATTAAGTGATAAAACTTAACAAGAAGTTATGATTTCTAAAGTTTTATATTTTAAAATATTGTAATTTATTTAAATAAGAATTTCAAATCATAATGTGATTTTTTTGTGTACCTTCTTTTGTAGGAGCTTAATCTCATCGAGCAGTCGTTCATTCTACATATTGAACATTTTCAAATGTCAAAAATTAGGTAAACCTATTCAAAATGTAAAAGAATACAATAAATTAAAAATTACCTTCTTTGCTCGCACTTGATTTATTCTTGTTTGAAGAAGGCTTTCTAATTGAGTTAATTCTTGTGTAGTTGATGGACCAAGTCCTTCACCCATTAATAATCTACAATATAACATAAAAATTAATAATTTTCAAAATATATAATATAAATTTCATCAAAATATAATTATTTAAGTTCATTTAATATAAAGATGCATGCCTACACATGAAGAAAAATATATTCTTATGCCAAATATTATGAAAATTTTAAAAAACAAATATTTTATTATTATTAAAAATAAAATTTATTCTTTGCATGCTACTTTATTATTTGATCAACTTAAAATATATTTAGCATATTACTCTAATATTAATATCAATTTACTTATAATTAGTTAGCTTACAGTTAATTAAATCATTTTTTTTATTCTAATGGACATGGTAAAATCAATTGGTTATCGTTGATTGAAAGGGTATAAAATCATATTAACTTGTGGTGTAATATGTTGGCATTTGGCATAACTGATACAGTTGCAAGTGATGTAGTTGAAGTTGGATGACTGCACCGGTAAAGGGTAGAAGTCTATTTGTGATGAAGAGATTGAGATTCTATGAATAGATGACATGATCAGTTATTTGTATTGTCATTGATAGCAACTGATGTCAAATGATGTTCCTGATGTCTTGTTTTGTCATTTAAGTGTTTTGGTTTACCGACAAAGAGCTAAAGTTTGTGAAATAGGACTTTAACCGGTAAAGAAGATGTGTTTTGATTGGATCCGATGATCGACGATGATTGGTGATTTGTGGTTTAGATGGTGAACTTGTATCATGGAAAGGTGTATGTGACCGGAACCTGAACTTGTGGAGATTAACGAAAGGCATGTTTCAAATTTCTGATGAAGTTTTGCGAAGGTTTTAGTAGATTTTAAGACTAGTGAAGAAATCATCAAACCGATAATGATTTCTATTATGACGGTGATCAACGATGAGTCTACATGAAGTTGGTAACACGGTACAACCCGAGTGAAAGATTTAATTATTGTTTTGGAGCGATTCAAGGAAGGAATTAGCAAAATGCTTAGTAGTGTGTTTTGAGGGTTTCACTTTGGTACATATCGGATTTCCGTGATGGGTTAGGATCAACCAACGGTTGATATTGCATTTTAATTTGGTGTAATGATCTGTATAATGATCTGTGATGATCTCTTATGATTTGAATTGTAAATTCATGATGTAATTATGGTTTTGTGGTCGACCTAGTTGAGATGGCTATTTAGGATGACACAGTTGATATTTATGGTGTAGGTGGTCTTAGAGAATGTGTTAAGCCATCCAAGAGAAGTGTGAGATCTGCGTAAGAGTTGCAGAGTGTTGTGTATAATTGGATCTGATCAAACAAGAAGAGAAGTGCAAGTAACAAATCATTCTTTCACTATTGTTCCCTAAGAGTTGCAACAGGTTAAATCCCTTAACCGGGTAGGTCTTAACAAGCCTTAAACATTTAAGTCCCCTAATAGGGCATCTCTCAAAAGAGTGTTAAATCCTGTCATGAGGTTGATCCTAATAGATCATCAAGCTCCTAACTAGACTGCAAGGCAAATCCCCTAACTAGGTGACTCCTAATAGGATCTGCTCCCAACCGAGTGTATTGTAAGCTCCTAATAGGGTGCACTTCAAAAGAGCACAAATATTTGTGGGTGCCAACTCCCACCATGGTTTTTCCCTATTTTTGTTTCCGCATCAAAAAATTATGGTGTTCATGTGTGGAATGGTTTTCATGTGATGTTCTTGTTTATGTTTCATTTCACAAATTATTTCTAAGACACTGGTTATGATGTTTTATCAGAAGTTTTTCAGAGGTTATTGGTACTGATAAGGAGTTGTTTGAGAAAGTATCAAATCTGATTGATAAGGTTAATGAGTTGGTAAATGATCAAGTTTATATGATTACTTTGGTGGTGAAAGTATTGATAGTTGTGGTAAATGATTTGATTAATGTGTTAAGAAAATCTGATAAAGAGGTTATTAGATCTGATTAAAGAGGTCGAGATATTTGTTAAATGGTTTCAGATATAAGATAAGTTTGTTTTTGAGTTAAAGTTTCAATTGGTCTTAATAATGATCCACCCCCCTCTCAGTATTAACCAGATCCTCATAGGATTAACAATTGGTATTAGAGCTTTGGTCCTCTATGTGCAGAAAGCCTAACCACTTGAGGAAAATATTATGAGGAATTCAAGATGATGAAGAAAGAGGGTCCTAAGTTCAACAAGGACAACTACAAGATTTGGAAAGATAGAATGAAGATCTATATCAAAGGTCTTGGTGCACAATATTGGAAGCAAGTTGAAACAACATATGTTGCTCCTACCATTACTCCCTTGACACCAGAACTTAGAGAGAAACAAGCTAACATACAAGACCTAGAAGCTATTGTGAGTACTTTATCTAATTCAGAATATATTGATGTTAAAGTATTAGAAAATGCAGGTGAGGTTTGGGAAAAGTTAGAGACAATCTATGGAGGAGATAAGCATGTTCAAAGAGCCAAAGAAGAAAGCTTGAGAGGAAAGTTCGATGACATGAGAATTCTTGAAGGAGAGAATATTGCACAGTATGATCAGAGAATCAAAGAAGTTGTTGGCGACATTAAGGGTGCAGGAGGTAAAATAGAATATGATGCAATAGTAAGTAAAATACTCATAACTCTTCAACCTCAGTATGCTATAAGAGTATCAACAATCCAAGAACTTAGATCTATTTCAAAGGATAAGATAATGGTTGATTCATTAATTGGTAAGCTTATAACTTTTGAGTTAAATAGTTTTGACAATAATGTGACAAAATATACTGAATCCACCTTTAAGCTTTTGTTACTGGTTCATCTACTAGAAAAGGAAAAGATTTATGTCAAAATCATGAGTACAGGACAAGTCGTGGAAGTAACTGGGAAATGAAGACAATAAAGATCAAGTGATGGAACTTGAGGCACTGTTAGCAAAGAGATTTCCAAGAGGCATTGGTAAGAATAAATGAAATCTACCTTTGAAGTGTTTCTCTTGTAGTAAAATTGGTCATATTGTTGCTAACTACCCTAACACTGATAAGAAAGAGAATTTTTGAAGATTCAAAGGAAAGGGCAAGAAACATTGTTATGTTGTAGTAGATGAAGGTGTGACTGATGCCGAGTCAAAAGAAGAAGATGACAATGAAGAAATTGTGTTTGTAGCGGTGAAGGAGGAACTGTCTAATGAAAAGGCACTAGTATGTCATATGAGGAATAGTGATGAATGGATTATAGAAAGTGGCTTCTCACACCATATGACCGGAGATAAAAGTAAGTTCATAACCCTTAATGAATTTGATGGAGGTGTTGTTAGATTTGGAAACAACTCTCCTTGCATGGTGAAAGGTAAAGGTTAAATTTCCCTAAATTGGAAGAGTAATGCCGATGATGTGTTTTGGGTTCATGGTCTTAAGAATAATCTTTTAAGTGTTGTTCAACTCAATGATAAAGGTTATTTGCTTGAGTTTAAGAGTGGAGTCTGCAAAATTCTTGGAGGTAATGGTGAATTGATTGCTACTAGGAAGCAAACTAGAGGTAACTTATTCCATTTGAATAGTAATATTAATAATTGTCGGGTTGCAAGAATGGAAGATAGTTGGTTGTCGCATAAAAGATGCTGTCATGTTAATTTTGATAATTTGGTTAAGATAAGAAAGTGAAGTATTGTAAGAGGATTACCCCAACTTGTCAAACCAGATAGTGTGATATGCAAAGATTGTCAAATCGATAAAATGACCTCTATTTCTTTCAAGAGAAAGAATTGTATTTCTGAGAATGTTTAGATTTGGTACATACTGATCTCTGTGGCTCTATGAGAACAAAGAGTTATTACAGTGATAGGTATTTCATGATATTCATTGATGACTATTCTGAAATGATGTGGGTGACATTTTTATGAGAGAAATAAGAAGCATTTAATAAATTTTAATCATTTAAAGCTCTGCTTGAGAAGGAAATCAGTAAGAACTTGAAGTGTTTAAGATTAGACCGAGGAGGTGAATTCACATATAATGAATTTGTTATTGTGATGGACATGGTATAAAGAGATAGATGTCTTCTCCGAGGACACCACAATAGAATGACATAGCAGAAAGGATGAACACAACAATAGTTGAAGCCGCAAGAACCATGTTATTGCAGGGTAATGTATCCAAAACATTTTGGAGAGAAGAAGCCAATACTGCTGTATACACTTTAAACCGGGTACTGGTAAAGAGAGGTAACAATAAGATACCCTATGAGCTATGGTATATAAAAACACCTTGTGTAAGTTATTTCAAAATATTTGAAAGTCAATATTTTTTTAAGAGAGATAACTACACTGAGAAATTTGATGCAAAATACGATGAGGGAATTTTTCTTGGTTACTCTTCTAAGAGTAAAGCATATAAATGTTACAATAAGAGAACTAATAAAATTGTTGAAAGTGATAATGTAAAAGTTGATGATCTATCTAATAAGTCTGAAGGTAAAAGTAGATCAAAATCTGAAAAAGGATGCTAATGAGGAAAAGTTTGTGATCATTAAACTGGAAGCAAAGAATAATGAAGAACCGACAAATGTAGAATTGGATGCTCAACTGGTAAGTGATGAAAGTGAGGAAGAAGATGCATAATCAACATATGCAATACCTAGATATGTCAGATTGAATAATTCACAAGAGCGGATAATTGGTGATAAGAATACAGGTGTGCAAACTGGGAGAAAGATATGAGAGAACTCATGTTTGATATCTACAATTGAACCCAAGACAGCTAAGGAAGCACTAATGGATGATGATTGGGTGAATGCAATGAATGAAGAACTAGATCAAATTGAGAAGAATCAGACATAGTCACTTGTTCCTAGGGATAAGAATGTAATTGGAACAAAATGTGTCTTTAGGAATAAATTGGATGAAGAAGGAAATATTGTAAGAAACAAGGCAAGGTTAGTCTACAAAGGGTATGCTCAAGAGGAAGGTGAGGATTATGGTGAAATATTTGCACCTGTTGCTAGATTAAGAGTAAGAATGCTATTGGCATTTTATGCATATAAGGGATTTAAATTTTACCAAATGGATATCAAGTTAGCCTTTCTAAACGAGATTTTAGAAGAAAAAGTATACATTCAACAACCGAATGGATTTTCCTTGACCAAGGATAAAGACATGGTATGTAAATTGCATAAAGAACTGTATGGTCTTAAGAAGGCATCGAGGGTATGGTATGAGAGATTACAAGCACATTTGATCAAAATTGGAATCCAACGTACCAATGAGGACAACAACATCTATTTGAAAACTGATGGAGACAAGATGCTGATAGCATAAGTACTTGTTGATGACATAATTTTTGGTGGAAATGATGATATGTGTATGGAATTTGCTGATATAATGAAAAAGGAATTTGAAATGTCTCTAATAAGTGAAATTAATTTCTTTCTTGGCTTATAGGTTCAACAACTGGATGGTGGTATCTTTATTTGTTAGACCAAGTATATCAAAGAGGCATTGAAGACTTTCAGCATGGAAGACTGCAAATTGGTAGCAACACTGATGGTTACAGGTTGCAAGTTGTCAAAGGAAGATGATTCCCTTGCTGTTAGTAAAAAAGAGTACAAATCTATGATTGGAAAGCTACACTATGTTATCCATAGCAGACCAGACTTTGCTCATGCTGTTGGATTAGTGGCTAGATTTCAAAAAGAGCCTAAGGAGAGTCACATGGTGGTTGTGAAGAGATTTGTTTTGATATCTCAAAGGCACAATAGACTATGGTTTATGGTATTCCTATAAAGGAGATCTTACTTTGGATGTCTTTACTGATGTTGACCAGGTAGGTAATGTGGATGATCAGAAAAGCACAATCGGTGGAGCTTTTCTACTTGGAGGAAGATTAGTGGCATGGACGAGCAAGCAACAAACTTATGTTTCTCAATCTACAAGTGAAGCAGAGTATGTAGCTGCATCCATGAATTGCACGCAAATAATATGGATGAGACATGTGCTAGAAGGATTCAAGATAGATATGTCAGAACCAGTGACTATCTATTGTGATAATACAAGTGCAATAAACATTTCTAAGAATCTTGTACTTCATTCTAGAACCAAGCACATTGAATTGAAGTATGACCTCCTAAGGGAAAGAGATCAGGAAAAGGAGGTGAAGATGGAATATGTGAAGAGTAAAGATCAGTTAGCTGATATCTTTACTAAGCCCTTACCGAAGGCTACCTTTGAGTTTCTTAGAGGTAAACTAAGGGTTAGACCCCTACACTAGAAGAGCTAGAATGATGGAGATCCATCAATCTTGTGGATTTCATGTTTAATTTTTACTAAGGATTAATGAAGGTGCATGATACTCCTTTGGGGGAGCAAGTCTGATGTAAAGTTCTGATTTAATGCTCTGTTATAATTTTTCTGATTTGAGTAGCAGAGATGATGGAAAAGACAACAACAAAAATGAAGACAAGTGATGTATTTACATCTTTGGTATTGTTGTAAAAGGGGGAGAAGAAAAGAATAGAAATCAGACATGGCATATAAGGGAGAAGTTTAAGATTAAAAGATCAGATTGAGAGAAGCATTGGTTAAGGGGGAGATGACAAAAGGAGGAGAACCAACAAATGATGTGATATCAGGAAGTTAGTTGTAGATAATGATGTTACTCTAATTGTATATCTGATTAGTGTTGGCATCAATGCCAAAGGGGGAGACTGTTGGCATTTGGCATAACTGATACAGATGCAGGTGATGCAGTTGTAGTTGGATGACTGCATCGGTAAATGATAGAAGTCTATTTGTGATGAAGAGATTGAGATTCTATGAATGGATGACATGATCAGTTATTTGTGTTGTAATTGATGGCAATTGATGCCAAATGATGTTCCTAATATCTTGTTTTGTCATCTAAGTGTTTTGGTTTATCGGAAGACAAGGTTTACTGATAGAGAGCTAAAGTTTGGGAAATAGGACTTTAATCGGTAAAAAAGAGATGTTTTGATTAGATTTGATGATCAACAATGATGGTGATTGCAGTTTGGATGGTGAAATTGTATCATGGAAAGGTGTATGTGATCAGAACCGAAATGTGTGGAGATTATCAAAGGTGTGTGTCAAAATTTTGATGAAGTTTTGCTAAGGTGTTAGTAGGGTTTAAGACCGATGAAGAAATCATCAAACCGGTAATGATTTCTATTATGACGATGATCAATGATGAGTCTACATGAAGTTGGTAATACGACACAACCCATGTGAAATATGTAATTATTGTTTTGGCACGATTCAAGAAAGAATTTCTTGGGAATCAAAAAAACACTTAGTAGAGTGTTTTGAGGGTTTGACTTTGGTACAAATCAGATTTCTGTGATGGGTTACGATCAACCAACGGTTGATATTGCATTGTAATTTATTATAATGATCTGTATAATGATATGTGATGATCTCTTATGATTTGAATTGTAAATTCATGATGCAATTAGGGTTTTAAGGCCAACCTAGTTGAGATGGCTATTTAGGATGACACAATTGATGTTTATTTTGTCAATGGTCTTAGAGAATGTGTTAAGACATCCAAGAGAAGTGTGAGATCTATTTGAGAGTTGCAGAGTGTTGTGTATAGCTGGATCTGATCAAACAAGCAGAGAAGTGCAAGTAATATATCATTCTTTCACTGTTGTTCCCTAACAGTTGCAACAGGTTAAATCCCTTAACCGGGTAGGTCCTAACATGCCTTAAACATTTAAGTCCCCTAATAGGGAATCTCTCAAAAGAGTGTTAAATCCTCTCACTAAGTTGATCCTAATAGATCATCAAGCTCCTAACCGGGCTGCAAGGCAAATCCCCTAACCAGGCGACTTCTAATAGGGTCTACTCCTAACCAAGCGTATTGTAAGCTCCTAACATGGCTAAGTTCCTAATAGGGTGTACTTTGAAAGAGTACAAATATTTGTGGGTGCCAACTCCCACCATTGTTTTTCCCTATTTGGGTTTCCACGATAAAAACTTATGGTGTTCATGTGTGGAATGGGTTCAGATCTAAGATAAGTTTGTTTTTGAGTTAAAGTTTCAATTGGTCTTAATACTGATTCACCCCCCCCTCTGTATTAACCGGATCCTCATAGGATTAACATAATAGATGGCTATCCATTGAGGGAAGACATACCTTGATTAAAATTATTTTATAATTCATACCTATTTTTTGGCTTTCTTTATCTCAAGTATCCAAGAGAGTGCTAAAAATAATAGGGAAATTTTTTGTGGAAAGGGAATATGGACAAAAATGGTATTCAACTTACAAATTGGATCTCAATTTCAAAGAAAAAAGATGAGGGTGGCTGGGATCTTAAAAATATTCATTTTATTGTAGTAGCTCTTACTACCAAGAGTGTTTGGAGGCTTATTTCAATAAGGGGACTATTGTATAACACTCTTTACTAGAAGTATATTGCTCCAAAATCTATTGTTGAGTGGGTTAAATATCTAGTAAAATTTCATGTAGTGCTTCTATTGTCCAGAAGAATGTTCTTTCATTCCCATTATTGGATATGGGATGACTTAGAAGGTAAAAAATGGCCAAAATATTAGAGTGGGAGATGATATTGTGTTGGCTTTAGGGATTCTCTTCTACTCCTTATGGTTTAACCAATATATTATTAGAGAAAGATATTATTACTCTTGCACCTACTATTGATCCTAATACTAAAAATATTTGGCAACAAGGGTGGAAAAATCCCAAGAGGATTGGTCTGTACACTATTAGTTTGTGGTGCAAGACTTTATTTCTTGTTGTAGTCCATGATGTTGATTTTTGGTGGTGGAAGAGTATGTGGAAGATTCATGTAGATATGGTCTTGTTGAATTGGATATAATGCTTATGATTTGTGTACATTGCACTCCTATCTTTCCAAGTAATTGGTGTTATAGCTGGTCTGGTTAGTAATTGCTATTGGCCAGTAGTCTAGTTCTCTATCAAAACTAGTCCAAGAAATGCTCCACATTTCTCTGTAGTGATGTTTCTGTTGGAGCTCAAAATTGTAGGTTGTTAAATTTTAAAGGTATGCCAAGCCTTATGATTGAATTTAACACTCAACTCTGGCCAACTGAAAAAATTAGTCAATATGATTGTAATTCCCTACGCTTCAGGTTTTGCTAGACCTAGGTGGGTATACCTTATTACCAAGTATCTTTATCCTATGATACTTGAGTAGATTTATGATTACAAATTTTGTCTTTAGGTCAATCTCAAATTGGCATAGAGTTTTGATATGACTTGATACCTTTTCCCCTACTTCTACTTCTATGAAATTGAAACTGAAATGTTATTAACTGAAATTTTGAGATTATAAATGTATGATTCTGACCAGTGCCTTCTTTGCCTATTTGGGCTCAGATTCTTATGAATTTCCTTTCTTAAAATTTCCTTGTTAGACAACAAAATTACCATCCACTATTAATCCTTTCGCACTTAATGATTCAATTTTAGTATGACAATTACCATACATGCAATTTTAATCTTTCTTAGAGAGAGGCTCATACAGTTGTTAATCCAAGAATATATCTCATCTTGTTCACACCACACAACAATGTAGCAGTCTGAAAATAATGAAATGACAACAATTGTAGAGAAATTTTAACAACCTTTTTATTTCTTAGCACCAAAATAATAAGCTCGAATTGAAAATCATCCACAATAATCATTAACACAATATAGGAATTGAAAGAAAATTAGTTTGTATTTCTAGCAGAGGTATATAAGTATATCTTTTTCATCCTCTCTTGCATAGAATAAACAATATTCCTTTTATAAGGAAATATCAAACATATATGAAACAACATCTCTTTTACAAATGAAACAAAAATTAGTTACATAATGTAACTAACCAAACAAGTCTTATAGCGATTTAAAATAAACAAATTCACAACCCCTAAGTGGTCTACATATTCTTGCTCCCTATAGGTAGTGATATTTGAGACAAAATTACTTATAAAATATTCTTTTCTATAGAGCCTATTTAGGATGATCTTCATGTTGTCCAGAATGTGATCTTCGTCATTGATCTCCTCTAGTGCTCATGGGTGTTCCAATGATATCAATTATTTTCACTATTCCCAAGGTATTGGTGTACCATCATTATCATTCAATAGTGAAGGGAGACTTTCAATGTCTTATGTATCCAACCAATTCATATCATCCTCCAATTCTTCTTTGTAATCAATTTGTTTTGACCACAACTTTCTGACATTTTTTGGCAACTTGGAAGATTCGGGATCTTGCACCTTATTGACTATTTCTTTCCCCTATTCTGTCAACCTAGCATGTTCTTGTAATGCCTTGAAGGTTCCCACATAAGTATTCCATTAATAATTTGTATACTACATTTCATTTAACTTATGGGTGACTAGTCCTTCCATCATGTCATAGATAACCTTTTTTCCTTGTTCTTCCTTTTTCTTCAATTTCTTCTGTAGCTTCCCTATTTGATATATCAAATAATTTGTGTCTTGTAGTGCTTTAGTAATCTGTTGCTCCCATTTATAATAAAATTTTTCTTTGTTAGGAATCAACCTCAACTCCTCTTCCAACTAATGAACACATTCTTCTGATTTTTATACTTTGCCCTATAGATGTCTCTTTCTTTCACTACATGTTTTATCTAGGCCTTGGTGAATTCTACCACATTAAAATTTTGGTCTACTATTTCTAAGGGATCTGTTTCACCAACCCTTTGGATCAAGAGATGAACAAATACCTTATCAGTCTCCACTAAGGTGGGCATTTTATTCTTGGGGTATAAGGCCCATTGCAACAACACCCTCTTTTTTGGGTCAAAACTAGAACCAGAGTATATTTTGTCAATATCTTGTAATGACATCCTCTTTTGAATGTCATGATTCTTTACAAAGCTATCAAATAATAAAGTAGAACTCATATCCCATCCAAATACAATAAGTACACCAACATCTTGTAGGAGCTGTCTTCCCCTAACAAGGGTCATCGCTGCAATTTTACTATCTACATCTTGTTGCAATTTGTCAAGTAATCCACCCTCATTATCCTGTGTCACTTCACCATCTTGTTGCTTAGGAAATTTTCCTTTGTACCTATATTCAAGAATGTCTTGAACTCTTGAGAATAAATAAACTCATCATCAAAAATAAACTTTTCACTAACAAGTTGTCTGATATCCTCTCTTTCTGCTATGGTTTCTACAATAACATCCTCCCCTTTTGGGACATGGGATGGATCCTACTCTCGGACATCCTCTGTATCAATTTGTATTAAGGGGGTAGGCTATGGGAACATACATAGTAGAGGTGTTACAAATTGTACATTTATTCCCAAGGGCTTTCTTGTATCCCTATAGAAGGCACTCAGAGGGACCCCTTCAATTATTTCAATCCAAATGAGCAATATTTTCATTGATGCAAGCAATGGGGTCCTGAATATCTAAATAAACATTAGAATTCAACAAATTATGATTCTTTTTCTATTCCTCAGCCCTTATCACCTTGTCATAAGCTTCTAGCTTATCTATAGCTTGTGGCTCACTTAAATTTCTAATCAGGTCATCCTGTATAAGTGGAACATGCTCATGACAACACAACTTCTATGATTGCTTTGCTGAGGTCATGAATCCTTTAGGGTCAAAATTGATCGTAGGTTCATCCTGTGCTAGGTCGTAATAGGCCAACTTATCTTTTATAAGATCATAACCTTTGGTGGAGAAAAATGTAAATTCTCCCAAGTATAGGTACCCATGCATAAGGGACTATTTCCCATCAGCTCCAAAATGTGTGGATCTCACCTTAGTGAGTTTCCTTATAATATCCAAATATGCAATCTTGTTTAGTACCGTTATAAGGAGTAACAAAGGTGTACCTTTAAATCCATACACTCTGATCTTTGTGTAGTCCTTGAGGGTATACTAATCTCCCCAATTGTGATTGATTAGATGCTATTAATCATACTCTTTAGGCCTAAGAAATTTTTGAATTTCCAGAGTTAAAGCATTATTGTGTGGTTGGCCAAGAAGTTAGCACAAGGTTTTAACAAAGTATTCTTCAAAACATAAGTATTGGGACCATGAGAATCTTTGATCCCATACAGCTGTCCACATCTGAATTGGCTTCTTCATGCCTTGTCTATCATACTCATTAACTCTGAAACCATCAGTCCACATATCCAATCCCTACCCAACATACAAGAGCATTTGCATAAACACAAAATAATATTTGAAATAAATTTCACCAGGGTTGGCATTGATTTTATCCACTCCAAGATTTATTTGGTTCACCATCATCAACACATAATCAAAGGGTTGAGCATCATGAATTTGCACATTTGAAACCAACACCATAGGAGATACATCCATAAGAATTTTAGCCTCAATCCCCATAATTTGACAAATTGAATAGTATGTGTATTTGAAGTATTTGTCAAATAAATCTAACTTGTATGGGGGTTCCTCATTCTCATTGAACACCTTGAGATCATTTCCATCTCTAGGCCTATGAGCTAACAACTTCCACCTCTTGCACAAATCCTCAAGTCTGGCATATTCACTTGTCAAGAGAGTGATATCAATAGGCTATTCCAAAGTTAGGTCTAGGTCAAACACTCTGGACATGTAGTCCCTTGTTATAGGAAACAATGGCTTCTCGGTAGCATCATGAATCACTTTGGTTGCAGGATCATAATTTTTGGCTAGCAGAATCATCAAATAAACATTAACATAGACGTTGGGGACTACCCATTTTCTGACATAAAAAACCCATGGGTTGCAAATAGGTTTTGCCTTGTTTCTTTTTCTGTAATGATACAACATTAATTCATACCCTCTTATGGGCATGGTGCAGGGGCACCTCCTCAACAAGACAATCATGGATCTGATGATTAAGATTAGGATCTTAGGATCATTGTGAATGTATTTTGTTTGTGAAATTTTCATGTATTCAATAAGGACCCCACCATGTAAACCAATGTCACAAATTAGGCATCCTAATAAGCCAATTTGGACAATTTGGTAAATAGGAGTAGTAGGATGTTTGTTTTGATGTTTTTTAGAATTTTAGGGTGTGTAGGTGGTGTTTGGTTGATCCAAGTTGTGTGGATCCAAAATTTGTGTTAATTGACAACTTTGTCAAAAAGTGCAACTTTTGCAAGCAAAAGTGCAACTTTTGCAAGCAAAAGTGCAACTTTTCCAATTTTTGTTGGTGTAAGCTTCCCAACAACTCCAAACTCCTAAAAATTTGGTTGGTAACCATTGGAGAAGGATATATACCTTGTGGACATGATTACCAAGGTTAGATTTATTGTTGATTGAAGTTTGAAGGCAATAAAATACTGAAAACTGACTTATTTCCCAAAAATTCTGAGTTTGCAGTGGTTGTACATCATTGTAAGAATTGGTTCTGACAAAACCATTCATGGAGAAGATAGAGGGTTGAATCACATTTTTTTTGGTAGTGGTTTGAGATCTTGATCTTCTGGGAGTAGTGAGAACCCTTCAATTTGTTGACTGCAACCCAGAAAACAAGGGTTTGGCTAGGGTTTTACCTAAAAATGGCCATATCTTGCACCTCCTTCCTCTAGAAATTATTTACTTTAGTGGAGTGTAGTTTTGGTCAATTTAATTTAAGGTTTTCATTGGTTTTTGTGGGGAAGGATCAATTGTGGAGAGTATGATGCAAAACTAGGTAGGCATCGACTACCTTAGACAAAATTAGGATAGTCACCCTAAAATCTTGTAGCGGTGGATTCTAGGTGTGCAACCCTAGAATTTGAGGTTACTTTTCATCCCCCACATTCTCATGAATTTAATTTTGTGATTGAGGACCAAGAAATGGGTGTTGCTTTGTAAATTAGGACTAATCGCCCTAATTAGGCCTTTAGGTTTGGGTTCAAACCCTTAGATTGCAGATCTCACCAATTCCTTTTGGGGATGTGTGTAGCTCCATAAAGGGTATCTGGAGTGATAAATAGTTTTCTAGGTTGTGTGAAATATTTTGGAGTTTAAGGGCAGAATACTCTCTAAATAGGGCTACTAGCCTAGGGGGTATGTTTCCAAAGGAAGTATAGAGAAAAGGTGACAAAGCATAAAACCAATGTTTGGAAAAGTTATTAGGTGTCATGAAATGACCAAATACAAAGCCCCCAAGAGAAAGAGTCATGGAGAGGTGTGGTGGAGATGTTGAGGCTATTTACTCATTTTGAGTAGGTGCAAGACTAAGGGAGTGTGTGTAGTTCAAACCTTAAGATGTTGAGTCCTTCCTTGTAGGATCCTTACTGTAATTTGAAGGGTCAAAACCAAACCTTTTGGACTTGTCCTTAGGTGTGTGAAGGGATCTGCATCAAGTGGTATTAGAGCTTAGGAGTGTCCTTTGAATAGAAGGAGAATTCAAGATGTCAGAGGAAGAGGGATCCCAAGATATCCCATGAAGGATCACCAATGTTGAGTTGACTGTCCTAGTGAATAAGCAAATGGCAGAGAGAAGAGAAGTCAGGTCTAAGAATTAGGCCTTGAGAGATGAGATGGACTAGTTGAAGGACAAAATGGAGAGGGGAGAGAGAGACTCTAGATGAGTTGAAGAAGGGGATGAAGAGGAGATCCCTAGGCAGGAAGAACTAGAGGTTCCTGCAGACCAGAGACCCCTGATGAATGCCCTCAAGTACATGGAAAGAAGAATAATGGATGTGAAGTTGGATCTGCCAGTGTTTGTAGGCAAGATGGAGCCTGATACAGTGATGGAGTGGATAGACTCCTTGGACAATTTCTTTGACAGTGAAGACATACCAGAGCACCAAAGGGTGAAGATGGCCCAATCAAAAATGAAAAGGGCTACACTGACTTGGTGGAATTTCATCCAAGATGAGAGGGTGAAAGAGGGAAAGAGAGAAGTTGCTACTTAGAAGAAGATGATGGATTTGGTGAAGGAAGCCTATGTTCCAGTGGACTATAATTTCCAATTGCATAAGAGGAGATATAAATTGAAGCAGAAGGAGATGGATGTGAGTTCCTACAAAGAGGAGTTCATGAAGTTGTGTGAAGACCAAGGTAAAGGAGAGTGAGGATGAAAAAGTGGCGAGATATCTCAATGGACTGATATTTTCCATTAAAGAAGATTTGAACCTCCACATCCCGGAGACAGTCCAAAAATGCTTTCAGTTGGCACTCAAGGTGGAGGATAAGCTAAAGAGAAGGCATAAACAAAATAGAAGAGGAAAAGGGAGACAACAAAGAAGGGGAAGAGGCCCTTTTAGAGGTAGAGGAAATGGTTTTGGATACCAAGGTGAGTCTATTCAAGAAGGCACCAAAGGAGAGAGCAGTTACAACCAAGGAGGAGGCTACAATCCAAGAGGGAACTTTAGGGGAAGAAGACCACCCTCTAGAGGAAGATACCAAGGAAGAGTACCTCCTAGATGTTACAACTACAAACAAGAAGGGCACATGGCTAATAGGTGTCTGGAGAAGGCTAAAAGCTCCATGGGAGAAAGGAGTAGCAACTTGATGCAAGAATCTAATTGCCAAAGTGTGGTAAGTGCAAACACCTATCAAAGCATCAATGCTCGTGATAGTTGTGGCTACCCTGAAAGAGGGGAGGCTCTGAGAATGAGGAGAGAAATGACCACCATGAAGGTACTTGATAAGGAGCCCCCACAAAGAAAGTATCTTTTCAAAACTACTTGCAAGGCAGGAAGAAAGGTATGCAAGGTCTTGATAGACTCCGGGTCTACTGAAAATTTTGTGTCACTTGAAATTGTAGAGAAGCTTAAGTTGAGAAGGTTGCCACATCCTTACCCCTACAAGGTCTCATGGCTCACCCATGGTCAACAAGCAGTGGTAGAAGAGAAGGCTTGGGTAGAGTTTTAGATTGGATCACAAGGATAGATTACTATTTGACATAGCCAAGATGGATGTATGTCATCTCTTGTTTGGAAGACTATGGTAGTTTGATTTGAAGGGTATTCATGATGGGGTTAGAAACACCTATTCAATCACTAAGGATGGTAAGGTGATAGAAATCTTACCTCCGATGGAGAATGAGATGGAACTAAAAGGGAAGGATGCCAAAGTGTTGTTGGTGGAAGGAAAGAAGTTCATGAAGGAGATTGTAGAGAAAGATGTAGTTTGCTATGCCCTCATTCCCAAGTCCAAGATGACAAAGAAGGAGCAGTTTGTAGAGAGGAAGGAAGAAGGACAAATGCACATACACCCTGTAGTCAGATAGTTACTTGATAAGTAAAAAGGCATCATCTTAGATGGAATGCCAAGATCCCTACCAATGGCAAGAGACATAAGTCATTGCATTGATCTACCCTACCAAATAAAGCAACATACAAGCTGACTCTAGACCATAATGCAGAGATGGCAAGACAAATTGAGGAGTTGCTAGAATTAGGGCTAATTGGAAAAATTCTAAGCCCATGCGCAGTACCTGCTATCCTTGTACTAAAGAAATAAGGCACTTGGAGGCTATGCAAAGACTCAAGGTCCAACAACAAGATAACTATAAGGTATAGGTTCCCAATCCCTAGGATAGAGGATTTATTAGATTGCTTGGAGAGTGCTAAATATTTTGTCAGAATGGATCTAAAAAGTGGATACCATCAAATTAGAATAAGGCCAGGGGATGAATGGAAAACAACTTTTAAAACCAATGAGGGGTTGTATGAGTGGAAAGTAATGCCATTTGGGTTGTCCAATGCCCCTAGTACGTTTATGAGGTTGATGAATGAGGTCTTGGTTGAGTTCATAGGCAAGTTTGTAATAGTATACCTAGATGATATCTTGATCTTTAGCCACACAAGGGAAGAGAGCCTCAAACATGTAGATATGGTCCTCAAAAGGTTACATGAAGAGAAACTAATGATAAATTTGGATAAGTGTTTGTTCATGCAGGAGGAGATCATTTACTTAGGTTTTGTAATCTCACAAGGTGAAGGTGAGTTGAAAATGGACCAGAAGAAGGTAAGTGCTATTCTATCTTGGCCAACACCTAAAAATATAAATGATGTCCAAAGTTTCCATGGCTTAGCAACTTTTTATAGGAAGTTTATAAGGGGATTTAGTCATGTTTATGCACAATGTTTGACACCATAAAAGGACAAAAGTGCAAGTTCAGTTGGACCAAGGAGGCAGATGACTCATTTGAAACTTTGAAGAAGAAAGTTGCAGAACAACCAATCCTTGCCCTACTAGAATTCAACAAGATATTTCAGGTGGAATGTGATGCAAGCCACATGGCTATTGGGGTAGTACTTAGTCAGGAAGGAAGGCCCATTACCTTTTTTAGTGAAAAACTAAATGATGCCAAGAGGAGATACTCATCCTATGATTTGGAGATGTATTCTTTGGTTCAGTCATTGAAGAAGTGGAGGCACTACTTGTTACCAAGGGAGTTTATAGTTTTCACTGATAATCAGGCACTCAGTTTCATAAACAATCAAGAGAAGTTAAACCACATGCACATGAAGTGGGTAGAGACCCTACAAGTCTTCACCTTCACCCTCAAGCACAAAAAGGGGGTCAAGAACAAAGTTGCAGATGCCTTGAGTAGGAGTGTCTTAACCATCAACCAAGTCAAGATGGAAAGTGTTGGCATTGCTCCTTGAAGAACATGTATGATGCCGATGAAGATTTTGGAGATCTCTACAAGGTATGTGAGTCTTTTGGTGAGAGATATCATGTTGAATTTTCTGAGTTTTTGATACAAGATGGATTTCTATTCAAGGGTGGATAGTTATGCATTCCTAAGTGTTCTATGAGATTGAATATCATTAGGGAGAAGCATTATGGAGCAATGACAACTCATTTTGGCCTTGACAAGACCCTTGACCTTATGAAAAGACACTACTACTAGCCTAAGTTGTAGGCATATGTTAGGAGGTTTGTGGAAACATGTGTGATCTATCAAAAAGCCAAAGGGAAATCCACAAATGGAGGTTTGTACCAACCCTTACCCATTCCTTCTAGGCCATGGGAAAGCATAAGCATGGACTTTGTGTTGGGTTTGCCTAGGACAAGGAAGGGGTATGACAATGTTTTTCTAGTGGTGGACATATTTAGCAAAATGGCTCATTTCTTGCCATGTAAAACCTCTTGTGATGGCTCATATGTTGCAGACTTGTTTTTCAAAGAGATAGTCCAGATACATGGGTTTCTTCTAAACATAGTTTCAGATAGGGATGTGAAGTTCATAGGTCATTTTTGGAGGACCCTTTGGAAGAAGTTGGGAACCAACCTAGCTTTCTCATTAGCCTACCATCCCCAAATGGATGGACAAATTGAAGTTGTCAATAGGTCCTTGGGGAACCTATTAAGATGCTTGACAAGACAACATGGAGAAAAATGGAACAACATACTATCACAGGCAGAGTTCTCATATAATGACACCATAAATAGAAGCACTGGGAAATCTCCTTTCCAAATTGTATATATCATCCACCCAAGGGGTGTATTAGAGTTGGGGTATTTTCCCAAGGAAGAGCCCATTAGTTCAGATGGTGAAGATTTTGCATTAGCCATCAAGTAGGTACATGATCAAGTGAAGTCTCATCTCCAACAATATACAAAGAAGTACAAGGCTTATGCTGACAAGAAAAAGAGGGATGTGCAGTTTAGTATTGGGGACTTGGTATGGGTGCATCTGAAGAAGGAGAGACTCCCAAAAGGAAAACACACAGAGCTCATGTAGAGGAAGATTGGACTGTGTCAGATTGTGAAGTGTGGGCAGAATGCTTATGATATTCAACTTCCTCCTGATCTTGGATTGTCACCCATGTTCAATGTATGTGATCTAACACCTTACAAAGGCAGTGGTAATGAAGAAGAGGAACCAATGCAAGTTGTAGCAGATGATGATATTCCAAAGCATGATCCACCAAAATCAAGCAAGGTTCTGGACACTAGAGTCATAAAGAGAACAAAGAAAAAGGAATACAAAGAGTATTTGGTGGCTTGGTAGGGCAAACCAGACTCTGAAGCATTTTGGATGACAAAAAACCAATTTTCCAATCATGGTGCAGACCTCCAAACTCCGATCTCAAGTGGGCTTTAGATCTCTTCTCCTGGGGAGTATGGTGTAGGGGAACCTCCTCAACAAGCCAATCATGGATCTGATGATGAATATTAGGATCTTAGGATGATTTTGAATGTATTTTGTTTGTGAAATTTTCATGCATTCAATAAGGACCCCACCATGTAAACCAATGTCACAAATTAGGCATCCTAATAAGCCAATTTGGACAATTTGGTAAATAGGGGTAGTAGGATGTTTTTTTTTATGTTTTGTAGGATTTTAAGGTGTATAGGTGGTGTTTGGTTGGTCCAAGTTGTGTGGATCCCAAATTTGTGTTAATTGTCAACTTTGTCCAAAAGTGCAACTTTTGCAAGCAAAAGTGCAACTTTTCCAATTTTGGTTGGTGTAAGCTTCCCAACAACTCCAACCTCTTCAAAATTATATTGGTAACTATTGGAGAAGGCTATATACCTTGTGGACATGATTCCCAAGGTTAGAGTGGTTGTTGATTGAATTTTGAAGACAATAAAATATTGAAAACTGAGTTATTTCCCAAATGTTTTGAGTTTGCAGTGGTTGTACGTCATTGCATGGATTGGTTCTGACAAAAAAATTCATGGAGAAGATAGAGGGTTGAATCACCTTTTTTTCGGTGGTGGTTTGAGATCTTTATCTTTTGGGAGCAGTGAAAACCCTTCAATTTGTTGACTGCAACTCAGAAAACAAGGGTTTGGTTAGGGTTTTACCTAAAATGGCCATATCTTGCACCTCCTTCCTCTAGAAATTATTTCCTTTAGTGGAGTGTAGGCTTGGTCAATTTAATTTAAGGTTTTCATGGGTTTTTGTAGGAAAGGCTCGGTTGTGGAGAGTATGATGCAAAATTAGGTAGGCATCTCTATGTGACTACCTTAGACAAAATTAGGACAATCACCCTAAAATCTTGTAGTGGTGGATTCCAGGCATGCAACCCTAGAATATGAGGTTAATTTTCATCCCCCATATTCACATGAAGTTAATTTTGTGATTGTGGACCAAGAAATGTGTGTTTCTTTGTAAATTAGGCTTAATCGCCCTAATTAGGCTTTTAGGTTTCAAAAGGGTTCAAACCCTTAGATTGTAGATCTCACCAATTCCTTTTGGGGATGTGTGTAACTCCATAAAGGGTATTTGGAGTGATAAATAGTTTTCTAGGCTGTGTGCAATATTTTGGAGTTAAGGGCAGAATACTTGCTAAATAGGGCTACTAGCCTAGGGGGTAGGTTTCCAAATGAAGTATAGAGCAGAGGTGCCAAAGCATAAAACCAATGTTTGGAACAGTATTTAGGTACCATGAACTAACCAAATCCAAAGCCCCTAGGAGCAAGAGTCATGGAGAGGTGTGGTGGAGATGTTGAGGCTATTTACCCATTTTGAGTTGGTGCTAGACTAGAGGAGTGTGTGTAGTTCAAACCTTAAGATGTGGAGTCCTTCCTTGTAGGATCCTTATTGTCATTTGAAGGGTTGAACCCAAACCTTTTGGAGTTTTCCTTAGGTGTGTGAAGGGCTCTACATCAGGGCATCTAGACATCCCCTAGGTTCTCATACTTGTCCCCTAAAACATTTGATTGAGATGACCTTCTTGACTTGGGGCCAGAATCAAGAAATTTGTCCATTAGATCTTGGTTCAGGTGCCTTCCCTCCTTTTGTTTCTTAGGTTTTGGTTTCTAGGGATTCTTTGTTTTAGTTGCCTTTTAGTTTTGATTTCTAACCCTAGGATTTTTAGACAAACTCTCCATTGCAACAAAAACTAAACAATTGAATTTGAAAAGATTTTTTTCTGAAATTGAGCACTTGTAATGGAATTACCAATTCGGAACCTGCTAGCTTCTCTTTCTAATATGCTCTATCTTCCATTGTCTAGATAATCCCACAGTGATTGAATGAATATACATTTTGTCTTTAAGTTTCATGAATCATCGTTTTGAGGGATAGTCATAGAACGATCATTAAATGTCTGAATTTTAAATTCATGTGAAATAATGTCAATTTGGCACATATTTATGTTAGAGGACTATAAATCTTGTTTCACCACCACTTGGGATTTTCAGTGTAGGTAGCAGTTTTGGTGAAATCATTTTTCTTTTATCCATTGTCTTCAGCTATGTCAAAACATTAAATTTTATTGATGTAGCAACTTTCAACTCCTTTGACATTTTAGTGGAGAACCAGATTTCGGTATAGTGCTTATGCCACTTATCGATTTGCGCAATTACATAAAAAATGACTGTTTTGACAAGACCATAATTAGGTTTTGTCGATAAAATATTCTGGTCTCCTTTCATATTTGTTGGTCCCACTTGGTTTTCAACGTAACATGCTACTTTGGTGAAACTATTATAAGTTTGATAGGCTTGAGTCACTACTCCAAAAACCATTAGTTTTGATAAGAGGAGCAGGGAGCTTCCTCTATGCCTTAAATTTTTCAGTATACCCCACATACCTTACCCCAATAAGCTTCCTTTTCATTATAGGATGTGCTTTCAAAAAAACATTTTTCGTGCTTAGAAGAATGACTACATTACATCGAAGCTCATGTTTTTGGTGAAACATAAAGGAAATTATATCGATTGAGAAACCTTTTTTGGTGTAACTAGCATTTTCAGAGAAGGTTATATTTTCTTTGCCGGTGCTACTTGCTACCTCAAAATGGTGTTCTTTTCATTGAGTTTCACACTAAGTCTTGCCGAAAAATAGCTTCCTCACCAAGAACATCTCAATATTCTCCATTGAAGCTATATGCTGAGCTCTACCCTTGTGGGAGCTCATTTTACCCCACATACAAATTGTTTTTGCAGTGTCATGTCTTTCATTAATGAACTTGTAACAATAATAACCTTATCTGATAGATGAATAAACTATTCTTCTCAAAATAGTATCATGGATACAAAGATCCTAGTGCAACTTGGAGGACATGTTTACAACATGTATGTTGTGTCTCTATTAAAATATTGGATGGTGTTGTGGTCTACAAGTAATGATGTTGTGTTATGTGTTTGACTGGATCTCTGAAATGAAGTGTTTACTATCAATTTCGTTGTGCTAGTATGATCTTGATATGAAGAGGTAAAGGAAGGAGTTTTGTTGGATGTTCATAGAACATCCTAATGTGCTCTACATGTTTCTAGAAGGGTTTTTTGATGATGCATGGTGATTGGAATCTATGTTTTAGGGTAACTTATTTGGTTCAATTGATTGGTGTGGTTCCTTGGCATGCGGTGAATCCTTGGATGTCTTCGCTTGCTTATAAGTTTGTGTGACATTGATTTTGGGTCCAACCTTGGTGTGTGAGAATTTGCATTGGGATTGTTCCTGTAAGCTATGTTTTGGACCAACTTCTAGCATTTTTTTAGTGATTCTATGTGTTGCCTTGTTGCTGATCTTTGGAGGATGATTGATAGCATGTGAATTGTTCCTAGTTTCTTGGAAATAAATGTTAACATGTTTTAGGTCCTCTCTATCTCTTAGGTTGGAAAAAACTCACCACAAATATGTTTTGGCGATTGGTTTGATGAGACCTATGCTTGTCCTCTATTCTAGATGATGTAATTGATTTTTACAATTTGAAGAAGATGGCATGTTTAGAAGATTAAGTTGATGATTGAATATGTGAGTGAGTGTGAGTAGATAAATTTGCGTGTTGTTCCTACATGATTATATCAATTACAGAGATAAATTGTAACTAAGTTAGTGTGTGGTGAATACCGTGGGGTTGGTCACTTGAGACAGAGTTTCAAGGATAACTTAAAATTTGGTTATTGCCAAAATTAGTATTGTTGAAGGCCTACTTTTTTCTAATTTAAATATTCATTGTATTTTGGTAATTGACACTCATCCGGTTTAGTTGTGTTGTCATTGATGGCAACACACACCATTTTTGGTTGGTCACTTAATTGGTACCCACCAATATTCATTGTTTGGCAACTGACATTCAAGTCATCCGATACACAAGGACTTGACATCAATAGACAAGGAAAAATGACAATCTAGGAACTTGTATATGAGGCCAACATAGGAGATTGATCCGACAGGTCTACACGACATCGATCAGTGGCATCAGTCACAAGTTCAATGCATTCATTTTTATCTAGGATGACATGTAAATAAATTGCAATATCATTGTAAGCCGACATAAGGCATTTATGTTTGTGTTTGGGAAGGGTATTAAGTCAATCCGGTTAGGTTATTTTGGTAACTAAAAGGAATATAGTGATGTGATAGTATGTGAACGATCTTGATCGAAAAAATGCGAAAGTAACTTTCTGTAATCTATCTTGGATATTGGTTTAGAGGTTTAGGAAGCGAAGCAAGATACCGGTAAGGGAGGACATCGTGAAAACTGGTACAAACTATGCTTTAACTGGAACACATCCAGCATAGCAGATGCATTTTCAGAGTTCAGAATTTTGTTTGTAACTCCATATTTGGTGTTTGTAGTCAGTGAGGCTCCTTTTGTGATGAGAAGTGTGCTCTAGGCTGTTGGTATTCCTGCATGTGCAGGCCCCTATTGTAATATTTATTCATTTGGCCAGTGGATAGATATTGTGGGCCACCAATCCCACTATTGTTTTTTCTCTGTGAGGTTTTCCATGTATAAATCTCTATGTTATGGTGTATGCTCTCATGGTTGCTTCATTTCTATTTGTTGTTATATTCTTTTATGATTACCAGTTACTGAAATATTTTGTTAATAAGGTTAAAATTTATCATGCCAGTAGAACATTTATTCACTCCCCCTCTCAGTGTTCTTGGATTCCAACAATTGGTATTAGAGCCTGGTGCCTTAGAATAAGTTTAACAACTTGAGGAAGATCTTGGATCCAAAATCCATGGAGATGAGTATGGAGACACAACTAGAAGTAGCACTTGAGGATTATGATGCTGAAAGGATGAAGAACTTGAAGTTGCAAGATGAATTGAACTTTGCAAAGGAATTCATTCTTATCCTACATGAGAGGCTGTCATCTGTTCAAGCTAGAAGGAAGCAACTTTTGCAAAATCAAGATAATAAAGTGAAGGATTCCCTTAAGGAACAATGTCAGAAGTTGAGTCAGGAGAATGGTGCGATTAAGAATGAAATGCAAGCCCTAACTATGAGGATGTGCAAGGAGATTGAAGACCAAAAGAATAATGAAGAAAATCTTGGAAAATCTCTGAAAGACAGATTTGAGGAATGCATTAGGCTGGCGCATGAGAATGATATGTTGAGAACTGAATTGGTGCAATCCCAAAATAATGAGTAAGAGTTGGAAAGATTGATAACAGTCCTAAGGGGAGATTTGGATACTGCAAATGAATACAAAGATAGATTTAAGGCCAGTTCTGCAAAACTTGATGAGCTATTGAAGGATCAAAGGCACAAGGGAGACACTAGAGGTCTTGGATTTGAGCATGGAGAAAGCTCTGGTACTGCAAATGCAAATGAGACAACCGGCTAGGAGAATCCACTTGTCAACCAAAATTATAATACACTGTTAAGGCAACCCAATGCACATAAATTAAATGGTAGATGCTTTGTTTGCAATAAATTTGGTCATATGGCAAGACATTGCAAAAATAGAGCAAATTAGGATAACAATGGAGTTCCCGACCAATGTTCAAATTGTAAGAAGTATGGTCATAGGATATAATATTGTAGAATGAATGTGAAATATCATGCATGTGGAAATTTTGGATATATGGATAATCAATGCAAGTCAAGGAATGATCAAGGATACAACAAAGCAATTCAGAAAAATAATGTCACTTGCTATGCATGCAACAAAATAGGACATATTGCTAAATTCTATAGAAGAAAGAACAATCCGGTAGGAAATGATGAGAAAGGAAAACAAAAGGTTGAAGATATCCGAAAGGAGGAGGAGAAGACATGGGTTAGGAAATCTGAAGATCAATCGACAAAGACAATCAACCTGGTCACTCAACCGGTAGAATAAAATGTTCCTGCATCGATAAGAAACTCATCCAGTAACTAAGGCATTAGCCTTAGGGGGAGGCAAATTAATGATGAATCTTGCATTACCCCTAGTAGTGGTCTAGAAGCTTGTTTCAAATCTTGGAGAAGTCAGTTTGAAGATTTTCTGGTACTGAGATTATAGATTTTGTATTTGGTATGATATGCCGACATGCATTAATGTCAATAAAAAATTAGGGTTTTTGCAGAGTAAAAGGAAAATGTGTTCATTTTCAATCACATAGAATTCAGAGTGAAATAGAGCGAGTTCAAGGCGATCAAGAGAATTCTCAAAGCGAATTCTAGTGCATTTAGAGTGAATTTTCAAGAGCTTTCACTGGTGAAGGTTGTTAGGTATTTTATCAGTTTTCAAGCTATCTTTTGTTTGCAATGGATTTCAAATCAACCTCCACCCCGGCAGGTGTGGCTACCCCTATTGTTGTTGACATCAAGGATCGTCCATGCCCTATTTTCAAGCAATGCTCTCAGATTGTGAAGGTCAATGATTCAGTTGACATATTTTCTAGGGTTTCTGATGGAGTCTTGTATGTTGAGGATATTCGTGCATATATCCACTACACTCTAGAGGATTTAGGAGCTGCTAAGATAAAAACAATGTACATGACAAATCTGTTGGATAGAAGGGGATCAATGAAACCAGAATTCCAAATTCTAAAGGATCAGGGTTACATAGACATTTTGGAGATGCCAAAATTTGAAGATGATATGCTTTGGTATGTGTTGAGTTGAGTCCACGGGGTATTCATATGGCTTGACCGACCTTACAAGATCACTGAGGAGGCTATTCGTGCAATCACCGATTTGCCCCAAACTGGTTAGATTCCGCAAAAGAAGATATCTAATAATAAGGTGGAGAAGTTAACTGGTGCAACATCTAACAACCAGTCAATGAGGATTAGCACTATTAGAGACAAAGTTGTTCAATTTGCAAGCATGATCATCGGTTACAAGGTAACCCAATCAAACCGGTTGAACTCTGTTTCTAGTTCATGCATTTACTGTGCTCACAAGATGGTCAAAGAAAATTAAAAGTATGACCTCTGTCAATGGATGTGTGATGAGTTAATTATAAACGTAGGGAAGATTAAGGGTGAGAAGAAAGGTGTTTTTCAGTATGGCAACCTTGTGGTCTACTTGATGCTTTTCTTTCTGAATGAGTTGCTAGGATCTGGTAAAACACAATGGGAATTAGATATGTTGGTAGGAAAACAAATTAAATAATCTATAAGAGGTTTGGGATAGGAAAAGGAGAAAGAATCCATTCTATGGGGTTATTTCAAATCATTTAAGAAAACAATGAGGCAGAGAGAAAGAGTTCCAAAGTATATAGTTGACAAATGCTCAACTGAAATCTAATTTATGGTGAAGAAGGATGAAACACTGATGGTAGTAGTGCAACCATGAAATATCTGGATCAAAGAGATGGGCTATGAGGTAGATGTTGAGATCTTGGACTTATTTGGCAAGATGCTTATTGATGTTCTGGTAGATGAACAGGAGAAAACCTTTGGGACAACAAAGCAGAAGGAATCCGAAGTTCAGATAGGATTCAACAAGAAGAAAAGGGAAGGAAAGATCAAGAAGGTTGGGGAAGTTGTAAAAAAGATGTCTTCTGAAATCAAACAAATTATTGGACTAGCTAAATGATCTTTTCTAACAGTAGTGCAGGCCTCACTGACATCAACAACCGACAAGGGTGTAGTAAAGAGGAAGAAACTAGAGATTATATTTCCCCTATTAGATCCAGTTTTGATACTGATGATGAGTCCCCATAGATTCCCAAGACTTTCGTTAGGATACCAAGGAAGAAGTCTGAGGAAGTAAAGAAGAAGAGAGTGAAGGTCACCCCTCCAACACCCCCAAAGGAAATTTTGAAGGAGAGGAAGCCCACCGAGAAGAGGAAACTGGTTAAGGAGTCTACTTCTACTCCCGACAAGAAGAAGAAATTAGATGCAGATATAGCTCTCGAATCTGGTAAGAGTATTGAAGTCATTTCTCCTCTCTCAGTTGTTGAGTTGATTGATCAAATAGCTAAAGATGGAATTTTGAGTAATATTCAACATTATTATGTACATATGGATGATAAGGAGCAAATGAAAATTGAGGACGTAGTTTTGTTATACTTAGATATATACAAGAAAACATTAATAGAGATAGAAAGGAAAATACCAAAAGATTTGTATAATAAATTAGATGCTATAAGTTTATCTGCAGTTGAAGAGGATAGACATATAAAGATACAAGAGTTGTTAACTGTTTGTGGAGCCCTAACTAATGAGGAGATGCAACAGTGTCTAGAGTTTGCAAATAGAAAATTTTTCCGGAGTAAACACCGGCATGTGAGTCTCATGGTAGGTAGAGTAAATGAGATAGTTAAGGAGATGCATGAGGCTTGGGTAAAATTCTTTGTAGATAAACCTGAATTCTTTAGATCACCGAAAGTCCCTCAAAAGTCTAACACTCTAGACATCTCGAAAGATGATAAGGGGAAAGGTATATTAGGCATGGATCCACTGATTTTTGAACAAAAACTAACAAAGGATATTCCTCTAGTAGAACCATTTGTACAAAATGTAGAGAAACATGTAGATAGTATTGAAACTGTACAAGATAAGCAAGGTTCATCAGAACATAACATTCCAGATATAGAGGTTATTGATGTGGATACAAAAAATAAATAGGTTGAGGATATTGAACCTCTAACATAAAATGTGCATACTGAAGAGGTTAAGGTTGAACAGGTTACTATACCAAGTGGTGAAGCCACCAGTGCAAGTCATAAGGTTGAATCCTTCAGGAAGATTTTGGATAGTAATTCATTGTTGGCACTTGAATCAATCTGTCAAGTTGATTTTGCATTGAGGAATATTGAGCAACTGAGTAGTTTTGAATTGATGTATGTTGCAACTCAGAAGTTAAGGAAGGAAGGGACTGAAGACAAGAATGTTGTTGAGCAGGCCATTCCTATTTTGCAACAACTTGCCCCATAATATAAGGTAGATCAAATTGGAAGCCCATTCGGCAAATTGAAAGGTTTGATAGAGCATATTTCCAAAGAGTTTAAAACTCTTCAACAAATTTCAAACTGATCGTTAGTAGAGAGGTACAATGCAACACAAAAGGTCACCTATGGCAATATGCTCACATCAGACAAGGATAAGATGGTGGTGGAAATAACAAAGATTGATGAGGCTCTCAATCAGTGTAGTTGTATATATAGGTCTTGTACCAACATTGACAAACTTACAACTAACCTGGAGGTGAAAATAAAGCAACAAAGACCTAGTTTGAATATCTGGCTAACAATTTTGATGGTACTTAGACACTAACTAGTATCATTGATGGTCAAATTTTAATAATAGAGTCTGATATTTATGCATTAGAGAAGGATATGGATAGGCTAATCCAACATGCAAGGGAATTAAGAGGGTTGGTGATTCCCCGGTTGAACACTCTATTACTTCAAAAGAGGGAAAGCATAGAGTTAATGGATAAACCTACTCTTGCAAACCTATCAGAAGAAGAAATTCATGCATACATTCTTAATGGGTTTGTATCTACTTTGAGAATATTGAAAACGGGTTGGGATACTTACGTAGGATTTTTGAAAGGTTCTTACTCGGATATATTTAAGTACATCTAGATCTGGTAATCACAATTTTTCTCTCATTCTTTCATTCATTTGCCCCGATTTGGTCATTGATGTCAAAGGGGGAGAGGTTGATGTGAAAAATGAGTGGGACATTAGAAGTAATGTATAGCTCAGGGGGAGAAGTCTTCCAACAGTTTTGATCATCAGTTTTGGGAGGAACCAGAACAACACTTCAACGATCCATTTTTGACATGAGTGTCGCCATCAATGCCAAAGGGGGAGATTGTTGGCAATGACACTCATCTGGTTTAGTTGTGTTGTTATTGATAGCAACACACACCATTTTCGATCGGACACTTAACCAGTACTCACCAATATTCATTGTTTGGCAACCGACATTCAAGTCATCCAACACACACAAGGACCCAACATCGGGAGACAAGGGAAACCATCAATCTAGGAATCAGTATATGAGGTCGACATAGGAGATTGATCTGATAGGTCTAAATGGCAGCAATTAGTGACATTAGTCACAAGTTCAATGCATTCATTTTTGTCTAGGACAACATGTAAATAAATTGTAATATCATTGTAAGTTGACATAAGGCATTTATGTTTGTGTTTGGGAAGGGTATTTAAGTTAGTTTGATTAGATTATTTTGGTAACTAAAATGAATATAGTGATGTGATATTGTGCGAATGATCTTGATTGACATAATGTGAATGTAATATTCTGTAGTCAGTATTGGATATTGGTTTAGAGGTTTGGGAAGAGAAGCAAGATACCGGTAAGGGAGGACATAGTGAAAACCGGTACAGATTGTTCTTTAACCGGAACTCATCCAGGATAGCAGATGCACTTTCAGAGTTTAGAAATTTGTTTGTAACTCCATATTTGGTGTTTGTAGTTAGTGAAGCTAGTTTTGTGATGAACATCATGCTCTAGGCTATTGTCCTTCCTGCATGTGCATACCGCTATTGTAATATATATTCATTTGTCTGGTGGATAGATATTGTGGGTCATCAATCCCACCGTGGTTTTTCCTCTTTGAGGTTTTCCACGTATAAATCTTTGTGTTATTGTGTGTGCTCTTGTGGTTTCTTCATTTCTATTTGCTGTTATATTCTTTTATGAGTACCGATTACTAAAATATTTTGTTAATAAGGTTAAAATTGATCATGCCGGTAGAACACTAATTCACCACCCCTCTAAGTGTTCTTGGATTACAACACTCTAGAGAAGTTATATTTACATTGTATCTTTTTATCTTGCTCTAGGGTTGTCTACTCTAGCTTGCAAGTCCTTCAAGGAGTAATGCACTTCCTTGGCATGAGCTTCAAACTATATTATAATCATTTCATATTTTGTGAGTTGACTGTCACCATGGTTTTTTCTTGTTTGGGTTTTCCATGTAAATCTGGTGTTCTCATGTGCATGGTGTTTCATTGTTATATCTTTTATTCCTATTGATAAGAATAAGGTTAAAGAGTTTTTGGATCAAGAAAAAAAGTTTAACTAATAGGTCCTGAATTATTCACTCACCCTCTTAGTCTTAAGGTGTTTTCAACAAATACTTCACATCTTTGGTAGGAGGGGGTATTTATAGTGCTTCTGTGTCATTAATTTTTTTTTATACCTCATAGACTGTCCATATCACCCATTTTCATCATCAAGTTGAGTAGTGTTGACTCCTAGATATGTTTCATTGGTGTCAGTCTCTTGAGTGTTTTGTAAGTCTTGTAAGGGGTATTTTAGGGTGGGGATTGGTAGTTAATTATGTGGTCTTTTGAGAGAATATGGTCACTGTTTTGTACTTGATTGTAGTACCCCTACCCTAATCAATCTCTAATCTTGGTTTAATCTTGGTTAGTGTATCTTAATATAATGTTATAGTCAGATGTTGATTTAACACATAGCTGTTGATGTGGTTTTCACACTAGTTGTATGCAAGTTATTCAGTGTTCCTATTTTGTGGTATTAATATCGGGCTAACGCTTTCATTAAATTTTATATATGTATGCATGTATGACTCTTGGTTGCAGGAAATTTCAGGTACAACGCCGCATGAGTGCGAGGTTCGTCTTCACCTGGATGTGCAGGTTTGAGTGTACCTCTTTAATCCTTAGAGTTGGATTAGGTGGTCATAAGACCCTAGTTGACCTTCGTCGTGCTCAAGTGAGCATCGTCAGTCGTCGTCGGTGTTCCCTTTGTGTTTGGGTTTGCGAGTCGTCTGTTTGGTTGACCTTCTCGATTTGCGTGCTTGGTGTGCATGGTTAAATTGATTATTAGTCCTTAGTAATTATTTTGATTAAATATGTATTTGTGCATTAGAGATAAATGGACTAAAGTAATCGGATATGTCGTTATGCGATTTTCGTGGATATTGGATTGCTCGTTTTAAATTGGGAGTAAGTTCGATTAAGTGACTGATTTTGAATTGAAAGGCAAGTTTAATTTGTTGTATAGTTAGAAAAGGATTAATTTTGAGAATTATTTGTAAATAAGAATTTTAATTCCAAAAATGGAATTTTGGGTCAACTCTTCCATATAACCCAAAATTTGGGGAAAATGGATAATTTTGGAAAATTTTTGGTTGGAAAAGATTTTGGAGATGAAATTTGGGGGTTTTGGAGGGAGAAGGAGGATTTGGGAGCTGGAGATTGGGGTTCTTCGGCAGATCTTGCCAAGAATACGAGATCAGGTAGGATCTGTTTATCCATTTGGTTTTTAAAAAAATATATGTGTATTTCCATTCTTTTGAAATGGAATTTTAGTTTTAATCTTGGATTTGTGGGTTAAGATCTTTGCCTATGTCTGGTGTTCTTGCTAGCATAGCTGATTCGTTGTGTTCAAATGGCTCTTTTTAATCCATTAAAAATCTTCGTTGGAGAATGATTTGGGGGTTGTGAAACCCTACCATTCTGGAATTTTTATTGTAAGTCTCCTTAGGAGACTGTGTTTTTCTTAATTCTTATGGGGTTTGCTGTTCTAAGAGGAAATGTTTTAAAACCCATATCTCCAAGTTTAGGAAAATGGATTTCTTGTATGTGAATCGAAATATGGAATTTCGAACCAATTCATTGTTATTCTGGTTTTAACAAAATAAAACGAACTGTGGTTAAAAAGAAAAAAAAAAAAGAAAAACGTTTTTGTTATTATCGAACTGGGCGAGTTTTTTTTAATAAAAACGAAACTGTTGTTTGGGGTTGGAGGCCGGGGAGCGGAGCTCCACCCACTCCTCCTCCCCTCACCTGCTCGCCCCATTACCTTTGCTTGTAGTCTGCAGCAGCCGCGGCCCACGATGGTGGCCACAGGGACTGCGGTGGCCGCAGGGCGCCGCGGGACCTGCGGGCACCACCGTGGCGCCGCCCGCGAGCTCTCTCCGCCTGTAGCTAGGGCTTGGGCGCCCAGCCTTCCCAGTTGGGAGGTGGGCCCCGCCCTCGCCTCTTGTTTTAAAATGCATTTTTTTTAAAAGAAAAGAACATATTTTTTTAAATGGTTTTTTTTTTTAATGTATTTTTTTTAGTACTAAAAAAAAATGCATATGATATTAATATCATTTTCATGAAAGTTATTTTCAATGTTAAGTTTTATTTAGTTTCTTAATTATGATTAAGGTAGCATTAATCTTGATAAATGTTAATTGGATATTGATTTATTTTATAATGGAGTTTATAGGTGAATTAATTATTCAATCTCATTTCATGACTTATGCTCTCTTTCTGATTAAGTTCTAAAACTGTTATTTCGCAATTGAATATTGTTGTTTATATTCTTATTGATCTTGGATTAATAAATCTAGATCTTACCTTCTAGTTGATTAGAGCATTTGGCTAATTAAGGTAGTATTGTTTAAAAACAAAATAGAGAATAATATGTTATTGGAAAATCGTTGAAATACGATGTAATTACTAATTGATGATGTTAAATATTATCGTAGAACATATCATTTGGGTAATTGAGAAGTAAGTGAAATATTTATCGTTGGGTATTTGAATTTAAACGATATGCTTTTGGAAATGATTATCTTCTTTTAGACGCTCTTTTTATAATTATATTTCCGTGATCCGTATAATGCATCTGGGCGTGAAAATATGAAACTGTAGACGTTGGTTTTGAACCAGTATGTTAATGATGTTTTGTTGGAGATTAAATACCTTGTTTAATAGATTAATGGTTGTCTGAGTTTTATTAATACGAATTTGGTTTAAAAACTCTTTATGGCTTTATATGTCTGTTCGATGCTTTTAACCTTCAAGAGTTAGAAAACCAAGAACAACCTATTCCTAGATGAGATAGATAACTGTAATCTGATTTAGATCTTGTAGAAAACTTGATCGACATTTAATGTCTAGATTAATTTGGAGAAAGATTGTATCTATTGAATGTTGCCTTTGCGAGTTTAATTTCTGTATTCCCTTTTAAATTATGATATGGCAAGAGTGCTTTGTTTGATAGGTCCCTGTCGTATGGGTTGATTTGGGGTACCTATTTCAGTCCTCGATTCCGAGTTGACTGTTGTATTGTGGTAGTGTCGTTGTTGATCATATCCTCTTTGTGTGAGTCGAATGTTGATTTGTGGTTGACCGTTGTTGGTCAGGTCTCTAGTCAGAGTACCGTTACTAAGTGATCATCTTTGAGTCGTGTTTAACCAGATGGTTGTTTCTCTCTTCTTGAACTCCGTTCGTCTGACCATGTGTATTCCTTGGGTTTTGAGTTTGTTTGAGTTTGGTCTAGTGTCGTATGGGAAAGTGGCTTTCGATTGGGGGCCGCGCCCAAAGTGGCTACTGGGTAACCCGTCGAAAGTGAGTCTAATAAGTGATAACCTAAGTAGATTAGAATGTAATCTCTAAGTAAGATAAATGTGCCTCACACATGGGACGAGTGCTATCATAGACTCGACATGCTGTGAGAAGGCCTGAAATGGCAAACCATCATCCTTGTCTTCACGAGAGGATGTGTGGGTCCACATGAGGCTTGGATGGGCTGGAAGCTCGGATTAGGTTGCCAGGGTAACCCAATGTATTGGGCTGGGACCTATGAAGACTTGCCATGGTAACCATACCAGGTTGTGTGATGACACTTGTCCCTACGTTCGCTAGTGTGTTGTCGTTTTGTCCTATTAGGAGTACCTTGTGGGTCATCCTTTTTGTCTCTGCCCTTGTGAGTATCGATTTCATGTTAGACCTTGGGAGGTGATGGCTCAGTTTTGTGGATGCTCTTCTGGACTTATGTTTTTAGCTTTGATTATGTTCAGCTGGATCCTGTTCTCTTTAAGGATCGTTTATGTATTAATTGACCGATGCAGTCGCTTGTATATTGTTTATGTTTCGCCTTGATGGCCGGATTGTAATGGTGTAACCTCTTGTACTCTTAACCTTATTATTTATCAGAGGGGTCTTGCAGTTGAGCAGACCCGGAGATGTAGCCCTTTAGGGGTGAACTCCGAGATCATTATGGTGTTATGTGATGTATTCTCTTATGTTTCCTTTATTCAGCTTTATCATGTATGATTAGCTTATGTTAGAATGGTTAAGTGAATAAATGGAATTAACTTTAAATGCTTATATTCAGTCCTTTCTTGAATGCCATGTTGATCGAATGCATAAGTGGTTTAGATGAGATTTATCATAGATGCATGTAGGTAATCGTCTTTTAAAATGAAATAAGTTGGAATATGAAAGAATGAACTTAGAGTAATGGAATCTATTCAGTTGTGGTTAGGAAATTAAGTATGCTGAATAGACCTCTTATGTTTATGATGGAATTCTAGTGTGTTAGAATATTAAATGTATGGCTTGTAGTTTTAAATGAAAGGCTTGAATGAAGTTTATGATTAGATCTTAATGCATGAATCCTTGTTGTGATTTATATTTCCATCTTGTGAAAGAAATTATCCTGATTAAGAATTATCTCGTTGTTAGATTAGTAGCTTATTGGATTAATTGTGTGAGTTAAGTGAATTGTGAAATTTAAGTAATCTCGTTGGGAAACTCTTTAGGTGTGAGTTGATGTCTTCCGCTATGTAATCTGAGTCTTTGTTATGTTGTTGTATCTTAATGTGGTGTAATGTTAAAATAAAATAAAATTATTGCACCTTATTCTTGTGTTTGGCTTAATCCCTTCGGGGTTTCCTGGCGGGGCATTACATTTGGTATCAGAGCCCATGTTGCAAACATTGGGATCTTTGGTGTCGCGTGTGCCCTCTATTTGTGTGATGTGTATCGACCTTATGTGTATGCTTGTCCTCCTTTGGCATGTGAGTGATTGAGCAGACCTTAACTGGTGTGTAACGTGTGTGTTCACACCTTGTTTTCGCCTTCTTGATGTTGGTGTTTGAGTGTTTATATGTGCGTTGTTTGCTTATTGATGTCTTGGTCTACGATTACTCTTATTTGGAAAGAGAGTCATATGTACCTTCCCTTATTGAGTGTTGTACTCTTTAGACTAATCCGTTTGGGTTGGTCCGTGCTTGTCTTGAATCTGAAAGTGCGAATTGTGTTTGTTTAAAGATTTTGATCTAGCTTAGTGTTGTCCACTTGAAGGACTAGTATGGCAATTATTGTATTCTTATTTTGTAGAAAATTAAATGATTATCTCCATTCCTCTCTTTCTCTCTCTTTCTAGAAATTAAAATGATTAGGATATGTGTAATTATCTTTGATTCAAGTTTTCTTGTTGCGAGAGAGAAAAGGGTGTGACTTCTTGAACCCTTGTGTGAGCCTTATGTCGCTTATATTTTTATATTATTAAAGGGCTATGGGTTTAAAAATTTATTTTGGGTGAATGGGAGAAAACTGTATGTGTATGTTTAAAGAATTCTCAATGTGTATTTTGTAGGAGTAGCATGATTAAAATTCTACCTTAGTAAGGTGCATTGCTATGCAAATAGTTGAATTATGTGAAATTGCTTGGTTGGTAGAAGAAGTATTAAAAAGAGCATGTTATTGTAGCTTCGAGAGAGTATTAATGTGTTCTCCGAAAGATTGTCTTATGTGTTTCATTAAACCAGTTTGATTGAAGATTTATTTTAGCAAATGCTCCATTGAACTCGCTTTTGGGTATATGTAATTACCTTAATGTGTTTAGGAAGTGCGAAATAAAAAATAAAAAAAAAAGCTTGTTTGATGTGCATGCATTTATATGTTTTATTTGGGTGATAGCTCCTTGCTTATCTTTGATCGTAATGTGACCTTCTCTAATAGGTTGCAGATTATGACATGTGTCTATATTGTATATTATATGTGAGTGTTCTTAAGAGGTCTTGCATTATCGAAAAGATTGCCTGTCTTGATCTCTGCTTTGTTTGGAAAACTAGAACCTCCTGTTGCAACCATAATAATTGGAAATGTTCTTTTGTTAGGCTGATTGTCATCCTTCTAACGGTAGCGAAATGAAAACCGTGTAATTATAATGATAGGCGTATAGTGAGAAATTTTATATTATAGTGTGATCTTGTTGATCTTGTGTCTTCGCAGGAAATAGTTGGTTATCAAACTCTCTTTCCCTTCTCCTTGCCTAATCCTAAGATTTTTAGAAATGGTATTAAAGAGTGCTTTGATTTAAATAGAATGCTTATAAAACATGTGAAATTGTATATTGCATTTTGGCTTCATAGTGATAGATGAAAGTCCTCTTTGGGAAAAGAATTTGCTTAGCTAGTAATTTAGTTACGGATGCTTAGTAAGATTTGAGAAAGATATAGGAATGATGTTATTTCCTTATGTAATTGTGAATTGTTTATAATTTCAGTACTTGTATCTAGAGTAAACTTGATTCAGTTATTTATGTAGAAAGCATAATTAAAATCTTCCTTGTATAGATGTTAGCGTACTGAAAAGTACTCCCCGTAAATGTGACTAAACCAGTACTGGTGTATTTGTGTGTATTGTAAGAAACCAGTGCTTATTATATGTGCCCATGGGTTGGTGAAGTAATCAACCATGGAGGATATGTTGTTTATGAGTATGGGAAACCATACTGTTTATGTGATGTTGCTTATTTGTTTCCCTGCTGAGAACCAAACCTCGGGTTGTGGGTAACTCAGTATGTTAAGGGGTAGTATTCGAAGTAACCGTTCCTTGAATAGTATGGATTGGCGTACGAGTAATGTCGGCGCGAAGCGACTTTAGCTTCTCTACTTCGAGGAATGATATAGTTGTACTACTAAACTGTATCAAGGTGTACTCAATACTTTCCCTTTGATGAAACTAGTTATAGGTTTATATGTGATAGCCTATTCCTCTCCCTTATTTGAGCAGATGGATGGTGATTTTTGTGTATAGTGATGGTGTGATTTGGAGGATCCTTTGCCTTGTCTTCACGAAAGGTAGGTTTATTCACATGTGCTGCCAGTTAGTATGTGTTGGTGGGCATGTGGGTGGACCCTAGTCATGTATACCTCTGACTTACGGCGAGTATCCTTCTAGATACGTCGCTATGCGAGATGTGACTTGCGCGTGCTTTTTCTGCGAGGTACACTACCATGCGGGATACGTCCATTGTGTGTTTTCTCCACTTGGGGTATTGCCATGCCACGTGATGATGTGATGCGGGGTGATGTCGAGGTGCACACCGCCATGCCATGTGGGTAGTGTGACTATGTCGCACCACATGATGAGCTACTGCAATAGCTAGTCAGTTGTTCCTTCCTTCCTCATTGGTGGCTAGATGTTAGTCACACAGTGATGTAATGTGCAGTTGTGATATTCTTATTATTTCTTTGGGGATCAGCAATTTATTTTTACTTTGACTTTGAAGGTTTAGCCACGATCTTGTGATCTTTTGCACTTTTGATTTGGTGTTGAAATTCTGGATTATTTTCTTGCCTTACTGTTGGGATTGATGATTATTTATCTTTATTCATCTGTACTTTGGTGGCTAAACTGGTTTATCCTTATTGTTTTCGGATGCTGGTCTTGTGTCGAGATGTGAAATTCCTCTCCAAGGACGTATGATACGGATTTGGTAGAGTGTGTGCGAGGAAGTTGATATAGGGAACCGTGAGGATGGGGGTATGTGAGGCTGTGTTGCAGCTAGTATCCACTACCTACCTTTGTGTGGTGACTATCTCTTGGAGGCTAACCACCTTGCTCAACAAGGGATATTCACAAAGGTCTTGTATGGAAGGTAGCACCGCTATGGTGTGCCTAGCACCATCGAGCCTTTGAGTGAGATATTGGATATTTATGATCATATTGTTGTTCTGAGATCAGGCATAGAGATGCTGATCATGCATGTTATCTTTGACCGAGCATTAGACATGCTCACATGTGGCCTTTTAAATTATGCATTCCAGTTATGTGGATGGTTATTATTTGTATCATGGAGTAAATTGTGTTAGCTTGTCACTATGTTATGGGACATAGTCATTGGAAAGGTTTTCTTATGCCTGGCAAGTGTAATCAATTGAGTTAATTTTGTTGCTCTTATTTCATGAAAGATAATCTGGCTGTAGAAATTGATATTTTAAGCTAGTTCTATGTTATAAATTTTATGATTAAGATGGATTGGTAAAGGAAATTGATCATGATGGCATGTTTTCTGGTCATTTTTGGTAGATGATTATGGTAATTGTTGTTTACCTCTTTGTAATGCTTTAATTTGGTGTAATGAAAGGAAGAAAATTCTTGTTTTTTTGCTATGATTGTGGATAATTCCTAGAATATTTTTAAGGAATGTATGGATTTAGATGTATCTTGCCAATGGATAATGGCGTTTGTAAAGGATTTTGCAATAATATTTCATTTATTTATGGAAAGATTTCTATGTGCAATTTGACCTTTGTTGAATGAGTTTCAGGGCTGATGCGTACGACATGTTCTTCATCTAGCCTTATGACTTCCAGGAGTAAGTCGGAACCTAGGGGGGGGGAGAATGTAGTACCCCTACCCTAATCAATCTCTAATCTTGGTTTAATCTTGGTTAGTGTATCTTAATATAATGTTATAGTCAGATGTTGATTTAACGCATAGCTGTTGATGCGGTTTTCACACTAGTTGTATGCAAGTTATTCAGTGTTCCTATTTCGTGGTATTAATATCGGGCTAACACTTTCATTAAATTTTATATATGTATGCATGTATGACTCTTGGTTGCAGGAAATTTCAGGTACAACGCCGCATGAGTGCGAGGTTCATCTTCACCTGGATGTGCAGGTTTGAGTGTACCTCTTTAATCCTTAGAGTTGGATTAGGTGGTCGTAAGACCCTAGTTGACCTTCGTTGTGCTCAAGTGAGCATCGTCAGTCGTCGTCGGTGTTCCCTTTGTGTTTGGGTTTGCGAGTCGTCTGTTTGGTTGACCTTCTCGGTTTGCGTGCTTGGTGTGCATGGTTAAATTGATTATTAGTCCTTAGTAATTATTTTGATTAAATATGTATTTGTACATTAGAGGTAAATGGACTAAAGTAATTGGATATGTCGTTATGCGATTTTCGTGGATATTGGATTGCTCGTTTTAAATTGGGAGTAAGTTCGATTAAGTGACTGATTTTGAATTGAAAGGCAAGTTTAATTTGTTGTATAGTTAGAAAAGGATTAATTTTGAGAATTATTTGTAAATAAGAATTTTAATTCCAAAAATGGAATTTTGGGTCAACTCTTCCATATAACCCAAAATTTGGGGAAAATGGGAAAATGGATAATTTTGGAAATTTTTTGGTTGGAAAAGATTTTGGAGATGAAATTTGGGGGTTTTGGAGGGAGAAGGAGGATTTGGGAGCTGGAGATTGGGGTTCTTCGGCAAATCTTGCCAGGAATGCGAGATCAGGTAGGATCTGTTTATCCATTTGGTTTTTAAAAAAATATATGTGTATTTCCATTCTTTTGAAATGGAATTTTAGTTTTAATCTTGGATTTGTGGGTTAAGATCTTTGCCTATGTCTGGTGTTCTTGCTAGCATAGCTGATTCATTGTGTTCAAATGGCTCTTTTTAATCCATTAAAAATCTTCGTTGGAGAATGATTTGGGGGTTGTGAAACCCTACCATTCTGGAATTTTTATTGTAAGTCTCCTTAGGAGACTGTGTTTTTCTTAATTCTTATGGGGTTTGCTGTTCTAAGAGGAAATGTTTTAAAACCCATATCTCCAAGTTTAGGAAAATGGATTTCTTGTCTGTGAATCGAAATATGGAATTTCGAACCAATTCATTGTTATTCTGGTTTTAACAAAATAAAATGAACTGTGGTTAAAAAGAAAAAAAAAAAGAAAAACGTTTTTGTTATTATCGAACTGGGCGAGTTTTTTTTAATAAAAACGAAACTGTTGTTTGGGGTTGGAGGGCGGGGAGCGGAGCTCCACCCGCTCCTCCTCCCCTCCCCTGCTCACCCCATTACCTTTGCTTGCAGTCCGTAGCGGCCGTGGCCCACGATGGTGGCCGCAGGGACCGCGGTGGCCGCAGGGTGCCGCGGGACCTGCGGGCACCACCGTGGCGCCGCCCGCGAGCTCTCTCCGCCTATGGCTAGGGCTTGGGCGCCCAACCTTCCCAGTTGGGAGGTGGGCCCCGCCCTCGCCTCTTGTTTTAAAATGCATTTTTTTTAAAAAGAAAAGAACATAGTTTTTTAAATGGTTTTTTTTTTTAATGTATTTTTTTTTAGTACTAAAAAAAAATGCATATGATATTAATATCATTTTAATGAAAGTTATTTTCAATGATAAGTTTTATTTAGTTTCTTAATTATGATTAAGGTAGCATTAATCTTGATAAATGTTAATTGGATATTGATTTATTTTATAATGGAGTTTATAGGTGAATTAATTATTCAATCTCATTTCATGACTTATGCTCTCTTTCTGATTAAGTTCTAAAACTGTTATTTCGCAATTGAATATTGTTGTTTATATTCTTATTGATCTTGGATTAATAAATCTAGATCTTACCTTCTAGTTGATTAGAGCATTTGGCTAATTAAGGTAGTATTGTTTAAAAACAAAATAGAGAATAATATGTTATTGGAAAATCGTTGAAATACGATGTAATTACTAATTGATGATGTTAAATATTATCGTAGAACATATCATTTGGGTAATTGAGAAGTAAGTGAAATATTTATCGTTGGGTATTTGAATTTAAACGATATGCTTTTGGAAATGATTATCTTCTTTTAGACGCTCTTTTTATAATTATATTTCCGTGATCCGTATAATGCATCTGGGCGTGAAAATATGAAACTGTAGACGTTGGTTTTGAACCAGTATGTTAATGATGTTTTGTTGGAGATTAAATACCTTGTTTAATAGATTAATGGTTGTCTGAGTTTTATTAATATGAATTTGGTTTAAAAACTCTTTATGGCTTTATATGTCTGTTCGATGCTTTTAACCTTCAAGAGTTAGAAAACCAAGAACAACCTATTCCTAGATGAGATAGATAACTGTAATCTGATTTAGATCTTGTAGAAAACTTGATCGACATTTAATGTCTAGATTAATTTGGAGAAAGATTGTATCTATTGAATGTTGCCTTTGCGAGTTTAATTTCTGTATTCCCTTTTAAATTATGATATGGCAAGAGTGCTTTGTTTGATAGGTCCCTGTCGTATGGGTTGATTTGGGGTACCTATTTCAGTCCTCGATTCCGAGTTGACTGTTGTATTGTGGTAGTGTCGTTGTTGATCATATCCTCTTTGTGTGAGTCGAATGTTGATTTGTGGTTGACCGTTGTTGGTCAGGTCTCTAGTCAGAGTACCGTTACTAAGTGATCATCTTTGAGTCGTGTTTAACCAGATGGTTGTTTCTCTCTTCTTGAACTCCGTTCGTCTGACCATGTGTATTCCTTGGGTTTTGAGTTTGTTTGAGTTTGGTCTAGTGTCGTATGGGAAAGTGGCTTTCGATTGGGGGCCGCGCCCAAAGTGGCTACTGGGTAACCCGTCGAAAGTGAGTCTAATAAGTGATAACCTAAGTAGATTAGAATGTAATCTCTAAGTAAGATAAATGTGCCTCACACATGGGACGAGTGCTATCATAGACTCGACATGCTGTGAGAAGGCCTGAAATGGCAAACCATCATCCTTGTCTTCACGAGAGGATGTGTGGGTCCACATGAGGCTTGGATGGGCCGGAAGCTCGGATTAGGTTGCTAGGGTAACCCAATGTATGGGGCTGGGACCTATGAAGACTTGCCATGGTAACCATACCAGGTTGTGTGATGACACTTGTCCCTACGTTCGCTAGTGTGTTGTCGTTTTGTCCTATTAGGAGTACCTTGTGGGTCATCCTTTTTGTCTCTGCCCTTGTGAGTATCGGTTTCATGTTAGACCTTGGGAGGTGATGGCTCAGTTTTGTGGATGCTCTTCTGGACTTATGTTTTTAGCTTTGATTATGTTCAGCTGGATCCTGTTCTCTTTAAGGATCATTTATGTATTAATTGACCGATGCAGTCGCTTGTATATTGTTTATGTTTCGCCTTGATGGCCGGATTGTAATGGTGTAACCTCTTGTACTCTTAACCTTATTATTTATCAGAGGGGTCTTGCAGTTGAGCAGACCCGGAGATGTAGCCCTTTAGGGGTGAACTCCGAGATCATTATGGTGTTATGTGATGTATTCTCTTATGTTTCCTTTATTCAGCTTTATCATGTATGATTAGCTTATGTTAGAATGGTTAAGTGAATAAATGGAATTAACTTTAAATGCTTATATTCAGTCCTTTCTTGAATGCCATGTTGATCGAATGCATAAGTGGTTTAGATGAGATTTATCGTAGATGCATGTAGGTAATCGTCTTTTAAAATGAAATAAGTTGGAATATGAAAGAATGAACTTAGAGTAATGGAATCTATTCAGTTGTGGTTAGGAAATTAAGTATGCTGAATAGACCTCTTATGTTTATGATGGAATTCTAGTGTGTTAGAATATTAAATGTATGGCTTGTAGTTTTAAATGAAAGGCTTGAATGAAGTTTATGATTAGATCTTAATGCATGAATCCTTGTTGTGATTTATATTTCCATCTTGTGAAAGAAATTATCCTGATTAAGAATTATCTCGTTGTTAGATTAGTAGCTTATTGGATTAATTGTGTGAGTTAAGTGAATTGTGAAATTTAAGTAATCTCGTTGGGAAACTCTTTAGGTGTGAGTTGATGTCTTCCGCTATGTAATCTGAATCTTTGTTATCTTGTTGTATCTTAATGTGGTGTAACGTTAAAAAAAAATAAAATTATTGCACCTTATTCTTGTGTTTGGCTTAATCCCTTCGGGGTTTCCTGGCGGGGCATTACATTGATCATCTTTTAGATGTTGTTTCTTCTCTCTCTTTGGTTCATCATTGTTGAATTGTGCCATAATTGTTAGTCTCTCATTGGGGTTATCTTGTATATTGAATGGTGAGGTTAATTGTGTTATATCATTCTTGTTGTAGTATTCATTGCAACACTTTGGTGCACATTATAGCGCAAATATGACAAGTTAGTATCGTATCATTAGGGTTTGTTCCTTGTTAAAAAATAAATTGTTTCATCAATTTTACCTTGGTTCTTCAAATGGAGCAATATAGAGAGCTAATTATTTTCTAGGTTATTTCTATGTTATATTTAATAGTAGGACACATAACTTTAGAGGATAATATCTTAATGATTAAATTAATATCAAATTCATGGTACAATTTTTAAGGCTTAATTCATTGGACCTGCAAGGTAGTTTCAATTTTTTTGTAGTTTAATTAAATTGATAATCTTATCACATACTTTTAGAATTAAAAATAAAATAGAATTATTTTAATATTCTTGAGGAAAGACTTATCAAATCCCTTTTTATTCTTAATGTTGCATAAATTAATGAAAAATTTCTAGTTGTCATTTATGATTAATTAGAATTTATTCAAGTAGTTAAAACAATTTTGTTGTTACACGTGATTTTACAAAAAATGTATACAATATGAATAACATAAAGAGTTGTTGATGAAATAAAACATGGCTCTGCATGCGAAAAGCAGATGCAAGGCATTGCCATTTCTTTGCGAGCATCCTTTTCCACTATGTGGTATTCACAGAGGTTATGAAATTCGGTTTGCTATTGTGGCTAATCACATTGGGTCAGAGGAACTTAGCAGGGTAAAATCTCGAACCCTTGAGCAAGAAGCCTTCTTTGCAAAAACAAAGTACTCTCTGGTTGATATGGTTAGGGCTCCCCCTCCTCCGTTCAAGGGCTGGGATAGAAACTAGCATGTGGTAAGGCGCATAAATAATAAGGCAGTAGGGCAATCAAATAGCCTCACGCAAAATCCCAACCTTGGTCAGAAGGAGGGTTCTGTAAAACCTAACCGATCAAACAGTCCCTCAGCTTCCCTTCTCTTTCCTTGAAAATCCTTGGGCAAATCATCAAAAGCTATTCCCAACGGGCTGGTCATTGAAATTGATACCCAAACTCAGGTTAGGTATCAAATGCACTGCAACAATAGAATGATTTTTGCATGGTGGAAAGGCTGAGGGATTTCATCTGAACAAATTGCTAATTGGGTGGTGTCTTCTCTTAATAACCAGGTAAAAATTGACATCCTTCCTGATCATTTATTAGCTATTGAATGCGGTAATCAAAATTGAAGAAACTCCTTGCTAAACGGGGGCCTTTCAACATTCAAGGGCATAGGGTTTGATTGTTGGGGATGGCAACCCCTCTTTCACCCATCTCAATTAAATTCATGCATGGTTAATAGAGCTATTTCACTGGAAAAATTTCCTATAGAATTACGAAACAATGATTTTTTAAGAATTATAGGGAACAAAATAGGTAAATTTGTAGAAGTTAAAAAATCAGCCCTAAGCTTCTTTAACCAACTTCTAATTGTTAACATGGATATTAACATTAAAACTATAGAGCCCATAACACTAAAATGTGATAATCTATGTCTAACCCTTGAATTACCCTTCTATAATGGTCCTTTCGAAGTTAATATGCCAAGGAAGATCCCCTTTAAAAATTCTTTCCCTGAATCATTTCCCAAGTCTAGAATCATTCCAATCAGATTTGTGGAAGGAGGGGGTTTCACCCTTGAGGGCTTTAATAATATTAGGACTAATCATCCTACCATGGATCTGTGTCCTCAAAGATCCCCCGTTAAGACCTTGTGCTCTCCTTTCCAACCACTACCTTCTATTACCCCCCTATAGTTGACTCTTCTCTCAGGGACCGAGACTTGGAGGAGGGAGAAATCAGTGAGTGGCTCCCTCGAAAAGTGCAACCCGGTATGACAATTATGCCACCATCTTGCTCTCTTATCCTACTAGATAGAGAGAGTCCCTTGAGGCCACCCCTTTTTTGGATCTAACCTCCCCAGGGCCATCAGAGGAGACAAATAATCCTCTCTAGGACCTAGAAATGGCTCCTCAGTAGGATCAACCAATCTCTCAAGCCTTACGGATTAAGGCCCCTATGGAGGTAGGAGTTCATCCTCCATCTTTGATAGATGTTCCTGATACAATTGTAGAATCTAAGAGTGATCGGGTGGCTAGGGAAGTTAACATCATTGCCAAGTTTGTAGGGGAAGAAGTAGTAAATGACCTTATGGATGAATTGGTTGATGAAATCTATGATGATGAGGAATTGGAAAGACAAAGGGATCTCTTGTCAAAAATCTAGTAGATATCACCAGAGTCGACTTAGAAATAGTTGAACTCTTTATAGCATCAAATAAATTGGAAAATCATAATCCTAATACCCTAGGCATTCTCTGCTCTGATAAAAGCAAAGACTCTCCTGATTGTGCTAGAATTAGTAAGAGAAGAGGTAGGAGATCCCTCGCTAAACTAAGATTAAAGGATGGAGAAGCAAGAGGTCAGTCTAAAATATCTACTCTTTTTAATGCAGGGGAGGGGAAGTTCCTCCCCACAAAGCCATGAAAATCATAACATGGAATGTTAGGGGTTTGAATGCCCCTAACAAACAATGCATGTTAAAGCATTGCATCTCTAATTCTAAACTAGACTTAATGTTAATCCAAGAAACAAAAATGAACTCCTCTGAGATTTCCCTCTTTGAGCAAAAACTAGGTGCTAGACAACTAAAACACTCCCCTGCCATAGGCGCCTCAAGGGGTTTAGCTATCATTTGGGATTCTAGATCCCTCTCATTTACTCCTTTAGAAATTAAGCAAAATTGGATAGGAGGAGAAGTAGTAAGCTATAAAAATAACCTTAGATTCAAACTGATCAACGTTTATGGCCCTATCCAGAATAGGGATAAGGTTAAGGTATGGATGGAACTTGAGTCCTTCCTAAGAAGTTTCCCGAATGAACTAAGCATCATTGGCGGAGATTTCAATGCCATCACCAAGGTATCATACAAGAGAGGAGGAAGTAGCAAGCTCCCTCCATCAGCTGTAGATTTCAACCTTTGGATCAATAGGAATTTCCTGTTGGAAATCCAGATGGTAGTGAATGCCTTCACTTAGAACAATAGAAGATCTAGTTTCTATAACATTGCTAAGAAACTCGATAGGTTCTTTATCTATGGGGGGCTCTCGGAGCTGAATTACTCCCTGAAGGCAGAGTCTCTCCCTTTATCAAGATCTGACCATTTCCCACTCCAATTAAACTTATTATCTGACCACGACCCTAAAAAGTGCCCCTTCAAATTTGAGAGCATGTGGTTTAGAGATGACAACGTTCTAAACTTAATTGAGAATTGGTGGAGTAGCTCTGTTTTCTCAGGCTCGAAGATGTTTATTGTTGCTAGTAAGTTAAAGCTTATAAAAAGGAATCTCTTAGAGTGGAATAGGACCAATTTTGGTAACATCTTTGACAAAAAAACCCTAATAGAGAATGATCTTAATAAGGTTAACATTGAGGTACTTGAGAAGGGGATGGATGAACATCTCTTCCTTAAGGAAAAGGACCTACTCTCTAAGTATGAGAAGATACTATCTTACGAAGAGATCTTCTGGAAACAAAAATCTAGGGAGACTTGGCTGAGTGATGGGGACCGGAATACCAAGTTCTTCCACAATAATACCAAGAAAAGGAGAGGGGTCAACCGAATTTCTAAGATCATGAACTGCCAGGGATCCATCCTATCTGAACCAGATGAGGTTGCCTCTGAGGCAGTCAGGTTCTTTGAGAAAATCTTAAACAATCTTGAAGGTTCCAACCTTAGGGGCCAACTCAATATTATTAAGAATCTCCCAAAACTCATTACCGATGACCACAACCAAGTCCTATTAAAGAAATTCTTAGTGGAGGAGGTCAAATATGTCCTCTTCAAGATGAATCTGGATAAGGCTCCGGGCCCAGATGGCTTCCCCACTAGCTTTTTCCAAAAGTGCTGGGGTTTTATGGGGACAAAAATCATGGATGCCTTAGAGGGTGTGAGGAATTATGGTAAGATTCTCAAAGAGGTCAACAATACCTTCCTCGCCCTCATTCCAAAAAAAGAGGACCCAGATAGCTTTAATGAATTCAGACCAATTGCTCTCTGCAACACTCTATATAAACTCTTAACTAAAACCTTAGCAGCTAGACTCCAGAATCTCCTCCCCTTAATTATTAGCAAAGAACAAACTGGCTTCGTAGCAGATAGATCAATCTATGATGGGGTTATTATTGCCCAAGAGGCCATTCATTTGGTTCAGCTCAACAAAACCCCAAGCATGCTAATCAAATTGGACATAAGTAAAGCATATGACAAAGTTTATTGGCACTTCCTATGCAAATGCATGGAGGCCTTTGGCTTTTCCAAAACTTGGATCAACCTTATCTTTGAAAGCATATCCACCCCTAAATTCTTGGTTCTGGTTAATGGTTCTCTTGAAGGTTTCTTTAGCAGCTTGAGAGGGCTCAGGCAAGGTGATCCTATGTCCCCCTTCCTCTTCATCATCATGGCTGAAGCCCTAGGCAGATCCATCTCCATTGCCAGAGGAGGGGAGGATCCAAGGAATCCCCATCACTAGTGGCCTCCCCCCCTTCACCCACCAACAATTTGTTGATGACACAATGCTTTTTGGGCAAGGTTGCGTGGGGGAAGCTCGGGCCTTCAAAGGCATCCTCAATTCCTACATGTTAGTCTCGGGTCAAGAGGTAAATCTAGCTAAATCTGTAGTTTTTTTGTTCAACATAGACCCCTATTTAGGAAATGAAATTTGCAATGTCCTGGAAATTAGTCAAGGAACCCTTCCTTGCAAATATCTAGGTATTCCCCTTGACAAGGGCAGGAGATCCTCAAATTTATGGGACAACTTGGTGGACAAAATCAAGTCTAGGATTAGCACTTGGAAGGGAAATGGCTCTCTTCGACTGGTAGGGAAACTTTGGTTAGATCGGTCTTATTAGCTATGCCCATTTACCAGCTCTCCTGCCAACATTTGTCTTCTTCCAAACTTGCTGAGCTCAACAAGCATCTCAGGACCTTGTTTTGGTGAGGTGCTAATAGCAGCCACAAAATCTCACTTATTTCTTGGGACAAGATTTGCACACCTAAAGAAGATGGTGGTGTTGGCATCAAAAACCTATGGGATCAACGTAGAGCCTTGGGTGCCAAGATGGTTTGGAGATTGTTCAGAACTCCTCACCTCAAATGGGTGAGATTACTAAACCACAAATACCTTAATGGAGAAGATCCAATCCAAATCTTCAAAGAGACCAACCCTCCCAGAGGATCCTACCTGTGGAATTTTATGCTCGATTGCAGGAAGATTATCTTTGACAGGCTAACCTGGAACCTGGGGTCTAGGGATAAAGCCCTTTTCTAGTCTGATTCTTGGGGTGGGTATAAAGCCATTGAAAACCTCCATGACTTTGGGGCCACTCGGGCCCTTCTTGAAACACATAGAGGACCCTTGTTAAATAATTATCTCTCCCCTTCAAATGAAGGGGCTGGTTGCTAGTGAATCGAAAGGGAAGATGAAGCCATCCCGGAGAAGGACAAGCATAAACTTATGTCAATTCTCAATTCTAGGAACTTTGTCTTAAGTCATAATGAGGACAAGCTCGTATGGGAGGGCTCCTTAAGAGGGGAATACAACTCTAGGGATGGGTATTCTCACATCTCCAAAGCATTTTTAAGACCTAAGATAGAGCTCCCTTTGAATCTCTACTGGGATAGAAACTGTCTGCCCAAGGCAGGAATCTTCTCTTGGCTTGCGATTCAAAACAAGCTCCTAACTGCAGACAAATTTAGGTGAATGGGATATGAGGGCCCTAGCAGATGTCCTCTGTGTGAGGCAGATGAGGAGGATACCAATCATATCCTCCTTAACCGCCCCTTTGCTCACCAATGCTGGATATGGTTCACCAATAAAATTGAATGGTTTGTAGCCTTCCCCCACACCATCTTAGGTATGCTCAAGGCTTGGCCTCTCCTCAGGTGGGGTTGTCTCTTTGAAGGTTTATGGATAGCTCTCGCATCATCCATAATGTGGGAACTATGGAAGGAGAGAAATAGACATCTCTTTAAGAATGAAAAGCTAGGGGTCCTCAGAATCATTAATAAGATAGAGTCAACTGTCACTGAGCTCATGAACAACAAACTTTCCTCAGGCTCATTAAAAAATGCCTCTATATCTTATTGGGATGAAAAGATGAAAAAAAGTTGGGAGGGCTTATCCTTCCCTCCCTTTGTAGGAGTTGGCCCTACTGCTAGCCTTCAATCAAGGTCGGCATGCAGTTGGCAGCCCCCAGGTGAAGGGTGGGTGAAGCTAAACTTTGACAGGGCATCCCGGGGCAATCTAGGGCAAGTCGGGATAGGATGCATTATTCATAACTGGGAAGGCAAAGAAATAGCAACCTTGGCTTCTCCGGTTGGCATCAACACCAACAATTGGGTAGAACTGATGGCCCTAGTGGAAGGTTTGCTCTTGTGTAGGAAACTTGAAGTTAAATTCTTAGAAATTGAAGGAGACTCGGCTATAATTGTCATTGCCTTAAGGAAAGGGAGCATGCCTAACTGGAAACTTAATACCCTGCTGTCAAAATCTCTGGACTTATGCAAAGGTTTTGATAGATATACAATCAATCATATTTATAGGGAAGGCAATAAAAGAGCGGATGAGCTTGCCAACATGGGAGCTGATGGCATTAAGCTCCTTTCTATGCCAACCTAAGGCTAGCCCCTCCTTTTTTCATGGCCCAGTGTTCATCTTCTAGTCTTCCTTCCCTTATGTGTCTCTTGCTTAGACCCTCGTATAAGCCCCCATAGTCAAACCTTTCCCTGAACCCTGCAGTGTTGCATTGACATTCAGACAAATTTGCATTTAAAGTTTTCCCATATTCTTTTTCTCCCATACTTTAACTCAGGGAGCTAGGCTTAATCCCTTGATTTTCATCTTAATTACACTCATCTCTCCTTTTCACCCATTTAGTCCTCCCACCCTCGAGATCACAGAGTGGCCCCTCTGATAACATTTCTATATTATAACATGGTATTTTTCATTTATATCCACCTTGAGTCAGCCATCCATCCTTGTATTCAGCCACACTATCGGCATATATATATACATTTATGTGTATATCTATATATTCAAACAAAATCTCTCACTTCTGCAATCCAGAACCCTTTTTAGAACTATCTGGGACAGAGTAGCTCTCCCATCCCCGATGCTCATATTATTACTCTCTTGTCAAATAATTATTAATCTTATATATACATTTATAAACACACACACACACACACACACACACACACACACACACACACACACACACACACACACACACACACACACACACACACACACACACACACACACACACACACACACACACACATACACACACACACACACACACACACACACACACACACACACACACACATATATATAAGGATATATTTTTCGGTCTCAAACTTTCTCTAATATAAATATCTATATTAGACTTGATCTCCCTTTCTCATATAGATATTTACTCAATTTTATTTTTTCATTCTCTCTTATATATATATATATATATATTTATATTTTCTTATATACATATATATTCATATATATATATATATATTTATTCATATATATATATATATATATTTATATAAATATAGATATATATTCATATATATATATTTATTCATATATACATATTTATATAAATATAGATATATATTCATATATATCTCGGTAGGTTTAGAACCTTGTATTCTCACTTCCAGATATTGAGAGTCATTTTCTTATTTAAATATTTCCCCTTTCATGCGCGATTATTTGCTTAAATCCTCATTTATTTGTTCTATTTATATTTATATATTCTTAGAGTCATTTTTTAATATACAATCTTTTATTTATTTTTCAAGATTTACCTCCTCTCTCCTTTCATCCTCTTCCAGATAGGTTTTAGATACTCATGTAGATACTTCACTTTTATACATATATACCTACTCATTCTCACTTATATATATTCAGTTTTTTTTTTTTTCTTCTTCTTCTCTCACTTATTATATTTATATATATATAGTTTCATTCACATATACACTTTTATATATATTAAGCATTTATATGGGCATTTTAGCAGGCCTCATTTTCTCCCTCTCGTTGCTCTATTTGGATAAGCTTTAGGACTAGAAGGAGGCAAAACCAGACATTAATAAGCTTAGGTATATAAACATGCTATCATATCTAGCATTTAAATATATGCGTCATGAGTATATAGCTAATATTATTAACGTAGATACGGCCTTCCTCTAGGACTAAAGCTTAGCTAGCTATCTGCTGCTATATTTTTCATCTTTCGATCCCCTATATTTGGCGAGCTACAACTGGCGTATGAGATATAATTGTCAGACATCACACGTCAGCTCCCTTTCTCGATCAAATCTTCTTGACAGCTCTTTTGCATAGTCGAGTTGATGTTCCCTCAGTGATGTGACAGTTGAGGTACCCTTTGCCTAATGGCTTAAAGTGGTGGTAATAATGATCTTGATCCTTGAAGATTGCACTCAACGCATTTCATCAACTCATTAAGTAGTTGTTCATTATGTAGCTTTAAGAGTGTGAGTCCTATTTTAGAATACTAAGTTGGCCTTCTCTGTCATTTTTCTGCTAAGCTACAATGGATACTACTCTCATGCTTTTGGGGTTGAAACGCCAGATGGCCTTTGTTGGCAAGATCAAGGACGAGAGGCTAAGAGGCATTCTTGCCCAACAGAACCCTTTGATCTCTGGAGCGGTAATGAAATTTCTAGGGAGGGAATTCATTATGAATGAGGACTGAACCAGAGCAAATTCGAACATTGCAGCAATGTTTTTAGCCCTTGCAATGCATTTTGAGAAGGACAGGGACATTGTGGTGAAATTATGCAAGAAGGTTTTCATCAAAGACATCCTCGGTGAATTAGAATGGGTGATGGTCAATATAGATGAGGAACTCACAGCTCCCAAACCCCGGGATTATGACATCCTTATTAGGAAGAATAACCCAATTCCTCGCTCCCCCATTCTGGTAATTGATGACCCTGTGGCCTTCAAAGTTCTTCGTCCTGTTAGAAGCAGAAATCTCCTATTTCTCTCTTGGTTTCTCCAAGTTAAGAAACCCCCATGAGAGAAATGGCTCATGAACTATCTAGAGGCGAAGAATATTATAGTTATCCCTGATCATGTGCCTCTCCCTCGTTCCCCTGATGGTCCTTTAGTAGCTTCACCAGCGAGCACCAATTCCCTCCCCCCCCACAGGCCAAGCAAGAAAGGTTGAAGTCCCTACGGGGTGGCAAACTTCGAGGTTTCTATTTTGTTGTCAGAAGAAAACCTTTTTTAGTTTTCAGCAGTATCAGAATACTTTTATGTGATATATTTACTAGCTTATTTTTCTCTTGGATAGGAATGCCTCATAAATGATTTATCAAACTTTTTCCAATGGACTTGAGGCGGTATTGCCTCTTTGCTGTTCATGGGACTCATATATTTTGAACATATGTAGAAATGCAACCATATATCCATAATTAATATATAGATATTTGTATATATGATTATATAAATGCAAATTGTGGATCTTTCAATCTCTGTTTCTTCTGAGTTTTTTCCAGCACTCTCAGACGGGGCTTACTTACTTAGGTCTTTCATTTCTCTTTTAGTTGTCCTTTACCTATTATGAATAGTAGTGCTATCTTTTCTTGAGGGGCTTAGCTACCTTTGATAAGTAAATAACCAGGCACCTGCATTTAAGAATATTTTCTTACAGCTACGATCTTTTTGAAACGTCTCATGTTTAATTACTTTGGGAAGTTTCAACTTAGCTTTAAGATTTTGTTAAAGCATTTATGCTCTGCTACATTTTCCTCTATGTATGATCGGTCAGTCACCATCAAGCTACCTAGGCCCTTCATGAGTGCATTTTTGGTTCTATATATATATATATATATATATATCTATTTTCTTTTATCTTTCATGATTTTTTATAGACATTCTTCTATATAACTATATTTACATGTAGTTAGGAAAATATATGTTCATTTATTTTCTCCTTGTTCCTGCCCTTCTCTTAGTGTCTAAAATATACAGTCTTAGTTGTATATTTCTTTCCTCATCCCCCTCTCAATCTTATTTTTTGATCTTCAGTAATAATAGGGTATAATGACGCTGGGTCGCTTTAACTTACCCCCGAGGCTCTGTTTAATAGGGTCTCTGCTAAGCTTCTTTCCTTTCCTTGTGTTTGTTCAGTCTAGGCTCTCAAGATCTTTCATGGCCGCATTTTAGGCTATTCATAAAATCTATATTTACATTTACTCTTATATATATTTATATAAATATATACATATTCATATCCACTTATATAGATATATATATATATATAAGTAAATATATATATATGTATATATGTATATATATATGTATATATGTATATATATATATATATATACATATATATATATATACATATATACATATATATATACATATATACATATATATATACATATATACATATATACATATCTATATATATATATATACACACACACATATATATATATATATTTCTTTTTTCCTCTTCAGCTTTTTCTTTTATTTTTTAGAATTTTTTCCAATCTTGCATCCATTTAGAGTCCCATATGTTTTTATCGGCCTCTTTCTCAGCCTTTTTAGCTAATAGTCTCAGATGTTTATTTCATTAGTACTCTCTCATACTTAGCTCTTTCTCTAAGCATTCTCTAGCTTAATCTCTATAGGTAGGGGGCTGATCCTATATTATCTCACTTTAGTTCTCGTTTTAAAATCTTTGAAGAATTGCAGCTCCCTACGCTCTCTTTGCAAAAATATTAAGGAACCTGCCTCATCTATTAATACTAATCTATCTCCATCTCCGAAGGGTATTTATCATCGAATTTATACTATGCCTCTAAGTTTTTTGAGACTAACTCCTTGAGTTTCTACATCTTAACAAGGTGTTCTCAAGCAGGTATTCTTATTGTATCTTGGAATTCATTCATCAATAGGGATAGTATTCGAGCACATAAACAAGAGATGGTAGACAGATGATTCATAACTTTGGATGGCCAAACCTCAAATGGGGGGACTTTATCTACAATCTTGGCTTATGAAAGATATATTGACTTATAACGTAGAAAAATGAGGTTAAGCACTTAGAGACAATTCGAAAGGATCTCTAACCTCACCGTTTATAATGTTCTATCTATATCCCTTGGTATATGTTCTGTAATGACAGGTCTTGTAGGATAATTGGCTAAGGGAGCTCCCTAGCTTGATAGATAAAATTCTCTTGTATTAAATGTTACTAATAATCTGGGCAAGTTATTGAATACTAACCATGCAGATGGAGCAAAGCCATCTTTAATCAAAGATCAGGAACTATAAGCAATCACAACTCAAATCCAAAGCCATGGTTCAAGGTTTTCAATGACAAATGAAAATTGTAATCAAGGGCTTGTAAGGGAGAGAAACATCCTCCCACTTGCTCACCCTAGCCCGGGGTGCTGATGTAAGATTAGAATCTGTGACTACTTGTATAAGATGTAGAGATTATCTGGGCTACGGTCCCGGACAAGGCCGGAGGTTTTCTCGCCTCCACTCTTTCCTACCGGCGCCCGCACGAGTGGAGTAAAGTAAACTTGTAAAAATGATTAATAAAATTCTTGACCTCGGCCTCTTACCGATCAAAAAAACAAAAAAACAAAAAAAACATAAAGAGTTGTATGATATATTCAAACACAAAAAAATAAATAAATAAATGAATTTTCTTTTGAGTTTAAAAAGAAATGACTTTCAAAAATGAAAAAAACTAAAGAAAACAATAGATACTTTTAGTTGGCAACATCATGTTTTATTATGACCACCTATCATTATACATTTAGAAAATATGTTTTGAATACTTATTATAAGAGAAAAGAGTATCTATAGCTGAATTTTACCATAAAAATCTATTTAGAGGAATATTTTTTCTTATAAATTTAATAAATATGGTTTATCGAGATAACAATCATCTAAGAAATATATATATTTTTTTGATATTTTGCATTAAATTTAGTTCATTTAAGTTTAAATTATAAGATAATAAAATATTTTTGCATGATTTTTTTTTACAACAATAAAAAAATGATGGTATTAATTATATAAAAATGTTTTTGGTGTGTCTAAATGTCAATTATGTTAATCTCTAGGTACATAATTTTTTTTATCTTCACGATATACTTAATGATATACTTAATTGAAAGTGGAAAGTTATGAGCAATTACTTTTGTAGATAATTATTATGATAAAATGATAAATAATTAATTTTATTATAATTTAAAAAAAATTTTTAAAAGTTAGTGGCATCATTGGATTCATGGCGCTTCATGTTTATTGGTCAAATAATAATTAAAATAAGATAAAAATAATTTATTTTGATTATTATGCCAAAAAACTTCTTGAATAAATATAACACACTAAAATATCCATGTTCAATAATTTAGGAGCACACTTTTATGATCTTTTAAATGTTTTCATTTGTTGTTAAGTTGAATTTTTTTCATATGCATGCAATTTTATTCTTAAAAATGTATTATGTTGGCATAATAGTATCTATAACACTATTTAAAATTTTGGCCAATAAAGATGAATCTTAATATGGGATCATCATTCTAAAATTATAACAAAAAATATGCATATATAAAAATACAAAAATATAGCATGAAGGTATTTTCATACCTGTTAGTACTTTTTAAGAGATCAATTTGTTGCCTAAGCAATTTCAACTCTTGTTCCATAATCTGCAAATAAAAGAAATGGTCAAATACATACAAAAATAATTTAGAAAAAAATAACTTCTTTCAAATGTATGTTATTAAAAAATTGTTCCATATTTTAAATATAAAGAAAAATAGTTAAACATATCAAATTAAATAGTTTAAAAGATAAATACTTTTATAATATTTTCTATAAATAAATAAATATTTTGAAAAAAATTAATTACATAATTTTTTTTAATTTAATATTCAAAATAATATAAAATTAATTTATTACTCTATTAACAATTTTTTATTTTAATAATACTAAAAATAATTATTGATTAAATTATGTATACGTATTAGAAATGTCACACTATTTTTAAAAATAAAATCTTTTTACATCTACACCATTCATTCCCACACTATATATCTAAATCCACACCATTCACATATATATAAAGCTAAACTAAACTATAATATTTTTTTTAATAAACTCATCTTAATTGATGTTAGTCATTCATTTCTAGTCTTCCCCTCGAAGATAACTTGCATTGGAAGCTAATGCATCTTGACCATCCATTTTCATACATCTTTAATTATAAACCATTCACATCCTCAATAAGAAATATATATAAATCTAAATCAACATATATTTATCAAATTATGGATGATCTCTTGATCTTGATAGGTATGAACTATACAATTATTAAAATATCCTATGAGTAACCACATCAAGGATCAATCCCATTCAAAAATAAAGTTAAAAATTCTATATTTTATTGATTATTCTCTCTATTTTTTTCATATTAATGTTCTAATGCACTTTTCAGTTTTAAATAGGGATCATATATTTACATTTATTTCATGTTATTAGTTTCAAGTATAAGATTGTATTATTACACTCAATCATTAAAAACCAAAATCAACATTCCACTTAAGCATTGAACTATCAAAACTAATCTTAATTGATCTTAACCTATTAATTTTAGTCTAAATCCAAACCATTAGGCAATCAAAAAATTAAAACCTTAATGACTGGGGCATATTATGACCAATGTCATCCCACCAAATTTATATTTAATTTCTTTGATAACCAACGTCTTGTTGACAAGAGGTAGAAGCTTTAGGCTTCTAAATCCTCTGATAATGCTTATGTGGATTTGGAGAGATTTGATAAGGGTAATCAAGTGGTGACCGAGAAGGGACCGTGTTCTTGTACATAGGGCAACTTAAAGAAGTTTGCTGAGTAGGCTAATTTTTTTTTGTAGGAGATGAACAATAGGTATCAAAATATAAACCAATTGGAGGATGATCTTGTTGAGGCCCACAAAAACCTCCATAAGTGGTGTTTGTTTATTTATCTATTCTATTTTTGGGTTTATACTTGTGTCTTTGTTGGTGGCATGTTCCTTCTTTTTGCTAGATGTGGGCTATTGGTTGGTTGTGAGTATCTTTATGATAGCTCCTTGTAAATAAGGTTTTAGGTCCCTTTCAATCATTGCTTTACCCTTAATAAAAAATATTACTTCTTCTAATTGCAACAAAATTTCAAAGAAGGGAGAATTCAGATATAAAAATTGACCACATCTTAATGACAAATATAGCCTCACCACTTTCACCATTTTTTATTCCATCTGAAACCCATACTAACCAATTTGTATCATTTTTTTTAATTCATAAAATATAATCAAAATTACAACAAAAATTATTAAAATTTATAAAACTTTACATACAAGGTTAAAATTTATATATAACTATAATCAACATATACAATATTACAAGAAGGCATTCCCATTTCCCAAAACAAGCCCACTAAGAACTCAACCTAGAACAAACATATATAGGAGGATAAACTAAAGATCCTATCCTACAACCCACAAGAAGATAACAAACACATGCTAGTCAAACCATTAAAATAATTCCTAAAAAGTTGCAAATAAAATAAGACCCCAAAATTCAAAGTCAAGTCTCAAATGAAAGCAATCACCCCTTAGAGAAACAACCAACAAGATAAAATCACAAAAGGGGGGGCCAACCAAAAAAAAAACCATTCCACCTCCTAGTACAATTCATCCAAGTGGACCACCTATGAATAAGGCTCACTCTAACAAAGCCCATTTTACGAAAGGAGCACATCCATTCAAAAAGAAGGTAAAATATTCTATTTTGAATTCAATACTTATTATGTTTGATTCCACCTTCATTCTCTATATTCAGTACTCTTAGATTTAGAATAGGAATACTCGCATTTTTGTCCTATTATTCATTCCAATATAAGGTTATACCAACCTTTTATAACTTGTCCACATTATTTCTCACACTTATAAATTCACTTGAAGAGATTCTCACATGAAAAGGAATATTTCCATGTTAATTTGAAATGTTAAAATTAATTAACATGGATTTCCTATTACATTATGTAATGTGTATTAAAAGTATTGGTTGATATGAATTAATCACAATAGTTTAGAAACTACTAAGGATGTTTGTAATATAGTACTTACTCTTATCAAATTTGGAGAAAAAAACTGAATCATATTTTAGACTTATTTTGGACACTTTATGGATGAGTATCAATCTGATAGGTTCATTAATGCAATATTAAATTTTTGTTTATTTCTATTTCTAAATATATAATTTTACTATTAAAAAGTATTTTAGAGGCTAATGAAGTCAAATAGAAATCAAGGCAATTGATTGAACAAGGTAAGATATATTTCAAGTTCATTAGCTTGTGGATCTTTAATTATTGTAGTTCCAAATAAACACATAATGTGTTTAATGAGTGTTGTTTACTAACCTATGCCATGGGAACTTGGGTGAATCCTCTATTCCTACACAAGACATACCTAACATTGTGCAGAACCATTTCCCTCATGATTCTCATGACGTGGATAACTCTATTAATCAAGTGACTATTGAACAATTGGGGGGACTTCACAAGAAATTGGGAATGTTTCAATAATGTATGAGTCAAGAACACCTAGGTGGAGAGGTAGTCCCCTTGATTTAGTTTTTGAGGAGATTGATTCAAAGTAATGAACACGGTGTGAATGTGTTGCGTGAAATTTCTCATATTGTGGATACTAATATTATGCCACTAAAATATTGTGCCAAAGTGCTTCATTTCTCAAATCCTACAAATCAAGTTGATTCTTTCATTGCTATGTCCACATCTTCACCTAATGTGCCTACATATACATCTTCCATCATGTCTACCTCTATAGAAAATGTTAATGCCACACATGTTCTAGTCATGGGGGAAATCTTATGAATAAATACTCTTACATACCTCCTTCCACTGGCCTTCCATTTTTTTAACAGCCCTCTCCTTTACCCACTCATCACAATGTTCCACCTACCTATCATAATTGTTACATCTCCATCACTCTCCAAAATATCCAACTCCAATTCATCCATTAAAGATACTATAAACCAATCCAAATTAAATATTCCTACATGTCATATTGCTAGCTCACTTTTTGATGACATCATTCATACTCTATGCCACAATGCATGGATATTCCCCATTTAAAGACATACATTGGAAAAATTGACCCTTAAACTCATGTAAAAACATTTCAAACTTTGTGTAGTGACTTCTCACATGATCATAGACTCATGAAAAAAATATTCACCCATACGTTGAGATAAAGAACCTTGCAATGGTTTTTCTCCTTGACTCCTCATTCAATTTATTCTTTTTATAAATTGTCTAATGTATTTGTGCAATATTTTCAAAACAATATTTGTCATTAAATTACTTTAACTAATTTGATCTATTGTAAATAAGGAGTTAAAGAAAAAGTGATTGATTTTATTGGTAGATATAAACATTTACATTCGCAAATTTCTTATCTTGTGCTTGATGGTGATGTCTAAATAATTTTCATTAATAATTTTCAAAAGGATATTAGTTATAAGATTTTATTTTCTGATTATGCATCTTTGACACAATTATGCACAACACTTCATAATTATCTTCTTCTGTGAGTCAATTTGAATCCTCTTCATCATTAGCTCTAATTGATAAGAATGAGGATGCTTATCAATATTTTTAAAAATTTCTAAAGAAAAGTAAGAATTTAATTAAAGATCAATAATAATTCTTCTAAACATTTTTATTCTCAAGTGAATGTTGCAACACCAATTGTAGCCTCTTTAGCATCAATCTTTACATGTTGTAATTTCACTCCTATTTTCAAATCATTGTATAGTATCATGCTTAAATAGATTAATTCTTATGTGATGCAGATTCGTCCTATTAAATCCATAAATATCTCTAAGCCTTTGCAAGCTTCCTTTGACCCTAAAGCCTTTTTCCAATACCATAATCATCTTGCAAATATGATATTGTTTTGTCATTGATGTTAACCAAGGTCTGGAAGTATGTGACTAGTGGTACTATATCAGGTGTCTTCTCATATTGTTGTATGATGGTTGATGATAATGACTATAGATGATATATTTGGTCATCTCATGGCTATTTTGGATCATTGAGGATGTATTTAGATGTTTGCAATAGATTTTAGTTAAGTGTAATCGTTTCAATAAACAATCTATTAGATAAGGTTCAATATTATAGTCCACATTGTGTTGCATTGATTCATCTTTTCTCACATTTGTAGTATGATGTTGGTAAATGTAAAAGAATGTTATATTCAAGGTTTCATGTTCTCATTTTATCCACAACTAATTTGGGGTTTGTCTGAGTGTTGGTTCTATAGTAACAATGTACCTCTTTGCCAGAATACTTTGCTTTCCTCCATTTTCTGACGTTTCTAGTGTTTTGATTCTCTAATATAGTATTGTTAGTGTCAAGTGATTCTATGTTGTGCATCCATAATTATTTTGGAGGTCTCCATTGCAATTTGAGTATGTTTGACTAGGTTGCATTACGAGTTTTATCTACTCGACTTGTCTTAAGCATTTCTAGTTTGTGTGATAACATGCAAAGTTGTAGGTGATGATTCGAGAGTAATAGGAATGTGCATTAATATTGTGTGATGCTTGACATCCCTTATTTCCCTTTTGTCTTTCTTTGGAGAAAGAATTTGGGACCAACTATTTTACTCTACACATAAAATCTAGTTAGGCCATCCTAGTAGATGTATCTTGTGTGGATGATATCGAAAGGATAAGTTCTTTTGGATGATTGTATGAGTTGTAATATGTATGAGTTGTAATAAGAAGTCAAGAATAGTTTATGGTGAAGGTGTTCAATTTTAAATGAGAAATAATGAAGTCAATTTTAAATGTTTATAATAGTGAATTGTAATCAACATTTTAGAGAATATGCTTCTACTCAATTCAACAATAATTAATCTTTGTAATGAGATATATTGTATCTTTCCATGAAGAAGTGATCTTCAATGTTTTGCAAGTCCAATGCATCTTTCCCTAAGGTTGTGTGCCTTATCCTGGAAGTCCTGATCAGGAGTAGTGTGCTTCCTTGGCCTAGAGCCTAACACTTTGTAATCAGTTTTCATATAGCGAGATAGTTCTTATTGTATTTTTTCCCACATTGGGTTTTCCACATAGAATCTTGGTGTCCATATGTGATTGATCTTTTTTTCATGTTTTTACTTTTGTACATACGATAATTGGAATGAATGTAAATGAATTATTTAGTTTTACTATATAATATATGTTAATTCACACCTCCCTCTCAACATTCACAAGTGTTCAACTATTGGTATCAAAGTGAGGTTCCTAAAGAAACGATCTAACAACTGAGGTATATCAAATATTTGAAAATAATGTTTGTGTAGTGTTATAAAATTGTGACCCTAGCAATTTTTGACCGTATTAGGGTCCTCACGTACATGAGATCAAATCCCCTAACCTGATCGGAGGCTAGAGACTACTCAACCCTCAGAATCTTCTTCTCCCTTGGCCTCTGCACCACCTTGTCTGCACTATGCCCTAGAGAAAGGGGTAGGATAGGGATGTGGCACCCCTTTCCCCCCTAGGACAAGGGCATGGTGCCCTTGTCCTCCCAGGATAGGGATGTGGTGCCCCTGTCCCTAAACATGCATTGTAGGTTGTGCAGTGAGTTGGAAACTTCCCCGATGTTGGCCTATGACAAAAATCAATTTCATTAACCCTAATTGACATATATTTAAGTTGCATTTTCCATCTCATTTGGAGAGGTTCAAGAAGCTGGATAAGTTGGATGAGTGGGAATTTTATATGAGATCAAGCATTCAAGCATTCTTTTCCAGCATTGAGCATTCTCAAGTCTCCCTTCAAGTCTAGGTGTTGCATTCAAGTCAAGGATTCAACCATTGAAGAGGAGATTGATTCGAACATTCAATTCCACACAAGCATTTCTATCAACATTGCTATCACAACCTCCCTTGAGGTGATTTACATTATAGTCTTTCATTTACATTTACTTGCAAGCACTTTGTTTCATTAATTGGTTAATTCCAAAACTAGGGTTTGACCTGAAGGCAAACCCCCAATCCCAACCCCTTTTCCTCTCTTTTCTATGTGTAGGTTGCAGGTGTGCAGTTGTGCTTTCGTATTCGGGCTCCATTTGTAGAGGTGGGAAAACCCTTTTCGTTTCACGGATTTTTCGGAGGACCGTGTACATTCCCGCCACGATCTGGATAAATTTTCCTCAAATTCACAGGGCGACTTCATCTCGACATATTACTACCAGATCTAGGTGCACAACTTCATCCCATACTCTGATATCAAGTTATAATCAGTTCTTTGTCACTTTTGCACTACATAATTCAATCAATTCCTTTCCATTTCAAATAGGAAGAGGGGATCAACTTATCATTCCCATTTCATTTAGAATTCTATCTTCTTCTTTGGAGGTTGAATCTAGTGAATTTTCCTCTCCTCTTCCAATGTAATTAGGTGAAAAGTGTTTGAAGGGAAATCCGTAGTTGAACTCTCATCTCTCCTTGGAGGGAAAGGGTAGTTTTCCTCTTCATCTCTCATTCACACATTTTTCACCCACCATTACATTTTGGTGAACCCGATGTCTTGCATGCTTTCCTTTGAACAAAATTGCATATTTTTCATTCGCAAGTTTCAAATTTCTGCAAATTTAGTGGTTAAATCATTAAAAACTCTAGTTTTTCAAACTAAAATTGAACTTGTGATTTGTAAAAATTGCTTGTGGTTATCTTAGATCTAAAAATTGTTTTGCTTGTCAAATTCAATTTCATCATTGTCTTGTTCAATTTATAAATCAAATTTGCAAAATTAAGTTGTTACTTGTTAATACCCCAATTTTAAAAAATCATCTTGAACTTGTGCAAAAATTGGATTTTTATTTAATTTTCAGATTTGTGATTGTTCTCAGCCTTGTTTTCATTCCTACAATTCAAATTTTCAATTTCCCTCCTTTTTCCCAAAATTCAAATTTCAAAATTAAGTGGTTAGGTCATAAAACTCTAATTTTTAAATTTCATTGGATTTTGTGCAAATTTCAGTCAATTTAATTCCAATGTAGATTTCTAAACATTTTTCAAGGTGTCCCTATCCATTATGTTTGACCTTTTTCAAATTTGCAATTCAATTTCTCTTTTTCTTCAAAACCCTAATAGGGTCCTATTTTTACATTTGAACCTTCATTTCGGCCATCTAGAAATTATAAAATTTGTCAATTTTTTGGGGTTAGCTTTGAAATCATCGTAATATTCATCCCTGAAAATTTCAAAAAAAGTTGGTCGGACCATGTGCATTCTTGCTACGATCCTTGACTTTTTTCTCGTAATTTTAGGAGACTGTTATGACTGTTTTTAATAGCCTAAATCCAGAAGGTTGGCTTTTGATCCCTCTAGAATTGGAAATACCTCCAAAATTCAACATTTCAAATTGCAAGAATTTTTTTAAAATTAAGAGGTTAATTATAGTCTGCCTTGATTTTAAAAATTCTGATTTTAAAATTAAGTGGTATTCCCTTGGCCCTAATTTTAAAATTCCAATTTCCTTTCATTTTTGGAAATTGTGTCATCCTCTTCCTCCAACAAAATTCAAATTGTGTAGACATTATTTTCTTAAATATTGCATTACTCAATTTTGTAAGATTTGTTCCTATACCTCAAAATTCAAAATTCAAAGTTCAAATTTTCCCTCTAGTGCTTGAGTTTTACCACTATTAGTCCTACCTATACTATCCCCATTAGATGAAGCATTAGAATTAAGGCCTCCAAAGGTTTATTTACTAAGGATGTGGAGCCTAATTTGGGTGACTTCTTTAATGAGGATCATACTAATTCTTTCCATCCTAATCATGCACTTATTCACCCCATTGATGAATCCCATGATGAAGAAGAATCTTTAACTAGAGTCTCTATGGATAAACTTTCCACATTGGACAATCAATTTGATAACTTTCAACAATGGATGTCCCAAGAATATCCTAATAGTGAATCTCTTCTATTAATTGAAGGCCTTAAATGCATGATTCAAAGTGATAAGAATAGAATTGATATATTGTGTGGCATTGCACATATTGTTGATTCTAATGTCAGACCTATCAAGAGTTGTGCCGAAACCCTAGGTTATTCACAACTTTGAACACAAGTCAATCCTTCAATTCCTTTGACTACTATTATGACTAGTATTCCTACTTTTACCTCTAACATCATGGCTACTTCAACTCAAAATGTCATTCCTACAACCATTGGTCATGGGGGTAATCCCTCTTCTTCATTTAATCCTCCATATTTACCTATGTCTTCCATAAGTATTCCTATTATTCCTCAACCAATCAATGTGACACAAGGGGGCAATTACTTCAGCAACTTTGTTCCTCCTTTAAGTGTCCCTTTTCCTACCCAATCATCACCTATGCCTACTTATCATAATGTCCCACCACCTTATTCTCAATCCATGCCTTCCTTTAATAACATCACATCACCTTCTCAATCAACAATGTCTAACCTCAATTCTTCTACCGAAGTTACAATTAACAATCTTGCTCAAACCATGTCTTCCTTACAACAACAAATTGCTTCTATGAATCAATCCAAGTTTAGTGTGCCCACCTTTGATGTTGCAAGCCCACTTTCTCTTGATATTGTTAAAGTCATGCCACCTAAACATGTTGAGATCCCTGAATTAGAACTCTATAATGGGAAAGGTGATCCTCTTACGCATGTAAAAACATTTCAAACCTTGTGTACCGATTTTGCTTATGATCAAAAATTGCTTGCAAAATTGCTTACAAGAACACTAAGAGATAAGGATTTACAATGGCATTTCTCTTTGCCTTCTTATTCTATCACTTCCTTTCAACAACTGGCAAATGCTTTCATCCAACAATTTCAAAACAACATTGCTCCTAAAATCACTTTGACTGAATTAATGCATTGTAAACAAGTTGTTAAAGAATAAGTGACTGATTTCATTGGTAGACATAAGCATTTGTGTGCTCAAATTTATTTTCATGTACCTGATAATGATATTCAAAGAATTTTCATTTCTAATTTACAAAAAGATAACAGGGAAAATCTTCTTCATTCTGAGTTTACTTCCTTTCCGTAGTTGTGCACAACACTCTATAATTATTAACTGGCTCTGAGTCAAATGGAGCAATCCACTCCTATGTCTCCGAGTGATAAGGGTGAGAGTTTTCAATAACCATTTGTGAATTTCAAACCAACAACACTGTGAATGCTACAATAGGTGTTCCTTCTATTCCTAAATTTTTCCAAAGAGAAAGACAATTTACTTCTTTGAATGAATCTTTACATAGTATTATGTCTCAATTGTTGCAAATAAATGTTATCAAACTTCCTCCTATAAAACTAGTTGATCCTTCTAAACTTGCATCCCCTTATTTTGATAACAATTCATTTTGTCAATTTCATTGTCAGCCTGGTCAAGATACTGAGTAATCTTTCGCATTGAAAAATAAGATTCAAGATTTGATTGATAATAATGCTATATCTATGGTAGGTGTGAATGATAAAGGTAATAAATCAATAGCTCCTCCTAATCAAAATCTTAAGATTTTCACTGATCCCTTGCCTTCTCATACCTCTAACGTTATTGAGATCATTCCTAATTCTTTCTCTTCTAAGGAATTCACCTCTATGGCTCCAAACTTGGTTAATATGGTAGAAAAATGAGATATGCCTAAGGATCCTTGTATTACATTTGACCCTAGTGAGATCATTAGAGCACTCGATGGCCCTTCATACATAGTTGTGAAGGTTAAGGATATACCTTGCCATGGTGCCCTTATTGATCCCTCTTGCATGGTTAATGCCATCACTAAGAAATATCTTTTCCCTTTGCGATTACATAAACCAGTATATGATGCTTCTAATGTGGTTGTGAAGTTATTTGATGGCTTTTCTTGTCCTACCATTGGCTCTATCACCCTTCCTATTGAAGTTCATACTAAATCCATGGATGTTGACTTTGTTATCATACCCTCTTCTGAGAAATTCCGTGTGAAGTTGGGCTATCCTTAACTATCTTCCATAAGGATATTTCTTCTCCAATCCACAAGTGTTTGAAATTTACTCACAATGGAGAAATCATAACCATGAACCACAACTTATTTCGTCCATCCGAAAGAAGCCCCGGTGTTCCTATTGATTTCTTTTGGCCTAAACAATTTCAAACTCTTCCATCAAGGAGTGATGCTCTTTTTCCATCTTATAAAAAATGAAATAAATATGATTTTATCCTTAAGTCAACCTAGATCCCTAACACTTGACATTCCTATTATTCTTCAAGATGAGGTTCTTCCCCTCACGGATAGAACTAATCTCCCTCCTAAGGAAGATCGTCAACCTATTCCTATGGATGTGACTATACTTTCTCCTAAGAAGAACAACAATATTCTTCCTAAGGTTAGACCTATACCTCCTCCTCATGATGGACCTGGTCTTCTTCCTACACCTAAAATTCCTCCTTTCTATGGCGCAGTTCCACCTCCTTCCTCTTATCAAGAGAAGAGTCTCACTTCTCCTCTTGTTCAACCTAAAAGACCTCAACCTAAACCTTCAACTATCACAAAGAGAAACATTCCTACTTTTTCAAGTGTTTCTCCTCCTTCTTAGCCTTCCACTAAGACTCGATGAAATCATTGTGTGAGAGAATGTCGATGAAGATGCCATGTTTAAGCTCGTGAAGCTATCCCTCAAAATACTCAATCTCCTTAGACACCGACAGTTGACATGATTCTCTTTTCTCACAAGCAAGATGTTTTTGATTATGGGAAAACTAGGTTTTGAAGGGACCCCAAAACCCTTTACAAAGGAACCATAAAAGATAAAAGCATTAAGAAACTAAATGGGATAGACAACGAAAAAACCAGCAAAGTGCTGGGCAAAAGCCAACACAAAAGTCCAACACTACCAACAACAACCAACACAAATAGAAAAAAGACAAATTACATTATGTTTTTAAGGACATTAGCCAATTTCTCGCTAATCCCTTACATTTCTTTGATATTCTCCCTGAGGATAGGGATTTCCTTTGATGAAGCCAAGGCAACCTTTTTCAAGCTCGCTCTGGTCCTTTTAGTGACACCTCTAGGAGCACTATCCACATTCCCAGCCTTAGTAGCAACCTCTTTAGCATCAAGGTCCACAATAGACTTGGTAGGGCTGGGACCATCAAGGTGTTTGGCTATTTCCTCCATGTTTCTGGTTGCAGAGTTGAGGATCTCTAGAATCAAAATCAAGAATTTCTTCATGGCAGCCTTCCCATCCTCCAGCTTGCTGATCTGAACTTCCAGCTTCTCAACCTTTTCGTCCATTTCTTTTTCCATTTTCCAGGTTGCTTTCACCTTTCTGTCCCTTCTCTTCCTGATGTTTAGCCTTTTTTTTCCATTTTATTAATTCTTTCATAAACCCATCTATCGAAACCCACATGAGCATCAGACTGGTTCTTAAGCTTATCCAGGATAAGCATACTATTATTCATCTCATCACCATCTCTATTCTTTTCCATGCTCGTATCCTCCTTATCCTTGTTCAGCTCTATTTCCATTTCCTTGTCCTCCTTTTTGTTTTGGTTATCTGGTTCCTCCATGGGTTGGTTGTTGAGATCACCAAGGCTTGCACTATGGGTAGGTTCCTCCTTATTACCTTCATCCTCTTCTTGTTTTTCCTTCTCATTATCACTGTCCATTCTGGATGTTTCCTTGATCAAGTTGTTCTGATCAAAATCTTCCTCTTCTCCTCCTTCCTCTTCCCCCACTTCCTCATCTTTCTAGCTCTCCACCCTATCAGTATCATCAGTCTCCATACCACGACCTTCTTTTACCGTATACTCAAGATCAACCTCCACATCCTTATGTTTATGGCTCAAATCCGTGTCCTCCACATTTTGCTTTGCAGAGCCTTTTTTAGCCTTTTTACTCTGTTTCTACTCATCCTTGCTAGGCCCAAAATCCTCACTTTTCCTCTTGCCTTTGCTCAGGGATATTGACATCCTTTTGTTTTCCTGATTCACCAAAATCTTACAATGCTCATAAATGAACAAAATAAGACCATAATGTAGCACAGGAGAAGAGGGGTTCTTACTATGCTTGTTCAACGAGTGCGACAGGGACTTGAAAAGGTAATAAGGAAGAGACACCCTTTTCTCATACCTAAAGTAGTTCAGAAGCACAAAGTGATAGGTATGGACCCTAGCAAAGCGGCCTTCCACAGTGATATACTCCATAATGGCATTAAGCACAAAACCCCAAATTTTTTAATGTTAGACATTTCATAATACCCCCTAGACGCTTTGCCTAATTTAGCTCTCTCCTTATCTTTGTGCGGAAAGAGCTTCACAACATTATTGGATACTTTTAGGTCCCTAAAGAAATTGAGGCCAATATGGGGCATACCTGTGACTGTAGAGATGAGGTCCACGTCCAACTTGAATTTGACACCATGGATTTTGAAAGTGCCATTTTTCCAGTTTTCAGTCACTCTAGTAAGCGCCAAGTTAACTCTACTTTTGTCATAATCCACCAGTTTTTCCATGAACGACATCATAAAAGCCTTCTCCATCTTCGTCCAGACCTTGGGCATCTCCCGCCATCTAGAAGGGTTATCAGGTTCCTCTCTTCTAAGGTCATCTCCCATTCTTGAATTCCTTTTGCAATTTTTATGTTTCAGCAAATTCGAAGCGAGATCCTAGATGACACTCAAACACTTGAAAATAAGCACCCACAAATTGTGTGAATTTTTTAATATTCTTATTTAAAACTCCGCCCTTTTGACAAGCTATCATCTCCTTTTTAAAGTTTTGATGTTTAATCATTAATACAACCATGATTAAAATGCAATCTTTCTTTCCACATAATTTCGTCCTTTCTAATGAGGTCTCTAATATTGAAATCAATATTATCTTCACCATTCCATATGCTTTGTTTTTTGGATATAACGCCAAGGTTAGCAAGACTGTCCATGATGACATTTTTTTCCCTAAAAGCATGCTCAATAATAATAGATTTAAAACCAGTAATAATTTCTCTGGCCTTAAAAATGATATTTTCGATAGACCACGAAGGCTCAGCTTCACCCTTTAGGCATTTAATAATATGAAGAGAATCTCCCTCTAGCCATAAATTGTCATGATTGATATTTTTAGCAATAATCAAAGTATTAATGGCAATTGAAGCTTTAGCATAATGGCTCGTTTGGTTACCCAAAGGACCAGCAATAGCCACAAGACAACCTCCAGCAAAATTCCTAACAATACCCCCATATCCAACATTGCCAGGATTTCCCTTAGATGCCCCATCAAAATTGGCCTTGATCCATCCTTGGGGAAGAAAGATCCAGAAAATACCATCTATACCTTTATCCTTGCTATTTCTGCTATTGGAAAGGTTCCATCTTTCATTAAAATCTTCCCTAGCAGATAATCCATTATCAATGCCATATAAGAAATCATGGATCCCTAAAAATCCTATTGTTATGCTCCTTCCAGATGTTCTAGGTGACAATGGGGAGAATAAGTTTCCAGAGCTCAACATTCTTAGAATTAGAGCTAGGGCAAAACCATTGCTACCATAACTCTTCTAGTGAGTTCAGGAAACTCCAACTCAACTTCCACTTATTAAGAATTATATTCCAAATATCCTGACTGAAAGTGCACTAGTAGAGGATATGACAGACAAACTCCTCCTCCCTACAATAAAGAGAGCACCTATTAGGAAAAATAAATCCATGCTTATGGAGATTATCAAGGGTTAGCACCTTATTTTGGATAAAGATCCAAAATAAGATATTAATTTTGGGAGTCAAATTCTTCATCCGCACTTTCGCCCACAAAGGAATCTCATCCGAAACTTTGTAATGTATAGAGACAGTTGAAGAAATAGAATATTGCCCATCAGAAGTTTCCTTCCAAATCATACAATCCTTAGAATGCTCCATGAAGATTTTGGAAGAGAGAAAGGTATCCAAAAATATTAGGCCCGGACAAACCTGGATAAACTAAATCCACTTACCATTTCCTCAGTAGTCCCTAACAAGGTCTCCATACCTACTTTTAAACCAGTATTTCCATTCATTAAGAATGGGGATTCCCTCTAGCGGTTTATCCAATAGCCATTTGTCCTCCCAGAATCTGATAATTCTCCCATTATCCAGTTTCCACTTTCTTCTAGCAGCAACCCATACTTTAGCCGTTTGAACAACATTCCAAATAGTAGAGCCATCCACAAGGAAGGAATTATTAATAAATTATTCATCAGATGGTTGTATATGAAGGTATTTCTTTTTCCAAATGGAATTCCATTCCCTTTCCTCCCCTTTCATTCTCCAAATTTGTTTAGCTAACATGGCATTGTTCATAGTCATAATGTTCCTTATTCACAAGCCCCCAAAAGCCTTAGGAGTGCAAATATTATTCCAGGCAATAAGGGGGATTCTATTTTTATCTTCCACTCCCGACCATAAGAATTTTTTTTGTATTCTTTCAATGGCCTCAACAAACTTCCTAGGGATCTTAAATAGACTAAGGGCATAGATTCTTGCAAGAAAGATATTAAACCTACATGTCCAAATCATAAGTTGCACAAAACATGTGATGGCTTTACTCCATTTCATGTTCTTGCTCCTCTTTCTCTAAACTTTGATGAAGAAATGGGTGAAAATGTTATTCATGATGGAACAACTCCTAATTATTTTGATAGTGAGTATGAATATGTTGATGTGGACAAGCATTTATCAAATGAATTTTCACAAACCCTAATCCTGGCTCCTAGAATCAAACAAAGTGACTTACAACATGAGCATAGTCCTTGTTTGGATCTTGTGATAGCTCCATCTATTGTGCTCGATGTCGCTCCTCTGGAAAGTTTCTCGTCTTCCTGAAATAGTGATCAACAAGATCAAGAGGTGGATGTCATGTTAGATTAGCAATATTAGCACTGTAGATCTTCTCTCTATTTTCTTTCTTTCTCTTTTGTGACCATTCTTCTATGTGTATCCCTATTCCTCTATTGTTCCCTTAATGTCTACTTGGGGACGATACAAAGCATTGAGATATTTTCTTGGTCTCTTTCATGTTGACTCAAAATACATCCTCTCTTCCCTTTCTTCTAAGGTAATGTCCTTCTTTGGGGAATGATGATTATTATATGCACATATACATACATGATATGCATGAGTTACCATAGAACATACTGACCTCGAGGAAAGTGAAACTACCTCGTATCTCATGTTTTGTGTTCATTATTCTTGGGTTTATTCCTCGATTGAGGGATAGATCCTTGTGATAATGTGCTTCCTCTCTTCTCTCTCTCTTGGGTGTATCCTACCTTAAATCAATCGCTCCTGATAAGGCATGCACGACCGCTACGCTCCGCTCATATTTTCCTTCTTGATACTTAGAATTAATTAGCAAACTTTATGTTGCTTTGTAATCTATGGTATGTATCCTTGATTTTATGATGCACAGTGAGGGGAACTTTTCTACTTGCATTCATGGATCTCCCCTTCTCGATCTTCCTTTTTACTTTGTCAAATAAAGTCCTAAGATCCTAAGTCCACTGGGGGCTTGGCACATCTTGCTTCCTTGATGTGGTAAAAGTCTTTCAATCTCATTTCCTTGTACTTTACCGACAGTATTGGTGTATGCTCATAGTCCCACTACAGTGGGGGCTAAGTGTAGTGTCATAAAATTATGACCCTAGCAATTTTAGACCGCATTAGGGTCCTCATGCACGTGAGATCGAATCCCCTAACCTGATTGGAGAACGAATACTGCTCAACCCTCAAAATTTTCTTCTCCCTTGGCTTTTGCACCACCTTGTCTGCACTCTGCCTTGGAGAAAGGGGAAGGATAGGGGTGTGGCACCCCTATCCCCCCTAGGATAGGGGCATGGTGCCCCTTTCCCTGCCCTATTTTGGGGCAAGACCCTTTCCTGAGCATGCATTGTAGGTTGTGTAGTGAGCGGGAAAATTCCCTGATGGTAGCCTGTGACGAAAATCAATTTCATTAACCCTAATTGATATGCATTTAAGTTGCATTTTCCCTCTCATTTGGAGAGGTTCAAGAAGCTGGATGAGTGAAAATTTTATACGAGATCAATCATTCAAGCATTCTTTTCCAACATTGATCATTATCAAGTCTCCCTTCAAGGCTACGTGTTGCATTCAAGTCAAGGATTCAACCATTGAAGAGGAGATTGATTCCAACATTCAATTCCACACAAGCATTTCTATCAACTTTGCTATCACAACATCCCTTGAGGTGATTTACATTACAGTTTTTCATTTACATTTACTTGCAAGTATTTTCTTTCATTACTTGGTTAATTCCAAAACTGGGGTTTGACCTGAAGGCAAAACCCCAATACCAACCCCTTTTCCTCTCTTTTCTGTGTGTAGGGTGTAGGTGCGCAACTGTACTTTCGGATTCAGGCTCCATTTGTAGGGGCAGAAAAACCCTTTTCATTTCACATATTTTTTGGAGGACCGTGTACATTCCCACCATGGTCTTAGCAACTTTTCCTTAAATTTGCAGGGAGACTTCATCTCGACATATTACTACTAGATCCAAGCGCACAGTTTCATCCCATACTCTAATCTCAAGTTATAATCAATTCTTTGTACTTTTGCACTACATAATTCAATTTATTCCTTTCCATTTCAAATAGGAAGAGGGGATCAACTTATCATTCCCATTTCATTCAGAATCACATCTTCTTCTTTGGAGGTTGAATCTAGTGAATTTTCCTCTCCTCTTCCAATGTAATTAGGTGAAAATTGTTTGAAGGTAAATCCATAGTGAAATTATCATCTCTCCTTGGAGGGAAAGGGTAGTTTTCCTCTTGATCTCTCATTTACAAATTTTTTACCCACCATTATATTTTGGTGACATTACAATTTGAATCTAAAGATTTGGATGCAATGGATTCACATGAATGGGATATTGAAGTAGTAGTGGATCTTGGAGGAGAAGTAAGACTAGCCCTATTATATTTGGAATATTATCAAAAAATGTTCAAGAAAGTAGAACATGTTGTCTATTTGAAAAGATACATTGATGAAGGAAAGAAGACCATTAATGATTTTGAAACAAAGCTATATATCATATCTATAGAATGAAGTAAGATTAAAGAAGAAGTGGTCATGTTGAGAAAATAATTGAAAGAGACAAAATAATAATTTGATAAGAACTTGAAGCTCAAAGGTTGCAATGATCTACTTAATGAGATACTAAATGCTAAAAAACCATCTAAGGACAAAGGTGATCTTGGTTATGATAGAGGAGAATTTTCTAAAAATTTCAACAAAGATGACAATGGAAAGTAAAAGTTCAAGGATACATTTGAGAAAACTAATACAAATCAAAAAGGTTTTACTCACGTTCGAAACAAGAAGGACTTCAAGAAGCCTCATCCTACTTAAACTAGGTATTCTGCATCTTTCAATGGTAAATGTCCTACAAGCAACAAGTTTGGTCATAGAGATAGTGATATAGAAGTAAAATTAGATCTCAATAATCTAATGGACAATTCTATGTTTGGAATAAGTTTGGACATAAGGAAAATAAATGCATAAGTAGAATGATGTGGAATGGAACGTGAATATAAACTATAGTAAAAATGTTTAGTATTTCAATGGATATTGTTATGCATGCAAAAAATGTGGACACAAGGTTATTGAGTGTAGATCTAATGTTATAAGGGATGTAAGTGGTCCGTACTAAGGTCTTACTTGTTATAATTTTTGCAAAAAAATCAGGACACCTTACTAGGTTTTACTGAGGAAAGAATGAGAAGACCTGTGCTCTAGAAAAAAAGATTGCTATCATTGATATATTGGATAAGATGCAAAAGACATGGGTGAAGAAATATTATGAGAATGTAGATGGTGAGAAAATAGATTGTTCTATACCTATTGGTGGTACATATACTTCCTTCGAAAACTAGCTAAAATGCATTATATGAGGGGGGGATTTGATTGAAGACCGTAAGAACCCTCTTATGGATTGGATGCTATATTGGATCTAGCATTGTAGATGTTATCAATGATTTTTCAAATCTTTTCAAGTCTTTGCAGTGATGTGGGAAGATATTTATGGTCTCTGTCAATACAAAGTAGTAGATTTTTGTGTCTAATAGTCAAGTGTATTTAATGCAAAACCTAAGTGATTGAAGATAATAGATAAATTGACTTTTTCTATTCATCTTGATGACTCACGATCTTGCGAATTCAAGAGCTATTGTGTGTGAAATAAATTCTAGTGTGTAAACCCTAGCGATAGTGCTATCAAAGGTATTCTACAAATCTTGTGTTATCAATTCTATTTGTTGATTCAATGTCTACACCTATTGTTGTCAACTTTACCTTGAAGCGATGACTGTAATTCAAGCCTCACCCATTTGTGGCAATGAAGAAAGGTAAGGAAGGAGCATTTTTGAAGGTACCATTAGATATAATATACGCGAAGGATGTTAGGGCTTATATTCATGTGCCCCTAACTGAGTTTAGTCATGTGAATTTAAATGATCTATGGATGATGTTAATGGAAGATGACCTAATGAATTTTAATCAACAATTCAATCATATTTCGAAAACAGGGTTAAACATTTGGAAGGAGTTCCCTAATTTCAGCTATGAGCATGCATGGATTCAAATCCTCCATAACCAAATCCATAGAGATATTATGTTTATAGATTTCTCACATAAGATCGCAAAGGATGATATTAGGGCTTTGACAAGGTTGTCTACCTTCAACACTCTTCTTATCCTGAAAATGGTGAAGAATGATACAATTACTCATCTAACCAGTGTCAAGTCTAATAGAAGGGAAATTACTATTGAGGACATCATTGATCTAGGTGTCCACTATGTGACCAAGGGTTTTCCATACAAGATATACTATAAGAATCATGAGGGTTCCACCATTGACACCACTATACAATTTGATTATAAAATGGTGGTTGAGGGAGATAATTTTGATATCTATGAGATTCCAAGGAAAAAAAGTTTGGAAAATATTGATAGGACGAAGAATACCAAGTATTTGTTTAGGTATGATTCACTGATAATATTTTAGCATTTATGCTCATGAATGAGATTTCGAGAGTTTGGAGTAAAGTCTTCAACAAGTTCATCTGTATAGTAGTATACATAAAATAACATATTATAAGTTTTAATAAGGACATGGAGGCATAGAATATGACATACTCTTGATGGTTTAATTTTTTTTAGGGAAAGATGCAAGAGAGAGATAATCCTTAGTGGATTGGTCTAAAATAATAAAAATGAAGTCACTTTTTTGGTTAGGGAGGACCATCGTTATATAGAAGCTTTAGAGCCAAGGACTACTTAGCTACCAAAGCTACCATATGTGATATCTGAGGAGTATGTTGAGAAGAACATTTATACATTGTTTCAATTACCTGCAGATCAACAAGTAAAAAGGTTTGGGATAGTTGCTGAGATTTTGAACAAGATGATCCAAAAGAAGTGTTAGAAAGCTCATGCTAAAAGAATGGAAAATTTGTATAAGAAGATTAAAATACCCATAGTGTTTGAGGCTTTCGATGAATAATCTTAGAGGAGAGCTAGGTCTACATTTGCCTTTCCTATGATGAAATTGGCTCCTTTAGAACCCATGTGAGAGTTGTGTCAAGTGAGAAGGGACAAAGACCAAAATAGAAGGTCACAAGAGAGAAATTTGGTTTGGGTACAATTGTTGAGGAATTGGGTAGTCGCATAGATGAAGAAAAAAATGAGAAGTTTGTGATAAGAATGAGGTCCAAAAGGGCAAGAGATGAAAAGAAGGATGATGTGGATAAAGAGGATAACGTCCCTCTCATCTGAAGAAAGTAAAAAATGGTCTCCCTAGTTGAGACCCCTACTTAGAAGAAGGAGACAATAGTTGAAAAGAAGAAAGAAAAGAAAACTGAAAAGGGAAAGAAGATGAAGTCTGATACTCCTTTGGTTCATATTGATTATCAACCTCTTGATCTTAATAGCTTGGTGAATGCTATCTATCAACATGATTCTTTGGACGTGTCTATAAAATTTATAAGGATTCCCCTCTAGCAAACATGGTGACAATAAAGAAGGCCACCGTTATGTACTTAATCACTTTAAAAAAGAATGCTACTATTATAATTGTTGGAGCCCTTGATTTGAAGAAGAAAGGATGCTGTAAGGAAAGAGTCTACATTCAAACATGCACATCAAATATGGTATGTAGTCCCTTATATCAGGATGATAGGGAAAATATTATCCATACTCTTAAAAATAAGATTCAAAACAAAAGAGTGAGTCAATAAAGCAGCCATAACCGATAAAACTCTCAAAGAGAATCAACTGGCTTATGCTGCAAGAGTAACACAATGAAAGCAACAAAAAAAATAACATGATTACATAAACTAGTCATATTATGGCTTTAGAACATCTAGAAACCATCCGGTTATCATCATATAATCATCAAAGAATATTCAAAAGTGAACCGGTTACATGCAGGCTATCAGCCATATACAATCCAACTGGGACTCTAAGAATCAACCAGATCACAAAATGCAAATCTTAATCCTTAGTTTCAATTCTACTTCCTCTTCCCCCACAAATTATTACATATTATCATATTTATACCCACTGAAACATATCAGGGTCGGCCTCATAAGATTACATTTACCAATGCAGGAAAATGAAACGTGTAACTAGGTCGGCCCTAAGAATTATCAAAATCTTTCTGGAAAATAACAACCAAGAGGTGTAGTTCAACATGAAGGTTAGCCACACACCAAAGAACATTAGACAAGACCCAAAATAGATCCACATGCCAAGAATCACGCTAGTAAAGAAGGAAAACCAACCGGTAAGCACAAGAACTGTCTCGGAACCCAGAAACAGTCAACCAGAAGCAAAAACTGACCAAAAAAGAACCCAAATGAACTAAAAATATGGAATTAAGCAAATGAACCATCCTGGAAACTAAAAATAAGATCTTCTATGAAAAACAAGCAACTATTGGTACCAACCGGTCAGAACACAAAAAACTGCACAATGAACTCAACAAAAACAAAATTAAAAGGAAATATTTTTGGTTGATGCAAGATTGACCATCGACCGGGGATGCTCCTGTATAAGATAACCCAAGTAGAAAAAGATGTTCCATGAGAGGCAACTCATGAAAATCTAAAATGATTCAAAATAAAGAGCCCATGCTCATTTCTGATCCAAATATCTTTTTTATTTGCCAACCTCTTCTTTAGCTCCTCCAGTGTCTCAATCAACTTCTCTAACTCCTGACTCTCTTTATTTATCTTTCTTTGTTTCAGATTTGTGCATAGTCTCTATTTACTACCTTTTTTCTTCTACAACTCTGATTTGTTTCTGCCATAAGACTTCATCTAGTTTATCACCATAAGCTGTCTTTCATCTGGTCATATCCGTCCATCAAGATCATCTATGACATCCTTCTGCAAACTCATGTCACCCTTTGGTATAACCTTTGCAACCGGTTCTATCAGACCTTTCTTGAAACCTTCTAGTATAACCTCTACCACTAATTTCTCAGTGCTGCAACTTTCCTCAGGACTCAGATTCCTCATCTCCTTCTATTTCTCCTTCAAAGAAATCAATGTGAACTTCTACCCATCCTTCTTAATAGTGACTAGGTTTCTTCTACAGTCATAAATAGCCCCTCTATCAAACTGCCAAGGTTTTCCCAACAAGACATGACAAACACTCATAGATACAACATCACACAAAAACCCATCTTTGAAAGGCCCAATACTAAAATTGACCAAACATTATTCCTTTATTTCTATCTTTTAATCATCTCTTGTAACCAAATCGCCTCATAAGGAAAAGGATTCTCAAGCCTCTTCAATCCAAGATTCATAACCATTTCCTCAAATATGAAATTTTCAGTACTTCCACTACCTACAATAAACTTGCAACACTTACCATCTGATTTACACATAGTCCAAAAAAGACTCTTCCTCCAAGTAGATCCAGTATCCTTTCTTTTGAGCATAAGGGATTATCCTTGCTCCGATGCACAGTCAGATCCGGTACCTTCACCTTTCGGTTCCTCATTAACCACACAACTTCTTGCCATTCCCTGCTTACATTCATCGAATCTATGTTCGGTTTCTCCTAACATTTTCTAGGAAATTCTCTATCGGTACTGCCAGTGCCTTTCCTCTATATCTTTTGCTCAGGTTCTTTACTCCACGTATGTTTTGAATCATCTTCATTAACTAGTTTCTTCATACCATCACTGATTTGTCCTTTGAATTTATCCTTCCCTCTACTCAGTTGTCTTCTTCTCATCTTCTCCTCAACCTTGAAAGCATACTAGTAAGCTTCTTCAACTGTGGAAACCCTCAATATACTAATTTCATCCTAAATATTAAATACAAGCCCATTTATGTACCTTGCCACCTTTTCTTTGTCCATCTCCCTATGTCCAGATCTAATCACCACCTTGTAGAATTACTTAGTATATTCCTTCATAGTCACATTTCTCTATTTCAGGGTCTATAACTTCTTGAACAATTCCAATTCATAGTCTCCCAATATGAAATTGGCCTTCAATCTTGCAACCATCTATCTCCACCGGGTGATCTTCAATTCACCGTTCTCTATTCTGTCTTTCTGCAATTCCTTCCACCATAAGGAAACATGCCCTTTCAACTTTGTCTATGCCAACCGAACTCTCTGTGGGTCCTTGACATCCTCAAAATCAAATTAATCCTCCAACTCTCTGATCCAATCGATCAGATCCTCTGGTTTTAGCATTCCAGAAAAGTTGGAAACTTCAACTTTGTGAACTTTACTTGCTTGCACCATTTCTCTTAGGAGTCTTTCCTCTCTTTCATCTTCTGGTCCTTCAACTTATTCAAGCTCTTTACCAACTTCTTCATATTCATCCTCAGATTTAGGGTGCCTTCACAAACCAGCCAAAGCATTTCAGATTTTGTTCCTCACTTCATTCTTGAAGTCTTTCATCATTTGTTCCACCCTCCGAGGGTTTTTCCTTCTAGGCGATATCTCCTCTTTCACTCCAGTGAACTATGTCAAACCAATGATCTGACTATCATTTTCAATTGCTCCCCTTGATGATATATTGAACACATGCATATCCTGCTACCGATCGACGATCTTTCCACCCAAAGGAATTTCTCAATGTTCACAAATAATTCTTCCACCAGCCAGTCCATAAGTAGCTCTGATACTACTTAATACAGTCATAACCAGTAAAACCTTCAAAGAGAATCAACCGGCTTATGCAGCAAGAGTAACACAATGAAAGAAGCAAGAAAACATAACAAGATTACATAAACAGATCATATTATGGATTTAGAACATCTGACAACCATTCGGTTATCATCATATAATCATCAAAGAACATCTGGTAGTTAACCGGTTACATGCAGGCTATTAGCCAGATACAATCCAACTAGGACTCTAAGAATCAACTGGATCACAAAATGTGAATCTCAATCTTTGTTCTCAATTCTACTTCCTCTTCCCCCACAAATGATTACATAACATCATATTTATACCCACTAGAACATATCCGGGTCGGTCTCATAAGTTTACATTTACCAATGCAGGAAAATGAAAATATGTAACTAGGCTGGCCCTATGAATTAATGAAATCTTTCTAGAAAATAACAACCAAGAGGTGTGGTTTAGTAGGAAGGTCAAGAACACACCAAAGAACATCAGAAAAGACCCAAAATAGATTAAGACGCCAAGGATCGCTCCAATAAAGAAGGGAAACCAACCGGTAAGCACAAGAATTGTCCCAGAACCCAGAATAGTCATCTGGAAGCGATAATTGACTGGAAAAGAACCCAAATGAACTAAAAATATGGAATTAAGCACATGAACCAGCTTGGAAACCAAAAATAAGATCTTCTACGAAAACAAGAAACTACCTATACCAACCGATAAGAACACATAAAACTATGCAATGAACTAAACAAGAACAAAATTGAAAGGAAATATTTTTGGTTGATGCAAGATTGCTCATTGACCGGGGATGCTCCTGCATCAGTCAACCTCAACATGGGCGAGGATCCAGATGACTATCAGATACTAATTAGATAGATAGAATAGGTAGGAATATATGTGGTATAAGTGAAGAAAAATGTGTCTTCTCCTATGGAGAAGACAAATGCTAGTATTGGTTCAGTGGAGAGTAGAGTTAGTGTTTCAGATGTTGGGAGTATTGAAGTTGCTACAGGAAAGGAAATAGATGAGAAGAGATATGATAACACTAGTCTATAAGGTACTTTGAACACACAAAAAGAGAAGGAAAAGGGTTTGAAGACATTTGTAGAGAAGAGTCCAGAGAAATAATAGGCAAAGGAGAAGGTGACTATTATAGAGAAGAATGTGGAGCCTAGTGGATAATATTTTATACCTTTCGAGGACTCTATATCAGACTTGTTAAATCTACAGTTGCAATTTGAATGGGTGATTACCTTTGAGGCACTTTAGGTGCCAATGTCTCAATGTTAAATGAACCTTATCTCTTTGTCTCCCTTGCATATGCTTCATCTAGGTTATACACTTCACCACTCTACTCATAAGAAGTTCATTAAGTCACAAATATAGGGCACACAATTTATTGATGATGAGGGTAAAGTCCTTCATGAAGGACTTTTCTAGGTAGTTCTTGATTAGACTTGGTCAAGTGAGGAGCAACTATAGTTGTTTCTTAATGGATTTAAGGAACATGCATCCAAATTGGAAACCAAAGTTTTGAAGGACATAGAGAAGGTGAAAGAGAAGAGATTAGAAGAGTTAGTAGATAGATGTGCATCCACACATATCAATCTACAAGAATGTATATTTTTTTTTGAGAAGAGTGTAAAGGATTTAGTGGTGGCATACAAGTTTTGTCACTATTGGCCTAAATATACTAAGGATATTAAGGGTCATATATCATAGAATGACAAATTGTACAACTATCCAACACTATAGATTTGAATAAGGATGTGGATGGAAATGAAAGGCTTTAAATAGAAAACTTGTACATGTAGCTAAATCTATTGACTGATTAGAAGGATAAAATTAAGAAGCAGTTCGGTCATCTAAGAGATGTTGTATATAGCTCACTAGCATGGTGAGACTTCTTGAAGACTCTTAGAAGCTTGATCAGGTAGTTATGGTTTTAGGTAATTCCAATGAGGTATAGGATCTTCTTTTAAAGATTGAAAGTAAGTACAAAATTTTGGCCTCCATGGAAGGAGATTGGATGACGACTTGGTCTCAAATCAAGTTCATTCACAAGGGCATCATGCCCCCAACTATAGAAAATCCTTAATTTTTGCTAGTAAGACAATTTTTGTTCTTGTATAGACATATGTGCAAGAGTAGAAGATTGTTGGAGTACAATTTTGGTTTTCATTTTTGTTCAAAACTCTAAGGGGGAGTTGATATAGATAAGGGGAGAATTTTCTTAGATGGAGTGTGTACAACAATGCAAAGACACCCTTTGTCTTTGATGTCAAAGAGGAAGAGATATACTAGTTTTTGGGAGAGATATACTCATCTTTTTGTAGTTGCACAAGTGTTTCCATCAACAAACAAGAGAGAGCTTGTTGCAAATATGATTTTGTGTTGTCATTGATGTCAAACTTTTTGTCATTGATGTCAATCAAGTTCCAAAAGTATATGATATTTGGTATTTTATCAAGCACATTTTTGGATGAATATTTGGATCTAACTTGTGACACTATAAATTCTGAATCCCTAAAAAAACTTAGCAATTTTATGCCATGTTTAATGGCCAAATTCAACCCCAACATTAGTGCTTCATATTTGGCTACATTATTAGTGCATTCAAATGATAACATGAAACTATATTTGAATTTTTTAGCACTCAATGTAATAAAAACCACACTTGTTCCATTGCCCTCCTTACTGCAAGCCCCATCAAAATACATTGGCCAAACACTCTCTTTATCCAATTGTAGTTCCTTATCAATTGGATGTGTGTTATTCAACTGTGGTCATGAAGGGTCAATCCTGAAACTGCCTAAATCAATATCACAAAAGGAATTCATTTGGTTAGGATCAATGAGCTCAACGAAATGTTCAACTCTAGGTTCCCTATACAACTTGACAATTTTTCCATTCACAAGTATTGTTGCATATGATAAATCTAATTAGACATTCCCCCCTACTGCAGATGTCCATTTCCTTGACAAAAGCATGCCAAAGTATGTAGGGGTATCAAGAACCATAACATCAGTTTTGTATGAAGCTTCAAGGTATGATGTTGGCTTGAGCTTTACATCCCACATTACTCCAATAACTGGAATGTACCGATTGTCCATGGCATAACATTTTCCATAGGTAGTATCTACCCACAACCCTAATTCTATCAATACTACAAATGGCATAATTGTTGCTCCTAAGTCTATCATGCGATTCCTAACCAGCTTATTATTTATCAACAAGGTAGTATAAAAAGGATCAATTTATGAAGGGTTATTTGTTAGAGTATCTCCTAAATAAAATTCAAGAGTTCATTATTTCTCTTTCATTTATGTCCTTTTTATTTTCTTTCTTATTTCCTCCTTTCTTACCACCCACTTCATCCAAAGAAGCTTCAAATTTATTGGAAACATTGAAAACTAAATTAACAACACAATTTTTGTACTCTTCAATTCTCATAATTTCCAATAAGGGTACTACGATTTTTATTTGTGACAAAGCTTGAGTTATATCAAATGATGGCAAGTTGATATTTTGATCATGTTTACTTACCTCTGACTCAATTAGCTTCCCTTTTTCCACACCTTGCTAATTCTGGAGGTAGTTTTGGGGCATCTTATTCTTATCTACTATTGCTTCTTTTGGGACATACTTTTGGTATATATTATGGTGCACTTGTTTTCCTTTATTCTATTTGATAGTTAGAGAATTTAGGCTAGCAGTATGTTTATCTTTTACAAACACCCCAGTCGGTGTACCTTGATCAAGGTTAATATTTCTATTCCTAAGGTTGTAATTTGTTGGCATTCTACACTCTTATGAGAATAGTTGATGTTGTCATTGGTGGCAACCATATGGCAACCAACCGGAAGATACAAACCCTGGCAATAGATTTCTACATACACCGACAGACACTTCATCGACAACGGTAACAATGCATACCGACACTCAGGCCGACATGGAAAAAACTTTTGTTTATTGTATTTTAATATAAATATATTTTGTAAGCCGACATGGTACATTGTGATAGACTCATATATGTATGAGATCTTATAGGTCATTTTGTAATAGATGGATGAGAAATATAAGACAATTTTGTATAAGGTAACATAGTTGACAGTGAAGGTTTTGTTTATTGTCTGAGCTTAAACCGGTACTGAACCTGGCATATGAGATGCTGTTTTGAGAAATACATTGTATTGGATTTTGATAATCCATTTTGTAGTCAGCGTGAATCTTTATTGAGAAGTGAGCTCAAAGCTATTGGCCTCCCTGCATGTGCAGGCCCCTCATTGTAAGTAGTATTTATTCATTGGTCAGTGAGTAAATATTATGGGTCACAAATCCCATCGAGGTTTTTCCCACATCGGGTTTCCTCGTTAAATTTCTTGTGTTATGGTATGTTTTCTATGTTGTCTCTATTATTCTTATTTGTTGCATTAATTCTTATTTACCGATACACTGTATTGGGATGCACATTAAGTATAAATATTCTGCTAACCGGTTAGACACTGATTCACCCTCCTCTTAGTGTCTTTGGGATTGCCATTAAATCTAACAATGGGTATAAGAGATTGGTCCTCTATTTTCAAAAGCCTAACAACTTGAGGAAGATTCTGACACCATTACAAATGGAGAACCTAAGAAAACAATTAGAAGGAGCTCTTGAAGATTTTGATGTAGAGAAATTGAAGAATATCAAACTTGAAGATGATCTAAGGATTGCACAATAATTCATAAAAGGACTTCAGGAGAACTTTGTTATAGCACACAATAAAAGAAAAGAAATTCATGAGAAGATGCACAATGATGATGATGAAAAATAAACTCTTAGAGACATTGCAAACAAGTTGAGAAAAGAAAACAGTAATGTGAAGAATGAAATGCAAGATATGACTATGAGGTTATGTAAAGATATTGAAGACAGGAAGAAGAATGAAGAAGACATGACTAGGAGACTTAATGATGCTGGAAATGAAAATATGAGACTTAGTCATGAAAATGATATGTTGAAGACAGATTTGATTCACATGCAACATGATAAAACTGAGCTTATGAGACAAGTTGGAATTCTAGAAAATGAGTTGACTACTGCAAATAAACACAAAGACAAATTCAAGAAAAGTTCAGAAGAACTTGATGACATGTTAAAGAAACAGAAGCCTAATGGAGATCATGTTTGTATTATGGATATGTTGCATTGGTTTTGTCATTGATGTCAACACTTATCAACACTTATCCTTCTGGAGATCTTTGGTTATGTTCACCGGCAAGTTCAGTGACTTATGCATAGTCACTGGTATCTGATTCATCGGTAGGTTATATTGTTCATCGACACTGAGGATGACTTGTTATCATCTGGAGATCACCTACTTATGTCAAAGACATGGTTTGGACACTTGGGTTTGGAGATTTGGTTATTGGTCTTGTAGTCACATAAATCTGTCCACTTAATTAAATGAATATTTATGATTTATTTGATTATTTGACCATCAATCAATAATTAATTAAATTAATATTTAATTAATTCATCTTAATCTTCTTCTCCTATTAATTAAATAAATTATTCAATTTGTTTGATTTAATTCACTTAACCAAATTCAGACCATTAATTAAATAAATAAATCATATTTGTTTAATTAAATCTTCTCTCACATTTAAATAAATTAATATTTATTTAGAACCCCAAAATCCCATCTCTCACATTTAAATAAATTAACATTTATTTAAATCACCTTTATCCTCCACCCACTTGCATTTTCTTACAAATTCAAGTTGCACAACTATTTTAAATAAATAAATAATTTATTTAAAATCCTATTTATCCTCACCCACTTGAAACCTGTAATGGTTTCCCTTAAAGTCTTCAAACTTAATGGCTTCCTTCTAGAGTCTTCTCAAACCTTTAATGGTTTCCCTTAAAGTCTTCAAATTTAATGGCTTCCTTCTAGAGTCTTCTTAAGCCTTTAAAGGTTTCCCTTAAAGTCTTCAAGCATTTAATGCTTTATCTTCCTTTTTCTCATATAAATAAATTAAGATTTATTTAAATCCAAAATTCACATTCACATTTAAATAAATTAATATTTATTTAAATATCTATCCAAATGCAAATTACACCATTTAATTGAAATAAATCAATTGAAAATCCCAAAATTCCTCCCACTTGCATTCTCCTACAAACTCCACTTGCATGCCTAAATCCTTTCTAGATTCTTCTAATTAGCCCAATCCCATCCTAATCATTGTCACATTCCTAAATAAAAGGAAGTCACTTCTCAAAAACCTCCAAAGTCTTCAATAACCATTAAATGCTTTATGTCTTCAAATGGTTAACCTTTAAAGTCTTCCAAACCATTAAAGGCTCTTACATAACCATTTATGGTTAACTCACCTTTTACCTTTGCTTAGAGACTTTCCTCTAACTTAACCATCCTTTTGACTCATGGGTCTCTTCAAAGCATTTATTTCTTTGAATAAGGTAACCATTTAACCCTTGTACATTCATTTATCCCTTGGATAAAAGGAATATCCATTAACCTAACCCTAACCCAACCCGCTAGGGTAACCATCATGTCCCCTCAAGCATTTAATTCTCCTTATCTCTCCTCTCAATCCTCCTCATGGTGACACTTGTCAACATGGGATTGGTTTGAAAGTCTCACATGGATTGAATATCTTTCAATCCTAACCCTTGTTAAGATTGCTCAATCTTAACCCTTCATTTCCCTATTTCTTCTATAAATAGAACCCTTCTCCTCAAGCAAAGAAGGAAGCATTAGAGTACTGTTGCTATACTAGTATTAGCATATAGTTTTTTCATAACATCACTATCTACACTTGCATAGCATTTGTTTGTCACATCCAACCATCTTGAATCTCCATATGGCATCCATGGCTAGTGCTAAAAGCTGAGAGCTACACTCATTTGGGACTTAGAGAGGGGAGAAACAAGGGAGAAACATCAAAAGGTATCATGGAAGCATCTTAGGGAGGCTCTTCTCCTTTCTTTTGTTTTGTTAAACTTCTTTCATGCCTTTTTGAAATCTCTTTTGATATGTTTGGAATGGTTTTTAGTTCTTTGTTTTGGTTTTATGGTTGAAACTAACTTATTAACATTGAACTTTGTTGTTGCCTTGTCCCCATTTCCATGACATCACACGCACACACTATCAATTGATCAATTAATCAAACACAATCATAATGGACAATTACATCAATTGTCTAAGTCTCAATGAGTATTTTGCTTCAAATACCTTGACTTCATCGGGCAATTACATCAATTGTCTAAGTCACCATCAGGTCACTTTAATTCACTTACTCAGACTTTATCTTGTCCAAGTGAACAACTGACATCAACTGTCATGCTTTGACTCGACCGGGGCAATTAAACCGATTGCACCAAATTGTCCAACCAATTTTGATCAATTGTACAATATCAATCAAAAGCACAACACCACATTTGCACCGTATCTCCTATAAACCTACAAGTACTCACTGACTTGCCATTTCTCCATATTCACTCCGTTTTCTTCCATTCTTTCACTGTTATTGCTAATTTATGTTATTCTACCTCCCCTCTACTTCTTTCTCTTTTTCAAGAGATCGCCTGATTTTTCAAAAAAAATCGGCCCATCTCTCGAGGGGGGCATACCACCCACTAAATTAACATTTCTGGGGCATATTTCTTTCTTTGAAACGACGCGATAAAATCGCACCATCTCAAAGAGGGGCAAATGTAGTCACATAAATTTGTCCACTTAATTAAATGAATATTTAGTAATTATTTGATTATTTAACCATCAATCAATAATTAATTAATTCATACCATCAATTAAATAAATAAATCATTTATTTAAAATCCTATTTATCCTCACCCACTTCAAACCTTTAATGGTTTCCCTTAAAGTCTTCAAACTTAATGGCTTCCTTCTAGATTCTTCTCAAGCTTTTAATGGTTTCCCTTAAAGTCTTCAAACTCAATGGCTTCCTTCTAGAGTCTTCTTATGCCTTTAATGGTTTCCCTTAAAGTCTTCAAACTTAATGGCTTCCTTCTAGATTCTTCTCAAGCTATTAATGGTTTCCCTTAAAGTCTTCAAACTCAATGGCTTCCTTCTAGAGTCTTCTCAAGCCTTTAATGGTTTCCCTTAAAGTCTTCAAACTCAATGGCTCCCTTCTAGAGTCTTCTTAAGCCTTTAATGGTTTCCCTTAAAGTCTTCAAACTTAATGGCTTCTTTCTAGAAGTCTTCTTAAACCTTTAATGGTTTCCCTCAAAGTCTTCAAGCATTTAATGCTTTATCTTCCTTTTTCCTCATATAAATAAATTAAGATTTATTTAAATAAAATCCAAAATTCACATTCATATTTAAATAAATTAATATTTATTTAAATATCTATCCAAATGCAAATTACACCATTTAATTGAAATAAATCAATTGAAAATCCCAAAATTCCTCCCACTTGCATTCTCCTACAAAATCCACTTGCATGCCTAAATCCTGTCTAGATTCTTCTAACTCCTTCTAATTAGCCTAATCTTATCCTAATCATTGTCACATTCCTAAATAAAAGGAAGTCACTTCTCAAAAACATGCAAAGTCTTCAATAACCATTAAAGACTTTATGCCTTCAAATGGTTAACCTCTAAAGTCTTCCAAACCATTAAAGGCTCTTACATAACCATTTATGGTTAACTCACCTTTTACCTTTAGTTAGAGACTTTCCTCTAACTTAACCATCCTTTTGACTCTTGAGTCTCTTCAAAGCATTTATTTCTTTGACTAAGGTAACCATTTAACCCTTGCACACTCATTTATCCCTTGGATAAAAAGAATATCCATTAACCTAACCCTAACCCAACCCCCTAGGGTAACCATCATGTCACCTCAAGCATTCAATGTTCCTTATCTCTCCTCTCAAGCCTCCTCATGGTGACACTTGTCAACATGGGATTGGGTTGAAAGTCTCACATGGATTGAATATCTTTCAATCCTAACCCTTGTTAAGATTTCTCAATCGTAACCCTTGTTAAGATTGCTCAATCTTAACCCTTCATTTCCCTATTTCTTCTATAAATAAAACCCTTCTCCTCAAGCAAAGAAGGAAGCATTAGAGTATTGTTGTTATATTGGTATTAGCATAGAGATTTTTCATAGCATCACTATCTACACTTGCATAACATTTGTTTATCATATTCAACCATCTTGAATCTCCATATGGCATCCATGGGTAAGTGCTAAAAGTTGAGAGCTACACTCATGTGGAACTTGGAGAGGAGAGGAACAAGGGAAGAGAAACTATGAGCATCTTGATTAGCATTTGGAGGAGTATAGTTTATCTGTTCTATGTTTGTATGCTTTCTATTTCATGCTTAATATCTCTCTTGATCTGCCTATTTAGGATAATCTTTTGTTGCTAACACTAACATTTCTTTTTTGTGCTCTTGTGTGTGTTGCCATCAAGTAGATTTTCTAATCCTTTTTGCAAAGCATTAGGTCTAATCGGGTTGACATATTTGTTGTTACCGACAAATTGGTCTAGGTTATGGACCGAAAAGCGTTATCTATTCCAGATCAGCACGACACATTATGGAGATGGTTTAATCAATTAATATTGTTGTTGAGCCAACATGATGCATCGCATCTTGACTTGTAATAGATTTTATTATATTATTCTTAGTAAGCCGACCTACACATTTGGTCTTAGGTTTTGGTATATATGTAAGATCTCAATTGTGAGATTGATATAAGAGAAGAGATAAGGTATTATAAGGTTGTGCTATTCGGTATATACGAATATAAGCAGAGCTTCTCACACAGAAATCATTTGAAGATTCAAGGAGGGTTTGAAGGAGACAATCAGAGCTTAACCGATACTGAATCTAGCATTGGAGATGCTACTTTGAGCAGTACATTATCATTGGATTTAATCATCCAATTGTAGTCAATGTGATTCTCATTTTTTGAATGAGTAGTGAGCTCTAGGCAGTTGGGCTATCTGCATGTGCAAACCCCATTTGTATATACATACAATCTACAGTAGTATCATTTGATTGTGGGTAAGGTTTCCCACTGTGGTTTTTCCCCTTATAGGGTTTCCAGCTACAAATCTCTGTGTTATGTGTTGTGGATATTGATTCTCTTTCTGTTTCATGCATTAAGCTTCATCGGTACTGTTTCTAACTATTAATCTATTTACCGACATTAAGTTTGGTTTACCGGTATTAAGTATCAAGTTTTGGTTATGTAGCGTCCTAAAATTGTGACACTTGCAATTTCGACTGCATTTTGGTCTTCACGATGGCGACGCAACACACAACCTGAATGGAGACCCCGAAACCTGATTATGACACTGAAAACTGCATTTTTCAAGCACCCTGGCCTGAACCTCCTTGCACCCTGCTGTCCCGGGAGGTGGGACTAGAGCGCCCAACACCCTGGTCCTTCAGGACCAGGGCGCCTTGGTCCCCCAGGACCATGGCACCCAGCGCCCTGGTCCCTGGGCCTATTTTGGGCCCGGTCTCCTAAGGGGTCTCAAGTCTTTATGTTTGCAAATTGGAAAATTAACTTTCCTGGTCGGCCTAAGGTCGGGAAAATCAGTCTATCAGCCCTAATTGGCAAGTATATAAACTACATTTTCCTCTTTCATTCGACATGATGATGATGGAAAAGGCGTGGAAACTATACTCAAGCATTCAAGCATTCAAACATTCAAGCATTCCTTCTAAGTCTCCATTCAAGGCTAAGTGTTGCATTCAAGACAAGGATTCAACCATTGAAGAGGAGATCACTTACAACATATTACAACAACATACAACATCTATACCTTCACACATAAGGATACAAACATCCTTAGAACAAGGTATTAGTACTTGTTTTACAGTCATTTACATTTACAACACTTGCTCATTTCTTGGTTAATTCCAAAACCGGGGTTTGACCTAAAGGCAAACCCCTAATCCCTAACCCCCCAATCGTCTTCGCTTTTCTGTGTGTAGGTTGCAGGTACGCGGCTGAAATTGAAGATCTGGAATCCTTGTGCAGAGACGAACAGATCCCCCTTCGTTTCGCGGATTTTTTGGAGGACCGTGGCGCTGGGCGCCATCGTCCCGGCGACTTTCGCTCAAATTTGTAGGATAGCGCCGTATCGACATTTTACTGCTAATTCCAGGTCCGCAGCTTCATCCTATATCCCTATCTCAGTTTATAAGCGAATCTTTGTCACTTTCTATGCATTCCTAGCTTAATTCTTCTATGCACATTCTTTACAAAAGAGGGTAGCCTTGCTTTCTTAACCCTTGAAACACATTTAGCATCCAATCTTGCATTGCGTGGGATTGGATCTTGTGGGTTTCAACCCCTCTTTTGAATGTAAAGTCTCTCCCCTAAGTGAAAACCATCAACCCTAGTGAATCTCCCTTCTCTCTCCTTGGAGTTGGAAGAGGGGAGAGCAACTAGGGTTCGATCGCGATTTTTCGCTTTACATTTTGGTGAACCCGACGTGAACATCCCTTCTGATTATTCATAGTTAGATCTGAAAATTGGATTCCTTGATTACATTTCCATGTTTGATCTCTTGCAAAATTTTAGAGGTTAATTGCATAAAAACCCTAAATTTTCTTTTTAAGTAATTAAACTTGTGAAATGTTTAATTATTAATGCTTGTTTTAGATCTGCCCTTCTATTACAAATTATCAATTCATATTTGTGCTTTAATTTTGAAAATTAAGTGGTTAAGTGTCAAAACCCTAATTTTTGAAACCCTCTTGATTCAACCTTTGTCCGACAATTTCACTAATCAAAACATCTCCAAATCAGTTGTAACGTTGGATTCCGCAATAAAATCACAATATCTTTCATCCCTGAAAATTTGGAAAAAAGTTACGAGGACCATGTGCACTCCGAGCACCATCGTCCCCAACATTTTTTTCGAAATTTCGGGAGCGAGATCTTACTGTATTTTCCTGCTAAAATCCAAAATTTTGGCTGATTTTACCAATTTTAACATCTTCAAAATTACAGTCAAAGTTGGTCTTGTGATTGCTTGGTTTAGGGCTCCTAATCATTCAAAAATTGTTGAAATTGAAATTTTGTGTCAAAATTATGTTCTTACTGTCCTAAATCTGAAAAGTTTGTTTGCATTCATTCGAAATTTCAGTGCTTCATTCAAATTCTTACAATTTGTGACTTTTGAAATTAAGTGCTTAATTACAACAACTTTGATTTCCGCTTTCAAAATTGAATTTTGTGGGAAATTGAGTCAATTTTTAAAATTCAAAATTTGCATTGCTCTTGACATTCCCTCTATAATCATAATATTCAAAATTTCAGTTTCCCTCTCTTTTTCAAAATTCAAATTTTTGCATTTTTCGACAATCTTGGTAGGGTTCAATTTTGAGATTGCAACTTTAATTTGGCCTATCTACAGATTGTAAAATCACTCAATTTTTTCAGATTAGCTCTAAAATCATCATACCTTTCATCCCTGCAAATTTCGAAAAAAGTTGCAAGGACCGTGTTGCACTCCGAGCGCCACGGTCCCAGACATTTTTTCCGAAATTTCGGGAGACTGTCGTGATTGCATTTAACAGCTTAAATCTAGAAGATTGGCTGATTTTACTGAAAATTGCTACCTCTAAATTCAAAATCTTCTCTCTCTTTCTAGTGCATGAGTTTTACAACAATAAGCCCTACTTACACTATTCCCGTTAGACGAAGCCGTAGAATTAAGTCTTTCCGAGGTTTAACTACTGAGGAGATGGAACCTAATTTGAATAGCCTTTTTAACGAGGACATGGGTAATTCCTCTAATCCTCCTAATGATGAAGAAGCTCTCCATGAGGTTTCTATAGAACAACTTTCGAAATTGGATAACCAATTTGACAATTTTCGACAATGGATGTCTCAAGAATACCCCGATAGTCAAGCTCTTCCTTTAATTGAGGGTCTAAAACGTATGCTTCAAAGTGATAAGAATGGAATTGATATTTTGCGTGGTATTGCACACATTGTGGATTCAAATGTGATGCCTATGAAAAGTTGTGCCGAAACCTTAGGTTATACACAACCTCCTACTCAAGACAATCATTCTATTCCTTTGACGACTCCTATTGCTAGTATACCTACTTTTACATCAAACATAATGACTACTTCAATACAGGACATTCCTCCTATGATCACTAATCATGGGGGCAATCCTTCTTCTTCAATCAACCCTCTTCCTTCATTCAATCCGACTTCTTCATTCATTCCTTCAATGAGTGTGCCTATGATATCACCACAAATGAATATGACACAAGGGGGCAATTCATTCAACCATTCCATTCCTCCTTGTAGTGTTCCTCCTTTCCAATCATCTCCTATGACTAACTATCATAGTGTCCCGCCACCTTACTCTTTACCTTCTTTCAATAACATAACACCTCCATCACAATCTAACACGTCTAATATGAACTCTTCGACTGAAGCGACCATTAACAATCTTGCACAAACTGTCTCTTCTTTACAGCAACAAATTGCCTCTATGAATCAATCTAAGTTTAGTGTGCCCACATTTGATGTTGCGAGCCCACTTTCTCTTGATATTGTTCGAGCTATTCCCCCTAAACATGTTGAAATTCCACATTCGGAGCTTTATAATGGTAAGGGTGATCCTCTAACACATGTTAAGACTTTTCAAACAATATGTACTGATTTTGCTTATGACCAAAGGTTGCTTGCAAAATTGTTTACTAGAACATTAAGAGACAAAGCCCTACAATGGTATTGCTCGTTGCCTTCCTATTCTATTACTTCTTTCGAACAACTTGCAAATGCTTTCATTCAACAATTTCAAAACAATATAAGTCCTAAAGTTACTTTGATTGATTTAATGCATTGTAAACAAGGTGTTAAAGAAAAAGTGACTGATTTCATTGGTAGATATAAGCATTTGTATGCTCAAATTTCTTTTCCAGTGCCTGACAATGATATTCAAAGAATCTTTATTTCTAATTTACAAAAAGATATTTGAGACAAACTTCTGTTTTCTGAGTTTACTTCTTTCCAACAGTTGTGTGCAACTCTTCACAATTATCAACTGACTGTGAGTCAAATGGAACAATCACATCCTATGGCTCCGAGTGATAAGGGTGATAGCAGTCAACAACCATTTGGGAAGTTTAAACCGAACAGAGATTCCATCAAATTCAATGAAAACATCATCAACAACAATGTGAATGCAGCATCAGGTGTGCCTCCTATTTCTAAATTTTTCAAGAAAGAAAGAAAGTATACTCCTTTGAATGAATCATTGCATAGTATTATGAATAAGTTATTGGAACAAAATGTTCTTACTCTTCCTCCTATAAGACAAATTGATCCTGCAAAGATTACTTCACCTTATTTTGATAACAAAGCTTTTTGTCAATTTCATCGTCAGCCTGGGCATGATACTGAAAAATGTTTTTCTTTAAAGGGTAAAATTCAAGATTTGATTGATAATAGTACTATCTCTGTTTCTGGAGTGAATGATAAATGCAACACATCTGTAGCTCCTCCTAACCAAAATCTTCAGATTTTCACTGATCCATTACCTTCTCATACCTCTAATGCAATTGAGGCTAATGATTCCTCTCTCTCATCTGATGGTCTTGTGTCTATGACTCCGAATGTGATTAACTTTGTAGAGCAGCAAGAAAACCTTAAAGAACCTTCCATCACATTTGATTCCAGTGAAACCATTAGGGAACCTGATGGTCCTTTATACATAGTTGCAAAAGTCAAGAATACACCTTGCCGTGGAGTGCTTATTGATCCTTCGTGCATGGTTAATGTTATTACTGAAGAATTTATTTTTACTTTGCAATTGAATCAAGTGATCTATGACAAAACAGATGTGATTGTGAAACTATTTGATGCATTTTCTTCTCCTGCAATTGGTTCTATTACATTACCTATTGAGGTCCATAACAAATCCCTTGATGTGAACTTTGCTATTATTCCTTCATCTGAACAATTTCGTGTGAAGCTTGGCTATCCTTGGCTATCTTCCATGAAAGCTATTGCTTCTCCTATTCACAAGTGTTTGAAATTTCCCCATAATGGTGAAGTTGTTACTGTCAATCATAGTCTCTTTAAACCAGCTGAAAGAACTTCTAGCGTTCCTATTGATTACTTTTGGCCTAAACAATTCCAATCTCTTCCTCCGCGAAGTGATCATCTTTTCAAATCTTATCAAAAGTGGAAAAAAGATATGATCCTATCTCTAAGTTAACCTAGAACACCCAAACTTGACATTCCTATCATTCTTGAGAAGGAAGTTTTTCCTTTGAAAGATAAAACTAATGTCTTTCCTCAAGAAGATTCCCAACCCGTCCCTATGGATGTGACTATGTCTATATCTAATAAACTTCCTAAAAGTAGACCTATCCCTCCTCGTCATGATGGACTTGGTCTCCTTCCTAAACCAAAAATTCCTCCTTTATATGGAGCAGTTCCTCCTCCTTCCTTCTATAGAGAGAAGAGACCTTCTTCTTCTCCTATTATTCAACCTAAGAGACCACAACCTAAACACCCAAGTGATAAGGATGAGAACATCCCTCCTCCTCAATCTTCTCCACTTCCTACTAAGACTAGACGAAATCATTCTGCACGTGAACGCCGACGACAACGTCGTCTTAGGGCTTAAGCAGCTGCTTCTCAAACTTTACAATCCCCAAAAACACCTTCAACAAGCATTATTCCATTTTCTCCTCAGCCGGACATTGAGCCTAAATCTCCTAAACATAAGATGCATGATGGTCTTGATCCTGTGCGAGTTAAAGATCCTATTTTTATAAATCTTGATGATGATATAGATGAAAATGTTATTCATGATGAAAATGCTACTTCTCTTATTCATTCTGATAGTGAATATGAACTTGTTGATATTGATAACCATTTATCTAATGAATTTTCTAAAGTACTTATCCTAGCTCCTAGACAAGAACACCGCGGCTTGGGATATGAACATAGCCCTTGTTTGGATCTTGTGATAGCTCCATCTGCTGTGTTGGATGTTCTTCCTCTAGCGTGTTCCCTGCCTTCCCAAAACATTGATCAACAAGATCGGGGGGTAGATGACGTGCTAGACTAGTTACATTAGCATAGCAGATTCTCTCCTCCTCTCTTTTGTTACTTCTTCTATATGTTACTCTCATTCTTCTATTTGTTGTCCTTAGTGTTGTCTACTTGAGGATGATGCAAAGCATTGAGATCTCTCGATCTCTCTCATGTTGACTCAAAAGACACATGTGTTCCCTTCTTCTAGGTGACCTTCCTTGATTGGGGAATGAAGAACAATTATGCATACATACATATGATATATATACATGAATTATCATACAGCATACTGACCCCGAGGAAAGCGAAGTCACCTCGTGCTTTGTGTTTTGTGTCTATTATCCTTGGGCTTATCTCACACTTGGGGGCTAAATCCTTGTGATAACGTGCTCCTTTCTCATTTCTTATATGTATCACTACCTTAAAGCAATCACCCCCGGTGAGGCATGTGTGATCGCTTTAACGTAGGGGGGCATACATCCCGTCCATATCTTTTCAAGATACTTGAAAATTTCTTGACAAATTTAGCTTTGCCTTGAAAATTTTTGATATCTTTCTTGCATGACTCATAGTGAGGGAACCTTACTACTGACAGTCATGGTTCTCCCTCGTGATCTTCCCTTTTACTTTGTCAATCGAAGTTGTAAGATCCTTAGTCCACTGGGGGCTTGGTGTGTCTTGCCTCCTTGACGTGGTGAAAGTCTTTCAATGTTGTTTCCTTGTACTTTACCGGAAGTATGAGCATACATACTCCAGCTAAAGTGGGGGCTAAATGTAGCGTCCTAAAATTGTGACACTTTCAATTTCGACTGCATTTTGGTCTTCATGATGGCGACGCAACACGCAACCTGAATGGAGACCCTGAAACCTGATTATGACACTAAAAACTACATTTTTCAAGCACCCTGGCCTGAACCTCCTTGCACCCTGCTGTCTCGGGAGGTGGGACTAGAGTGCCCAGCGCCCTGGTCCTTTAGGACCAGGGTGCCCAGCGCCCTGGTCCCCCAGGACCATGGCGCCCAGCGCCCTGGTCCCTGGGCCTATTTTGGGCCCGGTCTCCTAAGGGGTCTCGGGTCTTTATGTTTGCAAATTGGAAAATTAACTTTCCTGGTCGGCCTAAGGTCAGGAAAATCAGTCTATCAGCCCTAATTGGCAAGTATATAAACTATATTTTCCTCTTTCATTCGACATGATGATGATGGAAAAGGCGTGGAAACTATACTCAAGCATTCAAGCATTCAAACATTCAAGCATTCCTTCTAAGTCTCCATTCAAGGCTAAGTGTTGCATTCAAGACAAGGATTCAACCATTGAAGAGGAGATCACTTACAACATATTACAACAACATACAACATCTATACCTTCGCACATAAGGATACAAACATCCTTAGAACAAGGTATTAGTACTTGTTTTATAGTCATTTACATTTACAGCACTTGCTCATTTCTTGGTTAATTCCAAAACTGGGGTTTGACCTAAAGGCAAACCCCTAATCCCTAACCCCCCAATCGTCTTCACTTTTTTGTGTGTAGGTTGCAGGTACGCGGCTGAAATTGAAGATCTGGAATCCTTGTGCAGAGATGAACAGATCCCCCTTCATTTCGCGGATTTTTTGGAGGACCGTGGCGCCGGGCGCCATCATCCCAGCGACTTTCGCTCAAATTTGCAGGACAGCGCCGTATCGACATTTTACTACTAATTCCAGGTCCGGAGCTTCATCCTATATCCCTATCTCAGTTTATAAGCGAATCTTTGTCACTTTCTATGCATTCCTAGCTTAATTCTTCTATGCACATTCTTTACAAAAGAGGGTAGCCTTGCTTTCTTAACCCTTGAAACACATTTAGCATCCAATCTTGCATTGCATGGGATTGGATCTTGTGGGTTTCAACCCCTCTTTTGAATGTAAAGTCTCTCCCCTAAGTGAAAACCATCAACGCTAGTGAATCTCCCTTCTCTCTCCTTGGAGTTGGAAGAGGGGAGAGCAACTAGGGTTCGATCGCGATTTTTCGCTTTACAGGTTAAAGTATATTTGGGTTGAAATTAATAGATGAATGATTCATCCCCCCCCCCCCTCGGTAAACAATTGGTATCAGAGCCTAGTCCTCTTTTTGCGGAAGTTTAACAAATTGAGGAGATTCCATGGCACCTAACTATTTCAGGAAGGACAGTCAGAAACTTGATGGAACTAACTATGGTATATGGAAGATTAGAATGGAGACTCGTCTAAATTGCATTGGAAGAGACATATGGGATGTTACACAAAATAGTTATGTTGGTCCTACACTGAATTAACCTAATCCACCTACATTGGGTAAGGTTCAAGAGAATGATTGCAAAGAAAGAGAAGCACTTTTGAGCACCTTGTCAGATCAGAAAATCATGGGATTATCAGACCGATCTACTGTTAAAGCTATTTGGGACAAATTAGAAATATTGAATGAAGGAGATACCACTGTCAAAATTGCAAAAATGGAATGCTTCTAGGTCAGGTATGAAAATTTGAAAATGGAAGAAGATGAAATAATTTTTGCTTTTATGGAAAGAGTTAATGAAATTGTTTTGGGAATACAATGTTGTAGAGGTTCCTTAAGTGAAGATGAAATTATTTTTTAAGTTTTAAGAGCATTGCCACCAACATACAAAATGAAAGTAACTACTATTAATGAGTTAAGAACTATGCCTAATACATCAGTGTCTAGAGATACCTTGGTTGGAAAACTTTCAGCATCTGAGCTTGAGGAATTTGGTCCTGTTGCTACAATTAAGATAGATTTATCTTTCAAAGCATCATCATTTGCAGCATCTTCATCATCAACTGATAAATCTGATTGGAAAGACTTTATGCAAGAGAACTAGAAGGCATCAGGAGGGAAAATGAAGAACTTGAAGAGCTTGAAGCACTATTTGCAATGAAAATGCCAAAAAGTCCTATTGGAAGTAAGTATAAAGGTAAAGCACCTTTTAAATGTTTTAACTGTAATAAAATTGGTCATATGGCATCTAGATGTCCAGATAGACATGCAAAATTAAGAGAAGAAGCTAAAAGAACATACAAGCCTAACCTTGAATATCAGAGATACACATTCAAGAAAAATAGAGACAAATCTTGTTACTATGCTGATAAAGGAGTTATTGATTTTGATGAAGAACCGAGAGACAATGGATGGGATTTTGTATCAATAACATAAGATCAAACAACACCTACTATTCCACCGGTAGAGCGGGCCCTGACAGCTAAAATAGAAGAAAAGGATGGATGGATTATAGATTTTGGATGTTCACATCATATGACTGGTGATAAAAGTAAATTCTTATCTTTTCAGGAATACAATGGAGGTCTAGTAAGATTTGGATATGACAAAGCTTGTTTTATCAGAGGAAAAGGTATTATATCCTTTGATGGTAAGCACAATACTGACAATGTTTATTATGTTAAAGGTTTGAAGCACAATCTTTTGAGTGTTGGTCAATTAGTTGAAAAAGGATTTCAGTTACAATTCAAGAATGATAAATGCAAAATCATGAATAGAACCGGTTTGGAAATTGTAACCGGTAATTAGACTAGAGGTAATATCTTTCATTTGAATAACATTGAAAAGACATGCTTGATTGCACACATTGATGAAAGTTGGTTATGGCACAAAAGACTCTATCATGTAAATTTTGATTGCATTGTGAAGATTAGTTCATCTAAGACAGTAAGGGATTTACCTAAGATTATAAAACCTCATAATTCGGTATGTAAGGAATGTCAAATGGGAAAGAAAGTTAGAACAACTTTTAAGATTATTTTTGAGAAAACCAATGATGTTCTTGATTTAATTCATACTGACTTATGTGGTCCGGCAAGAAAAAGAAATCTACAGGAAGATAGATACTTTATGCTAATCATTGATGATTATTCTAGAATGTGTTGGGTTACTTTTCTCAGGGAGAAATCAGAAGCTTTGGGAAATTCAAATTATTCAAGGCACTTGTAGAGAATGAAACCGGCAATAAAATCAAATGTTTAAGATTAGATCAAGGAGGTGAATTTACATCTAAGGAGTTCAATAGATTTTTTAAAGTGAATGGAATAAGAAGACAACCATCAGCACCCCAGACACCTCAGCAAAATGGAGTTGTGGAAAGGAAGAATAGAACTATTTTGGATGCAGCTAGAAGCATGACATCAGAAGCAAATCTACATCATGTGTATTGGAGAGAAGCAGTGAATACAATGGTTTACACTTTCAATAGAGTTCACATCAAAAGTGAAACCGGTAAGACACCCTGTTGGGTCTCAAATCAACAGATTGGATAGGTTCTAAGGAAATGCCAACTCCTATGATCAAACCTTCCAATTGACTTGGCCAACTTATAGAGTGAACCTATTTGGTTACTAACTCTCTCACTTTAGGCTCTGCAGGACCTAGGCGGGTTTACCTACTCACTAGTTGTTCCTTCAACTAATGCTTTTTATAGCAGATTTAGTGTCTTAATCTGATGTCTCCTAGTCTCAGATTGGCATAAGTTTCTTAAATAGACTAACTTCAGATGTGTGAATTGATCTATGTATCTTACCAAAGTATATATGTTACACTTTGGCTGAATTACCTACTATACCTACTCTACTAATCCTAATGCTTAAAAGTAAAGGGTAACTGGTATGGTTAAAGGGTTTGTTTACAAATGATCAGTGCCTTTCCTCTTATTTGGGCTACAGAGTCTTATATTTCTTCAGGACTTATTGTGTAAACTTATGAGACAGTTTTTAATCCCACCACCTCTCGATGAGTCTGTCAGTTACTATTTCTTATGAGCTCTACTTCAATGTCTATATTGTAAACTGCTTGAATGAATTTAACCCTAACTTTTAAGAGACCATCCAAGGAAGAAATACAAGGAACAATTACAATTCGAAAGTAAATCTTTTTGATCCAAATCTACAATATAAAACACAAAATTTTACTGGAAGAACACGAATAACCTTATCCACTTTTAGATAATATCATAAGCAACTGCCTTCTAAAAATATGTTAACTCTCAGCACATATGATAAAGAAAATGCAACTGGTTATTTTTGATAAAAAGTGTAAAAGTACAAAATTGCCTCCACCTCTTGTCTCTATTCTTCTGTCTTTTTTTTACATTTTACATCACACATATATATGTGTTTGAATGGTTTTCATACCCCTTTGGGTGAAAAGACACCCCCCTTTTAAATAAAAATAATTCCAAATCCCGAAATTGCCTTAGTTTATGTAATTAATTGTCACTTTACAAGTTGTTTAGGCATATTAGAGGTATTTTTAGGCTATTTTATGGGTATATAATGGATAAATGGTCTTTAAATGATGTAAATACCCCCTTTGGTGCTTCACACTCCATTTTTTATGCCCATTATTGTGTTTATGTTATGGTTTCATATTGTGCAACAAATATAAAATATATTACTTGTACCTATTCAATATATATATGTTTAGAATTTTTCTTGCTCCTTGTCTTGGAATTTGGAATTCTAAAAATTGCAAATTTTAGGGTTCCAACACACCCTATGAACTATGATTTGGTAATATTCCTACTCTTAAGTACTTCAGAATATTTGAAAGCAAATGTTACATTAGGAGAGATGAGTATATTGGTAAATTTGATCCTAGAAGTGATGAAGGAATATTTCTTGGGTATTCATCTAAAAACAAAGCATATAGATGTTTTGATAAATGATTGCAGAATATCATTAAGAGTGCAAATGTGAAGATTGATGAACATTTTAGAAGAAATTCAAGGTCTATGGATTCTGAACTGAGAGTTGAGATAATCACAAATGAACCTATACCGAGTGCACCGGTACAAAATGTTGATCCGTCACACTAGCATCATCAGAGAATCCATAGTGATTGAAGAACAACAACAACTAAACACACCCAAGTGTGTAAGATTGAATCACTTTGAAAGTCAGATAATTGGGAATAAGTATCAAGGAGTTATGAAAAGAGGAAGACTGGCAAATGAAGAGGTATGTTTAATTTTTCAAATTGAACCAGCATCTGTCATTGAGGCATGTGAAGATAAACACTGGATTAAGGCTATGGAAGATGAATTGGAACAAATTGAAAAGAACAATACATGGACATTGGTTCCCCAGCCTAAAAATAAAAAAGCAATTGGAACTAAATGGGTATTCAGAAATAAACTTAATGAAGATGGTAAGGTAATCAGAAACAAAGAAAGACTAGTGTGTAAGGGATATTCACAGAAAGAGGAAATTGATTACAATGAAACCTTTGCACCGGTAGATAGAATTGAGGTAGTCAGATTATTTCTTGCATTTGTAGCACACAAAAACTATAAAGTATATCAAATGGATGTTAAATGTGCATTTTTGAATGGTGAACTTGAAGAGGAAGTTTACATTGAACAACCTGATGGATTTTCATTGACAAATTATAAGGATATTATTTGTAGGTTAAGGAATGCTTTATATAGATTAAAGCAAGCTCCTAGAGCTTGGTATAGTAGACTGGACAAATATCTTATGAAACTTGGCTACACTAAAGGTAATGCTGACAACAACTTATATTTTAAAGTGACTAATGAAGACATTTTGGTTATTGAAGTTTTTGTTGATGACATCATTTTTGGAGGAGAAGATGGATTGGGTAAAGACTTTTCTAACAAGATGCAGGAAGAATTTGAAATGACTATGATTGGGGAGATAAAATTCTTTTTAGGATTGTAGATTTCTCAGACTGATACAGGTATATTCTTATATCAATCAAAATATTTGAAGGAATTACTGAAGAAATTTGGTATGGAAAACTCTAAACCGGTAAGTACTTCTATGACTACAACTGATAAACTATCATTGAAAGATAATCCGACAAGATACAAATCTATTATTGGAGGTTTATTATATTTGACACAAACAAGACCTGATATAATGAATGTAGTGTGTATTGTTTCAAGATTTCAGAGTAATCCTAGAGAAAATCATGAATCAACAGTAAAAAAGATTTTCCGATATTTACAAGGCACAACAAATCTTGGTTTATGGTATCCTAAAGATGAAAGTTTTGATTTATCTGCATACACTGATGCTAATTGGGTAGGAGATGCAGATGACAAAAAGAGCACCACTGGTGGGGCATTCTTTCTTGGTAGTAGATTGATTTCATGGTTGAGCAAGAAACAAAGTTGTACATCATTATCAACAGCAGAATCAGAATATGTTGCAACAACAACCAATTGTACTCAGGTATTATGGATTAAAAAAATGTTGAAGGACATAAAGGTAAAATGCAAAGAACCTATAATCATCTATTGTAATAATTCAACAACAATTGATATATCTAAGAATCTAGTATTTCACTCTAAAACTAAACATGTTTCTATCAAATATAATTTTTTGAAAGAGAATGTAGAAGCAAAAGAAGTAAGATTGGTTTATGTGAATACTAAAGAGTAGATTGCAGACATCTTTACTAAGCCTTTGCCTAAGGAAACCTTTGAATATCTCAAAGAGTATCTTGGGGTCATACCCTCACTGGTAGAGACTTAGACAGTTGATGCTTGGCATCAAACCGACAAAATTTATAGAGAAACCTTTTTCTGACTTTGATGGAGGAGAGCTACTTCTCAGGGGGAGTAGTTGGTATTTGTAATTGGTTCTATGAACTAGTTGTATCTAGTATTTGTTTTTCTTTGGCATTTGATGTCAAAGGGGGAGATATATCTATGGAAAAACACATAATCCTTTGAGGAGGGATTATTCTTTAGGGGAGTGTTTATACAGATGCAAAGATGATCTGTATTTTGATTTCTGGTATTGATCTATTCTGGAGATTGTTGGTTTTTGGTTTTTGGCAATTTTGCTTTGGCACTTAGATGGTTTTTTCCATCTTGTGTTGCCATCAATGCCAAAGGGGGAGATTGTTGGTATTATGGATATGTTGTATTGGTTTTGTCATTGATGTCAACACTTATTGACACTTATCCTTCTGGAGATCTTTGGTTATATTCATCGGCAAGTTCAGTGACTTATGCACAGTCACCGGTATCTGATTCACGGATAGGTTATATTGTTCACCGACACTAAGGATGACTTGTTATCATCTGGAGATCACTTGGTTATGTCAAAGACATGGTTTGGACACTTGGTTTTGGAAATTTAGTTATTGGTCTAATCGGGTTGACATATTTGTTGTTACGGGCAAATTGGTCTAGGTTATGGACTGACAAGCGTTATCTATTCCAGATCAGCACGACACGTTATGGAGATGGTTTAATCAATTAATATTGTTGTTGAGCCGACATGATGCATCGCATCTTGACTTACTTGTAATAGATTTTATTATTATTTTTAGTAAGCTAACCTACACATTTGGTCTTAGGTTTTGGTATATATGTAAGATCTCAATTGTGAGATTGATATAGGAGATGAGATAAGGTATTATAAGGTTGTGATATTTGGTATATATGAATATAAGAAGAGCTACTCACATAGACATCGTTTGAAGATTGAAGGAAGGTTTGAAGGAGACAATCAAAGCTTAACCGGTACTAAATCCAGCATTGGAGATGCTACTTTGAGAAGTACATTATCATTGGATTTAATCATCCAATTGTAGTTAGCGTGACTCTCATTTTGTGATTGAGCAGTGACCTCTAGGAAGCTGGCCTATTTGGATGTGCAGACCCCATTTGTATACACATACTATTTGCAGTAGTATCATTTTATTGTGGGTAAGGTTTCCCACTGTGGTTTTTCCCCTTATAGGGTTTCCACGTACAAACCTTTGTGTTATGTGTTGGGGAGATTGATTCTCTTTCTATTTCATGCATTATGTTTCATCGGTACTATTATTAACTGTTAATCTGTTTACCGACATTAAGTTTGGTTTACCGGTATTAAGTATCAAGTTTTGGTTAAAGTATATTTGGGTTGAAATTAATAGACAACTGATTCACTCGAGTCCTAACAGATCACAAATGGACTTGGATTTGAACATGGAGAAAGTTTTGGTAGTGAAAACAATCAAGATCATAACAAACCGGTAAGACAACCTAATGCTTATAAATTTAATGGAAAATGTTTCAATTGCAATAAGTTTGGTCATAGAGAAAATCAGTGTAGATTTAGAAATAATCAGAATATGAACTCACCCACCGGTCAATGTTCCAAATGCAACAAGTTGGTCATAACTCAGAAAACTATAGAATGAATGTGAACAAGTTACATCATTCTTTCAGTAACACTAATAGGGAAACTATTAAAGAAAGCATTGTTCTTAATTTAGACATTTATAAGAAAGTTTTGATTGAAGTTATTGATGAGCTACCAAATGATCTCTACATGAGACTAGAAGCTAAAAGGCTATCAGTGATAGAATTAGACAAGAAATTGAAAGTTGAAGCACTCTTGGTTGTTCACCCAGTTAACTCTAAGGAAGAAGTAGATGAAATTATTTCTGAGGCTAACCGATCAGTATTTGCTAGTGGACGCCGACAAGTGAGTCTGATGGCTAGAAGAGTGAAGGAAATTGCAGAAGAAACAACGAATAATTGGGATATATTATTTGTAGAGAAAGAAAAACAAGAGGAAAAGAGAAGACCCAAAAATACATTTAAGGTTTATCAAAAGGACAAAGGTAAAGGAAAAATAGGTGGTGTTCCAAACATTAAGATTACTGACAATCTTCCACCGCCACCTTTGGATACTACACCGGTACACTTAGAAGATCCACTGGTTATTGACACTGAAGGAATAAGACATGATGATACTAATCCTGAGTCGGAGATACTTTTTACAATGAATGTGGATACTCAAGAGGTAAACATTGTTGTGGATAAGGAAACCTCTGAAGTTAAGTCAGACAGTGTTGACAATAGGAACATAGCAGAGGAACCGTTACAAACTGTTGAAACTGAGACATCAACACAAACAGAGCAACTGACACAAACTGAAAAACCTATAGAAGATAAAGGTACTAGCACAGGGCCACCAAAGAAAGAGAAACATGCAAGGAAACAAACTAAGGTAGAGGTGCACACAGAGATTGAGAAACCGACAATCACAGAAACACAGAAACAGTCTGAGAAACCTTTAAAGGTTGACATGCAAACACAGTCTGATCCACCAGAAGAAAATACAAGAAAAATGGACACATCTGATGGAAGCAAAGAGGTAATAAAAATGATTGGTCAGACATCTGACACATCAATAGGTGAATTCAGACCTACCAATGTTACAGAGGTACTTTTGGATTCAATTAAGAAGATAAAGGATTGTAATGCATTGGCCTATAAGGCAATTGATAACATACTACCCATTCTTAAGTTGATTGCACCAAATTGTAAAATAGATCACATTACTGATTCTTTGGGTAAATTGGACACATTGTCCAAATTTATTGTTGATAATGTAATAACTATTGATAAGGTGAATGAGGACACAATTAAGGAAAGAGTTGGAAAAGAGAAAAACACATTCTTTGAAGACACTATAAAGAAATGTACATAACACTTAAATACATTATTATCGGTACTTAACTCTACAATTTTGGAGTACAAGGAGCTATATAGGGAAACATACAAACCTCACCTTTTGAGAGCGGATATAGATGAGGAGATCATAAAAACATAGAAAAAAATTGATGACATAGTAGATAATATAATTGGTTCATCAAGATATATATCACTTTTTGAGCAGGAAATGGCATTTTTTTAGGAGAAGTTAGAGAAACTTGAGAAATAGAAGGCAAGGATAAGGTGAAATGCCCGGGAACTTAAAAATAAACTTGGTCCTAAGTTGGACAATCTTACACTCAGAGAATTGAAATATCTAAGGCATTAGTTCAAGGAGAGCGATCACCGGAGGAACACATGCATTATCTCACCGGCATGATCCAACAGACTGAGACAACTTTGAATGATAGCAAAAGGTTTATGCATAGTTTGAATTTAGTTTTAGCAGATATTTTTCAAATTGTATTCAACCGGTTACAGACTTTGAGGTGAAATTTTTTAACTCATTTGATTATTTTTGACAACCTTTGTCATTGATGTCAAAGGGGGAGTAGTGGAGAGAAAAAAACATGTACAGAGGAGATCACTTGCTCAGAGGGAGAACATCTTTTTCGACTTCAACTTTTGGAAACAGTTTTTGGATTTTTCTCATGAGTGTTGCCATCAATGCCAAAGGGGGATATTGTTGGCATCCTACACTCTTATGAGAATAGTTGATGTTGTCATTGATGGTAACCATCTGGCAACCAACTGATAGATACCGTCACTGGAAATATATTTCTACATACATCAACAAGCACTTCACCGACATCGGTAGGCACTTCACCGACATCGGCAACAATGCATACCAACACTTAGGCCGACATGGAATAAATTTTGGTTTATTGTATTTTAATATAAATATATTTTGTAAGTCGACATGGTACAATGTAATAGAATCATATATGTATGAGATCTTATAGGTCATTTTGTAATAGATGGATGAGAAGTATAAGGCAATTTTGTATAAGGTGACATAGTTGACAACGAAGGTTTTGTTTATTGTCTGAGCTTAAACATATACTGAACCTGGCATATGAGATGTTGTTTTGAGTAGTACATTGTATTGGATTTTGATAATACATTTTGTAGTCAGTGTGACTCTTTATTGAGTAGTGAGCTCTAGGCTGTTGGCATCCTGCATGTGCAGGCCCCTCATTGTAAGTAGTATTTATTCATTGGCTAGTGAGTAAATATTATAGGTCACAAATCCCATTGAGGTTTTTCCCACACTGGGTTTCCTCATTAAATTTCTTGTGTTATGGTGTGTTTTCTATGCTGTCTTTGTTATTCTTATTTGCTGCATTGATTCTTATTTACCGGTACATTGTTTTGGGATGCAAAGTTTTAAATAAGTAAAAATATTATGCTAACCAGTTAGACACTGATTCACCCCCCCTCTCAGTTTCTTTAGGACTATAATTAAATATAACATAATTACTCCTGGCTTGGATCACTATTGCTACTGTCAATGCCTTGAGCTCTTCTTCTATTGGCCTCCTCACATAAACTTGATCCTTTTATTGTTTATTCATATATACAAGCTTACCCATCCTTTCTTCATATTCTTGATCAAATAATCACTATTGATCCATGTACATATTATATCTTTGTCGGTCTACATCATATTCTAGTCCATCATCCCTTAAGGATGAATAATATATAGTCACCCCATGTGGTCTGAATGATAACATGTTATCCATATGATCCCATATTTCTTTCTCATATACTACTTCATCTTCCACAGATTGAGCTATCACACAAAAATTAGGTGCATGGGGAAGATTGCAAGATAGACACCAAATGGGTATCTTCAACCATATTTGCCCCATGTTTCTTTAGCAGGTTAGGGGTCTCCTTGCTAACATTCTGCTTGTCATCAATGGGCTTACCATCTTTCCAATTTGTCATATATGGAATTCCATGTAATCTACGTTTATCATTTCTATGATAGTTTGGCCTTTCATATGTTGCTACTTTGTCACCCCTTGGTATTTTACTAAACAAGTATTTTATTGTATTCCATACCTTCTCCAAGTTATCCTCCTCCTTAAGTTGCTTCCTTTGATTGGTTTAGGGGTTCTACAATATTCTGACTCCCTCTGTTTTTCCTCCTTTTCTTGAAGCTTTCTTGACATTTTCTATTTGCAAGGCTAATCTAAGCGCTTTATTCAAATCATTAGGATTACTTGTCCTTAATTCATATCCTATTTTGGGGCCAAATGCATTCATATAAAATTTCAAACACATAGGATCTGTAGGTTTTAAGTGTGGTGGAATATTGCTTAATGAATTCATAAACCTCAAATTAAACTTTGAGATTGAATCATTTAGATTTTTCTGAATATTGGTGATTTCACGTAAGGAAAAATTTGGTTTTGAATGATCACCATATTGTTCCTTAAAAGTCTTCCTAAATTCATTCCATGGACTGATTGCCACATCTAGTATGTTATTGAACCAATCGTGTTGAGAATGGATGTCTCAAACTTATTGGTTGAAATCTTGAACAGATGGCACTTGATCTTTGAATTGAGGAATTCAGTGTTAATAACCTTCATGTTATTGATCATCTTCAAAGTTGATAACTTGCATGTTATTCATTTGCCTGAAGGAGAGGGGACATCAGTGCAACTTTTAGCTTTGGTTAGATACTATTGTAGCTCAAATAAGTCATGGTATAAGAGTGATAAAGATTTTGTCAGTGAGACCTTGTTCAAGTCTTGACGACATGGAGCGGGTTCAATGTAGCATCGAGTTTCACTATGATGCCCAAGCTGTCAACCGAAATCATGTGCAATACTGATGATTTGATTTTGTTATAGTTTTGGCAAAGTCATGGTGAAGACGACAGAATGGTTCATCCCATCACCCCGTGGGGATTTTTCAGTAGTCTTAGGTGTAGTGTGGGGTAAGATCGAAGGTGAAGGGATACTTCATCTCGCCACCTCCAATGGTGAATATCGATTTGAAGGTGGTGTAGCGAGCTAAGAAGGGAGAAAGGATATGCTCATCTCACCATCCCACAATGACAATAGGTGAGGTGGGAACATGGATGACTCATATGGAGTTGGAAGATGATGATTGGTATGAATGGAAATAGTTGTTGATAGCCATGATCAAGTGCGAAGCGACATGCTTAGCTATTTGTAGGTGATTGGTAGAAACTGGAATGACTCAGAGGAAGTGATAGAGATAACATATCATGTTATTAACAATCTAAGGAAGTTAGATAGTTGGTAATAAGGTAACTCAATCAAACCATATTTTGACAGAGACATATATAAACATCTAATAAAATGGTTGAAGAGATCATGTATGAATGGATTTTATCATTGTGCAGAGAGGATTGAAACATAAATATGGTAATTCTGTAAGCATAATTGGAAAGACAATTGTAAATATAATCTTTTGTATTTCTATTGCTTGAATAGAGACCAGGTCAAAGATCTGTAACTTGTATGTAAATGATTTTACTGTAATACAAGGGATTGCTTTGGTGTCTGGGTTTTTCACCCGTAAGGGTTTTCCCACGTGAAATTTGGTGTATGTTTTTGTATTGAAGTTTTTCATATTTCTCTATTTTGTCCTGTATTTTGTATCTTAGCTGCTGTAATTTGAATTAATTGAAAACTCATTTGCTTCACTTCTCTAAGAAATTAACATTAGGAAGGCATTTTTCGTACTCTTCTTTCCTAACAAGTGGTATCAGAGCCTGACTAGTTGTGGTGTCCTTGTGGGTAGGACTAGTTTTTTGTATTAATTATGAAGTGGAAGTTTTGCAAAGGTTTGTTTAAAATTGAAGACTAACATGGTGAGCACATCAGGAAGAGAGGACATTGAGAAATTCAATGGCAAAAATTATGAATTATGAAAACTCAAGATGGAAGACTTGTTGGTAGATAGAGATCTCTGGGTTGCACTATCTGGATCAAAACCAATAGGTATGAAACACGAAGATTGGGATCTCCTAGATAGGAAGGCCAAAGGATTGGTTAGATTATGCCTTTTGAATTATGTTCTCTTGAATGTTCATGAGGAGAAGACAACAACTTCTTTGTGGAAGAAACTTGGTGATATTTATCAAGGAAACTCTCTGGTAAATAAGTTATTCATGAGGAAGAAGCTATACTCCTTGAAAATGAGTGAAGGGACATCTGTAGCAGATCATTTAAATGCTTTCAACATGATCGTTGCATAGTTAACTTCTGTGGGAGATATGCTTAAGGATGAGGATCATTGCATGCTTCTATTGTGTTCCTTGCCAAACACATGGGATCATCTAGTGATGACTATTGGGAGTACAACAACCACCTTCAAAATGGAGGATGTGGTTTCTTCACTACTCTTAGAAGAGGCACAAAGGAAGTCTTCTGAAATGGCCAAGGAGGCCCTTGCTATTCAAGGCAAATCAAAAGAGAAAGGCAAATAAAAGGACAAGAAGTCCAGATCTAAATCAAAAGAGAGATCAAAGTATCCTAGGAAGAAGTCCAAGGTTAAATGCTAGAATTGTGGGTAGACTAGTGATATCTAAAAAGATTGTAAAGAGCAGAAAAAGAAGAAGAAGAAGAACTCTTTTGATACCGAATCTTCTCAAAGTGACGCAAATGCCTTCATTGCTGCCTTGGCCTTGGCAACACGTACAACTGACAATGTTTGGTTGATCAATTCTAATGCATCTTTCTACATGACATCTCATAGAGAATGGTTTTCCAAGTATGAAGATTATGATGGTGGAAAGGTTTACCTGGCTAGTGATTCATATCTTGAAATTGTTGACCGAGGAAGAGTCAGAATTTAGTTTCCTAATGGAAGAACGAAGGGAATTGATGGTGTAATGCACATACTAGGTCTGGCTCATAATCTGCTTTCTGTTAGCAAGCTGAATGATGTTGGTGCACAAGTGTTATTCTTAGGTGGTGGCTGTAAGATGACAAGAGGCTCTATAGTGTTGGCTAAGGCTTCTATAATTGGTACTCTATTCAAGCTGGATGCATAGTATGTTCAATGTAATCGTGTCTCTGGAAAGTCAGATAAGGCTACTTGGAAGAAGTACATTGCAAGTTAACTGGAAGTTAAACTTCCTAGTGAGAAAACCATGCTTTGACATCATAGACTCGGTCACATAGGAGAAAAGGGCTTAAAAGCTTTGAAAAACAAAAACCTGGTAGAGGGGCTTGATGATTGTAATTTTGAATTTGAATTTTGCGAACATTGTATATATGAAAAGAAACACCATGTTTCAGTTTATTCTATTCCTCATAAATCTTCTAGTTTACTAGATTATATTCACTCTAATGTATTTGGTCTAGTTAATGTTCCTTTGTTATTTGAATTCTAGATATTCTATTTATTTTATAGATGATTATTTAATAAGGGCATTTGTGTATTTCCTAAGAAATAAATAAGTGTTCAGTCGGTTTAAGGAGTTTAAAACCTTAGTGGAAAATAAAATTCCTATGGACTGATAATGGTGGTGAGTTTTGTTCTATATAATTTGATCAATTTTGCAAACATCATGGAATTAAATGGCACAAGACCACACCTTACACTCCACAACAAAATGGAGTTGTTGAAAGGCTAAATATAACGTTGATGGAAAAGGCGAGAAGCATGCTGAGTAGTGTTGGTTTGAAGCAGAAGTTCTATGCTGAGGCTGTGTCTATTGCATGTTATTTACAAAATAGATCTCCCACTTCAGCGTTGGTGGATAAAATGCCCATAGAAGCGTGGCTAGGTAAGAAGCCCTCTCTGAGACATATTCATGTTTTTGGTTGTGAGGCATATGCGTATCTGCCTGATGTAAATAGATCTAAGTTGGATACCAAGGTTGTTAAGTGTATCTTTATTGGCTACAACTTGGGAGTGAAAGGATACAGGCTTTAGAATCCTATAACTGAGAAGGTAATGTACAACAAAAGTGTAATCTTCCATGAGTTGAAGACCACCTCACTTAATATGTAGTCTTAAAAGATAGAGAAAGAGGAAGCAAAAGTTGAAATTCCTCAACTCCAGAAAAGGAGAAACTTCAAAATCCAAGTGTACCTAAAAGTGAGGAGAGATCAAGAAGCTTTGATAGTTCTGGTCAAGATGAAGAACAAGAACCTCCACCTCAACCATTTAGGAGGTCTACATGGGAGAAAAGGCAACTTGACAGGTATGGTTTTTCATTATTGGATATGAATTGTGCCTATGCTTTGGTTACTAACACTGATGATCCTAGGACTATGAAAGAGGCAATACAAATGTCTAATTCAGATTCCTAGTTGGAGGCCATGAATGAAAAAATGGCTTCACTAATGAGGAATGAAACCTAGGATCTAGTGCCCTTGCCTAAAGGTAGAAGACCAATTTTGGCTTTAAATGGGTATTTACAAAGAAAATCAGTCTAGATGGAAGTGTGGAAAAGTATAAAGCTAGATTGGTTGCGAAGGGATATTCCCAAATTGAGGGAATTGATTATGGAGAAATCTTTTCTTCTATAGCAAAGTTGACGTCTATCAGATTTCTTTTGTCACTTGTAGCAACATATGACTTTGAGATTGAGTAGATGGATGTGAAGACAATGTTCCTTCATGGTGACTTAGAGGAAGAGATTTATATGTCTCAGCCTGAGCATTTTATGGTAAAAGGTAAGGAATCCTTGATTTGCAAGTTGAAAACATCTCTTTATGGTTTAAAACAGTCACCTAGAATATGGTACCAGAAGTTTGACACCTTTGTGTTGTCTTTGGGATTTGTAAGGTCAAAGTTTCATCATTGTGTGTACTATAAGACTGAAAATGGTCATTTACTTATCATTGCTATGTATATGGATGATAACTTGTTCATTGGGAATGATAAGGGTATGGTTTCTGATTTAAAATCTCAGTTGTCAACACTCAACAGGTTTTGAAACAAAAGATTTAGGTGCAGCTAGGTATATTTTGGGGATGGAAATCAATAGGGATAGAAAGAATAGAAAGCTTTGGCTTAGTCAGAGAAAGTATATTAGTACTATCCTAGAGAGATTTAACATGACAAATTGTAAGAAGTTAGTTGTTCTAGTGTTGTAGGGAACACAGTTTTATGTTGAAGATTGTCCAAAATATTCCACTGAGAAGGAGGATATGCCCAAGGTACCTTATGCAAGTGTAGTTGGAAGCCTAATGTATGTAATGGTTTGTACAAGGCCAGACATTTCCCAGGAAGTGGGAGTATTAAGTTTATTTATGGCAAATATACGAAGATCGCATTGAGATGTTGTGAAGAGAGTGTTTAGATGCCTAAAAGGTACCCCTCAGTATGCTTTGTGTTACCAAGGAAGCTTGGTTGGATCGTAGAGGGCTATTAGCATTCAAGCATATGTGGATTCTGATTGGATAGGGGACATTGGCAACAGAAGATCCACTAGTGGATATGTATTCACATTTAATGGTGGTGCAATAAATTGGATGAGCAAGCGATAAGCTATAGTCTCTTTGTCCACTACGGAGGCAAAGCACATGGCAACAACTCATGCCTATCAAGAGGCTGTTTGACTTAAGTATTTGTGTTAAGATGTTGGGTTTAATGCAAGATAGATTTTTATTTGTTACGATAGTCAAAGTGCCATTTTTTTTGCAAAAAATCCCACTTTTCATGCTAGGATGAAACATGTTGATGTACAATATCTTTGTTCATGACATGGTGGAAGATGGAAAGGTCAATTTGGAAAAGGTGGATACTGATAGTTTTGATACTAATTGTAAAGTACTGATGCCAATAGCTAACAAGATGAGGGGGGGGGGGGGGCGTGAATCATACTAACTTAATAATCCGTAAAATCAATAGGTTCAACCTCGATAACTTATACTTTAGTAATATAACCAAAATTGCTAAACATGCAAACTCATAAACACATAATTATCATAACACATATAACACCAGATTTAACGTGGAAACCCAAATAGGGAAAAAACACTGTGGGATTTTGGACCCACTAAGAAATATACTCTTCTAGAGTATGCTCGGTTAAAAGCAAATCCTGTTAAAGATTACAAACACATTGCTAGATGTGACCCGGTTAAGGGATTTCCCTCAGATCTGTTAGGATCTTCACTTTGTTAGAAGTGACCTTGTTAAAGGATTTCAAACACTCATTTAGAATGTTACCTTGCTAGAGGGTTTACAAATAAAACTGTTAAGTCCACTCGGTTAAGAGATTTTCTGTCACTTACAAATAAACAACAGTAATAAAATATATTTGCAACTTCACATCTAAAATGCTAAAGCAGATTCTTATTTGCTCAAAACAATCTAGTCATAAGACTTATCTTGTCCCTCTGCTGGGCTCTCTACTTTGTTATTCAAACAGATCTTCAAGCTTCTGTGCTCGGTAATCACTATGTAGCATCCCTGTGCTTACACTTGTCTGCATACATTGTTCATCAATAATTTCTTATTTATAAACAATTCTCACCGCTTAATCTCCTTGATCACATTTCCCATGATCAATCTTAGCCATTAGATCTTCAAACTTGACCAGGTTCAATGTATCCTTCAATCTGAAATTTTTTTACCTTGCCTCAGGACTTACATTCCTTTCTAGTAACTTGTGCAAGGTTATTGCGGTTCAATCTGTGCTGTAGATTTTCCTGCCGATCTTCCATTGCCATAGATCCTTAACAAACTTCATGTGCAGCATACCAATCATTAAATCAACTCTAGCTCATCATTGTCCTTCATTAAATAATGCTTGTATTCATCCAATATGATCTTTTGTAACTCAGATGTTACTCAGTAAACACTGAACTTCACTCGATAGACATTCTGTCTTCATTAACTGATATCGATAACCTTAGGGTTTACCGACTAGGTTCCTTACTCAGTGACATAGTATAGTTTTAAACAACATATTTAGGATATCAAAACAATCTAAACATCATGATCTCATCATTTTCTAACTCAGTAATAGTTGCCCATTGAATAACTTATTTCTCCCCTTATTCATCACATTCTTTCTGTGTCTTTTACTGACCACTTAATACTCATCAAAACATACTTCTTAAGATATGGCAACATCATACTAAATTAGAAAATCAGTCTCTTGACATCAATAACAAAATAATGTTATAAAGATAGTTATCATCCTTCTTCAGTTATATCAATAATCTTTAACAACCTTCTCAATATCCTTATTGAATATCAACAATCTTTCTTTCTACTGAAAATGCCAACAGATACTTTAAAGAATGTTGCAGTTACGTTGACAAAACCTGTGGACACAACAAAGTTCAAATGGTATACTAACTCGATGGGGCTTGGAGCCCATGATTCTTGTTGATCTCTAAGTGTTCCAGAGATACCAATAAGTTCTTTGTCAAGTGGGAGAATGTTGAGAATGGATGTCTCAAACTTACTGGTTGAGATCTTGAATATATGGCACTTGATCTCTGAATTAAAAAATTTAGTGTTAATAACCTTCGTGTTATTGATCATCTTCGAAGTTGATAACTTTCGTGTTATTCATTTGTCTGAAGGAGTGGGGACATTGATGTAACTTTTGGTAAGATACTCTAGTAGCTCGAATAAGTAACGATATCTGAGTGATAAAGCTTTTGTTAGTGATACCTTGTTAGAGTCTTGACGACATGGAGTGGGTTTGGTGTAACATCGAGTTTCGCTGTGATGTCTGTCATGTGCTATATCGAGGAGCTAAGTTTGTTATAGTTTTGGCTAAGTCTTGGCAAAGATGAAGGAATGGTTCTTCCCACCACCCCGCGGGGATTTTCCAGTAGTCTTAGGTGTAGCATAGGATAATATTGAAGGTGAAGGGATGTTTCATCCCTCCACCCTGCATGGTGAATAGCGGTCTAAAGGTGGCATTGTGGGCTAATAAGGGAGAAAGAATATGCTCATCCTGCCATCCTGCAATGACAACAGGAGAGGTGGGACCATGGTTGACTCATACAGAGTTGGAAGCTGATGATTGGTCCGAATAGAAATAGTTGCCGATAACCATGACCGAGTGTGAAGATATGATGAGATATGTGTAGGTGATTGGTGGAAATTGGAACAACTCAAAGGAAGTGAGAGAGATAACATGTCTTGTTATTGACAATCTGAGGAAATTTGAAAGTTGGTAACAAGGTAATTGAATAGAACCATATTTTGGTAGAGACATATATAAATATCCAGAAAAATAGTTGAAGAGATTGAAGAAGAGATTGTGTAAGAATGAATTCTATCATTGTCCAAAGAGGATTGAAACATCAATATGGTAATTCTGTAAGCAGAATTGGAAAGCCAATTGTAAATGTAATCTACTGTACTGCTGCTACGTGAACACATACTAGATCTGTAACTTGTATGTAAACTGATTTTACTGTAATACAAGGGTGATGCAGGAGCATCTCCAGTTCACAACAATCTTGCATCAACCAAAAACATTTCCTTCTTGTTATGTTTGTAGTTTCATTTTTCCTTTTCGTGTGTCCCGGTTTTGGCTCATCGGATCCTGTGGAGTTGGATTCTACTCGAATACTTGATCATCTTTATTTCTTTCAAACTGCATCTCATTTGGATCACTTTCCGACAAGCTATCGCTACTGGTTTCCTTGAAAGTTTCTTATTACCAGTTGTTCCTTTGTTACCAGTTTCCTGAGACCTATTCTAGTGATCTACTAGAACCGATTCCGAAGCTTGCGGAGCCTTGAGCATTGATCTCGATGTTTCTTGGTGTATGGCCAACCTTCTACATTTCATCCTTTGGATTTTTTGAAGGAATCTCTTGGCAGAGGCCAACCTTGTTCATTTTGCATGTTAGGTCTTGTTCTTTGGGTTTTGATCCCTTTTGGGCCTACTGGATCCTTTGGATTGATATATATATATATATTTGTAATAATGCTTTAGAATGTAATAAACCAGAATCAATCATTGTATAAGATAGATAGACTAATCCTAGAAGATAGATATTTTATATTCAAGCTCTCGGTCGTGACCTATTCTACTAGGCCTATGTGTCGGTATGTTGTAATCTGGTTGTTACTAGTTGGATGTAATAAAATTTCATGCAATAAAACTATCTATTCTACATTTCCTCCATCATATCTTTTTGTTTCCGTTGTGTTTACTCTTGTTGACTGATCCAGATTGATCTCCTTGCAGTCCCTCCTCACTGGTGACTACTTCAAGTGGTATTAGAGTGAAATTTCATTCTAGAGGTTGCATGTCCTAAATTTTGTTGTAGGGTGGCAGATTGTGGATCCAACCTACAATTGCAGAGGACTAGCATGAATCGATGGTGCGAAGAGGAACTAGGAATGGTGGAGCACGTGGGAATGCAGACCCTACTGTGATAGAGATGTTGCGAGGAATAGTAGCCCGATTAGAAGTCATGGAGATAACCTAGAGAAGAGGCCGACACATTGAAGATGTGAGTGAAGATGAAGGAGAAGAAGCCCCAAAAAAACAAGTGAACCTATCGGTAGTTGATCCAGATGAAGAAAGTTTATAAAGGGTTTTGAGTAGGGCGAACACTAAACCTCATTTTACCCCATTAGAATATGATGGGAAGCTAGATTTGGATGAATTGATGGATTGGATCTCGGAGATGGAGAAGTATTTTGATTTTGAAAACATTATAGAAGAGAGGAAGGTAAAATATGCCTGTACCTAGTTGAAAGGTCACGCATATCTTTGGTGGGAGCATTTACAAGCTGATAGACAAAGAAGAGGTGAAGAAAGTATTAAAACATGGGATCAGATGATTGCTAAGTTGAAATAAAAGTTTGTCCTGATGAATTATCAAGTGGATTTGTTCTGGAAGTTGCAGAACCTAAGACAAAAGGAATATAGTGTGAAGGAGTACAACGAAGCATTTTACAAGTTTAACATCAGATCCAGACATGTTGATGATGAAGTTGAAAAAATTGCAAGATATTTGAATGGATTACGGATGTCTATACAAGATGAAATCAATATGATCAAATTGGACAGTTTTGAAGAGGCCTACTAGTATGCATTAAAGGTTGAAGAGAAATTGAATAAAAGAAATGAGAAGAGACAAAGAGGTAGAGGCGGTAGGTTTACCAGAAGAAGATTTCAAGGAGGAAGAGGATATACCAGAGGAAGAGAAACCCGTACAGATCAGAACAAGGACAAGGAAGTGAGCAAAAAAGGTAATTCATATAGGAAGGATGATAGAAATTTCTACTAGAGGAGAGAACCAGATGGTTACCGAAATGAGAACTTTGGAAGATAAGACAAGAGGACATTTAGAGGAACCTTCTTTAAGTGTGGAGGAGAAGGACACTGTTCATTTGAATGTAAGAAGATAGAGGCTACTGGAAGAGAAGCAGTGGTGGAAGAAAACCCCACTAGATCAGAAAATAACCCAGAATATGGAGAACTATTGATTATGAGGAGAGATTTGTGTCATACCAGAGGAGATGAAGAACCCTTGCAGAGGAAGAATATGTTCAAGACTAGATGTAAGGTATCTGGTAAGTGTTGTAAAGTTGTTATTGATAGTGGTAGTTCAGATAATATTGTTTTAGAAGAGATGGTGAATAAGTTGAAATTAGAAATATTGAAACACCGTAAGCCTTATCAGATAGCATGGATTCAGGATGAACATAAGTTGTTAGTAAGTGAACAATGTTTGGTGAAATTGAAAATTGGGAATTATCATGATGAAGTTTTGTGTGATATTATGCTTATGGATATTTGTCATCTTTTATTGGGAAGACCTTCGTAGTTTGATAGATAGGCAATACATGATGGGAGAAAGAATACATACACTATTGTGGCCAATGGGATGAAGAAAACCTTGTTACCTTTGGAGGAACATTTGATGAATGAGGTCAGTACAAATACCAAAATTTGTTTAGTAGATGGAAGGAAATTCATGGATGGACTGAGACATGATAATGTGTGTTTTGTCTTAATTACTAAGATGAATGAGATACCAGAACTAGAAGGAGAACACTCAACAGAGATAAGAGATTTGCTGATGGATTGCCACCTGTTAGAAGTATTAGTCATTGCATGGAATTGGTTCCCGGAGCTAGTTTTCCTAACAAAGCTTCACACCGGTTGACACCGGCAGAGAATGAAGAATTGAATAGACAAGTGCAGGAGCTGTTGAAGAAAGGTTTGATCAGGGAGAGTCTGAGCCCTTGTGTAGTACCAATAGTATTAACATCTAAGAATAATGGAGAATAGAGAATGTGTACTGATTAAAGAGCAATAAACAAGATCATAGTGAAATACCAATTTCCTTTGCCTAGGATTGATGACATAATGGATTGTTTGTGTGGAGCAAAATACTTTACAAAGATAGATTTGAGGAGTGGATATCATTAGATCAGGATCAGAGAAGGTGATGAGTGGAAGACAATATTTAAGACAAATGAAAGACTATATGAATCGTTGGTGATGCCTTTTGGATTGATTAATGCACTAAGTACTTTCATGAGGTTGATGAATGAGGTATTGAAGAAATTCTTGGGTAAGTTTATTATTGCGTATTTGGATGACATTTTGATTTTCAGTAAAACAAAAGAGGAGCATTTGTTGCAGTTAAGACAAGTTTTATAGAGGTTGAGACAAGAAAAGTTGCTGATCAATATCAAGAAGGGCACTTTCATGAAGGATGAGTTAGTCTATTTAGGATTTGTGATATCTGAAGATGGTTTCAAGATGGACCTTGAGAAAGTGAAAGCCATTGTTGAGTGACCTACAATGGAAAGCATTGGAGAGGTAAGATCATTTCATGGATTGGATAGTTTTTACTAGAAGTTTATTAGAAATTTCAGTTCAGTTTGTAACCCTATGACTTAGACCATGAGGGGAGATCAAAAGGAATTTAAGTGGATCACTGGAGCAACCAAAAGTTTTGAATTGTTAAAGCAAAAAGTAACTAAGCAACCCGTGTTAGCTTTATCGGATTTCAATAAGGTATTCCAAGTGGATTGTGATGCAAGTGGAACAACAATAGGAGCAGTTTTGAGTCAAGAAGGGAGAAAAGTAGCATATTTTAGTGAGAAATTGAATGATGCTCAAAAGAGATATTCAGTGTATGATCAGGAATTTTATGCCATAGATCAAGCCTTGAAGAAATGAAGATAATACTTGTTTCCTAAGGAGTTTGTATTGTATACAGATCATCAAGCTTTGCAGTATTTTAACAGTTAGAGTAAGTTGAATCAAAGACATATGAGATGGGTAGAATTCTTGCAGAGTTACACCTTTGTGTTGAAGCATAGAAGTGGGAAATCTAACAAAGTTGCTGATGCATTGACTAGGAGAAGAAATTTGCTGACAAAGATGAGAGTGACAGTATTAGGTTTTGAAGATTTGAAGACCTTGTATGATGAAGACCCAAATTTTGTAGAACCTTAGAAAGCATGTAGAGAACCAGTTATGGTTGATAGGAGAAAATGGTTGGATTATTTTATTAAGGATGGGATGTTATTCAAGGGAGTTCAATTATGCATACCTAACAGTTCCATGAGAGAGAACCTAATAAAAGAGAAACATAGTGGAGGTTTAGATGGACATTTCGGCATTGACAAAACAATTGCATTGGTGAGTGAGCAGTACTTTTGGCCCCAAATTCATAAGGATGTTAAGAGATATGTGCAGAGTTGTAGAGTTTGTCAAGTTTCAAAAGGCAGTAGTCAGAATGTAGGATTGTATAAAACTTTGATAGTACTGGTAAGACCTTGGGAGGATATAAGCATGGATTTTGTACTTGGATTTCCCAAGACACCAAGAGGGAATGATTCTATATTTATGGTAGTGGATAGATTTTCAAAGATGACTCATTTCATACCTTGTAAGAAGACATCAGTTGCATTACATGTAGCAGATCTATTTTTCAAGGAAGTGGTGAGACTGCATGGATTACCTAAGAGCATAGTTTTAGACAGAGACACTAAGTTTGTTGGATATTTTTGGAGAACACTTTGGAAGAAGATGAAGACAGATTTGAAGTTTAGTTATACTTTTCATCCATAGACTGATGGACAGATAAAAGTTGTTAACTAGAGTTTGGGAAACTTGTTGAGATGCTTAGTAGGAGATAAAATCAGAAGTTGGGATTTGATCCTTGCACAAGAAGAGTTTACCTACAACAATTCAGTGAATAGAAGTGCCGGAAAAAAAACCTTTTGAGATTGTTACTAGAGTGCATCCTAGAGGTATAGCAGAATTGAGAGACATTAGCAGTGAAGACTAGAAGAGTTCAGAAGCAGAAGATTTTACATATCACATGGCAACATTGCATATTCAGGTTAAACAACATTTGGAAGATATGAATAACAAATATAAAGAGAGGGCAGATGAGAAAAGAAGACATAAGGAATTTGAAGTTGGCGATGAAGTGATGGTATATCTGAGAAAAGAAAGATCCTTGGTTGGAACTTATAGTAAGTTGTCAATGAAGAAGTTTGGGCCCTCTAATATTTTGAGAAAGTTCAGTTTTGAAAATGCATATGAAGTGGAGCTACCAGATAGTCTAAGTATATCACCTATATTCAACATTGCAGATCTTCATGAGTACCATGAACCAAAATTCAGTGAGGACACTATTGCAAACCTTGAGTAACAATTGCCTTGGAAGGAACCGGATCAAATAGAAGAGATTTTGGATAGTAGGATTGGGCGTAGTACCCGGAACAGTCAGTACAAAGAATATCTTGTGAAGTGGAAGAGCATACCAGTTGAAGATTCATCTTGGATTTCTTAGGAAGAGGTAGACCACCTTGGTTTCCCTATGACCCCACAAAGGTGAGAGGCTCACTTTTTCATTAACCCTGGATGTCTGATGCAGGAGCATCCTCGGTTCACAACAATCTTGCATCAACCATAAACATTTCCTTTCTATTATATTTGTAGTTTCAGTTTTCCTTTCTGTGTGTCTTAGTTTTGGCTCATTGGATCCTGTGGAGTTGGATTCTACTTGAAGACTTTATCATCTTTCTTTCTTTCAAAACACATCTCATTTGGATCACTTTCTGACAAGTTATCACTACCGATTTCCTTGACAATTTCATGTTACTGGTTGTTCCTTTGTTACCAGTTGCCTGAGACCTATTTTGGTGATCTACCGGAACCCATTCCGAAACTTGCGGAGCCTTGAGCATTGATATCTATGTTTCTTGGCATATGGTTGACCTTCTACATTTCATTCTTTGTATTTTCCAGAGGAATCTCTTGGCGGAGGCCAACCTTGTTCATTTTGCACGTTAGGTCTTGCTCTTCGGGTTTTGATCCTTTTTGGGCCGACTGGATTCTTTGGATAGATATATATATATTTGAAATCATGATTTAGAATGTAATCAATCAGAGTATCAGATAGATAGACTGTGCCTAGAAGATAGATCTTTTGATTGAAGGTTTCTATTGCAACCTATTCTACTAGGCCTGTGTGTTGGTATGTTATAATCCAGTTGTTATTGGTTGGATGTAATCAAATTTCATGCAATAAAACTATCTGTTCTGCATTGCCACCATCATATCTATTTATTTACATTGTGTTTACTCTTGCTGACCTATTCGGATTGATCTCCTTAAGGTCCCTCCTCACTAGTGACTGCTTCAAAGGGATTTCTTTGGTGTGTGGGTTTTTCACTTGTAAGAGTTTTCCCACGTGAAATCTGGTGTATGTTTCTGTGTTGGAGTTTTTCATGTTTCTCTATTTTGTCTTGTATTGTGTATCCTAGTTGCTATAATTTGAATTAATTGGATACCCATCTTCTTCACTTCTCTAAGAAATTAACATTAGGAAGGTATTTTCTGCACTCTTCTTTCCTGAAAAATCCCTTGCATCTTCTATGAGGGATTGCATGAACAACTTCATATATACATCTTCATTCTAAACATCAAAGTTATCCATCACTATCTCAAATGATTTGATATGATCTTATGCTGAAATGGCATGGTTTCCTGAGAATTTTGGAACCACATTTCTTACTTCATTATCAATTAAATTTGGGCATCCTAGGATCCTAGAAAAATCCAGTTGTCTGAATCTATCTAAATTCATGGGCCTCCTTGCAAATGGATTTTGTCTTTGATGCTACTGATACTATGCTTGATGGTTTTTTCTTGAGAACCATGTTGGAATTTCTGAGTCCCAAAGTTCAGTGGCCCTTGCTGGTACTGATGAGGGTTTTGTAAATTTTGATTCATAACACCATATTGATAATTATATTGGGGTATTTGATAACCACACACATATGGATTATATCTATAATTGTTGTACCCGATACTCCCTTAGGGTGCACTAATTATTGATGGGAAAGAAACATTAACAAATGTTTATGGGGCACTTACTTGGGCAGTCCCTGACACCATAGATGATTGAACATTATAGGTAGGTGGATTGCTAACATATGTGTTTATTTGAGAGGAAGGATGTACAATCATTGTAGTTTGTAGTTTGCATGGTGAGTATTACATTTGTTATTAGCATACTCTATTGTAACTAGGATGACATGTGAGAGATAACCAACACAATGAGTTATGAGTTACATTTGAGATTGGTGTATGTTATTTTGAGATGTCAAGCTTATGATTTCTTGGGCAAGAAGATCTCTTTGTGCTACTAATATCAAATGTTTGACCTGGTCTCTCATTTCTTTATTTGGTTTTGTAACTCCTGAGTAGTTGATTTACCTTGTGCTTCTGGTAAAGCGACATTATGTATTTGAGTGAAACACATCCTTTGAGGATTAGTTGAAGAAAAAAATCCAAGAGGGGTACTGGGTGTTTTATGCCCACTTCCCGAACTTGATGGCTGATTTGATGTCCCAACCCAAACTTGGTTATATGCTATTGCTCCTCGGGCTAAAGTTATTTCTTCTTCAAATTGTTTTTGGAGTTCCCTTTCTGATACTGTGAGGCAGCCATACTACATTTCTATTCTACAACTAACTGTTGGGTTGTAATATTAGTTTATTATTTTAGTTTGAGATCTGTCTGGATCCATAGGTGGAGTAGTGGTATTAATCACAGATGTATGGTTTGTCAGGGTTTTATTTGAGCCCTTATAATTCTAATTCTTATTTTTATTTCTCATCTTCTACTTGATGTTCACAAGATGAATAGGGTATCCTTGTTTCAATAACCTCCTTCCAAATATACATAAATTCTTTGATCTTATTTAAAAAAGATTTGTAAGAGTTGCCACCTTTTTTTGTGAAAGGAGAAACATATTTTGATTTTTCAATTTTATCCAGATATTTCAAGGTAAAGCTAGGATGCTTCAAATTATCCCTAGAAGAGTCGCCAATGTGTTGATTCCTAAATCAATAGATTGCAAAACCCTAAGAATATGCCAAGTTATATAATTGGGTTTATGCAATTGACTTGGCCAAAGAACAAGAATCTTATGGAGGAAGATGTCTTCTACTCTTCAGGCTTTGCTAAACCTTGGTAGGTGTACCCTTTTTAATGACCAAGTAGGTTATACCTCCTTATGGAACTTTCAATTAACTTATTTTTTAGTTTATCTCAAAGTGGCACAAGTGTTTGAAATGAATGTGCTATTCCTTATTACTCCTATATCTACCTATTTTCTAAAATGAAATAAATAGAGAACTGAATCTTAAATAAAAATTGTTTTTGAAATACTTAAGACCGGTGCCTCCCTTCAGAGCTAAATAATTTTCATACATCCAATTCCTGATCAAAATTCAAGTTACTTGGCATTCAACTATGTTTTGGATTTAGGCAAAAACAGGTTTTGAAGGGGCATTCAACTTTGTTTATACCTTATATAGACATGCATTAATGTTAGCAGGCCCTTCTTCTTAATCCAGTTATTTTCTTCCAATGTGTTGTAACACTGTTAAATGGAATTTTAATTTTGGCATACAGAAACCAATTAACCAAATCACATAGAGCAGAGAAAGTTGCTTTGATAAATTAGAAATACCCTTGATAATCTAACTTCAACAAATGAAAAAGCACGCATTGGAGACAACCATATTTTATCATCTACAACCAACAAGTAACTGAGAACATGAAACTTGGATTCTTCTATTATGATTTTCCACTATAAAGAAAGTACAAATTTTTTTGTCAACACTATTGCCTCTATCTCTATATATTTTTTCTTTTAATTTGGTCTTGGTTTCTCCCTTATATATCAAAATTGGGAGAAGCAACAAGTTTCATACCATTACTTAACAAAATTATTTAAATAATTTGTTAAATGAACAAGGTGCTTTGTAACATGTAATGAAATAAAACATAACATATCTTTCATTGGTGGATACAACTAAGCCTTTTATCATCATGCTACGAGTGGCAACCTGTGACCATTAGGTCTGGCAAGGTTCCACTTTTAGTAAAGGCATAATTCATATCCATCGGTGGTCTCTCTGCTACATTAGTCCTCCGAGGCCTTCAAATAACTGTTCTCCCATTGGTATACCTTGTAGTCACTTGGCCATTTGAAGTTCTCGATAGTTGGTGTGTTTACAAGGTGATCTCTCCATCTCTTGTCCGTCATAGCTCACACCCATAATAAACTTTGCATATCCAACATATAATGTCAAAATCCTATCTAAGAATAAATTGAAACTTTTAATATATGTGTCCTTTTCCTCTTTCATGTGTGCTACAATCTTGGGAACCATTTGGTAGAATTCGCTCCTCCAATCATTGAAATCTTTGATATGCTTGTCCTTGTCAACAATGTGAGGTATGGTCCAATGCTGGAATATGTGGAAATATTATATTTTGTCTTTCATCCTTTTTTCTTCACTTGAAAGATACTTGATCTCTTCAGTGACTATAATTATTACTTTCTCAGTTTCCTCTATTGCATGAGGAGCGGTTGGATCCTTATGTATAACCTTGCACAAAGTGACCAAAGTGTGATGGGATAGTTTCCATCTCTTTGACAAAGATTCTAATTTTGTTATATTTTCTTTAAAGGTATCTTTCATATTTAGCAAGGACCCATAACCCTTATAAACACCATCTAGCTTCTCAGTGACAAGTTTGACTCTATGTGCTAGTATTTTCTCAAAAGTGCTATATATTTGATGTGGTATCTTTTGCAGAATTTCTTCATTGGTCATATTTAACTCTTTGATTTCCTTTTCATATTTTTTACTTTTCTTCATGCCACCCCTTATTATCTTCAATTCTTTTTGTTGGCCTGGGTGTAGCATGTTTATGCAAGGAAAGAGCTTTACTTTGGCTATCTAACTATTCTTTGTATTATCTTTCAACATACAATTTGTTAATCTCATCATTAATTTCCACTTGTCCCTTTTCAAGTTCAATTATTTTTTTCTACATATGCTTTACTGCATCTCTGGTGAACATAGAAGAATGCATTGTTAATGTGGCACCTCCAATGGGGAGGCATCTTTTAGGATTTTCAGGATGGTTGTTCCCCATGTTTCCTTAATCACATCTACCAAATTTGGCTTATTGGTGCTCTTGAAGTTCACCCATGTAGCTAGAATCTTAGTCTTTGGGTTATATCTAGTACCACCTCCTCTTCAAAATCAAATTCTGCCACTAACATGGGGTCCTCTTGTTGCCTCACATGGTCTAACAAAAACATTTTCTTTAATGTCATTCCTAGAACAATTAACATATTACTTTTCATGACTATTTCTCTTGCTTATGTAGGGGTAATGTGTATTTCATCAAACTTTATTTCCTTGAAAGTTTGTACAATTACTTGATCATGTTTGGATTCATCCACACCCATCAGGTTCATTTGTTTCCTCTCCTCAAATTCCTTCATTTTTATTTTCATTTAGAAACCTTTGAACTTAGGAGTATTAATGAACTTATCATCTTCTATGCACCTCAGTGATATAGCCAATCTTTCATCCACATCATTTAATAGCTCCACCCCTTCTTCCACTTGACCTTCATAAATGTGTACTCCTTCCTCATACCTTAGTGGAGATTTTTGTGACTGTCCTACCCCTTCATCATCCTTTAGATCTCTTAATGCATTGATGGCCTCATCGGTGCTACCTTCTCTTTCTGATTCTTCATATGGAACTAAGAGCTCAGGGTCATTCCTCTTTTACCTTTTTGATGGGGGTGTGATAGGTGAGGATTCTTGAACTAATTCTTCATCAAACACATCATTAATTATAATCCCTTGGGGTTTCTTTGGTGGTAATTTGTCTTTTTTTGGTGGAGACCCACCACCTATTTATTTTCCATATTATTTTTTTTAAAAATTATCTAAATACAAATAATTTTTCTTTAATTCATCTATTTCTTCATAAAAAATCTAGGGAAATTGAGATCCTTCTTTTTCTTTTCTTCCTCTAACTTCATCAAAACATGCCATTTCTTTCTTCTTTGCACAATTTCTTGGAATGTTACATAGTTCCTGATCAAATCTTCTTGTATCAATACCTCATGTGAAATTAATTTACTAATGGAATAAACATGGCCTTCCAGATCACACATTCTTTCTTGACTGAACTTTAGAGATTAATTTTTTTTAGATATCCTTGTAACCTTTCCAAAACATTTGATCCAATATAGAAGTTTGCACATTTATTTACATGGCGTAAAAATGTCCCCTTCTTACTTTTTTCCATAATTTCTCTTTCAAGCCACATCATCTTCCACATAAACTCCAAGAATGCAGTCATGTCATATACAAACATGAGTAACAAATGGTGAGCCTAAGGACACCCATATACTCTGATGATAGTATGTTCTCCCATGTAGAACCAATCAAAAAAGTTGTGTGTATGACCTTTCTCAAAATCAAGACCAAGTGACCTCATTACTTTCATCAAATTTAATGACAATCTTTCAATCTGATGATTTAAAGTGGAAAATTACAATGACAAATGAATCATGAAATTTTTCATAATTGTAATCCTTGCACCTTTTATCCCATAGATAGAACCATAACTATACTAGTAGCATGTTCCCTTCATTTTCCACCATTCCCAACTTCAACTATTGGCCAAAAGCTTGTTTGTTTTGATATATGATTAGGTAACACAACAAAGAGTAGTGGCAGAAGTCACAACCCTTTTTCACTTTCCATGCTATAAGTTGAGTGTGAATTATCTTCTCTAATTCAAGGGAAAAATAAAATTGAAGATTTACTTCAAAATTTTGTATCCTCATAGACATATACATCAATGACGTAATTTTTTTCTTGGCATCTTCTCCTAGTACCTAACATAGACCAAAATATGTTTTCTAGAAGTAGACAAGGAATTCCTCTACATGAAAGGGCTCATTGCCTGTTATCACCACATGCTTATTGTTCATGTCCCTTCTTCGATAGAATGGGAGCTCATCCTTTCTAAAGTTTTTTCTCAACCTAGTGTTGTCTATGTCAAATTTCTCTAAATCAACCCTAATCAAAGCCTATTTGTTTAGCATAAAACTACCAACAGTGGGTTTCCACTAGGGATTCTTACCATTCGGTCAATGGACGATAATTGTCTACCAACACTTGAATAATCTCAACATCAATAAAAATATTGGGTACTATTAACTTTTCCACATCCAAAGTTCAAGGATTCAATATTGGAACCTTTCCATCTCCGCTTTTATAAAAGTGCCAAAACAAATGCCTTCTTGCTATGGGAATGGAGGCATCCCTACATCCCTCGAGCCTATCCTTAAACACATTTTTGGCTTCTATGTCCTCTGACCTAGGGAAGGAATCTACTAAGGATTTTTGCAGTGGCCTCTTCTTATCTATTGGGTTAGATGACCAAGGTTTTTTCTTAGAATCCTCACCCTTTTTAGATCTTTCACCTACTTTAGACCCTTCTCCCTTCTTAGGAATTTTAAATTTATGATTTTGCTTGAAATTCAACTAGATTATGTGAAATTTTTCAGCTCAAGGAGTGATGGAGTACTTGTAATTTTGGAGATGATTCTTGCCTATTCTTGCTTGTCACAAAGTTCACACTATGTAATTATTTAGTTCAAAATGAAAATTTCAAGAAAAAATTCAATTATTAATGGCAGCTCATGAGGGTATTTTCTCTTTTAATTCATATGTTCCATTAACAGCTTCACCACCTTTTCAAAAACCTGAGTTATGGCATGCTGACATCACTCTCAACTTGGCTCATCTACTATTTTCACCATATTGCAAATCCACTTTAACAGTCTTGTTTCTTTGTTGTGCAATGGCGACAATAGTTATCGCTATATTGCAACACTTGCCTTTCCTATATCATTTCTTCCTATGATATAGCAACATGTTGTTTGGACGCTATCACTATACCGTAATTTCATGATTTATTTACTAAGACCCTTTAGTGATATCGTGACAATGCCTTAGGTTAGTTTTTTATTTCTATATCCTAGTGTCTCCACTTCAACATTAAACCCCTTTTGCGATATGGCATTTTTTATGAGCCTAGCTCCTTTTGTCGCTTTTTCGCAAGCTGCTTGATGTAATAAGATATGGGTCTTGCGAAATAGCGATACTTTTATAATATTTATTTTCTTTTTTGCTATTTCATAGACTTGTTAATATAATATGACATAGGTCTTGTGAAATAGCGATACCTTGATAAGATTTGTTTTCTTTGTCACTATTTCATAGATTTATTAATATAATAGGACAAGGATCCTGCAAAATAGCGATAATCCATGGTATTACTATATTATGGTCCAAATGAAATAATAGGTGAGGTACATAGAAATTATTAGGGAAATGGTGGGGAATATGAACTCCTTGATTAACACATAAAATTTATAACAAGGACACAATTCTTTTAGTGTTTCTTGATGGTTCAAACATTTAATTTATCTAAAGGCTTTGGTGCTAACTTTTGGGATTTTTAGGTTAGAAAACACATTGAATTATGACAAAAAGGAGATTTAACTTGTGTATACACATAATTATACTTTATTTGATTTATCTATTGATATGGACAATAGCGGGAAAATAATTTAAGGGAAAAATACACAAATTTTAGAGGTTCCAATAGGAAGCATCCAAAATTTGTCACACAAGGACTAAACCTTTTTGGTTGAAATTAATCATATTACCAAGCATGGGTTTAATTTTGTTAACAAGGATCTCAGAAAGGATCTTATAAAATGTATTGCATAGACTAATAGGTTTGAATTCAGACAATATAGTGGGATCTACAATTTTAAGAATCAAGGCAATAAAGGAATTGTTTAATTTCTTAAAGAGTTTACTAGTTCAAAGTAATCCATAGTGGCCATGGTGATGTCACAACCCACAATATCCTAGTACTCTTAAAGGAAGGTTGGGGGGAAGCCATCTAGACCAAGGGATTTGTAGAGTCTATAACTGGAGCAATAAGTTGAGACTTTTCTTTTGTTGACAAGGTTGTAGGTCAACAATTTGAAAATATTTCTCCCAAAATAGGGTCACCATTCCTATTACAGTCCAAGTAAGACTAGTGAAAGTAATATAAAGTCATTTCTCCCAAATAGGCATCATCCATGATCTAATGACCATTATCATCCATCAGATATTGAACTGTGTTTATCTTCTTATGATTGAGAGAAAATATATAGAATAAAGTAGAGTTTCTATCTCCCTCTAGCCACTGAATGCACAACTTTGGCTTCAAAAATATTTCCTCTCTTTAAATTCTCTTTCCATTTCCCCCTTAAAGCTTCTTACTCAACGCAAGTTTCTTTAAAAAGATCACCACTATCAATTTTAACTTGGATGATACTCAACTTAAAGTTTAGTTCCTTCTTTTGAGGCCAAATATTCCAAAAAGTGAATTTCTTCCATCCTTTAACTTTTTCCTATATAAGGATCAATTTTTGGGAGACTCTATACATAGCAATACTATGGATGAGAGTGTTCCACCAATCCAAAATATAGTTTTTTAAATTAGTATGAGTCAACAACATAATTTCAAAACAGAAAGGGATAGGTCCTTTCATGGGATTGTTAGCTCAGGTGAGAATTATGGGATTTTGATCTAAGATAGTCCTAGGAAAATCATGCAATGTGAAGTTGTATCCAATGTACCAATTAGAAGAAACCAAAAAATGGTCCAATTTGAGTTGAATGAGATTAGCACGTTTTTCATGGTTGGACTGGGTGAAGGGTTGACCAAGAAAATTAATGTTCATTAAGATCATCTTTCTTATAAAGTTATCCAAATCAGACATGCTATCAGTGAAATCCATAAGGCCTCCCAATTTTTTAGAAGGGAAAAGAGGAGAATTAAAATCTCCATCCACCATCTAGTAGGAGTCCCTATCAGCCATAATTTGTATTGCTATATATTCCTAGACACGTAGGTGAGCTCTCTGAGAGTTAGGAGCATACAATTTTATCGAGTTCTAGGAGCAGTGAGGGTTGGAGAACTTAATGACTAGGATATTAGTGGTCAAATACAAGAGAGAAAGTAAATTTTTCTTAGGGTCCCATATTGTAATAATGCCACCCGAAGCACCATTTGCATCATTGTTGAAGAAACTAGTATTAGGCCATGGGTATTTAGCAATATCTTTAAAAGAGTCATTAGTCATTTTAACTTCTTGAATTAAAAGAATATAAATCTTCTTCTCAAGGATACTATTCTTGAGCACATGTTTTTAAAAGCCATTTAGGCCTCTCATATTTCATAAAAATATCTTCATCTATAGGATTTAGAGGATGATTCCAAGGTCGTTTGACTTCCATTGGCGATTTCTCTCATAACCTCCTTTATGAAGAACTTGAAAGCGTGGATAGCCTTTGTTTCCACCCCCACATCAATTTTCTTATTTTTGGTCTTTTTATTTATGTTGTCTACTATTCACCATCCAAGGGCATACTCAAACATGATCTAGGGGATAAAATAGAGCTGGAAGGGGATTGGATCTAGGGAGACAAATGGTTATTAAAGGATGAGCTTCTAGGAGAAATAACCTCAATGATTAGAGAATAAATGGGGCCATTGTTTTAGATTAGGGTGGTAGGAGGAGTTTTGCCATCCTTTGGGGCCCAAGGTGGTTCACAAGTTTTCCTGAGGCCACTGGTGAGGGAGAAGAGGACTCAACTAAGGGAGTCTATGTAGGATCATTTGAGATTACTTGTGAGGGAGTGGTAATATTTTGTTTGGGTGCAATTTCTATAGTTTTAAGGATCTCAACATTAAATGGGTAGTTAGTCCTCAATTCCATTTGTAGAGATGTTTAGTCTACAACGTTTGGGGCCTCCTCCACCAAAAGAATAGGGTCTTTTGGATTTGAAGGCTATTGAACAAGGTCCTTCAACTTAAGAGGTTCTTGTACAGGGTCCTTTAGTTTAAAAGGTTCTTTTATAGGGTTCGTCTACTTAAGAGGTTGCCTTTTTGGGGCTTTACATTCAAAGACAAGGTGAAATTTAGAATAGTTTTGACAAAAAAATATGTCATTTTCATATAAAATGGTATGGGTTCACTTTCCTAAGTTATATTATAGGGAGGTAGAAGTAGGAATTTTTTTGTTAATATTAATATTCACATAAAAATGAGCAAAAACTAAATATGATTTAGTACTAGACACTCCATTTGTGGCAACATAGTGATGAAGGGTACTCCCCTTACAAACTCAAACACACAATAACAATAGAGAAATGACTAGAAAATTCAAGAAAGAAACACTTGATTTATATTATCTCAAGGAAATGATTATAACATTCAAAAAATAACATGCTAGCCACATGGACTTTCTTTTACATAAATCTGCAAGCTAGAGCCACAATCTACACTACATGATTTGTCCTTTGTAACCCTCATTTACCCCTTTATATGGCACCTATAACCACCTTAGAATGTTCTAAAATGTGTAACTTTCCCCCTTTCGGCTTCTAGTAGTCCATCGGTTCATTTTTCCCACCCAGGTGGAATTTCATTGAAACTTGAGTTTTGGTGGCACAACTTTTGATGGGCGTCTGATTTGCTATTGTCTAGATTTTGAACCTTTCAGGAGCCTCTAAAGTCTTCAATTTTGAGTTTTAAGCTTCATTGCGGAGGTTGCTCAGGATGTAAACTTTGATATCTTTCAAATTGTAAAGGATATTGTGATGATTCTTTCGCTCATCATCTTATTTTTTTTAATTTAAATCCTTGGGACCAATTTTCATGTTCATACAACAAAAAATGAGCAAAAGTCCTAAAAATAACTTGTGACTATTTTTGGCTATTTTTAGCCTCTATATGTCTTATATAATATAGCTACCATACTGAGCTCCAAGGAAAAAAAAACAAAAACCATGAAACAAAAAGAAAATATAATATTTCATTTTGGGTGATAAAAGATTGCTCCTACTCCTACATCACATAGTGGCCAAACAACTTTCTAATACACTTAAAAATTTATTCATCCCATAAAGGTAAGCCAGACAAGAGAATTCAAACCAACTCCATTTTGTTCATATCTGCAATGGGGTCAACCCTGGTTTCCATCGGCATAATGATAGGTGGTGTTAACCATAGGACTAATGCACCTTGTTGAGAATCACAACAAGCTCCCTTGATTGGTAAATTTAAACAGAAATAGGTCACTCGACATGGCACTTGCAGTGAACTACTCTTGAGTTCCACTTTTGGGAGATCTGACTATGAACCATGTCAATGGTTGGGTAAAAATCAAATGAGCACAATCTTCCAGCCACTACAAACTAAGTAGTTCACAAGATCCCCAAAAGGCACATCATTCACAACTTTACTCACAATAGTGGAGTCCTCCTTACCCTCTACAATTAGCCCATTACCCAAGAGATTATGGACAACACAAACATTGGTAAACACCATCAAGGGGAGGGGGAGGGGGCATCAAGAATAAAGAATAAATCTATTTGCAAGATCTCTACAAGGAATGTTCATCAAAACATTAGTAAACACCATCAAGTGGGGGGGGGGGGGCGTCAAGAATAAAGAATAAATATATTTGCAAGATCTCTACAAGGCATGTTCATCAAACCTTCACCCACAACAGTGGAATTAACCAAATCTACTAAAACCCGCCCATCCCCCAATGGGATAATGATAGCACAAAATGACACCGTCAGAGTGGGGGTTGACAAGATGACCCAAGGCAGCCACAACTTCCACTAAAGTGCGTCTCCTTAGGTGAAAGAGAAGACAAAGAATTCTCAATTGGATTCTCAAGAGGGCACATGAAGTGGGGGGTTAAGGGATCACCCCCCAAACAAGCACCATGCACGAGAAAAATTCAAATAATTGCAAAGCACTTGTTTGAGTTTTTTACTGTAAACCTTAGATAATTCCTAGCATGTTAGTACCTACAAACAAATAAATTAAGATTTATATTGTTCATACTAAGGATCTATTTTCATGCTAATATTTGTAAAATGTTTCATATTAAACATCTTAGTTTTTAATAGAAAATATCATAATGTATCGGTTTGGAATTTAGATTTTGCATTTTTTTAAATGATTAGTGATTTTTCTTTGTTAAACTTAATATTTTATAATCAATTTTCATTATTTAAAATTATTATTAATTACAAAAGATAAAAATACAAGATGGTAAAATTTACTTCATGATTATTAAATAATATTATAATTAATATCATTTCTATTAGAATTTTTTTTTTCATATAAATTTTGTAAACAATTACTAAAAAATTATTTAATAAAACATAAATTATAGGGATTAAATTCTATTGATTAAGATATAGTAAATATATGATAATAGTAAACATAATAAATAGATGACAATGGTAAAAGCATTTAAATGATCTAAACATATAATAAAAATTAGAATATAAAAATAAATATGTCAAAATAAATAATATTCTTTAAGAAGAGTTTAGATGATACCTCATGAGAAGTCATATTTGAGAATTTGAGAACGTCTACATTTGATGTGCACTTCTGATATCTCTCAATTGTTTTCAGTATGCTTCTTGCAATAATTTATTACAAAATGAAAAATACATTAAAACTAGATTATGGAATAAACATAACCAGACATTTATAAAATAAAAGAATAAATTAAAAAAATAGATATTAATAATTTGATATTTAAATTGATTGCTAAATTAAACTTAATAAGGACAAACCAACATTAAAATGAAATTTATTTATCCCATAAATATACCCATTTTTTAATTAATTAATTAAATTTAATGTAAAAATAAATTTGATTTTAGTCAAACATATGTATATTTTATAAAATAATTTAAAATTTAAGTGAAAATATAATTTGGTCATAATATCATTTTATTCAATTGATCTTGAATTAATATGGTTGGTCGAGGTAAGTTGTAAATTCTTTGAGTGGAAGTTATTTGGATTCCACCAACATAAAATTTGGTCAAAATAAATTTTGATGGGGTTTTGGGTAGGCAATATTATAAAAATGATTTAAGAAATCTTATTGGTTGCAGGTCTAAGAAAAGTAAACAAGACACTTATAATTAAGAAAAATAATTCAAGCTTATTCCTACCTTCAAATATGTAAAATTGTTAAATGCGCTAATGTAGAAATAGAAAGGGACTTAATGATAATTGTCATTGTAGTTCAAAAGAGCAAATCCCCTAATTCAAAAATTAGCAAGAAGTGTTCCCTCCACTAAATAATGTAGAATATTAGATTATAACTCACATATATAAAAAGATATATATTGAATTTGATTTTATCAACATGGTTGCAAAAAGAATTATAAGAATTTTTAATTCTTGGACCAAGATACAAATATTAACAAACACTAAGGGTTAACTAAAATATAGTGAAGTTCAACACAATTAAGATAATCATCACAACCAATGTTTGTAGTCAAATAAAAGAAATTGGTGTAAATGAAATAATCTATTGATGCCAATTTTCTTGTCTCAATTGATGATTCACTATGATATTATTTTGATTGAATCTTTCAAGCTGGAAATCAAAATGATAATGAACTTTCTCTTCCATTTACCCCATTTTAGATGTTTCAATTACAACTATCTTGAACAATTGATATTCTAGGTGTTTTGATCTACAAACAAGATGAGGATTCCTTAGCTATATTAATGGACTTAGGATGAGAAGCATCTTCGAATTCAACAATAGCTATGTTTTGTTTACTCTACATTGGGTTCTCATAAAGTAATTTTTATCTACAAATCATAGGTACAAGATCAATACTGTTATGGTGTCAATATTTTTAGTCATTCTCTTTGATCTAAGAGAGGATTTAAGGATACAATAAATAAGTTGATGGACCTATTAAAACTAAAAAATAATTTTTAGGTAGCCTAGACATTATCCTAAATGAGGTTGTCATTGGTGTTGGTATTCCTCTCAACAAGAAAATTTTATATGATAGCAATAGTGTTGTTTAGATAAAACATAAACCCTTTATCACAACAAACAATATTTTCAAAGAAAAATTTTAGAGGTTTGAGGCTAGTGAGTGACTTTCGTCAAGTATGTTTTGGGTTTAGGTCCACTAGATATTGAGATATTATATCAATTACTTTAAGAAATAACTTGTTTAATGTTAAGATGGTGTCTATTAATAGTTTATTTTTTAATAATTAGGAGATTTTAGTTTTAAGTCTACATGTTAAAACTCTAAAAATATGTATCTTAATTATTAATATAAAGGGAAGGATACCCAAGATTACAATCCACCAATGAAGAATATTCATTCAATTGCTATTCATTACATAAAAAATTAAATTTTGTATATTTATTAAATGAAGGTGGACTTAAAATAATCTATATTGCAAGATACATCATATCTTATAGTTTTATAATTAAATAATTTGAAAACTATAGTCTAATGCATCATTAAATTAAATTAAATGATATTCAATAGCATGTTAATATACAACCATAATTAGTAATTTTACAGCATTGAGTAAATTGTAATTGATCCAATTTACACCTCATGTTTGTGCTCCCACTTTAGCATGTCCTATCCCCATCTCCTCTCTAGGTCCGATTTAACCCTATTCTCCAAATTTGATGTCATGAACATTCTTTTGTGGGTCCTATCCTGGAATACTCTCCCTCCTAGCTTCTTATTCTAGTATGATTTGTAGAAGGACCAGGGAATGAAATGCCTTGGTTTGGACCAGGGTACCCCAAAACACTTCGGTCCCTCTCAAATGGGCCCCAATTTAAAATGGGGTTGGTACTATATCTCCCCAATAGAATTTGATTCCCGGGGCTACACATGACCATTAGAGGTTGGTCTAATTGGTAATATACCTAGGGAACCCTATATACTTGGACATCATATCAATTCATTTTAGATCTAAGACTCCATCCCTAGTATTTATGCATCCATGAAGCATTTATCATTAAGAATCTTTAGAGATTCAAGGATGCATATTCATCATTCAAGCATTGTGGAGAAAAGTTACATCAATCTTCATGCAAACATGTGTGTGTGATTAGGATGTTTCATGTTCATGTGTTTGTCATGCCATTACATTCAAAACTTGCGATTATATTAAAAAAGCATTGCATCATCATCAAAAATTGTAGATTTGAGGTATATCTCCCTAACATTTATTTCAATATTTGCATTATTTCTTCATGGTTAATTCCAAAATCAAGGTTTGACTACGGCAAACCCCTATCCCCAACATCTTTCCCTTTCTTTTTGTGTGCAATAAATAGGTGTAGAGTTGTACATAGGAAATCTGGTAGAGTCAATAGTGATAAATATAGAGTCAATAGTGATAAATAGGCCAGCTTTTGATGATGGAAAATTCAGAGGACTAGAGCAGATCTATGCTACCTAGTCCCAAAAAATTGGGCTGAACTTTTGTGAATAGGTTCCAAATATCTTATTTTGTGAAAATCTTAGTTGGTGGCTTCGTGGGACATTTGTAGCTTAAAGTTTCTATCAGATCACTTCAATAATCCCTCATTTTACTTTAATTTCATAGTTACATTACCAATTCAAATTAGAAAGGAGAATCACACACCCCACTAAAATTGGTAAATTTGATTAGTATTCTCAGCCCCTTTTCTAATCAAATTGTGGCCAGATTTATTGGATTAACTCCCTTCTTTCAATGTATGGTAAATTTTGCTAGTTAGTAGTTTTTATTGTTGAAACCCTAATTCCAAATTTACACCATTACAATAATTTAAAACTTAATTTAAAAAAAAAAAAAAAAATCATTTTGTTTAGGATTTAAAAAATAAATAAAGGAAACATATAAAAGTAGTTCATTTTATGTTTTGGGTAAAAGTCACATTCAAACAAAATTATAATTTAAATCTTAGATATGATTCTCTCAAGTAAGAATATTTACTAACATGTACATTTAACACCTTGTTCATATATAAAAGTAAATAGTCAATTTATTTTAAAATTAAAATACAACCTTTTGTTAGACAGTTTAGATAACTGGAAGTCAACTAAGAGGGGGGGGGGTGTGAATCAGTTATGACAGATTACTGGAAGCATTAGCAATTAGAACTTTAATACCAAAACCCAAAACGTTAATACTAAAATAGAAGATAAACCAATTGAGAATAAACAATAATCATAGAATAAATACCATCCACATGACACCAAGATTTGTATGTGGAAAACCCGGTAAAGTGAAAAACCGCGGTGGGAATCCTACCCACAGTTAGATAATACTTATGTAGTAAGTATGTGAATTACAATGAAGGGGCCTGCACTTGCAAGAAGGCCAACAACCTAGAGCACACTTCTCATCACAAAAGGAGCCTCAATGACTACATATAAATCCATACTACAATCCAGAGAAGTGGTGAACTGCAAAAGATAGCATCTCCTATGCCAGAGTACAATTTTGGTTAAGCTCAATATTGAAGGACTAAATCCTCTTACATAAACCCAATTCGATCTCCAATGATCAACCAACTCCTCTGCTTGAATGATATTACATTATTCGCACATTACATTCCTTGATCATGACCTCTTACATTAACCATGATGATTTATAATGAGATCTTACATCTATTTATACAAACCCTCAACCATAAACAATCAGGTCGGCCACCAAATAATAAACTAATTACATAATTACAAACCATGTTGGCCTTAGACTAAACAAGTAATATCAAAACATAAGACATCTTGGAAATACATCAATAGGTCCTATCCAAATGTTACATTAATGCCAGTCCATAACCTAGCTCAACCGGGACCAAGTATAGGTCCACACGCTTCAACAATAATCTCCAAATGCTAAGTCTTGAACACCATCACCAACAACATCATGAAAATCCATCAGAAGCTGCACCAATACTACTTATGCAATTCATCAAAGATCTCCTCCAAAAGCTCTGCTGGTGAAACCCTCGCTGAAACTAGAAACCTATCTTCTAAGTAAGTATGATATCATCCAATCACCAGACCAAAACCAACTGACCACATATGAGTATTAGTATCATGAACAAGCCAATTCCATCACTAGATTATATCAAAGTCTACTGGATCATATCAGATCCAAGTTAACCAAAAACCACTCATCCTACTGGGACCAGAAGGGTGTCGGTAAAGCATCCAAACAACTAGTGTTGATATCAATGAAAAAACATCAACACAACACATAATCAATTCCACCAAATGGACAATAATCTCCCCCTTTGGCATTGATGGCAACACTAGACGTGAAAAACATCTAAGTACCAAGAAATGTCAAACAATTCTCCCCCTGTGGAAGATAGACAACAATCATCTGCCTATAGCTCTGAATATCAATATCTCTCCCTTTCCATATTTCTCCCCCTTTGACATTTATCATTTTCTTCCTTTATATTTTTCACATCACTATCTCTCCCCCTTTGGCATCAATGCCAGAAATTTGATAGAAATATCAAATCCTCTGAATCTCAAACCTGACTACTCCCCTCGAGTAGTAGCATCCCACATCAATACCAGAATGAATAGTATCTTTGATAATGCATGTCGGATTGATGCCAAACCACATCAATCAAGTCTCTATCGGAGGGGCAGAAATCCCCAATTTGTCTCTCAGGTACTCAAATGATTCCTTGGATAAAGGTTTAGTGAAAATATCTGCAATATGTTCTTTAGTGTTCACATAAACTAGTCTAACTTCATTTGCTTCCACCCTCTCCTTCAAACAGTTATACTTGATATATATGTGCTTTGTCTTAGAATGAAATACCGGATTTTTTGATATATCAATAGCAGCAGAGTTATCACAATGAATACCTACCGATGCATCACAATCCACCTTTATATCCTTCAACATTTGCTTCATCCATAAAAATTGTGTATAGTTAGTAGCAGCAACAACATACTTAGCTTCAACAGTAGATAGAGAAGTACATGACTGTTTCTTACTGATCCCTGAAACCAACTTGTTTCCAAGAAAGAAAGCTCCACCAGAAGTACTTTTTTGATCATCAACATCTCCAACCCAATCAACATCTGTATATGCACATAAAGTAAAGTTACCATCCTTAGGGTACCACAAACCATATTCTGATGTACCTTGTAAGTATCTAAAAATTATTTTCACCTCCATCTCATGATTTTCTCTAGGATCACTCTAAAATATTGAAATAATATAAACATCATTCATGATGTCAGGCCTAGTTTGAGTCAAATAGAGAAGACCTCCAATCATAGATTTGTATCTTGTAGGATTTACCAGTGTAGAAACATCTTTCTTGTCAATTTCTTACTTGTAACCATGGGTGTACTTACCAGTTTAGAATCTCCCATGCCAAATTTCTTGAACAATTCCTTCACATATTTAGTTTGATGGATGAAAATACCTTTGTCAGTTTGAGTAATCTACAAACCTAAGAAAAATTTCATCTCACCAATCATAGACATCTCAAATTATTTCTCCATATTCTTAAAAAATTCTATGCATAATTTATCTTCACCTCCAAAAATAATGTCATAAAAAATACTTCAACAATCAGAATATCATCATCAATAATTTTATAATATAAATTACTGTCAGAATTGCCCTTAGTAAAACCAAGCTTCAAAAGATATTTATCCAACCTTGCATACCAAGCTCTAGGTGCTTGTTTCAATCCATATAAGGCTTTCCTTAACCTGCAAACCATATCAGTATCATCTGATAGTGAAAAACCATTAGGTTGCTCAATATAAACTTCATCATCAAGATCCCCACTCAAGAATGCACATTTAACATCCATTTGATAAACCTTGTAGTTTTTATAAGAAACATGGGCAAGAAATAATCTGACAGCTTCAATCCTATCTACTGGTGCAAAAGTCTCTCCATAATCAATTCCTTCCTTTTGAGAATATCCTTTACAAACCAATCTAGCCTTATTCCTTATAAATTTACCATTCTCATTGAATTTATTCCTAAAAACCCATTTAGTTCCAATAACATTTTTAATTTTTAAGCCGAGGAACCAAAGTCCATGTGTTATTTTTCTCAATTTGATCTAATTCTTCTTCCATATCTTTTAACCAAAATTCATCTTTACATGCCTCAATTACTAATACCGGTTCAACTTGTGAAATTAAACATACTTCATTAGTTGCCAATCTTCTTCTTGTCATCACTCCATTGCTCTTGTCCCCAACAATTTGATCTTTAGAATGATTCAGTCTCACATACCTAGGAGTCTTCTTGTTATGCCTAGCATATCTATTTCCGCGTTAGTCTCCTTGAGTCAAAATTTGTGTCCCCTTCTTTTTCCTTTTTCTTTCCTTTTGTTTTTGACCTCGGAACTTTGGAGTCCCAGAGTCCTAAGGTCCTTTTGCTTTCCTTTTTTTTGTTTTTTACCGCAGAACTCCAAAGTTCGAAGTCCTGAGGTCCCTTTGCTTTTGACCTCGAAACTTCGGAGTCCCGGAGTCCCGAGGTCGCTTTTGATTTTGACCTTAGAACTCCGGAGTCTTGAGGTAGGGGCCTCCTTTTTCTTGCTTGGAAACCCTGGATCCTCGGAGTTCCAGGGTAGGGTATTCTTTTTTGTCGAGCTTAGAACCTCGAGACCCTAGAGTCCCAAGTTCGTGTTTAAAGCCTTCATATGGACATAATTGGGGGGAGCTATAAATAGAGATGATGGACTTTTGAAGTTCATTTTGCACATCCACAACTCCTCCTCCCTAGCTCCAAGTCGTGAACTTCTAGACCTTTGAGTTTTCCTTGGCATTTTCGAGCATCTTGTTTCACCAGGTTGGTGAATTTTCTTGCCTTTGTTGTTGGTTTTTAGTTTAGTTTTTCTCCTCATTTTGTTGGTGGTTTTTGTCTGTTTTTCTTTGCGCTTCACTTGTTTTTGTGTGTCCTAGTTTCTTAGCCCGGACCCCTAGAGTTTTGGGTAGTTGGTTTTTATAACCCCGAAACCTGGGACCCCCGGAGTTCCGAGTAGCTCTTAACCCTTGAACCTCGGACCCCCGGAGTTCCGGGTAGTTAGTTTTTATAACCCTGGAACCCTGGACCCCCGGAGTTCCGAGTAGCTCTTAACCCTTGAACCCCGGACCCCCGGAGTTCCGGGTAGCTCTTAACCCTGGAGTTCCGGGTAGCTCTTAACCCGAAACCCTGGAAACCCGGAGTTCCGGGTAGCTATCAACCCAGAACCCTGGACCCCAGGAGTTCCAGGTAGCTATCAACTCGAAACCCCAGACCCTCACAGTTCCAGATGTCTTCCACTTAGGCATAAGCCCAGAACCCTGGATCCTCAGAGTTCCGGGATTTCTTTTTCACCCAACATAAGACCAAAACCCCAGAACCTTAGAGTCCCAGGCCTTCTTCACTTATGCCTATCCCGGGACCCCGAAGTCCCGAGGTAAATCAACTTTTATGCTTATTCAAAAACTGAGGATTTGCATTCTGCTTGCAGGTTCGAGTGGTTAGATGGACTCATCCTCTAGCAAAACAGGCAAAGAAATTGATAGACTCCCAGCCACCATGAAATACCATTATCAAGGACAGGTCTATGTTTCAAAGCTAGAGGATCAAATCAGATGGGTTACGGATACTGAAATTGGCCATATAGAAATTGAAGATATCAAGGCTCAATTGGACAAACCTAGTCTAGAGGCCCTCCACCAAAGAATCAAGAGGTCTGGCCTTGTTGAAGCTACTATCTTCCCACAGTTATTACAGGCACCAGAGTTCATAATGACCATTGCTCCATTTTATAACTCAGAAACTAGAAAGTGCACAGATGCACAAGGAAAGATAGTCATAGACTTGTCTCCAGATATGATTGGGTTCGCCTTTGGAATCCCAACCAAGGAGGAAGTATTTTTGTTAACCGAAGAAAAGGCCTTAAAGGCATGGAATTACAAGATATCAGCTAGTAAGAGGCACATGAATACAAATTGGTTAGAAGAAGAAAGAAATCCAGGACTCAAGGCAATGGAGATCCAAAGGGCGGACTTCAAAGAGCCTCAAAGAGACTTAATCATCATGCTCAATAGGGCCTTTGGCAAGCCAGATTGCAAGCATTTTCATCCCTGGATGTTCAAATTCATGAGCACTATTTTAATAGGAAAACAATATTTTGATTGGTCGTAGATCCTCTCTGACAATATCTGCAAGCAGATGAAAGAAGTTCAACATACTCAAAAGTTCTTTTTCATGTCATATGTCATCTGGATAGCTGCTAGAGCTGGAAAGTTTCCAGGGCTACAGGTAGAAGGTCAATTTCTGAGAGGAGGAAGGACAAAAGAAGATATGGGAGTATTATTCTTAACTCACTCTAGCCAATGCAAAGTCGCATTTCAAGAGAGTTAATGATGCCTTCATTTTTCCAATAATAATCAAATTAATAGGGAATGCATGATATCGGATTAGCCCAGAGGCTATGGCTATCATCCGAGAGTGGGCATGTTGGTTCATCCAAAACCCACGCTCCACTTACATTAGGGTTAGTGGATTCACAGGGAACCCAATGTTGCTGCCTTGATATTGTAATGATAGGATAATTTTGCTGGAATATGTAAGGCAACTTGTAGGCCTCCAGTCACTTCTGTCATCAAAGCATAAAGCGGGTATTGATTTCTCAGTATCTATTGGGTACTTTTCCTATTCTAAGATACAAGTAGAAAAGTTGGCAGAACAAGAGCTTCAAGATTTAAACTTGAAGGAATATGATCATGTTAGGGAATTTTATGATCCCTATGGGAAACTTAAGAAAGCTATGCCTAAGGCATATGAGGGGCACAAGCCCAGCTTGGAGGACTTTTGGGCCAACTTGCAAGATAGTTTTGAGGTTAGGCAAAAGAACTATAACAGGTTATCTGTGCCACAGGTGAGAGATTTGGGAATCGATACTAACCTCCCTAAAGACCTTAGGGATGATGGTGACTTACTTGATCCAGATTACAGAGAATCAGGGATAGATAAAAGGCCCCTCTCCCCAATAAAATGTTCTCCAAGTGAAGACACAAATATGGAGAAGGTCTCCCAAGTGGTCATCAACAAGACCAAGCAATGGTTACACTAGAGGGTAAGGCCCAGCATCTCAAAGGAAAAATAGAGGGAATCCACTTCAGGGGTACCTTAGTCAAGGGGACATAAGGAGTACGCTTGAAAGACAAGGTCAGCCTCAAGGCAAAATACGTCCACCAATCTAGGTGAAGAAGACAAACCTCAAGAAAGCACTAAGGACTTACTGAAGAAACTCCAAGAAAAGATGAGGGAGTCTGAATTCTTAAAGAAGGCTGGGGACCTAGGAGTGACCGATGGATTGGGAGAGGTACCACTGGCCAAAGTTCTCCAACCGAGGATGGCTATAGGGAACACTAAAGGAGAGGGTACCCAAGAACAAGAGAAAAATATAGAAGCTACTGAGGATATACCCGCTCAATCACCTTCAACAGATGCCACAAATGTTCCAGGCACTAGTGCCCCTGTACCACTACTAGTCAATATATCCATAGGGCAACCCAAAGTGCAAGGCTTCAGACCTACCACTAAAGGAATAAAAGTTAGAAACCTCAAGTCTGATTCGGATCAGGAGGAAGAGGATCTTGAGCAACAATGACTGCTAGAAGGCAAACAAGAAGGGGAAACAGAGGCAGGTGACGAAGAAACGACATTTAATGAGGAGGTCAGTGGCAAACTAGGAGAGTTACATAAGCAACAAACTCTCCAAACCAATTTAGCTCATCAAGTTATACCACCTCAAGACCCTGGGCAAATGGAAGCAGGGGAGCAGGTAGAGGTTTATGTTATAACTACGGATATAGTGTCACATCAAGGTGACAAGGATGAAGATATACCACAATGGCTGGAATTTACCTTTGGGAAGAAAAAGAGAAAAGAAGAGTTCCCTAAGGTCACTCTACAACAAGTAATCACTGAGGAGCTACCAAAGGCTAAGAAGCTGAAAATTATTCATCACCTATCGAAAACTAGTTCTAGTGAAGTGATTGTAGATGTGGCAGTTCCATCTCAGGTCGAGGGACAAGCTTCTCCCAAATACCAAATATCACAGATAAATTTGGGCAAACAAACCAAGTGGGGGGAGTTAGATACTTTGGAGTTATCCATGAGCATCATTAGAAGATGTGTAGAGAAGGAGCATACTTCCAATGTGGAACTCAAAGCATAACTAGGACAATATAAGCAGCTGCTAATTGAAATGAGCAAACCCCTAGACTCGTGCATAAATAATGACTTGCCTTTTACCTCATCGCTGCCAGAAGAAGAAGTAAAAGTGTTAGTGGAGGTGAGGCGGGTAGCAGCTGTAGCCAAGTCATGGGCCCAAGTAAATATGACCAAAATAAGATTATTTTTGCAAGATACTATGGGGATGTATAGTAAGGTAGTACATGTAGGCAGAGCTTTGGCTTCCTATTCCACACAATGGGAAGGGAAGTCGAACATTTTCACCAAACAATTCCAAGTTTTGAAGAAGATATTGCGGCTAGGGGAAGAGATAGTGATAAAGGAGGACCTCTTAGGGGGTGACAACTATTAAAACTTGTAGTCTTATGTATACATCTTGGAGCTGAAGATTGAAATGTTTTAGCAATATATCAAGAATATGACTGAGATTCAGGACCCTCTCCTTAGGGAAATTTTTTCATACGAGAATTTTGTAAAGAATATGCTAGGACCTTTTGGCCTCAAATTAGCTGATACAGGAATAATGGACTAGCAACAAGTTTTGAATCAGTGGGATGCATATGAGGCACAACACCTAGGACCCGCGACCCAATCTGATGTCACCCTTATGGATAGATACACATATCTGATTACTCAGTGTCAAGAGGTGGCACACATAGTGAAGGTGTTAGAGGAGGGGAGAACACATGCGGATAAAGTTTTGAAGAAATATAAGTTTAGAGTTAAGCATGTAGCAGATCCTTTGGTTCAAGCAGTTGCATGTATAATTGATAATTATAGAGCTTTTATCAAGAAATAAAGGATAAGCACATAATTGCTAAAGATAGCAAAGATTTTTTTATCCTTAATTTTTAACTGCGACTCTTACTCAAGTTCCAATTTTGAGAGAAATTCTGCATGATTACGAAAATGTGGCTCACCTAGCAGGGTTTTCATAGTGCCCACATAGTCCTCATTTTGTAGTTGTTAAGTGGAGTGTCAAGGCAGAAACTTTCAAGTTAACTGCGTGTGTGGGGGAAAAAGCGAGACTAGGCTAACATGTCCTAATCCTACCTTTTGACACACATTGCGGAATACGAAAGAGCCTAGAGGTATCACACAATTGGCTACTTCTTTTTGTAGAAGAGAGAGCCACGAGCTACCTATTAGGATTTCTATTCCTTTGTTGTAATTGAAAGATAAAATGGTACAAGTTCAATTCCTAATCCCAAAGTGCAAGTATGAACTAATAACAAGATTGCAGAATTGAACTTAAACTATGAAAAGCTGTAAATACAAAGATAAGACAAGAATGCAAATGCATACCCGGAGTCAAAATCTGAGTGGAAATGTTCGGGATGGGGCACCTGAAACTGTTGTTTTGCACTCTGGAAAACTGTCGGAAATGTTGTCTATCAGGAGGACCAGGGCGCCCAGCGCCCCTGTCCCAAGGACCAGGGCACCCAGCGCCCCTGTCCTGGCAGGACCAGGGCGCCCCACGCCCCTGTCCTGGTCTTTTGCTCTGCAATTTGGTGTGTTGTTCTGTCTCAGTCTGCTTCTTTCAGATCTGCAACTTGTGGCGTCGTCTGAATCCCGAAATCTGCACTTATATCTGAAAAGGTGTTGTGGGCGGCTATATAGGGTTTTGCCTTAGTCAAACCACTGCTTTGGTGATTTCCACCTCCACGAATAGCCAAGTTGTATTGTAAAAGTAATGTGTGTACAGACCTTGTGTGTGTGCAAGATCCTAAAATGCAAGCAAGCAAACTAGAGCAACCTAGAAAGTAAACCCTAATTGCTTGTAAATAATAATGTAAATGCTCTAAATCAAGATGCAAAGTGATCTAAAGCATGAATAAATGATATATTGAAGCTTATGCAAAGACATGAAAACAACATGAAATCATACCCAACCCCCAAGGGAGGGGTACAAGCCAATCTTCAGTCGGTAATCTCCTATTGTTCTTCAATGTCTTCCAAGCCCTAAAATGGATGAATGAAATTGATGAATGCTTGATGGATGGATGTTGAGTGTTGTTGAAGTCTTCAAAGATCTGCTCTTTCGCTGCATAGAAGGTCCCTGAAAGCCAAAATTCGGATCCTTTCAAATGAAGAAAGAGAGCTCTTATATATGAAACCCTAGGTCTTAATTTCAACTTTTGGCCGACCTAGAGATTGAATCTCCCGCCAATTTCTTGGGGTTAAGCTTTATTTTATGATTGGATTGCGCTCCTAAAATTTCAGGAAAAATGTCCGGGACCATGTGCACTCCGGGCGCCATGGTCCTCTCCGGGCGCCATGGTCCCGACAACTTTTCACCAAATTTTCAGGGCCGTCGAATATGATGATTTTAGAGAGAATCCCGAAGTTACAGGTGATTTCGAGATGTTTTGACTCTCGAAATCAAGCCCCTAAGTTCAAAATAGGACCTAATTAAGGTTTTTGATTAAATGATGTATTGGAAGAATAAAATGAAAGGGGCACACTTTAATGAAAAGGGCCCAACTTTATGATATGGGAAATGATAAAATAGAACCTTAGACCTAATTAATTTGATTAATTAAGTGCTAAAGGGGAAATGCAATGCAAGATGCGCCAAGGCGGGTGCTAAACTAGGTGTGAAATTGTACCACCCTAGCAAGTGCGTACAATTTACGACGCTACATTTAGCCCCCACTTTAGCGGTCATATGAACACTACGTGCATATGCAAGATAAAGTACAGAAAAGTAAACATTATTTGAAAAAGGATATATCCATAAGTCTGTCGAACGAAACCCCCAGCGGTATCTGCAGTACACAGTTAGGAACCGCACCCTACAAAACACACGTTAGATCACAAAATCACCTAATGCTTACTAAGGAAGGTGATGAAAATTCGAGGGTAGCTATATGCCCCCCCCTATTTCGGCTTGCTAATTTTAGTGAGTTGAAACAGGGTATCATGTTTACCACTTCGAATTGTTAAAGAATATTGATGACAAATGCTCACAAGAAGATTTGATATGAGATCAAAAACTAATGGAGAATCATTTGGTAAGAAAGAGGACTAAATCTCAATTCCAACACAACAAAGAGTGTGAGGATTTGAGAGTTCTCTAACACAAGATGAAGGATGTAAATGGAAACAAAATGCAAAGAGAAGAAAAGAAAGGAAAAAAGCATGAATACACACATTGGTGATCCATGAGAAGAATAGTGAGAGAGAAAACATGGACTTCTCGCCCCTAGATCTTGTCTAGGTGATCCATGGGAAAAAGGACATGGAAAACTAGCCCCTAGAGTCTGTCTAGGTGATCCATGTAAGGGAGGAGAGTGAAAAAGTCTAGCCTTATGCCACTAGTTCCACTCAACCTCGTGCATGTGTGTGTAAGTGAGGTTAGAAGCACCTCATAGGAGTCTATGCCCGAGTATGCTAGAACCTGTATATGTATAGTACAAAAGTGTGACATCTCGCTCTAAGAGTCTGTGCTCTGGTTCCAAGAATAATCACCTTGCATAAAAGAAAAATGGAGACATCTCGCTCTAAGAGTCTGTGCTCTGGTTCCGAGAATGACCCATTGCTCAAAAAGTGTAATGTTTATGTCATAAGCAAAGTAGAACAAGGATATCTACCTTCATCACAAAAGAAGATACCCCAAAAAATGCAACAATGTCATAGATCCAAGCAAGAGAGTTTTGCACTCTTTAAGCAAGGATAAGATAGTGGAAAAGGGATATCTTGTAGTATGTGTAAAGGAGATCCTGAGAGGAGAAGAGATGTTTGTACAAAAGACACCTATCCCTGAGAGGAATTGTCTTGGACAAATATAACATCTTCTAGAATAAGACAAAGAAGAGAATAAGAATGCAATACTTCCTTCTTTTGCGAGGTGAAAGTGATTCTTAATGAAGGATGACGCTCTTTTTAACCCAATTGGGAGAGTGAATTCATTATGGATGTATTTTACCAAGTGCAAAAGAGGTTGTAGTCAAGGACTTACACCTCTTGTAAGAGAGAATCCTTGAACAAACAACAACAAATGCATACAAGGAATAAAATCACATAATAAAGTTCGCACCATCCACGAAATAGGAAAAAGTGGATCCTTAGATAAAAATAAGGAAAGATCATTGCCTCCCAAGGATAAGGACAATGAGAAGGACTTACACAATCTTCTAGGGAGAGATTTAGATATAAGAAAAATGTACTACATACTCACATGAGTTCATGCAAGCAAGACATTAGTGTATGTAAAATGCTCCTCACAAGAAGTGGGTAGGATAAGAAAGAGAATACACATCTTCTCCCATATCTAGAAAAAAAGGATTCTAAAGAAAAGATGATCAATATTTCCACACTATTACCCCAAAGGGAAATTTTAATCATAAAAAGAAGAGATGTATGAAATCACTCTTGTCCCCATAGGAACAAGAGATAACATAGAAAATTAGGCTATTATGTTGCTTCAAAAATATGATTGCACTTGAAATTGTACCATCATGAATGACAATGAGCCCCCAGTAAATGAGCTACCAATGTCACATAATGATGAGCAACATAATAGCCATTAATGTTATTTAAAGACATGATAGATTGAATAAGGTATTTGAATATGACATGCTAAATGCTCAACTATAAGTGAGATCAAAAACATGTATAAAGTGATAAAAATTGAAGAAGAAAAGTCACAAGAAATCTTAGAAGAGGGATGAGTGTAATTTATTAGAGCCTTATCCCTAGAGGAAAGGACTTTATGATGAATAGGAGATAAAGATTCATAAGTGGATTTAGAAATTTGAGGGGAGTCATAAAGAGATTTGTTCATCGCCAATATTTCCTTATGAGGGGAATGAGAGTTGATAGAAGTAGAAGATGATTTAGTTGAAGTGAGATCATCATCACTACTAAATATAGCATTCACATTGAGAGATGGTCTTTTAGATGCTTTGGTGGGCTTAGAAAGATTATATCCAAGTCCAAATGAATATTCATGCATGTTATGTTCTAAAGGAACTTTAATTCCTTGTTCATTTGTGCCACAACCATTTCCACTATAGCCACTCTTAGCCAAAATATGAAAACCACGACCATAACGATTAGCCATTTCAGAAAGAGAAGGATGTTTTTCATAAGACAAAGAATCAAATTCTTCAAAATTAGAGGTGTGAGGAGAAGAAGTTTGAGAAGAGGCCACAAAATTATTGCTCATAGGTTCAGGTAAGACTGATTGATCTCTAGTTTCTTCCTTCTTTTTAACTTTAAGCTCTCTAGGAGGAACCCTATACTCACCTACAAAGGTGGGATTGAAATCAAGAGATCCCCAATCATCTTCTATGAGAACCTTCTCAGGATCAAAAGCCTTTTCATGTATAGATTCAAGTTGAGAAGAATCTTCTTCAGGAACTTTAGACTCATCCAAAGAATTTTGATTATCAGAGGGTGATGATTCATCCATAGGTATCTTGTTTAACGAGTCATCACTAGAAGAGGAAGGCTTAGAAGAACTCCCTTTGGAAGTAGATGTTTGCAAACAAGCTTGAAAATTAGTATCACCTATCAAGGTGTATGTCTTATTATTATGAATAAATTTAACTTGTCTATGCAATGTAGAGGGGACAGCTTGCATACTGTGAATCCAAGGTCTCCCTAATAACAAGTTGTATGTTAGATTTCCCGACATAACATGGATAGGAGTAGGCAAAGTAACAGGTCCCACTGTGATGGGTAAGGTGATAATACCTAATGAAGACTTAGCCACATTATCAAAGCCTTGAATGGGACGAGAGTCAGGCTCAATAAGGGATGTATCCACATTCATCTTATGCAATAGATTAATGCTACACACATTAAGGCCAGAACCATTATCTACCAGTGTTCGTCTTATAGCAGTGTCATTTATGATAACCACAATCATCAAGGGATCATATTGATGTTGAATTTCACTAGTAGGCAACTCATCTTGAGTAAACACAATTTGAGCTTTAGGATTCATCACAGAGTTAACCAAAGACACTATATTACTAGATGTATTAGGTGGAGGAACATTCAAATCTTTCAAGGCATCTTGTAACATTCCATGATGAGCGGAAGAAGTTTGGATCAAATCCCAAAGGGATATCTTAGCAGGGGTAGCTTTAAGTTGTTCTATGAGATCATATTCCTTACCAAGAATTTGTGAAATACGAGGAGCTTGAGGAAGAATAGGTTGGGAAGGAGGAAGTGAAGTTGGGATAACTGGAGGAGGATTAGGTTGCCTATTGTTTCTTGTGTTATAGGTATGAGCAACCGCATTATAACTCTCTCTAGTCAGTTGCTTAGCATACTCATAAGGGCTCTTAGTAGAATAACCTCCTTGCACAGTAATAATAGGTTTCTTAGGAGTGCAAAAAGAATCATTAGCATAACCACCTTGTACCACAAAGATAGGCTTATTTAAAGGTTGAGAATTTTGAGAAGGACAAGCACCTTGGACAGTGAAGAGAGGTTTGTTAGGTGTTCCATTCACATGTATCAAATTGATTGAGGATGGTTTAGAGGAATGAACAAAAGTGTTGGAAGAATTGTTGATAGTCTTCTCTTGCACTAAAATCTTATCACGGATTAAATCAATTTTAGGAGAGAGACAAGGGATAAGCATTGATGTTCTAGTAGGAAGAGTAATACTAGGAAAGGTCATATCATCCTCTATCATCAAAGGATCTACATGGGGAATAAACTCTCTAGGAGAAGGATCAACATTACTCTCTAAAATCTCACTTTTGAGAGGGAGATCTTTGAAAGAGATGTTAACCATCTTGCTTTGAACTAGGGTTTCCTTATGAGTAGAACCAAGTTGAGGAGAGGGAGATGCTTTATTTTTAGAGGGAGAATGATTGAGATTCAAGGAAGATGAGAAATTATCAAGGGAGTTTTCAATATTGATTTCATCCCCTTTGGCTAGGGGTAGAGAATAATCTACACCTTCTTCTAATGGTTCATCCCAAATAGTGAGGTGGTTGAAAGGAATGTTTGAAATATTGTCAATTTCGGGAGAGGAGATAACATTGTTTATTAATTCCTCATCCTTAGGAGGGAGAGCATCAATAGATGTGTTAAACTCATCCTCTTTCCTCAAAATATGTTCAATATGATCTTTAGGGGAGAGAGAATTAAGGAAATTGCTTATTATTTCATCTTCTTTCTCTAAGGGATGCTTATGGGTAAGACAAACTTTAGGAGAAGGGTAAGCATTTATCATTAATTCATCATCTCTAGTAGGAATTTTGTTGGAAAAGGAAATTCCATCACTAGGAAATGTAGGGATAATGTCATCTTCTTGCACAAAAGGATCCTCATGAAGGGAGTGTTTTTTAGGAGGAACATGAACATATTTCTCCAAAGATTCATGCTTAGGAAGGAGATCTTTGAAAGAAGTGTTCATAACCTCTTGTTGCACTAACATGCCACCATTGGAAGGACCAACTTTAGGAGAAAATAAGTCAATGTCCATCAATACCTTTTCACTTAGAGAGGCATCATGTAGGGAAGGTGAAGTAACATTAAGAAAGGTGTTTATGATATCATTCTCTTCCTCTAGGATAGCTAAATAGGAAGGGCACATTTTAGGAGAGTTGTCAAGATCACTCTTAAAGTCTTCATCCTTAGAGCATGGGAGAGTCTCAAAGGGATTGGCGGCAACTCTTTTAGGCACTAAAATGTTGTTATAGATGGGGGGAAGTTATTTAGGAGAAGGAAAAATTGAAACAAGGGAAGCCAATCCATTATCACATCTATGAAATGAATGCATCATGACAACAATTTTCCTCTTTCAAATGATAACACATGCAAAATAGAAGGAAATGTTTAATTTTAACCAATGCAAGCACTTAGAATGTAGATTTAGAAAATGAAATTTATGATTCAAATGATTTCCTAAATCAGATTTGAAATTATTGATCCCAATTAAGCTATCCACAAGTTCAACAAAATTAGGGTTTTAGCAAAAATTTCCTCTAAATTTTTGAATCTTGCAAGAAATTAAAACTTGTAAATACAAATTTGAATTTGAAAACACTCAAATTATAAATCAGAATTGGAGTTCACGTCAAGTTCACCAAAATGTGTGGGGGAAAAAGCGAGACTAGGCTAACATGTCCTAATCCTACCTTTTGACACACATTGCGGAATATGAAAGAGCCTAGAGGTATCACACAATTGGCTACTTCTTTTTGTAGAAGAGAGAGCCATGGTACCTATTAGGATTTCTATTCCTTTGTTGTAATTGAAACATAAAATGGTACAAGTTCAATTCCTAATCCCAAAGTGCAAGTATGAACTAATAACAAGATTGCAGAATTGAACTTAAACTATGAAAAGCTGTAAATACAAAGATAAGACAAGAATGCAAATGCGTACCCGGAGTCAAAATCTGAGTGGAAATGTTCGGGACGGGGGCGCGGGTGCCACTGTCCTGATTCTGCACCTGAAACTGCACCTGAAACTGCTGTTTTGCACTTTGGAAAACTGTCGGAAATGTTGTCTGTCAGGAGGACCAGGGCGCCCAGCGCCCCTGTCCCAGGGACTAGGGCGCCCCACGCCCCTGTCCTGGTCTTTTGCTCTACAATTTGGTGTGTTGTTCTGTCTCAGTTTGCTTCTTTCGGATCTGCAACTTGCGGCGTCGTCTGAATCCTGAAATCTGCACTTATATCTGAAAAGGTGTTGTGGGTGGCTATATAGGGTTTTGCCTTAGTCAAACCCCCGCTTTGGTGATTTCCACCTCCACGAATAGCCAAGCTGTATTGTAAAAGTAATGTGTGTGCAGACCTTGTGTGTGTGCAAGATCCTAAAATGCAAGCAAGCAAACTAGAGCAACCTAGAAAGTAAACCCTAATTGCTTGTAAATAATAATGTAAATGCTCTAAATCAAGATGCAAAGTGATCTAAAGCATGAATAAATGATATATTGAAGCTTATGCAAAGACATGAAAACAACATGAAATCATACCCAACCCCCAAGGGAGGGGTACAAGCCAATCTTCAGTCAGTAATCTCCTATTGTTCTTCAATGTCTTCCAAGCCCTAAAATGGATGAATGAAATTGATGAATGCTTGATGGATGGATGTTGAGTGTTGTTGAAGTATTCAAAGATCTGCTCTTTCGCTGCATAGAAGGTCCCTGAAAGCCAAAATTCGGATCCTTTCAAATGAAGAAAGAGAGCTCTTATATATGAAACCCTAGGTCTTAATTTCAACTTTTGGCCGACCTAGAGATTGAATCTCCCGCCAATTTCTTGGGGTTAAGCTTTATTTTATGATTGGATTGCGCTCCTAAAATTTCGAGAAAAATGTCTGGGACCATGTGCACTCCGGGCACCATGGTCCCGACAACTTTTCACCAAATTTTCAGGGCCATCGGATATGATGATTTTAGAGAGAATCCTGAAATTACAGGTGATTTCGAGATGTTTTGACCCTCGAAATCAAGCCCCTAAGTTCAAAATAGGACCTAATTAGGGTTTTTGATTAAATGATGTATTGGAAGAATAAAATGAAAGGGGCACACTTTAATGAAAAGGGCCCAACTTTATGATATGGGAAATGATAAAATAGAACCTTAGACCTAATTAATTTGATTAATTAAGTGCTAAAGGGGAAATGCAATGCAAGATGCGCCAAGGCGGGTGCTAAACTAGGTGTGAAATTGTACCACCCTAGCAAGTGCGTACAATTTACAACGCTACACTGCGACTCCTAGTTTCAGTCCTTAATTTAGGGTAGGGTTATTTCCTAGATAGTAGGGTAAACAACTTCTATAAATTGAGAAGTTGGATTCATTTGTTAGGGTCCCAAATTGATGATTTGTGGCCTACTTAGAGATTTTAGAATATTTTACAGATTGTTAAGAAGTTTGAATTATTTTTGTTATACATTCATTGAGATTAATATGAGAAGCAACTTGTAGATTGTCTTCAATCTACATTTATATTCTACCAAATTGTTTTGTGTAATCTGGTAACATCTATTATTTGGAGTTGGCAACATGGTTTAATCTTTTTGTCTATCACTTTATGAATCATATTGTGCACATCAGTGGTGTATGAGAATTATTGTGACAGACCATATTGATGATTTTATTTCCATAGATTTGTCAAATTGATGATTTTGCAGGTTTTTTGGAGGTCCGTTGTTGAATGCTAACTTGGATAATATTTGATAATTGCTTGGATTGCAAGGAACTAATTGAGTAGTTCATTAAGTTGTCATTATATTGGTCTTTATTGTTATTTTCTTGTTTCCCTTTACGCTTCACAAATTATTTCCTAGAGAATCTTAAATTGTAAAAATGCAAAAAGAAAGGGAGTGCAGTTACCCATAACCAGTGAGATTTAGTTCTAACCAGCAAGCCCCTTTACAGGTATAACCACATCAACCATTGGGATGCCCATCACCATCGAGACCCGACTATACAGACCTTGGAGTAGGGAGTTTTCACAAACTCGTTACTTTTCAGAAGAGGTGGTGAGTGTTCACATTGGCTACCTGATTGTTGGCGGGTGTGTCAAAACAGTCGTCAACACTTCCGACTCTCTGTTCCTCTTCCTTGTTTTGAAGTTACTATAGAATTCTTTGATGTTGCCGGAGTAACTGGTTCAACTCTTTATTCCAGTAAAGGTGCTACTGGTTAAGATATAATCATTTCCACTGTCGGCTCCTTCTCATAAACTCTGTTTTGACTTCTATTCAGCTCATCTACTTTGACATTAGCACTCTCCAAAATTCTCTGCAATCTCTTGTTATAACATCTATATGCTTTGCTTTCATTAGAATAACCAAGAAATATGCCTTCATCACATCTAGGATCAAATTTCCCAATAGTATCATCTCTCCTGATTTAACATTTACTACCAAATTTTTTGAAATACTTAACTGTAGGTGTATTGCCAAACCATAATTCATAAGGTGTCTTACCGGTTTCTCCTTTGATATGTACTCTATTGAATGTATAAATTGTTGTATTCACTACTTCTCTCTAGTAGATATGAGTCTTACCGGTTTCTCCTTTGATATGTACTCTATTGAATGTATAAATTGTTGTATTCACTACTTCTCTCTAGTAGATATGAGGTAGATTAGCTTCCATCATCATTTTTCTAGTAGCATCCAAGACAGGTCCGTTCTTCCTTTCCACAATTCCATTTTGCTAAGGTGTCCGGGGAGCAAAAAATTGTCTTCTTATACCATGCTTGTCACAAAAGTTATTAAACTCACTGGATGTGAATTCTCCACCATGATCAGATCTCAAACATTTAATCTTCAATCTTTTCTTAGTTTCCACTTTAGCCTTAAAGATTTTAAATTTTTCAAATGCTTGAGATTTTTCTCTCAAAAAGGTAACCCACATCATTCTAGAATAATCATCAATGATTAACATGAAATATCTATCACCATGAAATTTTTTAACTCTAGTAGGGCCACACAAATTAGTATGAATAAGATCAAGAGCATCATTTGATTTATCTTGTATACTCGTAAAAGAGGTTTTGACCTGTTTACCCATTTGACATTCTTTACATACCAGATTATAGGGCTTCATAATCTTAGGTATATCTCTAACAACCTTAGTTCAACTGATCTTCACAATGCAATCAAAATTCACATCACACCTTTTATGCCATATCCAACTCTCATCAATCTGTGTAATCAGACATGTCTTCTCATCGGAGTTCAAATGAAATATATTACCTTTTATCTGTGTACTGGTTACAATCTCCAAGCTAGATTTGTTAATGATTTTGCATTTTCCATCCTTGAAGTGTAATTAAAATCCCTTATCTACCAATTTTCCTACACTCAAAAGATTATGCTTCAAACCTTCAACATAATAAATATTGTCAGTATTGTTCTTACCATCCAAAGATATAGTTCCTTTTCCTTTAATCATACATGCCTTGTCATCTCCAAATCCAACTAGTCCACCATCAAATTCTTGCAAAGACAAAAAATTTCCTTTATCTCCAGTCATATGATGTGAACAACCACTGTAAATTACCCATTCATCCTCATCCTCAATTTTAGTAGCAAGTACCTTCTCCTCAGGTACATTCTCTTCCAGTGCTGGATCATCTTCCTTGATAGCTAGGAATACCCATTCCTTCCCATTGCTCGATCCACTAGCAGAGTCTTCTGCCGGTTCATCATCTGAATCAGTAATGCCTTCCTCATCAACTATGTACCATGATTTGTCTATGTTTTTCTTGAATCTATATTTGTTCTGATATCCAGTGTTAGGCTTAAATGATCTTTTAACTCTTTCTTCAAATCTTGAATTTCTTTCAGGATCTAGATGCAAAATGACTGATCTTATTACATGCAAAACATTTAAAAGGTGATTTTCCTTCATACTTACTTCCTACCGATCCTTTCGATACTCTTCTAGAAAATAGTGCTTCAAGTTGCCCAAAATCATCATCTTCTCTCTTCATATCTTCTAATTCTTTTGCATATAAAGCTTTCCGGTCTTGCTTATCGGTTGTAGATGTAGATGCATGAAAAGAAGGTCTAGTCTTCATAGCTCCAAAAGGTCCAAATTCCTCAAGTTCAAAAGCAGATAGTTTCCCAACCAAAGTATCTCTATTGACAGATGTATTAGCCATTGTTCTCAATTCATTAATATCAGTAACCTTGATTTTGTAAGCCAGTGGTAGGGCTCTCAAGACTTTAGAAACAATTTCATCTTCCCTCAGAGTTCCACCACAGCATTGAATTCCCATAACAATCTCATTTACCCTTTCCATGAATGTAGTAATCCTTTCATCTTCTTCCATCTTCAGGTTTTCATTTCACTCGGTAACCATCAAGTTTAGCAATCTTCACTATAGGATCACCTTCATTAAGAGTCTGCAACTTATCCCATATAGCCTTTCCAGATGATTTGTCTGTTAATCCCATTATTTGCTGATCATAAAGTGCACACAAGAGGGCTTCTCTTTCTCTAGAATCATTCTCAAGCTCCTTATCCAGGTTTGTCAAAGGAGGATTGCCAGATCCCAGATTAAAGGGTCTGACACCATTTTGTGTGATCTCCCAAATCTCCTTGCCAAGACATCTCAGATGAGTCTCCATCCGAATCTTCCATACTATATAGTCTGTTCCTTCAAGCCTCAGTATATCCCTTCAAAATATAGCTCCAGAAGAATTGGATGAACTTGGACTGTTAGTTGCCATAGGATCTTCCTCAAGCAGTTAATCTTTCTGCAGAGAGGACCAAAGCTCTGATACCAATTGTTAGATAGTTCAGATAACCGAAAGTCAACTGAGAGGTGGGGGGGTGAATTAGTTGTCACAGATTACCAGAAGCATTAGCAATTAAAACTTTAATACCAGAATAGAAGATAAACCAATTAAGCATAAACAATAATCACAGAATAAATACCATCCACATGACACCAAGATTTATATGTGGAAAACCTCGTAAAGGGAAAAACCACGGTGGGAAGCCTACCCACAATCAGATAATACTTCTGTAGTAATTATGTGAATTACAATGAAGGGGCCTACCCTTGCAGGAAGGCCAACAACCTAGAACACACTTCTCATCACAAAAGGAGTCTCACTGACTACATATAAATCTAGACTACAATATGAAGAAGTGGTGAACTGCAAAAGATAGCATCTCCTATGCCAGAGTACAGTTCTGATTATGCTCAATACCGGAGGACTAAATCCTCTTACATAAACCCAAGTTTATCTCCAATGATCGACCAAATCCTATGCCTGAATGATATTACATTATTCTCACATTACATTCCTTGACCATGACCTCTTACATTAACCATAATGATCTATAATGAGATCTTACATCTATTTATACAAACCCTCGACCATAAACAATCAGGTCGGCCACCAAATAATAAACTTATTACATAATTACAAATCATGTTGGCCTTAGACCAAACAAGTAATATCAACACATAAGACATCCCAGAACTACATCAATAGGTCCTATCCACATGTTACATTAATGTCGATCCATAACCTAGATCAACCAGGACCAAGTATAGGTCGACACGCTTCAACAATGATCTCCAAGTGCCAAGTCTCGAACATGATCACCAACAACATCTTGAAACTCCATCAAAAGCTGCACCAACACTACTTATGCAATTCATCAAAGATCTCCTCCGAAAGTTTTATCGACGAAACCCTTGCCGAAACCAGAAACCAATCTTCTAAGTAAATAGGATAGCATCCAATCACCAAACCAAAACCAACTGACCACATATGAGTATTAGTATCATGAATAAGCCAATTCCATCACTAGATTATATTAGATTCTACCGGATCATGCCAGATCCAAGTTAACCAGAAACCACTCATCCTAATGGGACCAGAAGGGTGCCGGTAAAGCATCCAAACAACTAGTGTTGATATCAATGACAAAACATCAATGCAAAACATAATCAATCCCACCAAATGGCCAACACCTTTAACCATTAAAAAAATGTTTCATGCATATAAAATAATTATATCAATATATCTGAAATAAAAATTTATTACAATGGAATATGTTAATAATATGAATTGAATACCCTTACAATAAAAAAAAATGCACAATACCTAGACCAAAGGATGTATGCCAATATAGATACAAAGGGATAAATTCATGATGAAGAAACAAGAAATATTGTGGAAATCAATAAGATTGAGAGCACCTACATTTTTAGCTTTCAAAAATTGTATACTATTGTACAATAGATGTTCAATAGATGTTCAATAGGAAAATTAATGATAAATAAAAATAAAACATAGGTCATAAAAACACATATTATATATTAAAAACTAAAATATTTTCATTGATCTCTCAGTATACTAGCTCATCATGGGGAAATTATGTAACTCTATTAAGATGTAACAATAAGATAATTCATAATGAGAAGAATGTTGTGGATCTGGAAAATGAAGCTGGTGCCTCCAGCTCAAAGATGACTCCTCACACTACTAGGAGAACAAGATAGAGCACTAAACTGGTGAAAGAGTCTCTTCCACAGGACATGTTGGACCTTAAGGAAGCTACCAAGGCTATGCTGCTACTTGAGAAGGAGGCCTCCCAGGCCTTAGAAAATTTTTAGTAGGTGGTCTGTGATTGTTGTTCTTGCTAGCATCTCCCTGGCCTTTTGCTGATCTTTTTGTGGCTACTGGGTTGTTTTGCTTATGAATTGCAGCCAGTTTTGTTTTTTAGACCTATGTTATTTTATGATACTCTAATGCTTTATCTTTAACTCTTTGTTGTAAGGGGTTTCAGGTCCCCTCAAAGCCTGTTTTTGCTTAATAAAAAACAATAAGAAAAAAACAATTAAGTAATGATATAAAATACAATTATTTCGCTATATGTGAATCCTGTTAAGCTTTACATAAACATGTTTAACCTTCATTCCACTTGGGAATGATACTCTAAATCCATCTTAGATCAAATTATTGCAAAAATGGGTTTTAGTTGTCATTGATATAAAACTTGATTATCTAGATGAGGTATTTAGTTGTACTCTAGGTCTAGAAGTAATTTTGTAATGTGCAATTGGTATAAGTTTGTGCAACACATGTGTGGTTTTATGGAGTATGTTTATAGATTTTTGTAATGATATATTTTTTGGGTATGTTATAGTATTTACAAAGATTTGTTGGTATTCTCTATGACCCTGTATAATGTTTTAGTTAAGTCTAACTGTTCTAGTGAACAGTTTGCCATGCCTTTTAGTTTGATCTATGATAGATATGTATCTGATAGTTATGTGATTTTAGAGAAATCTTTGTGGATATATATCCTCTTCATATATTAATTTTCAGGTGATAAGGTGATTTATAGTTGAAATTAATTAAGTTTGAGTTCTGGATGGTGTTGTTACAGTACAACCATATGGAGGAATGCATTGTATTCCCTAGTTATCAGTGATAGAGTGTTGTGGATGGTTTTGTTAGGCTCCCTAATTTATTATGTTTCTTCCTTGGTCATCCATGAGTATATTAGGTGGCCAACATTTAAGATTGAGTTCAGTGTGGTGGTATGAGTTAACGATGTAATCATTTGGGAACTCTTGGCATTTTTGGTCCATGTGGTAGCGTATGGTTGCATGGGAGCCATTTTGGGAGTATCTGGAAGGTGCGCCAACATGGTGTGACCATTAACACATTTCATTTACCTTCCACATTTGCATTGGATGTTGTTTTGGGCCAACAATTATGTATGAACATGTTATATCTAATTAGGTCGACCTAATTAAGTCTATTGAGGTTGTAGATAATATATAATGATCAGAATCATTGTGTAGATATTAGTTTAAGTGTCATGAAAATATAATGTGAATAAGTACAATGTTTGTATGTATAGTAGAGCAGAGATAAAGATTTTTTTAGATGTGTATTAAAGTGTGAATTGTAGTCTCCATTCCAATAGATGCAATATTCTTGTAGTTCAATCTTTTGATATCAGACTTCATTATATCTTTCCCCGAAGAAGTGATATTTAGTTTGTGAAAGTCATCATTGTATCTTTCCCTAAGGTATTATGCCTTAGTATGCAAGTCCTCTTAGGTGTAGTGAGATTTTTGGCCTCTAGAGTAAACATTGTAAACATTTATATGTATATTGTGAGTGTGATTCTCACTGTGGTTTTTCCCTCTTTGAGTTTTGCATGTAAAAATGTTGGTGTTCTTGTGTGGGTGCTTTTTATTGTTTTGCTAATTACTTTCAAGCATATTGTGAATGTAATGCATGTTGAGTTAAATATTTAATTTGATCAAGTTTTGAGCATGTGTTGATTCATCCCCCCTCTCAACATCTGGTAGTGTTCAATATAACTATCACTTGATATATAGACAGAGAATAATTTCAAACCATACAAATAGAAATAAGCTAATCTAATATTAAACTATTAATAAGGATTGAGAGAAATAGGTTAAATAAAGAATTGATTAGTTCACCATTCTAGACTGATTCCCATTCATTGGGAAACAAAGTCAAACCATGAAAGAAAAAAGAGATACTTGTATGTACTAGTAATCAAGATATAATTCCACACATGTAAAAATCATAAATAAGAGATACATCACACAAAAGGATCTCCAAATTAAAATTCCATTCTCAATAAAAATTATACCCCACTTATATTATGTTAAAGGCTACTATAAATTATTGGCACTATTTTTTTATGGATTGTTTTCCACAAATTCATTTTTTCTATCTGATATGGGAGCATGAGCCTTAAGCTAAACCTGTTCGACTAAGCGCCAAGGACTGAGGGTTATTTTTTCTACCGAAATTCATCATGGTATGATCATAACCTCATCCATTTTTAGATATCAGAGCCTTGCACTCAACAAGATTTGATCCATGGTGGGCTCATTAAGAACCTTCCAACTTCACCAACAGACCAAGGGCCCATGGACTATTTACGTTATTCTATATAATTATCATCAACTAATAATCAATGCAACAAATTAACAAATTTTATTTGAGGAGATGCGTGACACATAAACACAACCCACTAAAATATTCTATTTAGCTATTATAAAATATTACTATTTAGCGGTTCATGTTTAATTACACCTTCCTACGACTCATACAAAGATTTTTAATCCCATATAAAATAATGGATTGATACTTTTGACACCATAGATTACCATTTGAATGTATCCTATAAAAAAGTGGTGTAGTGACCAATCCAAATAACATCAGAAAAAACATGTTTTCAAAGATCCAATGAATTTTCCTAAAACTCATAAGATAAGGATACTTCTCATAGATCTAAGGTTCTACAAGATACACAATATACCTACATCAATCATTTAATTTAATTTTAATCCCATGTCCTTAATTTGATTTGACATTGAATGAACAAGGACATTATAATAGTATTTAGTTTTATACAAAAAAATACAAATAATCCTTCATCATTCCTTAAACCACATACAACCTCATATTTTTATATTTTCCTAGTCATCATTCAACATAAGTAAGCCATTTTTCAAGTTATCAATTGAACTCTCTCACTACAAAAATTTCATAATATATAGGATCAATTATATCATTAGTTTATATTTAAATATCTTGAAATATCCAAGATATGTAATTCAACTACTTACATTTTTCAATATTTTTTTGTATTGTCAATGAAATTGAATATTCAACTAGACTCTTAATGTATCAAAATTTCCATATCTAATATCATATCATCTTGATCAATTTATAACTAATAAAAATATTAACACGTGATACTCTACTTAAAAAATATCATCCATGCAATCCATGGTTAAATCCTTTAAATTTTGCATGATATTAATAGTTGATAATATCAATTTGACACCAAAAGTATGTACAACATAGTATGGTTGAGGGGAGCAGAGGAATGATTAAAAAAACCCACTTCTTTCTATTAAGAGAACTTCTTATTGGGGTAATAATAGGTTACTATAAAAGGAAAACACCTCTATAAATCACAAGATAAATAATCTAAATGGGTTATCTATAATAAAATAATAATAGTGTTAAACACACCATAGTACTGAGAGGGGAGTGAATTAGTTTGGACTTTAAAGATACTCCACTTTTGGTCTTTTAAACTTCAAATGATAGTTAACATATTAAAAAAAATATGAAACATGAAATAACAAAGCACAATAAACACAAGAAGACCAAATTTATGTTGAAAAACCTAAATAGGGAAAAACCATAGTGAGAATCACACTCATAATATGAATAATTGATTGCAATATTTTAGGCTCAAGCAAGGTGAGAAGAAAGATATTGAGAATGATTATTTTTATCAAGGCATCAAACATTACTTCTTGAGTGTTGGAAAATTGGTAAAAAAAGGCTACAAAGTGCTAATGAAGAAAGGAAAATGCATAATATTTGACTAGAATGAGAGCACTAATATTGTTGCAGGAGTGTCAATGACAAAGAACATGCTTATCAACTCGGTTTGTAGTTGCACCTCACAATCATGACAAATGTATAGTAGAACAATAGTAACCTATCTTAAAGATGATTATTCAAGAACCCTCCAAAAATTTTCATCTAAGGAATGGAAATTTAGGGTATTCTAAAATGAATCTTTTGTCCAAGAAGGGTATGGTTAAATTTTTATCAACCATTATAAATCCTAGTGGTAGATGTGAATCATACATTTTAGGCAAGCAATATAGACAACTCTTTTAATTAGTGAACTCTAGAATGGAAAGAGAGCCATTGGAGCTGGTGCATATAGATTTACATGTGCTCTATGAAAACTTTGTAAACAAAAAAGAGTCAATATTCCATGACCTTCATTGATGACTAAAACTAGAAGACATGGGTCTAACTTTTGAGGCATAAGTTTGAAACCTTTGAGAATTTCAAGATGTTTAAGATCCAACCTAAGAAGGAAATTGGACATTTCATCAAGTTCCTAAGGTTAGATAGAGGGGGAGAGTATACCTCCAATGCATTTGTGAATTTTTGTAAGCATCCCGACATCACAGAGTTGACAACTAGCTATAATTTAAAGACAAATAGAGTAGTTGAGAGGAATAATAGGACCACCATGGACATGGAAATAAGTATTTTGACAACCAAGGGACTCACAAATGAATAATAGGTTGAGGCTATAGTGACAACAATGTTCTTGTTAAATAGAAGTCCCACAAAGGCTATTCATAATGAGATTCCACAAGATGCTTGGACAAAATGAAAGTGGATGATTGAGAACTTGAGAGTGTTTGAGTGTGTGGCATATGCATTTATGCTAAAATAAAACAGACAAAATTTGGATGAAAAATGTGAAAAGTGAATCTTCATGGGCTGTAGTGAATATTCCAAAGCATATAGAGTGTACAACCCTATCACCAAGACAATAGTGATCAACATGAACATTGAGTTCATTGAAAATGAGTCATGGAATGACATGGTGGATATTGTTTTGGGTATCTCAATTATAGTTTCTATTAATGATGAAGATAACATGCATGAAGGGTAGAAAGGTGACTCTCCAATGGAGATGAAGCCAAAAATTAACTCTAGAGAGATCCAAATGGAGACAAGTAGCCAAATAGATAGTTGTAGAGTTTGATCACATGTCACTCTAGAAATTTTTGGATTGTTTCATAGCCTATAAATACAAATTCAAGGAACCTCTAAATTTTTTTTACAGAGAAAAATAGTAGTATTAGAGAGAGATTAGACCCTAATCTTGTCTCCCTAATGCTAAGAAAGATAGAAAGTTCAAGGGAGATTTATCAAAATGAAATGTATGATGAAAATTTTAACTTCACATTATTCTCTCATAGTGATTTAAAGATACGAAATAAGAGAAAAGGTGTAAGGTTATGGACAAGGAGATGGATGCAATAGAGAGAAATAAGATATATGAGCTAACTAATTTACCTTTGGGTAAACAATTATTTGTATTAAGTGGGTATATAAGACTAAGAGCAATGCCAAAGGAAGAGTATAAAGGAATAAGAAAAGTTTCCTTGTTGATGGATAAAAATAGTAGTTTGGTAAATATTATGGTGAGACTATACTTTAATACCAAGGATGGAAACCATATAGGAGGTCATAACAATAATATCCAAACAAAAGAGGAAGGTGTTTCAAATGGATGTGAAGTCTCCCTTCTTGAATGGAGTGTTGAAAGATGAGTTTAAGTGGAACATCCACCTAGTTATGAAGTTCCAACGTAATAAAATAAATTGTATAGGCTTAAAAAGGCTCTTTATGGGCTAAAACAAGCACGATGGACATTGTACAATTGAATAGACTTATATTTCTTGAGAAATGACTTTAGAAAAAATGTGATGATGAGCCCACTCTTTAAATCAAGGTAAGTGATGGTAAGAATTTGATTGTTGTATTACATGCGCATGATTTAGTTTTAACAGGGAATGATGGTTTCCTCATTGTTGATTTTAGAGACATCATGAAAAGAGAGTTTGAGATGATAGATTTATTCATAAAAAAGCAAATGAAGCATAATTTTTTTTATCTCTCAAGAAAATTATGTGTTAGATATTTTAAAGATTTTTAGGATATGAAACAATAAGCTTGTACCAACATCAACAACCATATATCTTAAGATAAGCAAAGCATGTTACAACAACAATGTGAATACAATTATGTACAAAAGCTTGATTGGAAGTTTAATGTATTTGATAAAAACTAGGCTTAATATTATGCATGCAAAAGTTTGATTTCCAAATTTATGGAAACTCTAAAGGACACAAATTAGCAAGATAATCTTAAGATATATAAATAGAACCAAAGGATATGGTATGTGTGTAGTACAAAAAATAAGTTTAGTCTTGTTGGATAGATCCATAAAGATTGGCCAGGAATTGTAAATGATAAGAAGTACATATCAACATATTTTTTCCACTTGGGTTTGAGAGCCATTTCATGGGCTTCCAAGAAACAACCCTAGTTTCATTTTCTACAACTAAAAGTTACTATATATCAACATGTCAAGTTATTTGGCTATAGAGAATCCTAGCAGACTTAAAAGAGAAAGAGGATAGTATAACTATATTTTGTGATAATGTATCATCAATAGATTTGTTGAATAATCCACTTGTTCATGGTTGAATAAAGAAAATTGAAATCAGGTATCGTTTTATAAGAGAGCTAGTAGAAAATGGTGAAATTAATGGTAACTATTGTAAGTTTTTGAGTGCCCAATGTAAGTAGTTTGGGTATCATGGAAACAGTTGTAGCATCACTAGAGAGCTACAAATTCAATAATCCTAGCTACAAGATTGTAAACTAAGCATGAAAGAGGCTCAAGACTAAGGGAGAGTGTTGAAATTTATTGCTCCTAGGCCTATGAAAAGACAACCACTCTGCAAAAATATTTTAAGATTTTTATTCTCTCTTTTCCCTTGATATTGTAAAAATAGTTAATATTTTTGGTAGGAAAGTTTGCATTTGAAAACAAGAGAGAATTTTAGGAAAAGACAAGATGAGCCAAAATAGAAAAATGTTCTTTCAATGGTCAAATTGTTCTTAGTAGTTAGTTTTCTAATAAAAATGTTTTTTTTGCAATAGTATTAGTGTTGAGTGAATAGGAGTGTGTGCAACAACATGTAGCTCAAGACAAAGTAAAAGTCATATGTAGTGTTAGGAGTGTAAATTTTGCTGCAATCCCTCATTCACTTTTGTCATCTAAGTCTCCTCTAGGGTTCAGGTTTTTGAAATCTTGATCTAAGCTTAAACCCTTAGGATTTATCTTTGTACAAGCCTTTCCCTCATTTCTATTTTGTCATTGATCGATTGAAGTAGGGAATTGGTTTTATAAGTCATGTATTGAAGGGTTTCATTTCATTTGTTGTTTGACCCCATATGAATAGGAATCATACGTTTTACCAGTTAACTATGTCAGGGGAAGGGGTTAGAAATATTTTCCTAAAAGTTTAAAGTCTAAGTTACCGTACTGCTCATAATTCCCACGACCCCTTTTACCCTTAAGTCTTATTAGGCATGTGCAAAATTACCTCACTCAAGTGAAGGCCCTCAATTTACCCCTTGAGCTTCTTTTTAATGAAGAAAGTGTGTTGCGAGGTAGTGAGGAGATGTTTACAGTTCTATTTTATATCTCCCCGTGCCCCAGCATGGTCAATTTGATAACACTAAAGACATTGTGGGGTAGTGGGAAGTGAGTTATGTCCAAAAGAAATGGTTACCTTGTGCCCCCTTGCGGTTACCTTAGTAGTCAGATAAATGTTGTGGGAGAGTGGGAAAGAGCCAATAGGGAAGAAGGAAGCAGTTATCCCCATGGCCCTGCAATAAGAAAATAAAGAATTACGCAATGATGTGGGGTAGTGGGAGAAGGATAAAAGACAAGGAGATTCCTTTACCCTCATCCCCACACAGTCATAAATGGAAGAAAAGAGATCAGCTCTTTCCCTCTATCCTACAAGATATAAACAAAGAACAAAAGAACCCTATGGGATAGCAGGGTGGCGTTCAAAACAAAGAACAAAAGAACCCTATGGGATATCAGGGTGGCGTTCAAAACAAAGAAAGGCGTCTCGCTACCTCGTAGCATAAAATAAAGAAGAATGGTCTTGCGGGCTAGCGAGATAAAGGTGTAAGCAAAGAGGTGTTAATCCCCGCTACCCTGTGGGCTAGAAACAAAAGGAAAAATGGCCCCATGGGCCTACGGGGAAAGTATCAAAAGGAAAAGATGTTCCCTGCCATCCTGCGATGGGAAATAACAAAGGAAAAAGGTGGAAAGGGGTAGAAAGAGACATGGAAAGAAAACAAATAAAAATTAAAGGCTAATGTTAATAAAAATTAAAGGATGCCACCTCAGCAGTCATAGGGAGTCAAAATGAGATCATGGCCCTTTATCTCAAAATCAACGGTGGATTTCAAATTTTGAAGCCACCAACTCATAAAGATAGCACAAAGGAAATTTATGGTGGATGAATTGCTAGCGCTCTACGAAAAATAAAATCAATTTTTTTCATTCATTTGTGCATCCAGCAATCAAGAGATCAAGCGAAGAGAAATCCAAGTGATTTAAAGTTATTTGTAAAAGCCCAATTGCACCCAAAAAGCTTTGAGATCCAAGTTCTTTTCTATAGGTGTACATATTTTGCCTCACAATCAACACGTACCTCTAAGGACAACACTAACTCCACCATCAATTTTGAATTTTGGGAAGGGACAGATACTAGGACATGAAGACAAATCAATACCACTATGCCTTAGCTTGCGACTCTAATCCCAAGGAGTAGTTATCCCAACCCCCTGTTTCTTTCTCTCTCTCAAGAATGATTTTGTATTGTCTATGTAAAGATGCCTTAGGGAATATTCTATTGTAAAGCAATCAAATTTTGACATGTGTACTACTGGCCTATAGCTTGTTTTTCTACCTTGTGTTATAAAAGGGAAATCGGGGCTAGTGGTAAAGGATTATGGAATTTGATAAGAAATTAGAATGTATTAGGTGTAATTCCATAAGTAGTAGAAGAAAGTTTTTGTAGGTATACTATGAACAGTAATGAAAATGTGTACAAATTTTCAAAGTTAATGAGAAGAAGCGGTTCAAATTGTCTCCATTTTTTGGTATGCATTGAATGAGTCTTTATGTTAATGATATAATGACTTGTCTTCTCTAATAGAGAATGTTTAATGTTGATAATGGGTCTCTTTTAATGAAGGAGTTAAATTCTATTTCATAATTATTGCAATGTGTGTACACTTATATGCGATTTTAAGAATGGTTTGCACTTCGTTTCAACAACATGACATATAAGGCATGAAGTGATGGATTAAGGATCATTATATGGGTATGCATTATAATTTGTTTTAGTTTGTCTTCAATTCGACTATGTTCCTAGTTATATAAGGATTGATCGTTCTTTTAGTCATTCCAGGATAATTCAAAAATCATAATATCTTTTACTTTTTTTTAGTAGGCATAGTTTTAGTACAGGAATCAGTCCCAATGGTTGAGTAAATGAAAAGGAGCCAAGATTGTAGCCAAATATGAAGTTTACAAACTCTTCTTGGTATATTTTCATGAAGTTTAAGTTTGAATTAGATGACTCTGAATTGGTTGGAACTCCTATGGTGACTGGCTACATATTGTCTAAAAATGATGAATCTTCGAAAGCTAATCAGTCTTTGTACAAATCTATAGTTGGTGGACTACTATATTTGACTCAGACTAGACCAGACATTATGCATGTTGTGTGCATGGCTGCTAGATATCAAGCTGATCTAAAAGAGAGTCATGTCACTATTGTAAAAAGGATATTCAGATACTTGGAAGGAACTATGGATTATGGTTTGTGGTAGACGAGGAATGATGATTTCATGTTGTGTGCTTACATTGATGTTGATTGGGCTAGTGATGTTGATGACCGAAAGAGTACCTCCGGTGGTGCTTTCTTTTTGGGTAAGAAATTGGTTTCATGGGCAAGTAAGAAATAGGATTCAGTGTCCTTATCTACTGCTGAAATTGAGTACATTTCTACTACTAGTAAGTGCTCTTAGGTAGTTTGGATGAAGCAAATGTTGAAGGATATCAGAGTTATCTATGATGAGCATACTGTCATATATTGTGATATTTCCAGTGCTATTAATATCTCAAAGAATCCGGTGCAACATTCAAATATTAAACATGTATAAATCAAGTATCATTTCTTGAGGGAAAAAGTCAGTGAAGAGGAAGTAAAGTTGGAGTATGTGTCTACAAAGGAACATATTGATGATATTTTCACTGCCTTTACCTACAAATGCATTTATCTATTTGAGAGAAAAGTTAGGGGTATCTACCCCTCCTAATGAGAACTAGATGCATTGAGTTGCATCAATCTGGTGCTCGATCTTTGTATCTTGCAATTATTTAACCTTTTCCAACTCAAATTTTATTAAAAAGTTATGATCTCTAGGGAGATTTTGGAAGGATAGAAGTTGGAAATTTTTTTGGAGTTAATTTGAATTAAGAGAGAAATTGATTATAATCCTTGGTATTATTGTAAACAATTTTTATAAAAAAATTATAAAAAAAAATTAAAGAAAATTTTTGTTATGTCAAAATTGTATTGTTGGCTACTAGATTCTGGTTGTCTAGAAAGACCCCTATATCTAGATAGCATCATTATCATAAAAAATAATATAATGTTGAAATAACAAATTGAGTTCAAAGAATAATTTAAGTATAAAAAAAGAAATCAATGGGTCTCATTGAGTCACATTGATAGTATATTTTCTCTATTTTTCCAATTGTAAATTTGAGATTCAATAGAGTTGTTCAGTTTTATAAAATTAGTAATAAGATATACATATTGACAAATCATCAATTACCACATGTGTAATCTTCCACAACTCTCCATAATTTATAGATAATTATGCCTTTTCATTGTCACCTAGTATATGAAATATTAGTACACCTTTGCCAAGAAGCTTTACTAGTTTAGTTGTAAATTACCTTAGTAAGAATTAAAATCTTTTAGGTTTAATCCTTGGATAAAATATAGAAAACTATATAGTATCAAAACAAGAGAATTGGACTTATGGGCATCTATGTGTAGTTGAAATGAAATTTTTCATTAAATAAGACATTCAATTATAGTAATAATTTTTAAAAATATCCATGTTGATAAAGAGAACTAATAATTAATGTAGTCACATAAATCTATCCATTTTAATTAAATGAATATTTTCTATTTATTTGATTAAAAACCCACTAGCCATCAGTTGATTAAATTAATATTTAATTAATTCATCTTCAAACAATCTCCTATTAATTAAATAAATTATTCAATTTATTTTAATTAATTCATTAAGCCAAAATTCACAATCAATTAAATGAATAAATACTATTTATTCAATTTAATCCTCTTTCCTCTTTTAAATAAATTAAATAAAACATTTATTTAAATCATTTATTCCCACCCACTTGCATTTTCCTACATCCCCCACTGGCCCTTCCTAAATTCTTCTAGAACCTATCTAATCCTAATCAATTAGCCTAATCCATCCCCTAATTATTGTCACATTCCTAAGCAACTTGGAGTCACTTCTCAAAGACTTAAAAGTCTTTTAAAAGCATTAAATGCTTGGTGTGTTCAACAATCTAACCTCTAAAGTCTTCCAAACCATTAATGGCTCTTACATGACCATTTATGGTTAACCCCTAACTCAACCCTCATGTGACTCATGTGTCTCCTCAAGCATTTATTGCTTTGGCCATGGTTATCCCTTTTACCTTTGCACAAGAGTTTATCCATTGGATAAAAGCTTTATTCTTTGAATAAAGAACTTATTCACTCAACCCAACCTTGATCTTAACTCCCAAGTTAACTATCAGGTCATGTCAAGCATTTAATGCTTATTCCCTCTCCTCTCAACCTATCTCATAGTGACACTTGTCATCCTGGGATTGGGTTGAAAGCCATCACATGGATTGAATATCATTCAATCCTGACCCTTATTGAGATTACTCAATCTCAACCATCCATTGCTCCATTTTTCCTATAAATAGAGCCCATTTCTTCATAATCCAGATCCTAAAAACTTGTATGCATTTAATGTATAGTGAATTTTAGAGAGAGCATTTAGCATAAATCACATATATTGTCATTTTGGACTAAAATAAATATTAGTTCATTTCATAATATATCTAATTAGTTTGTTTTACACTTGCATAGCATAGTTAATCATCTACAATCTTGAAACTCCATAAGCATCCATAGTGCAAAAAGCTGCTGAGAGCTACACTAATTTGGAACTTGGAAAGAAGAGGAACAAAGGAGAAGGAGCTAAGATCATGTTAAAAGGAATTTGGATATGTCTTGTGGTATTTACTTCCATAGTTAAATCCTTTATCATGTATTTAGTGTCTATTTTGATATGCCTACTTAGATTAGTTTTTGGTTGATTAACACTAACAGTTTCTTGTGTTTTTGTGTGTTAAACAACCACAAGCTTTGATCTAACACTTGTCCATTTTGCAAAGCATCAATTAGATTTCAAGAACCTCAACTACTATCATAGCTCCTCATCCACCTATATTTTTCTATTCTTTAGCAACCCCTTATAATTATTCAAGATCTTCATCATCTTCTTCACCCATCAAAAAATTATGTAGCTAACTTAGTACCTTACTCCCCTCACCCATCTAACCTATACACCTTTATAAAATTCAAAAAGTCTCTCTATGTCCATATTAGAAACAAACACTTCACTGTACTGCCTCTTCATCTTAATAGACCCTTTCCTTTTTTACCACTACTACCTAATATGAAACCATATACACTCTATCATATGGTACCAACCTCATATGAGCATTTACAACTGATGCAGGAGAATCCTCGGTTCACAACAAATCTTGCATCAACCAAAAACATTTTATTTTCTATTTTGTTTTTTGTTTGCAGTTTCAGCTTTTCTTTCTATGTGTTTCGGTTGGATTCTACTTAGAGACTTGATCATCTTTCTTTCTTTCAAACCGCATCTCTTTTGGATCAATTTTTGGTAAGATATCGCTATCGGTTTCCTTGACTGTTTCTTGTTACCGGTTGTTCCTTTATTACTGGTTGCTTGAGACCTATTCTGGTGATCTACCAGAACCTATTCTGAATCTTGTGGATCCTTGGACGTTGATCTCGATGTTTCTTGGTGTGTGGTCGACCTTCTATGTTTCATCCTTTGGATTTTTTGGAGGAATCTCTTGGCAGAGGCCGACCTTGTTCATTTTTCAAGTTAGGTCTTGTTCTTCAGGTTTTGATCCTTTTTGGGCCGACCAGATCCTTTGGATTGATATATATATATATTTGTAATCATGCTTTAGAATGTAATCAATCAAGGAGAGAATTAAGAAGTATCAGACATATATAGATTGTGCCTAGAAGATAGATCTTTCGATTCAAGGTCCCGGTGTGACCAATTCTACCAGACCTGTGTGCCAGTATGTTGTAACCCAGTTGTTCCCAGTTGGATGTAATCAATTTTCATGCAATAAAACTAATTGTTCTGCATTGCCTCCATCATATCTTGTGTGTTTCCGTTGTGTTTACTCTTGCTGACCGGTTTGGATTGATCTCCTTGAGGTCCCTCCTCATCGGTGACTAGTTCAAGTGGAGGTCGACCTTGTTCATTTTGCACGTTAGGTCTTGTTCTTCGGGTTTTGATCCTTTTTGGGCCGACTGAATCCGTTGGATCGATATATATTTTTAATCATGCTTTAGAATGTAATTAATCAGGGAGAGAATTAAGAAGTATCAGATAGATAGACTGTGCCTAGAAGATAGATATTTTGATTCAAGGTCCCGGTGTGACCTATTCTACCAGGCTTGTGTTCCAGTATGTTGTAACCTAGTTGTTACCGGTTGGATGTAATCAATTTTCATGCAATAAAACTAATTGTTCTGCATTTCTTGGACATCATATCTATGTGTTTCCATTGTGTTTACTCTTGCTAAACGGTTTGGACTGATCTCCTTGAGGTCCCTCCTCACCGGTGACTGCTTCAACAACTCTCCAACTAACCTCATGGGTACTACCATCATGCCCCTTTGGTTTCACATTTAATTGTAGTAGTATCATTCTCTTTGGTAAACTATTCATTACCTTCAAAATCACTTTATTGCTGCAATTGCACCTAATTCAAAGCACCTCATATTCGTTGTTGTAAGTGTTCATCACTCCATAAAAAAACATATAGTTGATACAAGTATTCTCTCCTTTATTGTAGCTTCTTGTAACTGCAAATGGGTCAATTATCACTCTCATTCACTATCAAGAACATAGATATCTATATGAATATACATGTATGTGTGTATGTAAACATAATATTAACAATATTGTACATTAAAGTTATATTTTTAGAAAATCAAGGTTTTTCGAGCTACAAATTATTTAAATTAGAGTTGGTTAAAAAAATTATCAAAATCAAGGGTAACATTAAAGAGAATTTTACAAAAGCATTAATGATGTGATTTTACAAGTATTTGATAGGCTCGAGACTCTTTCTTTACCAAATCCAAAGTAATTATCCTTAAGATTTTTTTGGAGATAATGTAGATTTGAGAAAGAAATCTGAAAACATTCTCACCAAATCTAAACAAATCTAAGAAAAACCCAAGTATTAACAATTTCTCTTAATTTTTTTTTCTGGATTCGATTGTGTAAGTATTTTTTATCATCAACGTTTTGAATCACACTCTGTTATTCATCATTAGGATGCAAAAGAATTCCAAGGAGATGAAAAAGAGTGAGTTGCAGATCTCATAGCATTATTAACAATTTTTCATATATCAATATTTTTCTTTCATTACCATTATTTAGACCATCTTTAACTTGTACTCACCCTTAGAATTTATTATCTATTATATTTGATCTCCTAAAAAAAATAATATTGTTTATAATATCATTTATATTATTTATAATATTGTATAAGACTAATTTTTTATTCACACCTAGTATTGATTGATTTATTTATAATATTTATTTATCATCATATGAAAAAGTAAGACTAATAGTTGAATTAAAAAAGTACACAAGACAAATAAAATTGTATGTGTCTAGAGTTATTTCTTAAAACTATAATTTTATTACTATTTATTTTGTTTTAGTGTAGAACTATTTTTTTGATGCATAGATAAATTGACATAGAAGTTATAATATAATCAAGAGTTATTTTAGTTTCCTTTAGATTTCTTAATTTTTAAATATGTTTATTTTTTATTTTTATGTATACAACCATGAAATGATGCTCTATATGCTATACTCAACATAGCTAGAGGCCTAAAATACCACATGTACACAAATTTTATGAGAAAATGATATAAACATAGGAATTTGAACAAATCTTCTAATTAAAAAATATCTTATTTTCATTCATTAATTTCTATATAATTCTTGTGATTAAAGGATATTAGTGACTATATATCACCAATTTAAAAAGTAGTGGACAACAAAGATATATTATCTTTGACCTTATGTATCTTTCCATCATTAGATGATCAATTTGTAAGATCCATATATTCAATTATAAATACATAAACACTTGATTTTGACAAGAAGATACTTAATTGAAGAAATAACAAAGACAAGAGCAATGCCAGTGGACCAACTTTAAACACTATAAAGAGTATATTGAATAAATGGATCCAGGATAAAAGTAAGTAATTACGTTATCATCTTACATCTAGAGGAATTATGCAATGTAAGAATAAAGCTTGTAATATGTCACTCTTTCAATACTTTAAGCACTTCTTCTTTAAACTAGGTAAAATTCTAATTTACTTTAAAAGGTAAGCATAAAAGGTGGTTGTATGACATTATTGTGAAGTGGTAAATATTTTAAATGATATTACAAAATACATATTTTAAAGACTTGTTATAATCTAAAATTATTTTAATATAGTGAAATCAACATGATAAAAAAAAAAATGTATCAAAATATAAACTAGCTGAGATTGAGGTTAGTGGTGTTTGTCTATTTTTTTGTTGGCATTGGGCTACTAGTTGGTTGTGAGTATCTTAATGGTAGTTGTTTATAAATAGGGTTTTGGTTCCCTTCAAAACCTGCTTTACCCTTAATAAAGAACATGATAAAATATATATTATTTAGAAACTTATGAATTTATTTTTTACTTATATTTTTAGACTGCTATATAATATTATGAGAAGCTTCCTGCTACCATGTAGTTGTATAAGAACCCCATGAATAGTTATATAGAAGAAAACCAAGGTTCTCCCTTCATTATCAGACAATTTTTAACAATTGATTCTTATGAAAACTTATACCATAAGATTATCACCACTTGCAACAACTACTCTTAGTAATGAAGACCTACCCTACATGAACCTAAAAACTCTCATATGGACACCATTTGAAAAAAAAGCACAAGGACTCATTTTATTTTATAAATCTATATTTTTACTTGTAGGGACATAACCTTCACTTGTTTACATGTGCATACACACACAAATAACATTTTGGCTACACAAAATTACTCATATGACATTGCTACTCAAATGTAGCTTCATCTTATCTTTCTACACTACCAACCTTGTCTCATGCAGGCTTTCTCTAAATTATCTAAACCTCTCCTTTTTTCTAACTCCCTTGCATATCACATCATGGTTCTTTTCTTGTAACCTACTCTTGGCTTGACCCCCTTATGGTTTGCACCTTTGAGATATCACAACTCATCCTCTATTTTAACTCTTTCCTTACTTATCTTGCACTAAGAAGTTGCTCAAATACTCTATGTCTCCTCAAACTTTATCAAAATTTGTATCCTCTCAAATATCCCTAGAATTTTCCTTTTCTTTTCCATAACAAACCATCTCCTTTTGTTGATCATTAATTTTACCTTAACTTCCCTTTCATCAACCAATCTTTTACTCCTAGTCATTGTCTCCCTTAAGTCCTACACACTCTTCTATAAACTTCTCTAATCTATTTGCACATCTTCTTCTCCTTGGATCCCATTCGAAATTAGGGTCTTCAAAATCACCAAAATTTTCTTCCTTGAGAACCAAACTGCCCTATTGTTAATGCTCCTTGTGTAGACAAATCTCCTCTAGATTAATTATGATCATTCTCTTGTATGTTCTAGGCCCTCAAAATCTTTGTGAGGCCTAAAGTAACAATTCAATGGTTTCTTCTAGCTCATCTAGTACCTACAAACCAATTGATTTATCATCTCACTCTATTAATGTATGCATTTTATGGCCTCTTCTTAGTCATTGTTGTCTAGAACTCATTGTTTTCTTATATTTTATCTTAGTAGCCAATTCCTTTGCCACCAAAACATCTCATTTGAATTTTTAAAATGCTAGATCATCTTAGCTCCTCCTCTACCACTCTTTTTCTATTCTTCATCAACCAATTATAAATATTAAAGCTCTTCCTCATTCCTTTCATCCATATCACAATTATATAACCAACTTAATACCCTTTCCTCACATACATCCAATCAATACACCTCTATAGCATCAACAAACTCCCTTTATGTCCACATTAGCAACAAACACTTCCACTAGTAACCTCTTAATCTTCACAAACACTTTTCTTTTTTACCAGTACTACCCTATTATGCAACCACGTACGCTCCCTCATATGGTACCAACGTCCTATGAGACTGTGCTACTCTCTAACTAATCTTATGATTACTACCATTATGCCCCTTTGGCTTCGTATGTAACTGCAATAGTATCACACTCTTTGGTAACCTCCTCGTGACCTTGGCAATCTCTCTATTGCTGTAATTGCACCTACTCCCAAGCACCTCATCTTGTTTGTTGTAAGTGCCCATCGTTTCCTAAACAAACCCTTAGTTGCTACAAGTATTCTCTCCTTTACTGCAAATGGGCCAATGGTCATTCTTATTCTTTGCTACAAGTGCCTTAGCACTATGGGGATTCCCTCACCAGTAGCTGTAAGTGAAAACCTGCAATTGCTGCATGTGCATAATCTCCTCCAAACGATGAGTTCCATGACTCAAATCCATACCATTCGTCAAGACTGCTGCATAATAATGAGACAAATTTCTCAATTTTTTTTCTAATTTTTCTAACTTATCTAAGAAGCATAAAAAGACATTTTCCCATTGGATTTTTTGACAAGTGAATAAGAACGTTTCAAATGAGGAGGAACATCTATTCTTATGGCTCAAATAGTTCAAAATCTGACAAATGTTATTTTCCTTGTATGGATTATATCATGCTTATTGTTGTTTATTCCTTACTCAAATGTTGATCAACTCAGCAAAATTATAATGAACTTTTTTGAGCTCAGACTGGAAAGCGAGTAAGTAAACACATGCATTGGACTATGTTGCATGCACTTGAGAGTCTTCTATGGGGTTTTCATGCTGATAAGGGTAAATCAGAATGAGTTATTTGCATTGCCATTGCTAGTGCTCTACTGAGATCGAGAAAGCAATGAGAAACAATTCACACTGAATGTACCTCAGTTTTCATCATAGATCACAGTTTGCAAGTTCATTTGTTTGTAGGGGAGGTATGTACATCTCATTTATAGCACAGTTAGATGTTTCTTGGATGGAAAATGATACAGTCTTATATATTGTAAGTTAAATCATCTATAAATCCAAAAACAAATCCCGTGATATCATGAACCATAAAAAAAATCTATTTCCATTTCCATGAGCACCCCATGTTCTTTCTTTATTTCTAATTTCCCTCACCCCTTATCTAACCCTAAAAAAGGGCCTACACAGCTTCAGATGAGGTTCAAACCTGTTTAGATTCAACGGTTTAAGAGATGAACTTTAATACGGTTAAAACTGATAAATTTAGGGTTTTTGAAAAATTGTGAGAAACATCAGATAACAAAAAACCAGAGAAGAAAGGTACGAACCAGAGAAGAACGTTTCAAATGAGGAGGAATATCTATTCTTGTGGCTAAGGAGTTCAAAGTCTGGCAAAAGTTATTTTCCTTGTATGGAGTATGTCATGCTTCTTGTTGGTTATTCCCTACTCAAATGTTTATCAATTCAACTCAGCAAAATTATAATGGATTTTTTTGTGCTCAGATTGAATGGAGAGCAAATAAACATATGCAGTGGACCATAATGCATGCATTTGAGAATCTTTTATGAGGCTTTCATGCTTATAAGGGTAAATTAAAATGAGTTATATGCATCGCCACTGTTAGTGCTCTACTGAGGTAGAGAAAACAATGAGAAACAATTTACACTGAATGTACCTGAGTTCTTTTCGTCAGACCACCAAAGTTAGCTGCCTCCATGGACTACCGTGCAGTCCATATATTGTAAACCATCCTAGACTTAAAAACAGATCCTCTGATATAATAGACTATAACAACATCCATCCTAGACTCAAAAACAGATCCCCTGATATGATAGATTATTAAAAGATCCATCCCCATTTCTCTTTTTTATTTCTAGTTTCCCTCACCCCTTCTCAACCCTAAAAAGGGTCTACACAGCTTCTTTCAACTAGTTCAGATGAGATTCATGCCCTTTTAGATTCAACTTTTTTAACAGATAAACTTTAATGCGGCTAAAACTGATAAATTAGGGTTTTTTGAGAAATGGGGAGAAACCTCGGATAACAACGAACCAGAGAAGAAAGGTACGGACAATATTGACCGACAAACTTTAGATAGGCTGTCAGCCACTCAAATGACAAAGAAAGAGACGTCCATGACCAAATCTCAGAAAAAAGGAATTCAAAATCCAGAAAAAGTGCGAGTGCTTCCGATATTGAGACGTAATGGCACGCGAATGCCGATGTCCCCAAATAAATTATCAAGAAAAAACACAAGGGTCCACCCTCATCAATCTTACAGATAAATAAGTTCTACGGATTAAATCGAAGACGGTGCTTTTTGGGTGGGTAACATGCTTCTTTGCAGTGCCGTAACAAAAGAGAGGGACGTCCTCATTTAAAACACAAAATTTCATTTTTTGTTTCATCCAAAACAATTGACCGCTGTGCTGTATTATAGTTACAATCATCGTTTGGGCGATCCGTTTAAGAATATGATTGTTTAACTTTAAGCTTTATAAAGAGCGGACCAGATACTGAACACGACTGTTGTATCAAACAATTTAGAATTTTTTTTGTGCGATTAGTATCACTTTTGCATAGCTGAATAATTACTTCAACGGATATAAACATCGAGAACTGATGTACTCATTATCTTTCGGTGGATTATGGGTAATTATGCAAACTCAAAAGAAATTATCACACATCATCGAAATCTTTTGAACAAGAATTACTATATGTTAACCCAAAAAAAATAGTAAGTTTCTGATAATTTGGTTTCAATAAAAAAAATTAGTGGGCTTCTTCACTCTTAATTTTGATGATGCATCTTGAGATATCCCAGAATTGTTAGGAGTTGGTTTGATGATTTGTAGTTTAAATTGCTAATTTATTAGTGGTAGTTCTTTGTTTTTGGGCATCTAGACAAATGATGAGATTAAATGAGAAGCAATAGCGTTAGATATTGTCTTGGCTGCTTCTCTTGGTTACAAAAGATTAGTTATGGATCTACAAGGGTCATTGGTGTTGGAATTTATTAATCCTCATCCTGTCAGAAAACAACCATTTGGCAGAAATTGTTTGGGATTTTTATCCTCTCTTTCTCCCTACATTGTAGCAGTAGTTAATATTTTTGGGAGAGAGAGAAATTAATTTGGTAGGTAAGTTTGAATTTGAAAATGAGAGGGAATTTTTTGAGCAGAGACAAGATGAGACAAAAGGGGAGCATGTTCTTGTGATGGTCAGAGTGTTGAATGTTAACAGTAGATAGTTTTCTTAATAGAGAGAATGTTTTTGCAGCAGCAGTAGTGTTGAGTGAAGAGAAGAGCGTGCAGCAGTAGGTAGCTCTAGACAAAGTAAGAATTGTATATAGCTCCAGATAGTTATAGAAATTTGTTATGGTAGCAGTTCCATATAGCCCTAGAAGACTTGTTTGTAATCATATTATAATCTCATCTTGAAAGTCATATTGTAAATGTCATTAGTAGAAATTAGTGTTATCTCCTCCATTGATTTTCATGCATCTGTGTATTTTAATTCATAAGGAAAATAACACCATGTTTATTTAAGTTTTATCCTATCCATTGTGTCCTCTGCCTATTTGTCTGGATTTTATTCCAAGATGTAGTATCAGAGCCATAGGTTTAGCCAATGTTGGTTTTTTTTTGGTGCATTGAAGTTTTATTGAGTTGCAAACATGACTGGAGAGGATGCAGCAAGAGTTGGCAATATCCACCATCCTTCAATGGACATAATTATGATCTTTGAAAAAAATGAAAATATTGACAATAATGGTAACTATTGATTAATAAGAGTTGGTGCTCAGTAGGTTCATGGATGTCTCTGGTCCAATAGCATATGTAACCCTCTCAAACAACCAAATGGCCCACAGTGAAGGAGACAAGGAGAAAAGATGTAAAAGCATTGAGTTTGATAGAGGAAGCCATGATAAAGGCAATATTCCCTAGAATAGCATCAATTAACTATGTAAAAGAGGCTTCCGAAATCCTCCAAACTAGCTATAAGAGGACTAATAAGGTGGGATTAGTGAAGCTTCAAATGTTCTAGAAAGATTTTGAAGCTCTCAAAATGAAGGATCTAGTGAATCCATTTTGGATTTCAAACAAGATATTTTGGTTTGATAAGCCCAATGAGAACAAATGGTGAAATCATTAAAATACAGAAGATTGTGGCAAAAATATTTAGACTTTTTACCTATAAATTTCATCCAATAGTGATTTTTATTGAAGAGGTTAAATACCTCTCAACATTGACAATGCATGATTTGATGAAATCACTACAAACCCACGAGAAATGCCTAAATAGCTCTACAACCTATTCCCATGAGAAAGATTTCATAGCTTAGGGCAATGCAAGAGGCAAGGGGAAAGGTAGGAATAGATCTAGATGGATCTTGAGAGGTAAAGATAGAAGCAACTCTAGAAAAGGAATTTCTAGTGTGGACAATTCTAGAAGAACACATAGCCAAGAGGGAGCAAGAAACTGTCAATCTATCTCTAGAGCCAAGAAGAATGTCAACAACTTGAATCAAAAGTATGATAAGAGAAATATATAATTTTATTATTTTCACTGTAAGTTTGGTCATTGTGCAAATAAGTGCTAGAAAAAGTAACATGGCCAGTCAAAGAAAATTGCAATTGTGACTGATGAAAATTTAGTTGAAGGTAATAAATTTAAGGTAGCACAAAAGTGTGTTTTTGGACAGCAAATGCAACAACCACATGAGTGATAATGAATATATTTGTATTTTTTTTATTATAAAAAATTTAAATCTAGGATCAAAATGGAGAAAAATAAAATTGTTCTAGTCGAGGGTGAAGGATCAGACATGATCCACACCAAGCAAGGTGAGAAGAAAGATATTGAGAATGTTTATTTTTCTCAAGGCATCAAACATTACTTCTTTAGTGTTGGAAAATTGGTAAAAAGAGGTTACAAAGTGCTATTGGAGAAAGGAAAATGCATAATATTTGACTAGAATGAGAGAAATAATATTCTTGCAGGAGTGTCAATGACAAAGAACATGTTTATCAACTCGGTTTGTAGTTGCACCTCACAATCATGAAAAATGTATAGTAGAACAATAGTAACCTATCTTAAAGATGATTATTCAAGAACCCTCCAAAAATTTTCATCTAAAGAATGGAAATTTAGGGTATTCTAAAATGAATCTTTTGTCCAAGAAGGGTATGGTTAAACTTTTATCAACCATTATAAATCCTAGTGGTAGATGTGAAGCATACATTTTAGGCAAGCAATACAGACAACTCTTTTAATTAGTGAACTCTAGAAGGGCAAGAGAACCATTGGAGCTAGTGCATATAGATCTACATGTGCTCTATGAAAACTTTGTAAACAAAAAAGAGTCAATATTCCATGGCCTTCATTGATGACTAAAACTAGAAGACATGGGTCTAACTTTTGAGGCATAAGTTTGAAGCCTTTGAGAATTTTCAGGGTGTTTAAGATCCAACCTAAGAAGGAATTTGGACATTTCATCAAGTTCTTAAGGTTAGATAGAGGGGGAGAGTATACCTCCAATGCATTTATGAATTTTTGTAAGCATAACGACTAAACAGAGTTGACAACTACCTATACTTTATAAACAAATAGAGTAGTTGAGAGGAAGAATAGGACCATCATGGAGATGGAAAGAAGCATTTTGACAACCAAGGGAATCCCAAATGAATAATAGGGTTAAGCTATATTGACAACAATATTATTGTTAAATAGAAGTCCCATAAAGGCTATTCATAATGAGATTCCATAAGATGCTTGGACAAAATGCAAGTGGATGGTTGAGAACTTGAGAGTGTTTGAGTGTGTGGCATATTCATTTCTACTAAAATAGAAGGGACAAAAATCGGATGAAAAATATGAAAAGTGAATCTTCATGGGCTATAGTGAATATTCCAAAGCATATTGAGTGTACAACCATATCACCAAAACAATAGTGATCAACATGAACATTGAGTTCATTGAAAATGAGTCATGGAATGACGTGGTGGATATTTTTCTGGGTATCTAAATTATATTATCTATTAATGATGAAGATAACGAGCATGAAGGGTAGAAAGGTGACTCTCCAATGGAGATGAAGCCAAAAAATCAACTCTAGAGAGATCCAATGGAGCTAGATAGCCAAATAGATAGTTGTCAAGTTTGATCACATGTCGCTCTAGACATTTTTGGATTGTTTCACAATCTATAAATACATATTCAAGGAACCTCTAATTTTTTTTTACAGAGAAAAATAGTAGTATTAGAGAGAGATTAGACCCTAGTCTTGTCTCCCTAATGCTAAGAAAGATAGAAAGTTCAAGGGAGATTTATCAAAATGAAATGTATCATGAAAATTTCAACTTCACATTATTCTCTCATAGTGATTTAAAGATATGAAATAAGAGTTAAGGTGTAAGGTTATGGACAGGGAGATGGATGCGATAGAGAGGAATATGATACATGAGCTAACTAATTTACCTTTGGGTAAATAGTTATTTGTATTAATTGGGTATATAAGACTAAAAGAAATGCCAAAGGAAGAGTAGAAAGGAATAATCAAAGTTTGCTTGTCGATGGATAAAAATAGTAGTTTGGTAAAGATTATGGTGAGACTATACTCTAATACCAAGGATGGAAACCATATAGGAGGTCATAACAATAATAGCCCAACAAAAGAGGAAGGTGTTTCAAATGGATGTGAAGTCTCCCTTCTTGAATGGAGTGTTGAAAGACTAGTTTAAAGTGGAGCGCCCACCTAGTTATGAAGTTCCAACATAATAAAATAAATTGTATAGGCTAAAAAAGGCTCTTTATGGGCTGAAATAAGCACGATGGACATTGTACAATAGAATAGACTCATATTTGTTGAGAAACGAATTTAGAAAAAATGTGATGATGAGCCCACTCTTTACATCAAGGTAAGTGATGGTAAGAATTTGATTGTTGTATTACATGCACAAGATTTAGTTTTGACAGGGAATGATGGTTTCCTCATTGTTGATTTTAGAGACATCATGAAAAGAGAGTTTGAGATGATAGATTTATTCATAAAAAGAAAATGAAACATAATTTTTTTTTCTCTCAAGAAAATTATGTGTTAGATATTTTAAAGATTTTTAGGATATGAAACAATAAGCTTGTACCAACATCAAAAACCACATATCTTAAGATAAGAAAATAATGATACAACAACAATGTGAATACAATTATGTACAATAGATTGATTGGAATTTTAATGTATTTGATAAAACTAGGCATAATATTATGCATGCAATAAGTTTGATTTACAAATTTATGGAAACTCTAAAGGACTCAAATTAGCAAGTAAGATAATCTTGAGATATATAAATTGAACCGAAGGATATGGTATTGTGTGTAGTACAAAAAATGAGTTTAGTCTTGTTGGATAGATCCATAATGATTGGGTAAGAATTGTTAATGATAAGAAGTACACATAAACATATTTTTTCCACTTGGGTATGAGAGCTATTTCATGGGCTTCAAACAAACAACCTTAGTTTCATTTTCTACAACTAAATGTGTCTATTTATCAACATGTCAAGCTATTTGGCTATAGAGAATTCTAGCAGACTTGAAAGAGAAAGAGGATAGTATAACTATATTTTGTGATAATGTATCATCAATAGATTTGATGAATAATCCACTTCTTCATGGTTAAATAAAGAAAATTGAAATCAGATATCATTTTATAAGAGAGCTAGTAGAAAATGGTGAAATTAATGTCAACTATTGGAAGTTTTTGAGTGCTCAATGTAAGTAGTTTGGGCAACATGGATACAGTTGTTGCATCCCTAGAGCCTTTAGAAGTCATATACAATTATCTCTAGAGTGCTTCAGATTCAACAATCCTAGCTCCAACATTGAAAACTAAGCATGAAAGAGGCTCCCTAGGCCTATGAAAAGACAACCACTCTGCAATTTTTTTTTAAGATCTTCATTCTCTCTTTTCCCTTGATATTGGAACAATAGTTAATATTTTTGGTAGAGAAAATAATTTGGTAGGAAAGTTTACAATTGAAAGTTCAAGAGAGAGTTTTAGGAAAAGACAAGATGAGACAAAATAGAAAAATCTTCTTTCAATGGCCAAAGTGTCCTTAGGAGTTAGTTTTCTAAGAAAGATGATTTTACAATAGTATTAGTGTTGAGTGAATAAGAGCATGTGAAACAACATGTAGCTCAAGACAAAGTAAGATTTATATGTAGTGTAAATTTTGTTGCAATTCTGCTTGCACTTTTATCATCTGAGTCTCCTCTAGGGTTAGGGTTTTTGAAATTTTGATCTAAGCTTAGACCCTTAGGATTTAGCTATGTGCAAGTGTTTCCCTCGTTTCTATTTTATCATTGATCGATTGGAGTAGGGAATTTGTTTTATAAGTTATGTATTGAAAGGTTTAATTATAAGTTATCATTGATCGATTGGAGTAGGGAATCTTACATTTTACTAGTTAACTATGTCACGGGAAGGGGTTAAAAATATTTTCCTAAAAGTATAAAGTCTAAGTTACCCTAGTGCTCATAATCCCCATGACCCCTCTTACCCTTAAGTCTTATTGGGCATGTGTGAAATTACCTCACTTAATTGAAGGCCCTCAAATTACCCCATGAGATTATTTTTTAATGAAGAAAGTGTGTTGTGAGGTAGTAGGGAGATGTACATAGTTTTATTTTGTATCTCCCCGTGCCCCAGCATGGTAAATTTGATAACACTAAATACATTGTGGGGTAGTGGGATGTGAGTTATGTCCAAAACAAATGGTTACATTGTGCCCCCGTGCAGTTTCCTTAGTAGTCAGAGCAATGTTGTGGGAGAGTGGGAAAGAGCCAACAGGGAGGAAGCAAGTAGTTATCCCAATGGCCCTACAATAAGAAAATAAAGAGCTAAGCAATGATGTGGGGTAGTGGGAGAAGGATAAAAGACAAGGGGATTCCTCTACCCTTATCCCCAAACATTCATAAAAGGAAGAAAAGAGATCTTGTGGGTTAGCTAGATACAACAAGTGTAAAAAGGAAAGCTCTTTCCCTCTACCCTACAAGATATAAACAAAGGACAAAAAGACTCTATGGGCTAGCAGGGTGGAGTTGCGACTACAAGATATAAATAAAGAACAAAAAGACTCTATGGGCTAGCAAGGTGGAGTTGCGAACAAAGAAAGGCTTCTCACTACCCCGTAGCATAAAATAAAGAACAATGGTCTTGCAAGCTAGTGGGATAAAGGTGTAAGGAAAGAGGTGTTAATCCCCGCTACCCTGTGAGATAGAAACAAAAGGAAAAATGGCCCCATGGGACTACAGGGAAAGTATCAAAAGGAAAAGATGTTCCCTACCATCCTGTGATGGGAAATAACAAAGGAAAAAGGTGGCAAGGGGTAGAAAGAGATATGGAAAGAAAACAAATGAAAATTAAAGGCTAATGTAAATAAAAATTAAAGGATGTCACCTCAACAGTCATAGGGAGTCAAAATGAGATCAATCCCCTTTATCTCAAAATCAACAGTGGATTTTAAATTTTGAAGCCACCAACTCATAAAGATAGCATGAAGGAAATTAATGGTGGATGAATTGCTAGCGCTCTATGACAAATAAAATCAATTTTTCATTCATTTGTGCATTCAAAAATCAAGAGATCAAGCAAAGAGAAATCCAAGCGATTGAAAGCTATTTGTAGAAGCCCAATTGCACCCAAAAATCTTTGAGATCCAAGTTCCTTTCTATAGGTGTATATATTTTGCCTCACAATCAGCACGTACGGCCTGAGGACAACACAAACTCCAACATCAAATTTTGAATTTTGGGAAGGGACAGATACTAGGACATGAAGACAAATCAACACCACTATGCCTTAGCCTCCCACTCTAATCCCAAGGAGTAGTTATCCCAATCACCTCTTCCTCTCTCTCAATAATGATTTTGTATTATCTATGTAAAGATGCCTTAGGGAATATTCTATTGTAAAGCAATCAAATTTTGACATGTGTACTACTAACCTAAAGCTTGTTTTTCTACCTTGTGTTATAAAAGAAAAATCGGGGTCAGTAGTAAAGGATTATGGAATTTGATAAGAAATTAGAGTGTATTAGGTGTAATTCCATAAGTAATAGAAGAAAGTTTTTATAGATATACTATGAACAATAATGAAAATCTGTACAAATTTTTTAAGTTAATGAGAAGAAGCGGTTCAAATTGTCTCCATTTTTTTGTATGCATTGTATGAGTCTTTAAGTTAATTATATGATGACTTGTATTCTCTAATAGAGAATGTGTAAGGTTGAAAATGGGTCTCTTTTAATGAAGGAGGTAAATTCTATTTCATAATTACTGCAATGTGTGTACACTTACATGTGATTTTAAGAATGGTTTGCACTTCATTTCAACAACATAACATATAAGCGATGAAGTGATGGGTTAAGGATCATTATATGGGTATGAATTATCATTTGTTTTAGTTTGTGTGCAATATTCCACTATGTTCCTAGTTATATAAAGACTGATAATTCTTTCAGTCATTCTAGGATCATTCAAAAATCATAATATCTTTTACTTTTTTGTTGTAGGCATAGCTTTAGTATAGGAACCAGTCCCAATGACCGAGTAAGTGTTAAGGAACCAGTATTGTTGCCAAATATGAAGTTTACAAACACTTCTTGGTATATTTTTATTGGGAATATTTTCTATAGTTCATAATGTCCAAGCATGAAGTGAAGTAGGTTATCTAGACATTATTTAGGGAGACTCACCTTGGTTTTGTAGAGCCAAAAGTGCAAGAGATTTCAATCATGTGACTAAATATTGTTCGGTGGTCAAATCCAACTCTGAGATTGAAAAGAAAAAAAATGTCTAATCCTTTTGGGTTTGGGGAATCTATTAATTTGGGAACCAACAGATTGGCGACTCTATTGGGGAGGTTTATTAAAGTTAAAACACATTATGACCCAATAGCTTGTCTAGGAAGTCCAAAGTCACATCTAATCATTTGCATACGATTTGAAGAAATTCTAGTATTGAAGTTATAACTTCTCATACGTCAATGATGACTCTAAAGAGAAGAAATTTCATTATGAAATTAGAAGGCTCACATGAGTAGTGAAAATACTGAAAACACTTCCATGTGAAGGAGTCAAAGAATTTTGAACTGGGAATCTTCAAGGAACGTGTAATACTAGCATATGGAAGTAGAATAGGAAAAGTGTGGTGAATACCAGTCGAGCTGAGCTGTTGTGAATAAAAGGTGGAAAATGAAAAATAAAGGTTCTTCCGAATCTTTATCTGCTTCAAATTTGGTGAATGATAGTGTTGAAATTCCATTTGAAAGATTAGAGGGTAGATTACAATTGCAAATCTATCAGAAGGGAAAAGGGATTTCTGAAAGTTACTTTAGTGATTCATATACTCCTATGCACAAGTTTGATAATATCAATAGTGAAGATTCATCACCTAGGTAGAACCCTTGTTTTCACCAAAATTTTCCATTAGCTAGTAGGAATCCCTCTGGTCCATTCTATGTATACCATATTAAAGAAAATATGGCTCAAGATAAATTATATGCAAATATTGAAAATGTTGGTATTCAAAGAGAATGTGAAGCTAGATATGCTGAGCAAGTTGAAAATGCCCAAAATAGGTCTAATCCTGAGATAGTTATGACCACCCATTATCAATAAGTTACCCTACTACCAAAGTCTCATGTCAAGTCCAATGTATTGATGCCAACATATGTTATACATATGGTATTATGTCTAGAGAGCTCACAAAGTAGGAATTACAACAAGAGCTAGAGAAAATGAGAGCTCAGAAAACTAGATTACAACTCATGAGAGAAAGGGAAATTATGGCATAGGAAACATTGAACTGTTTTTCCCAGTCAACCATGTCCCTTCCTCCCTTTTCTAATGGATGCAGTACTAGTGGGATAAATGAGGGACCTATATTTTCAAATGTTATGAATCATAATCCTTCAGTGTCATACGTTTCAATGTTCTCTTCATCAAATATTACTAATGTGTCTACCTCCACTATTGCAAATGCTTATACCGAAGTTCCTGTAGTAAGTGCTATTTCACTCCAGCCCACAAGTAATATCCAAGAAAGTTACCAGATGAATGTGTCATATGCTACAATGAGTATTGAACCCATGTCAATCCCTCATAACACTAGAGCAACCAATGTGTCACATGTTTTTGCAAATTTGAATATACCTCCTGTGAGTTTTCAACATGTTGTTACTAGCCAAGTAGGAATTAGCCAGCAAAAAAATATGCAACAACAACACTAAAATCTGCAAAATCCTTTCAACAAACCTAGGTATGGGTAGTTTCGTCCCCCACCACAATATCCACCAAATAACACTATGAGAGGAAATAATGCTTATCAACAATATTTGCAACACCAAAAACAAGCAACAAACTAGTATCAATAGTACAATCAAAGACCTCAACATCAGTTCAACCAGGGAAATTCAAACACCTTTAATTTTCAAGGGAATTTGTAGCAACAACACCAAGTCCCTAACCTACTAGTGAATCAATTTTCTAGAAGACCCACACAACTAAATAGATACGAAAATTAATTTTACAGGGATTTAGGGTTACCCTAATACAGATAACAATGAACTAAGAAATGCATTCCCCAAGTTTTTAGGGAATAATGCAGTCACCGGTTAGGAGCATATTAGGAGATTTTAGAATGTCATGGATAATTTTGAAGTAAAGTATGAAGATGTGTTCATGAAGCTCTTCATTTAGTCACTCAATGATGATGCTGAAGAATGGTATATAAGTTTATCATATTTATTCATAAGATGTTTCGATTATTTCAAGAGAATGTTTAGAGATCAATATAGTGATCATTTTGATCCCTAATTTACCTTGCATGAGTTTACCAACATAAAAAAAGGGCAAAATTAGAAGGTATCTTGTTTCAACAATAGATTTTATCAAGCTATACAATAAGGTACCACCCCTCCTAAAGCCAACTAATCATATGTGCTTGGTTTTCTACTATGATGTATTTCACCCCAAAATTGGTTATGAGTTGAGATATATAGGAATCCCCAAACCTTGAGTGAAGCATTCAAGGTTTCCCTCACTATAGAGAAAAAAAAAAAATCTTCTCCTAAGGCAGCAAGGAGGGATGATGTGAGAATCTTGCAAAACCCTAAGGGAAACCACAACAAACAATCCAAAGAAGATGACAAAATGGATAATATCATGAGTTCTATAAAGGATTTGAATTACACGATTGCTAAGAATGAGAAAGGCTTATCTCATGATTGATCTAATTATCAAAGACATGATAGGCTGAAACTCCATGATATGCCCTACAATACAAATTAGAAAGATGGAAAACCTCAAACCAATAATCAGAGACTTTCAAACAACAAGGAAACCCCTGATCCATTAAAGAAACTAGGTGCACACTTTGTAGAATAGAACCCATGGTGTATTGTATGTATTCTGCCACAATCTCAAGTCCAATGTGCCTTTACTAAGGAAATGGAAGAATGATGAAATATATGCCAGTTTTTGAGAGGATGATTTTGAGCCTAATCATATGATGGACATGCTCTCCATTGATGCTTGTTGTGAGGATGTAAGATATGCTTCTTCTGAGGAAGATGGGGTAGAACTTGATGTAGATAATCAAAGAGAATGGAGTAAAAGAGAGCGCCAGGACATTTTTTAAATGATGAAGTTATTGATACTTCATAATAAATGCAGCTAATGCCCAATCTAGGGAGGTGATCTTGAGATGGCCTACTAGGAAAGAAATTAAGGAACTTACAATAGCTCCAATTTCTCAAGTTAAAAGTGATTACAACTTGAGAGCTAGAGGTGCTCTAGTTGGTCAAGGAAGACCTAGAGGATTGTTTATAAAATAAAACCAACCAAACACCAAGCCTCAATTCACCCCCATAATGGTGAGGATAACAACAAGGCCCACAAAATTCAGAAGACTCACGAATATGTTCCAAAGGCCAGTCAAAGAGGTAAAAATCCTAATAAAGAAGTTGTTATAGAAATTCTTTCAAAGCCCCTGATAACAATAGAGAAAGACAAGCAACCTAAGATGGTTTCATATAAATAGATTATTCCAAGTATTTCTCACACCCCTCCATTTGATATGATTCAAAATTTGTCACAAATAAAGATATCTGTTCCCTTACTAGAAATTATGAAAATAGAGGAACATAGGTATAATATTTTATCTTTAATTTTAAATATTGTAAATGCATCTCGGAAAAATAAGAAAGAGGTAAAAGATATAGAGACTAGAAATTCACATGTAAATGATGTAGAACTAGAAGTCATGAAGGTCCTTGAAGTATACTTAGAAGTTGTCATAACCAAGAATCCTTCTCAGGTTGACCCATTTTACTTGACTCTGTTAATCAACAAAAAATTTGTAAAAAAAATGCATGTCTGATTTTGGCGTTGCAACATTATGCCTCTAGGTGTTATGAAAGAGATAGGGTTATAGGTTGATAGTACTAATGGGAAATGTTATGCTATGGATAATAGGGAAATCCCAATGATTGAAATCTTGAAAGATTTAGAGGTTAAATTATCCAATTTTTCTGAACTCACCTACAAGGTTGATTGGAATCTTGAAAGATATCTGTTATTTTTCCTAATACTTTGAATAGAGATCATTATTATTTGCAAAATTCTTATATTTTTTATTAAGCATAAAGAAAGTTTTGAGAGGACCCAAAACCTTATACAATAGGTTTTGAAGGGACTTGAAATCCTATCCCAAAGTGAAATGCTACCAATGGATAACACTCAGGCAGCCAACAACACAAATATAGTAGATCAGAAGAGTCAAAATATTAGTTAAACATTTTCTCAAGTAAGAAGAATAAAGCCAAGTTACAACTTAGCTTACAAAGAACATGATAATGGGTTTTGGAAGGGCTCCCATAACCTTAAGATGAAATAGCCAAAACCTCTCCTTGCCAAGAAAAGTCTCCACCTCAATTGGAGAGGAAGGAAAGGAGTCAAGGAAAAGGGTAGCAACAATTTCCTTACAATCAAAAACCAATTGAAGAACAACAACAACCCCCTTGCTGGAGAACTAGACCTCACTAGCACCACCAAACTCCACCTCTGTAGGATATGACACCACCTCAATAGGATAGGAAGGTGAGGGGAACAACTAGAGACATGAAAATACTTCCAAGAAATAGCCAATAACACCAATAGCAACAAAAAAAAAGCTTACCACAAAGAAAAAACCAAGGCCAAATAGACCCACAACAACCACCAAACTAGATGGCCTGTAAGATAAGGTTTCAATAAAAACAAGGTCCATAGCACACCAGACATCGAAAAAAAGGAAACCCCAATAAGATCTAAGAGAAATGAAATGAATAGAGGAATAGAGATACAACTCATCCCCAAATACAAACCTGACAACATAACAACTCACACCAGTCATAGAAGAGTCTGCAAAAGACATAATAGATTGGCGAAAAAGAGAGACGAGAGACCCCAAAACCACCTCAAAATAGGAGCATAACACTCCCACACTCAGACCATCTTAGGAAAAAAATCACCAGAACCCCAAAAAATAAGGAAAGAGGGATAAAGGCATCATCATCCTCAAAATCTACATCTACTCCAAACGATAAATCCCAACTGCATCACAAATATCCTACGTTCCTCTAGTCTTAGATATGAATTTATTATTTTTCTTTTTATTAGTTTCCTTAACAAATTGGTATAGAAAGATTCAAGATAGAATTTGTACAAGTCTACACCAACATAATACCAAAGGGCCTTATATAATTCACATGGAAAGCTATCACAACTAGGAGCCTTGTCATTGGTGATAGTTTGAACAACCTCCTTGTGGATAGCAATAGAGAGAAATTGATCACAAAATACTTTGTGTGTGGAGGAAAATTGATAGGAAATAACCTAGAGGTGGCCCTAAAGGGCCTAGTCACGCTTAAGGGATTTTTTTGAGGTTGTGAAAGCTTACTCATAGTGCTTGACAAAATACTATCTATAATATATGAAATTTGTTTGATAATATTATAGCTATTCTTGATTTACTTGATGAAATATGATGTATGATGATCACAAATAGCTTGAAAGAATTCTTTAGAATCTCTATCCCTAGTCTTAACTTAGTGCAATCTAGCTTTGATTTGGGTTCCTCTAGCTAAATGGTTATTAGGAGTTTTCTTTCAAATATAAAACTTAGCGACTTTGATTTTCAAACCAAGGGAAAAGGGATCATCTTAATGAAATATAGTATCCCTACAAATTTGTTAAGCTATAGCCTCATATGTACAACGCTAAAAAGTTGCCAACTAACGACCATAGATTTAAAGGAAGGAAGAAGTATGCCTAATGACTTGTGTTATTATTTAAATTTTTTAGTTTACTATTCTTTGAGATTTTTTTATTTGAGTGAGTGTGTACATATAAGATATTCATAAATGTGTTGTATGTCTATTTATAAAAACAAGTCATTTGCAAGCATTATGTAAAATCATTAGTGTGTAGTATCAGAGCCATAGGTTTAGCCAATGTTGTATTTTTTTTTTATTTTTTTTTTTTCAGTGCATTGAAGTTTTATTGAGTTGCAAACATGTCTCTGGTCCAATAGCATATGTAACCCTCTCAAACAACCAAATGGCCCATAGTGAAGGAGACAACGAGAAAAGATGTAAAAGCATTGAGTTTGATAGAGGAAGCCTTGATAGAGGCAATATTCCCTAGAATAGCATCAATGAACAATGTAAAAGAGGCTTCTGAAATCCTCCAAACTAGTTATAAGAGGACTAATAAGGTGGGATTAGTGAAGCTTCAAATGTTCTAGAAAGATTTTGAAGCTCTCAAAATGAAGGATCTAGTGAATCCATTTTTGGATTTCAAACAAGATATTTTGGTTTGATAAGCCCAATGAGAACAAATGGTGAAATCATTAAAAAACAAAAGGTTGTGGCAAAAATATTTAGACTTTTTACCTATAAATTTCATCAAATAGTGATTTTTATTGAAGAGGTTAAATACCTCTCAACATTGACAATGCATGATTTGATGAAATCACTACAAACCCATGAGAAATGCCTAAATAGCTCTACAACCTATTCCCATGAGAAAGATTTCATAGCTTAGGGTAATGCAAGAGGCAAGGGGAAAGGTAGGAATAGATCAACATGGATCTTGAGAGGTAAAGGTAGAAGCAACTCTAGAAGACGAATTTCTAGTGTGGACAATTCTAGAAGAACACATAGCCAAGAGGGAGCAAGAAACTATCAATCTATCTCTAGAGCCAAGAAGAATGTCAACAACTTGAATCAAAGGTATGATAAGAGAAATATATAATTTTATTATTTTCACTATAAGTTTGGTCACTGTGCAAATAAGTTCTAGAAAAAGTAACATGACCAGTCAAAGAAAATTGCAATTGTGACTGACGAAAATTTAGTTGAAGGTAATACATTGAAGGTAGCACAAAAGTGTGTTTTTGGACAGAAAATGCTACAACCACCTAAGAGATAATGAATATATATATATATATATATATATATATATATATATATATATATATATATATATATATATATATATATATATATATATATATATATATATATATATATATTATTATAAAAAATTTATATCTAGGATCAAAATTGAGAAAAATAAAATTGTTCTAGTTGAGAGTGAAGGATCAGACATGATCTACACCAAGCAAGGTGAGAAGAAAGATATTGAGAATGTTTATTTTACTCAAGGCATCAAACATTACTTCTTGAGTGTTGGAAAATTGGTAAAAGGAGGTTACAAAGTGCTAATGGAGAAAGGAAAATGCATAATATTTGACTAGAATGAGAGAAATAATATTGTTGCAGGAGTGTCAATGACAAAGAACATGTTTATCAACTTAGTTTGTAGTTGCACCTCACAATCATGGAAAATGTATAGTAGAACAATAGTAACGTATCTTAAAGATGATTATTCAAGAACCCTCCAAAAATTTTCATCTAAAGAATGGAAATTTAGGGTATTCTAAAATTAATGTTTTGTCCAAGAAGGGAATGGTTAAACTTTTATTAACCATTATAAATCCTAGTGGTAGATGTGAAGCATACATCTTAGGCAAACAATACAGACAACTCTTTTAATTAGTGAACTCTAGAAGGGAAAGAGAACCATTGGAGTTGGTGCATATAGATCTACATGTTCTCTATGAAAACTTTGTAAAGAAAAAAGAGTCAATATTCCATGACCTTCATTGATGACTAAAACTAGAAGACATGGGTCTAACTTTTGGGACATAAGTTTGAAGTCTTTGAGAATTTCAAGGTGTTTAAGATCCAACCTAAGAAGGAAATTGGATATTTCATCAAGTTCTCAAGGTTAGATAGAGGGGGAGAGTATACCTCCAATGCATTTGTGAATTTTTCTAAGCATCATGACTACACGGATTTGACAACTAGCTATATTTTATAGACAAATAGAGTAGTTGATAGGAAGAATAGGACCATCATGGATATGGAAAGAAGCATTTTGACAACCAAGGGACTCCCAAATGAATAATAGGGTTAGGCTATAGTGACAACAATGTTCTTGTTAAATAGAAGTCTCATAAAGGCTATTCAGAATGAGATTCCACAAGATGCTTGGACAAAGTGCAAGTGGATGGTTGACAACCTGAGAGTGTTTGAGTGTGTGGCATATTAATTTTTGCTAAAATAGAAGGGAAAAAAATTGGATGAAAAATATGAAAAGTGAATCTTCATGGGCTATAGTGAATATTCCAAAGCATATAGAGTGTACAACCCTATCACCAAAACAATAGTGATCAACATGAACATTGAGTTCATTAAAAATGAGTCATGGAACGACATGGTGGATATTTTTTTCGGTATCTCAATTATAGTATCTATTAATGATGAAGATAACGAGCATGAAGGGTAGAAAGGTGACTCTCCAATGGAGATGAAGCCAAAAAACTAACTCTAGAGAGATCCAAATGGAGCCAGGTAGCCAAATAGATAGTTGTCAAGTTTGATCACATGTCACTCTAGACATTATTGGATTGTTTCACAATCTATAAATACAAATTCAAGGAACCTCTAATTTTTTTTTACAAAGAAAATAGTAGTATTAGAGAGAGATTAGACCCCAGTCTTGTCTCCCTATTGCTAAGAAAGATAGAAAGTTCAAGGGAGATTTATCAAAACGAAATGTATCATGAAAATTTCAACTTCACATTATTCTCTCATAGTGATTTAAAGATATGAAATAAGAGAAAAGGTGTAAAGTTATGGACGGGGAGATGGATGCGATAGAGAGGAATACGATACATGAGCTAACTAATTTACCTTTGGGTAAATAGTTATTTGTATTAAGTGGGTATATAAGACTAAGAGAAATGCCAAAGGAAGAGTAGAAAGGAATAATCAAAGTTTGCTTGTTGATGGATAAAAATAGTAGTTTGGTAAAGATTATGGTGAGACTATAGTCTAATACCAAGGATGGAAACCATATAGGAGGTCATAACAATAATAGCCCAACAAAAGAGGAAGGTGTTTCAAATGGATGTGAAGTCTCCCTTCTTGAATGGAGTGTTCAAAGATGAGTTTTAAGTGGAACGCCCACCTAGTTATGAAGTTCCAACGTAATAAAATAAATTGTATAGGCTAAAAAAGGCTCTTTATGGGCTGAAACAAGCACGATGGACATTGTACAATAGAATAGAATCATATTTGTTGAGAAATGACTTTAGAAAAAATGTGATGATGAGCCCACTCTTTAAATCAAGGTAAGTGATGGTAAGAATTTGATTGTTGTATTACATGCACATGATTTCATTTTAATAGGGAATGATGATTTCCTCATTGTTGATTTTAGAGACATCATGAAAAGAGAGTTTGAGATGATAGATTTATTCATAAAAAGAAAATAAAACATAATTTTTTTATCTCTCCAGAAAATTATGTGTTAGATATTTTAAAGATTTTTAGGATATGAAACAATAAGCTTGTACCAACATCAAAAACCACATATCCTAAGATAAGTAAAGAATGTTACAACAACAATGTGAATACAATTATGTACAATAGATTGATTGGAAGTTTAATGTATTTGATAAAACTAGGCTTAATATTATGCATGCAATAAGTTTGATTTACAAATTTATGGAAATTCTAAAGGACACAAATTAGCACGTAAGATAATCTTGAGATATATAAATTGAACCAAAGGATATGGTAGTGTGTGTAGTACAAAAAATTACTTTAGTCGTAAGAATTGTTAATGATAACAAGTACACATCAACATATTTTTTCCACTTGGGTATGAGAGCTATTTCATGGGCTTCAAACAAACAACCTTAGTTTCATTTTCTACAACTAAATGTGTCTATTTATCAACATGTCAAGCTATTTGGCTATAGAGAATTCTAGCAGACTTGAAAGAGAAAGAGGATAGTATAACTATATTTTGTGATAATATATCATCAATAGATTTGATGAATAATCCACTTGTTCATGGTTGAATAAAGAAAATTAAAATCAGGTATCATTTTATAAGAGAGCTAGTAGAAAATGGTGAAATTAATGTCAACTATTGGAAGTTTTTGATGGCCCAATGTAAGTAGTTTGGCATCATGGATACAGTTGTAGCAACTCTAGAGCCTTTAGAAGTCATATACAATTATCTCTAGAGAGCTTTAGAATCAACAATCCTAGCTCCAAGATTTTAAACTAAGCATGAAAGAGGCTTCCTAGGCCTATGAAAAGACAGCCACTCTGCAAATTTTTTTTAAGATCTTCATTCTCTCTTTTCCCTTGATATTGGAACAAAAGTTAATATTTTTGGTAGAGAAAATAATTTGGTAGGAAAGTTTGCAATTGAAAGTTCAAGAGAGATATTTAGGAAAAGACAAGATAAGACAAAATAGAAAAATGTTTTTTCAATGGCCAAAGTGTTCTTAGTAGTTAGTTTTCTAAGAAAAATGATTTTACAATAGTATTTGTGTTGAGTGAATATGAGCATGTGAAACAACATGTAGCTCAAGACATATTAAGATTCATATGTAGTGTAAATTTGGTTCCAATTCCGCTTGCACTTTTATCATCTGAGTCTCCTCTAGGGTTAGGGTTTTTGAAATTTTGATCTAAGCTTAGAACCTTAGGGTTTAGTTATTTGCGAGTGTTTCCCTCATTTCTATTTTATCATTGATTGATTGGAGTAGGGAATTGGTTTTATAAGTTATGTATTGAAAGGTTTAATTATAAGTTATCATTGATCGATTGGAGTAGGGAATCTTACATTTTACTAGTTAACTATGTCATGGGAAGGGGTTAAAAATATTTTCCTAAAAGTCTAAAGTCTAAGCTACCCTAGTGCTGATAATCCCCACGACCCCTTTTACCCTTAAGTCTTATTGGGCATGTGTGAAATTACCTCACTTAAGTGAAGGCCCTCAAATTACCCCATGAGATTCTTTTTAATCAAGAAAGTATGTTGTGAGGTAGCAGGGAGATGTACACAGTTTTATTTTGTATCTCCTCGTGCCCTAGCATGGTAAATTTGATAACACTAAAGACGTTGTGGGGTAGTGGGATGTGAGTTATGTCCAAAACAAATGGTTACATTGTGCCCCCGTGCAGCTACCTTAGTAGTCAGAGAAATGATGTGGGAGAGTGGGAAAGAGCCAATAGGGAAGAAGCAAGTAGTTATCCCAATGGCCCTACAATAAGAAAATAAAGAGCTAAGAAATGATGTGGGGTAGTGGGAGAAGGATAAAAGACAAGGGAATTCCTCTACCCTTATCCCCAGACATTCATAAAAGGAAGAAAAGAGATCTTGTGGGTTAGCTAGATACAACAAGTGTTAAAAGGAATGCTATTTCCCCCTACCCTACAAGATATAAATAAAGAACAAAAAGACTCAATGGGCTAGCAGGTTGGAGTTGCAACTACAAGATATAAAAAAAGAACAAAAAGATTCTATGGGCTAGCAAGGTGGAGTTGCGAACAAAGAAAGGCTTCTCACTACCTCGTAGCATAAAATAAAGAAGAATGATCTTGCAAGGTAGTGGGATAAAGGTGTAAGGAAAGAGGTGTTAATCCCGGCTACCCCATGAGATAGAAACAAAAGGAAAAATGGCCCCATGGGACTACAGGGAAAGTATCAAAAGGGAAAGATGTTCCCTGCCATCCTGTGATGGGAAATAACAAAGGAAAAAGGTGGCAAGAGGTAGAAAGAGATATGGAAAGAAAACAAATGAAAATTAAAGGCTAATGTAAATAAAAATTAAAGGATGTCACCTCAACAGTCATAGTGAGTCAGAATGAGATCATGGCCCTTTATCTCAAAATCAACGGTGGATTTCAAATTTTGAAGCCACCAACTCATAAAGATAGCACAAAGGCAATTAATGGTGGATGAATTGCTAGCGCTCTATGACAAATAAAATCATTTTTCATTCATTTGTGCATCCAAAATTCAAGAGATCAAGCAAAGAGAAATCCAAGTGATTGAAAGCTATTTGTAGAAGCCCAATTGCACCCAAAAATCATTGAGATCCAAGTTCCTTTCTATAGGTGTACATATTTTGCCTCACAATCAGCACGTACCTCCCGAGGACAACACAAACTCCAACATCAAATTTTGAATTTTGGGAAGGGACAAATACTAGGACATGAAGACAAATCAACACCACTATGCCTTAGCCTCCCACTCTAATCCCAAGGAGTAGTTATCCCAATCACCTCTTCCTCTCTCTCAATAATGATTTTGTATTGTCTATGTAAAGATGCCTTAGGGAATATTCTATTGTAAAGCAATCAAATTTTGACATGTGTACTACTTACCTAAAGCTTGTTTTTCTACCTTGTGTTATAAAAGAGAAATTGGGGTCAGTAGTAAAGGATTATGGAATTTGATAAGAAATTAGAGTGTATTAGGCGTAATTCCATAAGTAATAGAAGAAAGTTTTTATAGATATACTATGAACAATAATGAAAATCTGTACAAATTTTTTAAGTTAATGAGAAGAAGCGGTTCAAATTGTCTCCATTTTTTTGTATGCATTGTATGAGTCTTTATGTTAATTATATGATGACTTGTATTCTCTGATAGAGAATGTGTAATGTTGATAATGGGTCTCTTTTAATGAAGGAGGTAAATTCTATTTCCTAATTACTGCAATGTGTGTACACTTATATGTGATTTTAAGAATGGTTTGCACTTCATTTCAACAACATGACATATAAGGGATGAAGTGATGGGTTAAGGATCATTATATGGGTATGAATTATCATTTGTTTTAGTTTGTGTGCAATATTCCACTATGTTCCTAGTTATATAAAGACTGATCATTCTTTCAGTCATTCCAGGATCATTCAAAAATCATAATATCTTTTACTTTTTTGTTGTAGGCATAGCTTTAGTATAGGAACCAGTCCCAATGACCGAGTAAGTGTTAAGGAACCAGTATTGTTGCCAAATATGAAGTTTACAAACACTTCTTGGTATATTTTTATTGGGAATATTTTCTATAGTTCATAATGTCCAAGCATGAAGTGAAGTAGGTTATCTAGACATTATTTAGGGAGACTCACCTTGGTTTTGTAGAGCCAAAAGTGCAAGAGATTTCAATCATGTGACTAAATATTGTTCGGTGGTCAAATCCAACTCTGAGATTGAAAAGAAAAAAAAAGTCTAATCCTTTTGGGTTTGGGGAATCTATTAATTTGGGAACCAACAGATTGGCGACTCTATTGGGGAGGTTTATTAAAGTTAAAACACATTATGACCCAATAGCTTGTCTAGGAAGTCCAAAGTCACATCTAAATATTTGCATACGATTTGAAGAAATTCTAGTATTATAGTTATAACTTCTCATATGTCAATGATGACTCTGAAAAGAAGAAATTTCAATATGAACTTAGAAGGCTCACATGAGTAGTGAAAATACTCAAAACACTTCCATGTGAAGGAGTCAAAGAATTTTGATCTGGGAATCTTCAAGGAACGTGTAATACTAGCATATGGAAGTAGAATAGGAAAAGTGTGGTGAATACCAGTCGAGTTGAGCTGTTGTGAATAAAAGGTGGAAAATGAAAATAAATGTTCTTTCGAATCTTTATCTGCTTCAGATTTAGTGAATGATAGTGTTGAAATTCCATTTGAAATATTAGAGGGTAGATTACAATTGCAAATCTATCAGAAGGGAAAAGGGATTTCTGAAAGTTACTTTAGTGATTCATATACTCCTATGCACAAGTTTGATAATATCAATAGTGAAGATTCATCACCTAGGTAGAACCCTTGTTTTCACCAAACTTTTCCATTAGCTAGTAGGAATCCCTCTAGTCCATTCTATGTATACCATATTAAAGAAAATATGTTGAAAGTGTTAGTATTCAAAGAGAATGTGAAGGTAGATATGCTAAGCAAGTGGAAAATGCCCAAAATAGGTCTAATCCTGATATAGTTTTGACCACCCATTATCAATAAGTTACCCTACTACCAAAGTCTCATGTCAAGTCCAATTTATTGATGCCAGGATATGTTATACATATGGTACTATGTCTAGAGAGCTCACAAAGTAGGATTACAACCAAAGTTAGAGAAAATGAGAGCTCAGAAAACTAGATTACAACTCATGAGAGAAAGGGAAATTATGGCACATAAAACATTGAACTTAGTTTCCTAATCAACCATGTCCCTTCCTCCCTTTTCTAATGGATGCAGTACTGGTGGGATAAATGAGGGACCTATACTATCAATGTTATCATTCATAACCCTTCAATGTCATACATTTCAATGTTCTCTTCATCAAATATTACTAATGTGTCTACCTCCACTATTGCAAATGCTTATACACAAGTTCCTGTAGTAAGTGTCATTTCACTCCAGCCCACAAGTAATATCCAAGCAAGTTACCAGATGAATGTACCATATGCTACAATGAGTATTGCACCCATGTCAATTCCTCATACCACTAGAGCAACCAATGTGTCACATGTTTTTGCAAATTTGAATATACCTCCTGTCAGTTGTCAACATGTTGTTACTAGCCAAGTAGGATCTAGCCAACAACAAAATATGCAACAACAACATTAAAATTTGCAAAATCCTTTCAACAAACCTAGGTATGGGTAGTCTCGTCCCCCACCACAATATCCACCAAATAACACTATGAGAGGAAATAATGCTTATCAACAATATTTGCAACACCAAAAACAAGCAACGAAATAGTATCAATAGTACAATCAAAGACCTCAACATCAGTTCAACCAAGGAAATTCAAACCCCTTTAATTTTCAAGGGAATTTGTAGCAACAACACCAAGTCCCTAACCTACCAGTGAATCAATTTTCTAGAAGACCCACACAACTAAATAGATACGAAAATTAATTTTACAGGGATTTAGGGTTACCCTAATACAGTTAACAATGAACTAAGAAATGCATTCCCCAAGTTTTTAGGGAATAATATAGTCACGGGTGAGGAGCATATTAGAAGATTTTAGAATGTCATGGATAATTTTGAAGTAAAGTATGAAGATGTGTTCATGAAGCTCTTCATGTAGTCACTCAATGATGATGCTCAAGAATGGTATATAAGTTTACCAAATTTATTCATAAGATGTTTCAATTATTTCAAGATAATGTTTAGAGATCAATATAGTGATCATTTTGATCCCTAATTTACCCTGCACGAGTTTACCAACATAAAAAAAAAGGGAAAAATGAGGATGTATCTTGTTTCAATAATAGATTTTATCAAGCTATACAATAAGGTACCACCCCTCTTGAAGCCAACTAATCATATGTGCTTGGTTTTCTACTATGATGTATTTAACCCCAAAATTGGTTATGAGTTGAGATATATAGGAATCCCCAAACCTTGAGTGAAGCATTCAAGGTTTCCCTCACTATAGAGAATAACAGAAAATCTTCTGCTAAGGTAGCAAGGAGGGATGATGTGAGAATCCTGGAAAACCCTAAGGGAAACCACAACAAACAATCCAAAGAAGATGAAAAAATAGATTAGGTCATGAGTGCTATAAATGATTTGAATTACAAGATTGCTAGGAATGAGGAAGGCTTATCTCATGATCGATCTAATTATCAAAGACAGGATAGGCCGAAACTCCATGATATGCCCTACAATACAAATTAGAAAGATGGAAAACCTCGGACCAATAATCAAAGACTTTCAAACAACAAGGAAACCCCTGATCCATTAAAGAAACTAAGTGCACACTTTGTAGAACAGAACCCATGGTGTATTGTATGTATTTTGCCACATTCTCAAGTTCAATGTGCCTTTACTAAGGAAATGGAAGAATGATGAAATATATGCCAATTTTTGAGAGGATGATTTCGAGCCTAATCATATGATGGACATGCTCTCCATTGATGCTTGCTGTGAGGATGTAAGATATGCTTTTTCTGAGGAAGATGGGGTAGAACTTGATGTAGATAATCAAAGAGAATGGAGTAAAAGAGATCACCAAGACGTTTTTCAAATGATGAAGTTATTGATACTTCATAATAAATGCAGCTAATGCCCAATCTAGGGAGGTGATCTTGAGATGGCCTACTAAGAAAGAAATTAAGGAACTTACAATAGCTTCAATTTCTCAAGTTAAAAGTGATTATAACTTGAGAGCTATAGGTGCTTTGGTTGGTCAAGGAAGACCTAGAGGATTGTTTATAAAACAAAACCAACCAAACACCAAGCCTCAATTCACCCCCATAATGGTGAGGATAACAACAAGGCCCACAAAATTCAGAATACTCACCAATATGTTCCAAAGGCCAGTCAAAGAGGTAAAAATCCTGATAAAGAAGTTATTGTAGAAATACCTTCAAAGCCCCTGATAACAATAGAGAAAGACAAGCAACCTAAGATGGTTTCATATAAATAGATTATTCCAAGTATTCCTCACACCCCTCCATTTGATATGATTCAAAATTTGTCACAAATAAAGATATCTATTCCCTTACTAGAAATTATGAAAATAGAGGAACATAGGTATAATATTTTATCTTTAATTTTAAATGTTGTAAATGCATCTCGGAAAAATAAGAAAGAGTTAAAAGATCTAAAGACTAGAAATTCACATGTAAATGATGTAGAACTAGAAGTCATGAAGGTCCTTGAAGTATATTTAGAAGCTGTCATAACCAAGAATCCTTCTCAGGTTGACCCATTTTACTTGACTCTGTTAATCAACAACAAATTTGTAAAAAAAATGCATGTCTGATTTTGGCGTTGCAACATTATGCCTCTAGGTGTTATGAAAGAGATAGGGTTATAGGTTGATAGTACTAATGGGAAATGTTATGCTATGGATAATAGGGCAATCCCAATGATTGAAATCTTGAAAGATTTAGAGGTTAAATTATCCAATTTTCCTGAACTCACCTACAAGGTTGATTGGAATCTTGAAAGATATCTGTTATTTTTCCTAATACTTTGAATAGAGATCATTATTATTTGCAAAATTCTTATATTTTTTATTAAGCATAAAGCAAGTTTTGAGAGGACCCAAAACCTTATACAATAGGTTTTGAAGGGACTTGAAATCCTATCCCAAAGTGAAACGCTACCAATGGATGACACTCAGGTAGCCAACAACACAAATATAGTAGATCAGAAGAGTCAAAATATTAGTTAAACATTTGCTCAAGTAAGAAGAATAAAGCCAAGTTACAACTTAGCTTACAAAGAACATGATAATGGGTTTTGGAAGGGCTCCCATAACCTTAAGATGAAATAGCCAAAACCTCTCTTGCCAAGAAAAGTCTCCACCTCAATTGGAGAGGAAGGAAAGGAGTCAAGGAAAAGGGTAGCAACAACTTCCTTACAATCAAAAACCAATTGAAGAACAACAACAACCCCCTTGCTGGAGAACTAGACCTCACTAGCACCACCAAACTCCACCTCAGTAGGATATGACACCACCTCAATAGGATAGGAAGGTGAGGGGAACAACTAGAGACATGAAAATACTTCCAAGAAATAGCCAATAATACCAATAGCAACAAAAAAAAAGCTTACCACAAAGAAAAAACCAAGGCCAAATAGACCCACAACAACCACCAAACTAGATGGCCTGTAAGATAAGGTTTCAATAAAAACAAGGTCCGTAGCACACCAGACATCGAAAAAAAGGAAACCCCAATAAGATCTAAGAGAAATGAAATGAATGGAGGAAAAGAGATACAACTCATCCCCAAATACAAACCTGACAACACAAGAGCTCACACCAGGCGTAGAAGAGTTTGCAAAAGACATAATAGGTTACCAAAAAAGAGAGACGAGAGACCCCAAAACCACCTCAAAATAGGAGCATAACACTCCCACACTCAGACCATCTCAGGCAAAAAATCACCAAAACCCCAAAAAATAAGGAAAGAGGGAGAAAGGCATCATCATCCTCAAAATCTACATCTACCCCAATCGATAAATCCCAACTGCATCACAAATATCTAACGTTCCTCTAGTCTTAGATATGAATTTATTATTTTTTTTTTTATTAGTTTCCTTAACAAATTGGTATAGAAAGATTCAAGATAGAATTTGTACAAGTCTACACCAGCATAATACCAAAGGGCCTTATATAATTCACATGGAAAGCTATCACAACTAGGAGCCTTGTCATTGGTGATAGTTTGAACAACCTCCTTGAGGTTAGCAATAGAGATAAATTGATCACAAAATACTGTGTGTGGAGGAAAATTGATAGGAAATAACCTAGAGGTGGCCTGAAAGGGCCTAGTCACGCTTAAGGGATTTTTTTGAGGTTGTGAAAGCTTACTCATAATGCTTGACAAAATCCTATCTATAATATATGAAATTTATTTGATAATATTCTAGCTATCCTTGATTTGCTTGATGAAATATGATGTATTATGATCTCTAATAGCTTGAAAGAATTCTTTAGAATCTCCATCCCTAGTCTTAAGTTAGTGCAATCTAGCTTTGATTTGGGTTCCTCTAGCTAAATGGTTATTAGCAGTTTTCTTTCAAATATGAAACTTAGCGACTTTGACTTTCAAACCAAGGGAAAAGGGATCATCTTAAAGAAATATAGTATCCCTAAAAAATCTCTTATATAGCCTCATATGTCCGATGCTAAAAAATTGCCAACTAATGACCATAGATTTAAAGGAAGGAAGAAGTATGCCTAATGACTTGTGTTATTATTTAAATTTTTGAGTTTATTATTCTTTGAGATTTTTTGATTTGAGTGAGTGTGTACATATAAGATATTCATAAATGTGTTTTATGTCTATTTATAAAAACAAGTCATTTGCAAGCATCATGTAAAATCATTAGTGTGTAGTATTTCTAATATATATTATATGTGATGTACATTTAACCTAGAATTGTGTACTTGTTTTTATAGATTCTTTTAGCATTTTCAAGATCTTTTCTATACTTTTTTAAGTTTGAGGGACATTATTTCAAATATTTTAATATTTTTTCTTTAATTATTTGATAAAAATTGAAGAGAATAAATTGCCTACATTATGAACAATTAATGTCAAAGATGTTTCCTTATTTGAAATGCTCGACCTGCTTTATGAAATCAACTGTTTTGAATATAGCAGAAGGATGCAAGACAATTAAATTAGTAGCTTTTTTTTTCGTTGATTTTAGCTTTTTTGTCATAGTTTTTTTCTTTGTCGTAGAGAAAAAAAAAGTCGTTGTAGACGAAAAAGGAGAAATTGGCATTAAATATATTCACCCATGTATAAAAATGATTGCAAAATAAGAAATTTGGTTGAGTGTGCAATGTAATTACTCTAAGCCTATTAACCGTATTAGTCAAACAATGTTTATGCTCAAAGTTACACATAGTCAAAGCATGCAAAAATAATTAACACATTTCAAATTTGGGTTTGATTTTTTTATTTTTAAAATTTTGATAATTAATATATTATAATATAGAAATACTAAATTATTTGCTTAAATATTTTTTAAAGATTTATTTTTATTTATTTTAATTATTATTATATATAGTATATGTAAATGATTGATAATAATATTTTATATTAAAAAATAATATTATTATTGAACTTTCTAAAAAAATATATAGATAAAAAATAATAAATTTGTAATAAATATATTTTTTAAAATAATAATACTAATAATTATTATTATGCACGTGCACACACACACACACATATAGAGAGAGAACTTTCTTTAAAATAAAATTTATTATTATTTTAAAATCATAGTTTAAAAAAATTAATATTATATTTTATATTATATAATTTAAATAATATTATAGTTATATTTACAAATATATAGTATATTTTATAATAAAAATTATTAAGTATAAATATAATATAACATATAATTATGTATAGTATTTTAAAGAAAATGCACATTAAATTATATATAAAATAATTATAATTAGTATTATATATAATATTTTCATAATATAAATTATATCATTATATTATATTTATATAATGTAAAATCACTAAAATTGTTTTCAAATTATATTATAGTTATATTTATTACTATATATTAGATGCAATAATAAAGATTATTGAATATAAATGTAACATAATATATTTATAGTATAAATTTAATTAATATGTACAAATCTAATAGCTTTACCTATATCTGTATCTTTGCCTTTTTTATCTTCCTTATCTCTATCTCCTTATCTCTATCTTCTTAGCTCTCTCTACATCTCTCTTCCCCCCCCTCTCTCTCTCATATACACACTCTCTATTTCTCCCTTACTATCTCTATCCCTCTATTTTTCCTGTCTCTTTCTCTCTTTCCATCTCTCTCAGTCTTGCCCCTTTATCTCTATCTACCTATCTCTTCTTCATCTCTATCTATAACTCATTATTCACTTAATCTCTAATACTCTATATCTACATATCTCTATTCATCTCTCTATCCATATCTTTCTACCTCTATCTCTTTATCTCTCTCCCTAAACCATTTTATCCATTGAGCTATCTTCCCCCCCTTCTCTCTCATATTCACTCCATCTAGCTCCCTTTCCCTCTCCCACACTATCTATTGAGCTATTTATCCCTCTCCACCTATCCCCTATTTCTCTCTCCATCTCTTTATCTCTCCTTCTCTTCATCTCTATTTGTCTATCTCTACTTCTCTTTGTTTGTCTAGTTGTCTATCTATCTCTCTATCTTTATCTCTCCCTCTCCCGTCTCTCTCTCTCTCTCTCTCTCTCTCTCTCTCTCTCTCTCTCTCTCTCTCTCTCTCTCTCTCTCTCTCTCTCTCCTATTAATCCATCTCTTTCCCTCTCTCCCTCTATATATTCATCTACTCTCTCTCTCTCTCTCTCTCCTATTAATCCATCTCTTTCCCTCTCTCCCTCTATATATTCATCTACTCTCTCTCTCTCTCTCTCTCTCTCTCTCTCTCTCTCTCTCTCTCTCTCTCTCTCTCTCTCTCTCTCTCTCTCTCTCTCTCTCTCTCTCTCTCTCTCTCTCTCTCTCTCTCTCTTCATTTCCCTCTTCTCCATATCCACCTCATTGCCTCTCTCTCTTTCTCATACTCTTCCTCCATGTCACTCCCTTTTTAGATATCCCTCTATCCCTAATTATCTTCTTGATTCAGAGATTTTTTTCTAATCCTTGTAAGTGGACAAATAGTTGATTTGAAGCTATCACTTCTCCATTGAGACCATTGTTGCATAAACAACAATTTTTCGCTAAATGACCTACCAATTGATCTCATGTGAGGCACAAATGTATGCAAACAATAGAACATTTTTTTTCCTCGATAGACCTTCCACATCTTATCCACGTACCTATTGCACACCAAGATGCGATTGCTAGTTAGAACTTCAAAAATTATAAACTATTTTGATTTGAAAATTTCCAACATTCAATCGAATTCACACCATGTATTTATATCATTTTTAGTTTAGTTTTCAAATCAATTTTAGATGAATTTAATTTGGATTTGTGGCAAATATTACGTAACGAATTCCTATTGAGATTATATTAATATAATAAATATATCTTTGTACAACCCATTTATGACGACGACTCATGTGATTTACACGATATAGATGGAGATTCAAAAACCAGAAAGAAATTTTTGTCCGTTACCTTATTATAGAATCCCATATACTGGCACCAACAATATTTACAAGTGCAGTGGGATTATTGATTGAAGATTTACGTAAACAAATCGAAATTTAAAATGTGTCGTTTATATCAAAATGAGATTTTATATTGTATTGTTTTTTTGGGGAATCTATCATTTAAATCATTATGAGATTTCGAGACTTTGTTTGGCACCTATGCGGTGGAAACCAATAACACAAATCCATAGATATAGTGTAAGAGAGGGAAATCGGTACAGTATTATGATAAAGGAAATAGTGTAATTTAAATCCCCTATGCATGAAACGGGTGCAATTATATGATAAAAGGAAAAGCATCATCTGGAATCTTATATATTGGTAGTCTTTAGGTTGCATCAATGTAAATTTATGCATTGATGCATTTTAAGGGTTGGATAGTCGTTACTGTATTGTTAGTCTTGTGCTATGATTTGAAAAATAAAAGTAAATGATGGTCCAATAAAATTCTATAAGATAGTAAGGGAAATGATCTTATAGTTATGATAGTATTTATTGATTTAATGTTCAATACTTTTAAGAATATTGTATTAATAATTCTGAACTTTAAAGTTGTTAGTGTTGATCATGAATATTCATAATCGAATGAAATGTATTTCTTAGATCCAAAATGAAAAAAATCATGTGACGTTAGCTCAACATACAAATAAAACATGAGTTAGTGTACAACTACTGATCTAATTTCTTATGGGGTCTTTTGAGACACCTTAACAAAAAATACACTAATAGAACATCATATTTGATGATGTGGACCTGAAATTACAGTTAGAAGTACAGGACCTACCAAGTAAATTGTTGTAAGAAATTGAGAGTGTTTTGAAATTGTCACATAAGATTTTGAGTGGTGTGAAGTTAGGGTGCTTAACTACATTGGGAGTGTGTTGAAATTGTCACTTAGGATTTTGAGAGGTGTGAAGTTAGTGTTCTCAAGTAGTACACCCTCTCCCATATATAAGTATTTTCTTTTTTCATGGAATTATATATAAGAACACATGACTTGGTGCACAACTAGTGATCTAATTTCTTTTGGGGCCTTTTTAGACACCTTAACAAAACATATACTAATATGACATTCGTATTTGATTTTGTGAACTTGAAATTTCAGTTAGAAGTATGGGACCTGCCACGTAAATTGTTGCAAAAAATTGGGAGTGTTTTGAAAATTTCATATAAGATTTTGAGAGTTGTGAAGTTAGGGTGCTCAACTACTACACCCTCTCCCATATAATAAGTATTTTTTTTTTCATGAAATTTTTATAATAAGTATTATATATATATATATATACTTATAATTTTTATAATAAGTATTATATATAAAAGCACGTGATGTGGTGCACAACTAGTGATCTAATTTCTTTTGGGACCTTTTTAGACATCTTAATAAAAAATATAGTAATATGACATGACATATTCAATAATGTGCACCTGAAATTTTAGTTTGAAGTACATGATAGGTTAGGGTGCTCAACTACTAAATTGTCCTTCATATAATAAGTATTTTATTTTTTCAGGAAATAATGTGTATGTGTATGTGTATGTGTATAAAAATACATATAATAAAAACTTAGGTCTATTTATATTAAGATGATTCATAACTTATCAAATTCTAAAAAATAGATAAAATCTAGATAGTTTAAAAATAAACAATCAACAAGAAAGAAGGAAATCTATCTTGAATATAATAAATAATATTTTTTCTTATGAAAAAACATAAACCAATTTGAAAACCATTTTAAAATAATAATTGTAAAGTTAATTATGATAGAATAAATAGGCAAACACTAGAAAAATCAACATGTCAACAAACAAAAGAAGGGAATAAAAAATCTAAATAGGAATTGCAATTAGCATTTGCAAAATCAGTAGTGTCTACTATATTGTCGATAGAGAAAACTTGGTCATTTTTAGTATCACCATTAATGTCATTCTAATTAAACATTTATTTAGTCAAAAAAATTTAATAATCTAGTTGTTTTATGTCTTTTTTCTCATTTGCAACATATTCTTATTGGTGCTTCTAGTGAGTTGGAGATCAATAGTGTTTTATTGCTTTAGTTTATTCTTCAGTCTTCCATTTGTCAAAGGATTCATCTTCTGCCTTTTCTTTTTGTTCTTACAACATGCTTATATTTACAATCTCAACTTGAAAATTATCTTCTTCAAAATGAGCATCATATAAACTCTTTTTTTAATTGATTTGATAAAATTAAGAATGTGAGGTGGAAGCATAAAAATTCGTCATTCATATGGGCTACATGTTGATTTAATTTTTTATCTAAAATAATATACCCTAATTTTGGGAAACAAGGAAATTGAGTTTAAGTTCACTAGATAATTTCTACATGAATATGTATGTCCCTTAAATAGTATATTTTGTACCCCTTTCTCTTAAAGCCACATGAATTTCATAGAATATTGGTATATATCACCTTCTATGTGATCAAATGAAATCATCATATTAATTTTTATAAAAAAGTAGCTCTTAAAGAAAGATTTTATTTAAATCTATATATTATTATATGACTTTTTTAGATTATATTTTTTTGATTAGATGAATTCATTATGACATTGATTTTTTTTTTTAAATCTATCCCTCAAAGGAACCTTTCCAATATATCCATTTTAATATATTTATTTTCTACCTTATCAAAATAAATTTATTAAAAAAATTATTCAACAAACATGAAAGAATAATAGACTGTAAAAACAAATAAATTATTTTCTAGTGATATTATTCTTTCAACAAAAAAATAGTCAACTTGGGAATATACAAATAGAGCTATGATATAGGAGAATGTGTGTAATGTGTAAAATTAATAATTGTTCTTATTTAAAAAATAAAATAAAAATATGCAATAAAAAAATTATCTAGGATAGATATCAATTTCAACAATACATTTAAAAAAACTAATGAAGAGATTTTATTTTTAGTTCAATGGTGCACTACAAGAAAATATTACTCATTGAAAAATACTATAAAGTGTAGAAAACATTTTATTAATAAATATTTAAAATATGAGATAAAAATTAATTAAAAGTAGAAAAAAATCTCCATTGAAACCCTGATAAATCATTAATTTATAACATCTTTAAATTATTTATGATTTGATTGAAACAATTGAGAGAAAATGAAAAAATAAAATCAAAATGGTCATTTGTGTTTCTCATAGAGACCAAAAATTGAAACATGCCTTTATGTTGTCACTCCATGCTTGATTTCATTGATTAGTAATAGCTAATTTTTTATTATCAACTCACAATGTTCTAGAAAAAATTATTTATGAATCAATTTGATTTTCCTTCTCCGTGGACTCCACTAGAGTGGAGATTTGTAAAAGATAGTGTAATACTCCTTTTAGTTTGTGAATCCCTTTTTTGTGATATCTAGAATTGTTTCTTATAGAAACCTAAATAAAGAGATTTGTTGTGGTCTAATCATTTTCTTTCACTAGTGGCCAATTACAAGTTGTTAATAACATTCTCACTTGTTTTGTTGGCCAAATTAAGCCATAGTTGTGGTCTTAATGTTATATCTTGACTTAATTGTGTTTAACCTAAGGAGAAGACCCATGATCATCATTAGATATGTAATATCATATTCCATGAGAACATAACCAATATTTGATAGTGTGAGAAAATAGATTATCATATCACTAAGTATTGTAGAGATAGTAATTGACATGCCATCTACACTTAGATGTGTTGCAAGGGTGTAGATAATGTTCTCTCCATGTTTCTAGATGCGTGCACACCTAAGGAGCACATATTTATTTTGTAGAGAATTAATGAGAATGATATCTCGGTCATGTAAAATCTATGAAGCATGCCCATGATGAATTTGGGAATTTGTTACAACTTTGGTTCCTTAGAGAGTATTACAAACCCGATGATCCTCATTTTCATGAGAGTTCTCATCTTTCAACAAAAGATGGATAGAATATAAATTCTCTTTGTAGCATATTATTTATTCTCTTTGGAGTTGTAAGAACTTTCTCAATTCCTTGCAATCACTAGAAAGTTATTTTTGTCATTTTCTCATCAATACTAAAATTTTGTGTATTATTTATCTTAGCAATATGGTTAGTGTATCTCTTTATCACCTAATTGGGATCTTTACGTGTTCTTACCTCTAAATAGAAGTGAGTATTTCCTCTCTAAAGAGACATAAGCTATATACAATTTTTTTACAGTACAAACTATCTTTGGATTCTATCCTTCAAGTCTATTTTGAGGTATATTGTGCTCATCTCTCTCCCTCATAATAATCTTTAAGCTCCTTACCTTTATACATTGTTGCAAGAGTTGGTAAAAAATATAGAATTGTGTGTTTACAACTTGTTATAGGCTTCATGTGTTGTTATGAGAAAAAATAGAACTCAATGATGTCTTGGTGTATCACTGCCTTTCCTTTATAATTATTTCCCTTCTCTCTTTCCCTTGTGAATTATTAGAGTAAGAATGGCCATCAATTTTAATTTATTAATAGAGTTATATCAAAACATACACTTAAGATTGTAAAGGAACCAAATTTGGAGGTTTGTCCTCAAGTTAGCAAGGTCTTAATCTTGAGAGATCATTCTGATTATTTCTTTGAAATGTTGAATTAGGTTCAACAAGGATGCAATTTTCAGGTGACAACACTTTCTTTCCTCTTGCTCTACATCTTAATGCCTAGTTGAATTATTCATTTTTTATGTCAACTTAGTATCCCCTTAGTGCTCATATACGGTAATATATTATTGATAAATAAACCTAGTTAATTACTTCATTCCAAATTACTAGTTGGTTGTCATTAATTGTTCCTTTCGACCACTCCTTTAATAGACCCTTTTTCTCTCATCATGAAATGGTTTGATGTACTTATTAGTTGTTTTCATATGTTTTCCTCTTGCAATTTTGTTTTTCCCTTTGTATTCCTACTATTTTCCTTTACAAATAAACATGGAGATTTTCACTTTTGGGTTTTTCCATTTCCTGTGATGTGGTTTCAAATTCAATTTTTTTAAATCATTATTATGTCCATATAATATCTTCACTAACTTAACATGTTCTCAAATACTTGTTATCCCATTCAAGTGGACTTTTAAATACTTGTCTATTTATTTTCCTTGTAGATGATCTACCCATCAATTCTCATTGAGGAGAAAATAGGTTCTCTAAAACAATTTGTAGATTAGATTATTTTTTTTCAATCTTGGTTACAATCATTAGAGTCTAAGAAAGAGATTCATGATTTTAGGTTAGCTAATTTGGTTTCTAAAATTGTTTCTCTTTAGAATCTCTAGGTAATACATTTTTTAATGAAGGTAGTATTAATAATATGAATCACCATTACATGAAGAATATGTAAGGAACAATTAATTTATTAGCGATTCATGAGGATCTATCTACTAAATGACACGTGTTAATGGTGAATTTGACTATTTTCTAGTAGTTATGCTAGTTTTTGTCTATTAAAAATTCTTCATTCTTCATTGCTTCATGTTGTTATCATGATTATGATATCATTTGGTTTTTGTATGAAGTAGTGTTTTCCATCAATAATGGTGTAGCATGATCTATTTGCCCCATGTACTGGGATTGTATATTATATGTTATATAGAAATCATTAATATGAGTATCGTTATTGTATGACTTTTCTTGCTTCATGTAGTATCTATTATTGTACCTAGATTTTAAATTATAATTTATCACATGATTTTGTTTAAAAAAACTAAATTATATCTTGCAATCAAAGATCTTTTAGGAATTATATCTTAATTATATGTATATGTATATGTATATGTATGTGTGTGTGTGCATACATACATACATAGATACATTACACATACACATATACATACATATATACATATATATGTATATATATGTATACATATATGTATGTATATGTATACATATACATATATACATACATATATACATGTATGTATATGTACACACATAACACACACACACACACACACACACACACACACACACACACACACACACACACACACACACACATATATATATATATATATACATATACATATATACATATGCATATACATATTTTTGTGTGTGTGTTCATGAAATCATTTAAATTGTATCTCTAAGCATGAAGAACATGCTGAAAAACTAATAGCCATCCCTTTTAAAGTTCAATATGCTATTGAACTAGCACCTAATATTTTATGGATAAGATAAAATAATGTCATAAACAAAATATAAAGATATCGTAATGGTAAAAAAATTTATAAAATTTGAAGTATATCAAAGTGATGGCTAGAAAATTGAATGTGCAAAAGCTTATTCATATTTTAATTAAGAAGAAAGACAATCTAAATAAATAAAATAGAAATACTTTATTAAGAAGTGAGGAAAGAATGAATGGATGAGACTTTATAATGTAATAAAAAAATTTAAAAGATATATTTAAATCATATGGATGACATTTAAACAACACCAATATCTTTCTTATATATGATATTTAAAAAGAAAATATTAGAATAAAGAAAACAAATATTCTATAAAATGTCCAAAATATAATTCCAAATTAGATGGACTGTAATCAAAACAATCAAACCCTCAAAAAGTTTTAAAATATTCAATGACAAAAAGAAAAGCAATCACTCCACCACACAACTAAAAGATTGCTTCTAATTCTTTTGATTATTAAAAACAAGCAAGAAATGTACTAAGAAAATATGCCAAAATCTTACAATTCTCAGAGGATATATCGTGTTTGTAGGGTGAAAGCCTTATAATGCTTCCGATGAACTATAAACATATTAAAAAAGCCAACTACAACGAACTATCTTTTAATACTCTCGAGTATAGTGTTCTCTTGACACGGGCATTTCGAAAACATTTTAAATATTATAAAAATGGATTAGCAATTGAAGGGCAGCCCAGTAGAGTTTAAACCTAAATTAACAAATAACGTGTTCACTGATTACTTTTGCGCAGGCATCCCACCTGGAAATTGACATTGCGGCTGAAAGTGAAGAGAAAAAACAATTCAGAGATACGCTGTGGATCTTAGAGATTCAACTTATAAAAATACCATTGTAAACACCCATGATATTTAGGCTGAACCCACATTCCAGCTTAAATATCAGCTATGTTTATAATAATGGTGAGATGCAAGAGATCCTATTGCTGGTGGAAGAGTTGGTATCTATGATAATATTTTTTCGGCTGAGAATTAAGGATAGAGGATTATTTATGGAATACGATTTCAATCTCATTTTTTATATCATATGTATGAGAGTTCATTCCCTATGAATGATATAATCAAGAAACATATCGATCACCCTCATCAATCATACTCAATCAATTAAAATTTCATTTGAAAATCAAATTAGAAAGATATCCACATAATACAATCCTAATCTCATCTATCTTATATCATGCGTCCAAACTGTAATGAATGGCAAAATCAAGAAACATATTGATCACTCTCATGGATTATACTCAAACAATTAAAAAATATATTATACTTTTACAGTTGCACCGTCCTACCAACAGGAATATTGTAAAATAGACCCACCCAATTTCACCATAGAAGCAGAACTAGACAGACAGTTTCCCTGCATCTGATTTGAAAGTGCTCTTTATTCGTTCTTATCTGTACTTTAGTTTAATATCATTGACATGAACGTAGTTATACCGATAACTTTAAAGGCATTGTCTGATAGTACTGCAAAGAACTCTTTTACGTAATGGACCCTTCAGATATCGAAGGGTTTATCAATCATACAGATTTAGAATTTTATTTTCAATGAAAAGACCTATCAATCAAGCACGAATGTATTCTTCATGGCGTCACTCACAGTTACATTCTCGTCGTTAGTAGGGTTTTACTTTATGAGTGATAGACCAAAGGAACCTAATAAAAAGTACTAATGGTTATTTTTATCAATGTGATCGATGGACTAGATTACAGTTTACTAAATTGCTCTCTGAATAAGATCATTTCCCTAAAACTGGAATAAAACCAGAAATAAAAAATGTTTCCAATGTTCCAAACACTTTGAAAATCGAATAGTATGAAAGTATAATATGGGGAAAAAAGCACATAACAAAATGACAATTTGACAATTTCTAAATGGTTTGTGGTGAATTTCTTAATCATATGTTTGTGTAATAAGAACAAATACTGGCAAGCCACTATATTGAGACAAATAGCTGAAACAGCGGCTACATAATGATCAGTATAAGTTGGGACAGAAAGGGTCCCACAACTGAACTTTCCAGATTCCTAACCTATTACAAAAAACATATTGATCTTATCTTTAGGTGGTACCCAGTAGCTCAAATGCTCTGTATTAAAAGCCTTATGATCATATTTAAAGTTCAAGATGCATTGCCATTGAGCTTAGAACTAATACATATTTTAAACTCTACTTTCTGAGTGCTACCCACTGATTCAAATGGTCGGTTTTAAAAGCCATCTAATATAAAGTTTAAAATACTCTTGGCATTGAGCTATGAACTAATACATTTTTTATAAACACTAATATTAAAAGACTGTCATTGAGAGCTTTCTACTAGTACATTATAGTTAGTGCAGGACTGCATTCTAGATTTAGGACTCTATCATTAAACTTGGAAACTTGATACTTAAGCATAGGAAAACTACAGATTTTGATTCCTATGGTTAAAGCTCAAGAGATGTGAAAAAAAAAAATTCTTTCCTCATAATACCACAGTAAAACAGTATTGGAAAATAATGATGGATGGCATTTTGCTTTTGTTAAAAAAATGGATAAGACAGCATGAACATACCTGTTTTCACTGGACATCTCATAGAGCTTTCCTCTGCTGGAGAAAACAATGAGAGCCACCTCAGCATCACATAACACAGAAAGTTCATGGGCTTTCTTCATGAGACCACCCCTCCTTTTACAGAAGGTCACCTGCCTGTGAACACTATTCTCGATCCTCTTTATTTCTATTTTCCCCCTCCCCATCTCTTAAAAATTCTCAACTCCTAAGCAAACTAGGAAAAGAAGCAAAGTATGGTAACTAGTAGCAGAGAAAGAGAGTCCTTCAACTAGTTTGAACTAGCTGTTGGGATCGGTTTGCTTCAGATGCTCAACCTTCAATGGGTTATTGAAGAAGAGAGGCCATTTTAACCTGATGGAGAAAAAGCTGGTGATTGGAAAAGGAAACTGATAAAAGAGAGACAGTAGCAGAAGTTATGATTCATCCACTAGTTTAAACTAGCTTCAGGCGGAATGCCCTAAACCCACTTGAATTCAGACAATATGTAGCAGGGAAGAAGAGGAAAAGGTGGAATCTTGAAGACCCACTTGGAATGTCTTGCTTTTGGCTTTTGATTGACGGAGGATGCCCTTAGCTTTGCTTTTATTTGTTATTCTCACAGTAAGAATAAAGGCAGACAGGCTATCTGTCACTGAATTGTCAAAGAAGATACAGATGTCTACTGCAATCCTGAGTTGTTCTTTCTATGTGATGGCCATAATCAAAGCTCTATGGCCCAAAAAGTACATTGAATTCAAAGTGGTGGCGATGATCGCCACGTTATGGCCCTCCTAATGCCAACTTCTCTTATGAAACTGCAAAGGGCCCCTCCATTACTTTGGATACAATAAATCTAAGTACCCACTTGCAATTTCAAGGCCATTAAATAGCTTCATTTCTCAAATTTTTAAAGCTTTTTGGGTTGGCATTTTCTTCCTCCAAAAGACAACCCATGAAAGTTGACAAGCTAAAAGATTGGCAACGACGTCCATATCAAGTTTGAATAGCTGCTAGCCAGTATATAATGTTTTTTATTGGTTTATTCTTCTTAAAAGAAACTCCATCTTTTGAAGTGATAACCAATAGGCAATGCACTGCATTAAATTTTTTACTTTTATATATAAATTTAAGCATCAACTCCACGTAGGATATTATTTTCTCGTGTCAGATACCAATTTGACAAGTGACTGACCAATGCAATTCGATGCTGAATTCCTTTTTTAATAAATGATTCTTTTCAAGATAGAAAAGGGTGGATACATGCAATAAATAATAATAATCAAATTACTGCATTTTAATTAGTTGAAAGCATTATATATTACATAAACATGTTTAAATGTAAATATTTAATTAATATTGAAGGATAGATGTTGAAAAGGATTTTGAATGCTCCTTATTTCAAACGTAATGATTTTAAATACTGTTTTGTTTTCACAGAGTAAAACTTGCTGTAATCAATTGCTGTTTTGATTTTAAATACTGTTTTGTTTTATATATATAGATAGATAGATAGGTTATTTTTCTATATTTTTAATATTATGAAGTTGCATTTTTTAATCTGTATATCTATTATTTTCAAATATCGCATATATGTATATATAAAGAAATGCCTATATATATTTTAAAAAACTATAAACTTTTCTTCTGGACTACTCAATATTTGTTTTATTTACTTATTTTTACTTGCAATCTCTATTCTTCAATACAAAACTGCATATTAGAAACTTATATTAATATTGGTCTATAATTTCATTACAAAATATATAGCTTGGATCTAGACATTTATATGAAGTGCAAGATGTGACAAGTCATAAATGAAATACTGCCATATATGAAATATGTTTTTCCCCAACATCCTTCTTTAAGCTTGATTTACTTCAGAGTTTCTCTCATTTGGTCATCCATATCAACATGCTACTTGAGTATTTGCAACATATTTAGATTCAACTATTAACAATGTCATACGAGTTTCTACTTTGGTAGCCAAGAAATTGATCTAGCCTTAAATCAAAAAACATCTTAAAAAGCACTCTTCTTATCATCAATTGAATGTTCATAATTGATATTAGCATATCCAACTAGATGATTTTTAAAAGATGTAATATATCAAATGCCATGGTTTCTTGTTCCATTAAAATATCTCAAAATTCTTTCAATTGCTTATAGATTTGTATCTTTTAGTGTTTTCATAAATCTAGAGAATAAACACACTACATATATTAATCAAGTGTTGTAGATAAAACATATATAAAAAAATAATATTGGTTATACTAGTGAATTTACATTTTTTGTTTCTTCCATATCACCCTTGTCTCTTTAGCCCATCATAGATAATTAATTTGAGATGTTTTATTTAGTGGTTCCCATAAAATTGTTATAGCATGCTCCTATGTCTCCCTCTCCACCTGTTATAACTATTTATTATTTGTATATGGCCTTGTGCCTAGAAACTTCTCATTTTATAGCCATGATAGCCTATGATGTGATCTCATGATCTTATGTATTGTGAGTTGGATGACCATGGATATATCTCATTATGAGTGATGGGATGCTTTATTTACATATGGTGGTGTCACTACATACGCAAAGATCTTGGGGCCATTTACTTTACTTTGATCATATGTCTCACATATTTCCTTTTGGTGTTAAAGTTTAGTATTTCATCTAGTTGCACCATTTGTTGATCCATGACCTTGTCATCTCCTAAGGGGCCTCTCTCTTGTATATTTTCTTACTAGAGTGTGATTTCATTAAGGTGTTATATGGTGTTCCCATACATCTCCAAGGGGTGGTAAGTGGTTTTCAAAATTTTCAATTATAGCATTTAAAGGTGGTGTTCCACATCATCCAATACTAGTGTTTTTATTTTATCCATCTGTATGCCTATGGATCAATTGTAGGATATCAATTTTCTACAATAATGTGGATCAGCCATACTATTGGGGAAACCACAATTGATAGAGACCTTTTTTATAGGATCCACTGGTCATCAAATTTGTGAGATGTTTGATCAATGGTTCACACAACTTATTTAGTCTTAGAATAATTTAGAAGGCCTTCATTGTACACCATTAGTTATTTATACTCTGTGTCACTTATGGTGAGCCCCATTTGATATTTTCATGATATTGTTCAATCAATTTTATTTGTATATAAAGACTAATCACTGATATATGCATGGAACACAACTTGAAGGTTCTATTTTATGCAATATACACACATGTCATCCCATTTGGCATGTTGATAGTCTCATTCTCTATTTATTAGGAGGATTCTTGTATTTGTGACTACAATAGCACAATTGGTGGTAAAACATTATAATGAGCATCTAGAGCTTGTGTTTATAAGGATGACATCAATGGTTCAATGAAACCATTTGATATTCTAGCTATTTATTTGGTATAAGTGTTGATGAAATAAGTGTGAGGTAATAAAATTGATCATGTAGTAGGATTGAATTTTTCTAGTGTTGATGAAGATACTATGTGGGATATAGTAGATATTGATTACCCTCACACACTTTGGACTAATATTTGAGAGATCTTTATAAACTCTCATATCTCTATATTCTCAAATTATCAATCTTTTAAAATGTGCCATTCCCCTTGATGATGTAGATATTATACCCTTTGATGATGACACTTTAGAAGAGCTTAAGTATAATACAAGTCTCGAATATTTAGATGAAACATAGACTTATCTTCTTGCTTGTCCTCCTCATATAGAGTTCACCTCTCCATCATCTATTACCACTTCAAACTTTAGTATTTCTTCTTTAAAATATTTTAATGACTTCTTGTAGTAGGACATACATTGCCTTCTAGATACAATTTTATGGGATGATTTCTTGATAGGTATTTTAGACTTGTTTTTGTAGTCTCGTGGTGTTGATTTGGAGGGTCACACATTTGAGGGGCTATCTCTCCTCTTTGACATTATTTCTTAGGTAGTTGCATCGTCTTCTTCAAGTATTACGAGGGAACATTTAAACCCTCTTATTCTTTTTTCGCATTATGACATGACTGTGGATACTTTTGAATAACATTTGGAGGATAATTTTGTCTTCAAATAAGATACTTGACTCTTTGGATGTTTCTCTCCATTCATATCTACTCTATTTTTCATTATCATCTTCATTAGTGTGACCTAGAACACTTGACTTGATAGTGGCAGCCTTCAAATTTAATATTGGGACACCTAATTAAAGTTTAGATACTTCATATATTTTGATCTTTCTTTCTACATATTCCTTTTAGGAATGATAATATGTCTTGAATACACCTTTGGTTTTGTTTCTTCCCAAGGGGGAAATTGTTGTTCAAAAAATATGGATCATCTTCTACATCCAATTTTAAGTAGATCTATCATTGGTATATATATTCTACATTGTGAAGAGATACTTAGTCCTTTCATTTCTCTCTCTATTTTTGGGGAGATGCACTTCCTTATTATGTGAGGAGGTGTCTTCCTTCTCAAGGGGCAATTCTCTATGTAAATTTGTACCTCATCAAGATTCATTTGATGAGACCCATAATTGTTACATCCAACTAAGCTATGCTTAAGGGGAATGTTAATGTAGATTTTTATTTACCTAGTGGGATTTTTTTTCCTTCATACTAGGTTTTTATTACAATTTATTAATATTTATTAAATTAATAAAGAGTTCAATTAATTAAGAAATTATAGATAAGGTGTCTAGGTGTCACCATCCTAGAAGGGAGGAAAAATTTCTATTTTTAGATCACTTGGTGGTCACTCCATATTGGTTGGATTTTTCACCTCCATTCTCTCCCTAGTTCTATATAAAATCACAACTTAGCTTGTATTTCATACTTTTGTACTATTACATACTTTGGCATACATGTAAATTTATGCATGCAATCATTATCTTGCACTTTCTCTTTGATAAACATACACATACACATACACATACACATACACATGCACATACACATGCACATACACATACACATACACATACACATACACAGACATACATACATACATACATACATACACATACACATACACATACGCATACACATACACATAAACATACATACATACATATATATACACACACATATATATATGTACATATCTATACATATATACATAAATACATGTAAATTTGATTCAAGATTCTTCATATCACCATTCATTTTATATTGGCATCAACATTGGACGCACTTTACAAGATGTTTATAGTATTGTTACACTATGATGGATTGTGTTGTTATCTTTTCATTGAACATGCACATGTATGCTCATGTGACTGGTTCATGATTATGATGTGCCACCTAGTTTAAGGATTATGTGTGCTTTGACTATTATGTATATGCATAAGTACACTTCATTGGATATTGGATGAAATGTTGTCATTGATGTCAAAATATGTGGAGATTGTTGATGAGGAGATTGTTGGAAAGTTTTTTGTGCATTTCAATGTTGCAGTTTGATTGGATGAGTCGGTTTAGCCTGTGTATTGCAAATGAGCTAATGCGGTTTAAAGGGTTCCTGGAATGTTGTTTGTAGATGGTTCATTTCCATTTGCAGAGGTTCAAATGATGATTTGATCAATTTATGAGATCCGGTATTGAGGATGTTATGCAGTTGTTCGTGTTGTTTGGTATTCTGGTTTGTGCTTTGTATTGCTCTAGAATTGCTATATATTTGGTTGTAGATGTGTGGAATGTGTTCTGGATGTTGATGTTTATCCTTAGTTAATTTGGTTCATTATTTGGATATCCACGAGCAAATCTTTCAGGTTGATAGTCAGTTATGTTGATACATTCTTGAGCTCTGATAGAGAGATGATGATGATTCTGTTAATTCAAGTTATTGCAATTATTGTGATGCAATTCATGTTGCTTGTGAATGTCATTAAATTGTGTTCTATGTGTATTGGTGGTCTGTATTGATTATTATGGGGGCTATTGAAGATTTTCCTTGTCCGGTGATGTTCTTCATGTTATGCAATGTTCTTGGTGGTTGTAGCGTTTTGTTGATGATCGAGGCGTGATTGTTTGAGGTGTTTCTTATTTGTGGTATTGATTTGGGTCCAAACTATGTCTTAGTCAACATTGTTTTGGTCTGCATGCATTGTTGTAGCATATGAGGATATTATTTTATAATTTGTATTGAGGGTTTGCCTGACCTTGAAATAGAGGTTGGAGGGTTTGTATAAATATATGTAATAATCATGTAAGATGTATGTCTGCAGGTGTCTTCCTTGTATATGCGAGTGAATGATCGAGTTGGATATGCGAACAAGTGATTTTATCTTTCAGAAGTGTGGAGAAGAGAAGTGTTGCAGAGCAGACTGTGTGCTTAACCAAAACTGTACTCAAGCATATGGAGATGCTATTTTCACAGTTCATATGATCCAGATTGTAGTCTTAATGTTTTTGTAAGTCAGTGAGACTTTCTATAAGGCAGTGAGCCTTCCCTTAAGGTTGTAGCCTTTCTAGGTTTCTTATTTTGAGCAGTGAGCTCTAGCATGTGCATTCCCATTACAATATTCATATTTACTCCTAACAGGGTATTATCTCATTGTGGGTAGGTTACCACCATGATTTCTCCCTTAACCGGGTTTTCCATGTCAAAAATCTTGATGTTATGTGTGCTATTGATGTGGTTTTGTGATGCAAGAGCATCCCCGATCAATGAGCAATCTTGCAGCAACCAAAAATATTTCCTTGTAGTTTTGTTCTTGTTTAGTTCTTTGTGCAGTTTTCTGTGTTCTTCCCAGTACGTAGGAGTAGTTGCTTGTTCTTTGTGGCAGCTCTTATTTTCAGTTTCCAAATAGTTTCAAGTGTTTGATTCCATATTTCTAGTTTATTTGGGTTCTTTTTTGGTGGATCCATCTTGGGTCTTGTCCAAAGTTCTTTGGTGTGTGGCCAACCTTCCTATTGAACTGCATCACTCAGTTGTTATTTTCCAAAAATATTTATCTAATTCTTGGGGCCGACCTAATTACATGTTTCATTTTTCTACATTGGTGAATGTAATCTTATGAGGTTGACCCGAATATGCTCTAGTGGGTATAAATATGATATTATGTAATCATTTGTAGGGGCGGAGGAAGTAGAACTGAGAATAAGAATTGAGATTCGCATATTGTGATCTGGTTGATTCTTAGAGCCCCAGTTGGATTGTATCTACCTTGAAGCCACATGTAACAAGTTAACTACCGGATGTTCTTTAATGATAATATGATGATTGTCAAATGATTGCCAGAAGTTCTAAGGCTTTAATATGATCTTTTTTATGTAAACTTTCTATGTTTTCTTGCTACTTTCATTGTGTGTCTCTTGCTACATAAGTCGGTTGACTCTTTTGAGGTTTTTTACTATTAATGGCTACACCAAGTGGTATCAGAGCTAGTTATGGATTGGCTGGTGGAATAATCGTCTATGAACATTGAGTTATTCTTTGGGGTGGACAGATCATCGATTGGAGGCAGGTTGGGTGTGTGTTCAATAGATCACCAAGGGGAGGCAATTGAAACTGGTAGTCAGATCGTCGAGTTGAGGTAGGTCACCGGTGTGGAAGGAGAGATGTTGTCGAGAAGGACAAACCCCTAGAGCATAGAGAAGATGATGAAAGACTTCAAGAATGAAGTAAAGAATGAAATCTGAAGCGCTTTGGCTCATTTGCAGAGAAACCTTGATTCTGAGGATGAATATGAGGAAGGCGGTGAAGATATTGAAGAAGCTGAAGGACCGGAAGATGAAAGAGAGGAAATATTCTTGAGAGTAGTGGCACAAGCGAGTAAAGTTTTTTTTTTTGGAATCAAGGGGTAAAAAATTTATTGAAAATCAGACACAAAAATTACAAGGAGCACCAGAGCCCCAAGGCCCCAAAAAAGAGCCACAAGCCTAGCCCAAGATCAGCCAGCATCATAACTATCCATGTCCTCAGCAAAAATCTTCTGCAAGACCTGACAGTAATCCGAGGAGAGATGCTCCCAACCTTCAATTTTCCAATCATTGTCATGTTTCGAGGCCCACTTAGCCAAACAATCAGCTGCTCTATTCCATTCATGAGGAATGTGGATGAAAGACACCTTCTCCATTAAAGAACTAATTTGAAGAATCTGATGAATAATCCTTGCCAACTGCCAATGAATCCCACTCACCTTCTGCTCTGTCAACAAGTTAACAATAATTTGTGAATCTGATTCGTAAATAACCTTCCTTCGACCCAACTCCCAAGCATTCTATAGGGCATAGAGAATAGCAAGTCCCTTCATAAAATTATTAGATTGCCTCCCTTTATGCATCGAAAAGAAGAAAACCACCTCCCCCATATAATTCCTACCAACACCACCAGCCCCAACAGGGCCTGGGTTACCCTTGGAGGAGCCATCGATGTTAATATTGATAAACTCATCCTGAGGGGGTCTCCACTTTCCCACCCTTTGGACCTTCTTCATAGTTGATACACCTCTCCTGACACAAGCGGAGGTAGGAGACAACTCCTTCTAGCCAAACCTACTCACAATATCCGCCTCATCTCTATCCAAGGGAAAATTCACCTCACACTTAGCTTCCACCATCTCTCAAATTATAACCATGATTCTATTCCACACTTGTTGAACTAACAGTCTGACCTCATGAAAGATCCTCATGTTCCTCTCGAGCCAAATCTACCAAAGTATGAAAATGGGCCCAATATACCAGACAGTCTGGAGGAAGGAGGATAAGATATGAGGTCTGCCCAAACTGCTCCAAAACTCCATGTTGGTGTAAATAAATATTCATTATGGATATTATTACACTTTACTTAAGTTAACTTAGGATAATGCATCTCTTCGTAGTTTGGATTTGAGACACTTAGGGAAGTGTGCACATAGGGATAGAGCTTGTAGGAGAAATTCCACCTTTTGTGGTCTTATTTTGCTGTTACACTCCACATTCGGTGGGTCATCCACCTCTTGTGGAATATTATATTATTTCTCCTACCTACCCCTAGTATTTCTTACCTACCCTTGTTTCTCATTGAGCCACATGTCATAATTGTGTGCTCGTACATCCATATGGCCTTGCCTATATAAGTAGGCCTATATTCATTGTATTGGTTAATCCAGTTGATCATTTGCATATTGATGAGAATACAGTTTGTTCTTGTCATTCTATTGTCTCTTTTTATGCTTTTCATTGTGCCCTTGATCTTGGGAAAATCCTACATGGTGTCAGAGCTATTGGGGCTTCATTGATTAGTTTTTTGGAGACATTTTGGAGGTTTCTATTTTCAGATTTGCGGATCTTCATTTTTTGGGGGCATCGTATAGCAATTTGGACATCACCATTGAATCCAGGAGACTGTTTCCATAAATTTCGACTATAAAGTCAACCTATTTTGGTGAGAAATTTTTTTTCCCCATTTTGGCTATTATCGTACGGATTTTGAAAAAAAAATTTCAAAAATCAAAAAAGGCAAATCAAAAAAAAAAAATCAATTTTTTTTTTTTTTGGTGTTTTGGGGGTCTGCAAACCCCCCATACCCTGCGTGTGTTGCAGGTGTCGTAGGCGTACCTGTTGTCGAAGCCGCCGCCACCATGTACCTGTACCCACCACCGCCGTCGTGCACCTCCCGCTAGCTGCTTTGAAACTCTCACTGGCGCCCAGGTTTCTCACCGCCACCACTATTGGCCGTCCAGAGCTCCCACCGGCCATGACCTCGACTCCCGCCCAGACTTCCTCCTGCCGGCCGGGACCCAAACTCCGCCGCCGGCCAGGACCTCCGGCAACTGCCCAGTCACCGCCGGCCGCCACGCGGAGCTTAGTCAGTTGCCGAGACCCCGCCACGCGGCACACGCACAGTCCATCCGTACACCTTGTCAGATCCGTATGCACTGTCAGATCTGCACGCCACATCAGCTTGCACAGTCAGTAGTCCGTATGGTACGAACGCCCAATCAGCAGGGAGGCGAAGTTTTCACGATGGTCATACGACCGTCAAATTTAAGACAGTGAATTGCTGGCGTCAGCACCACATCAGCAGCTTTTTGAAATTTTTTGACCCCCCTCTCCATTGAGCTTTTCAATTTTGCAGTCCAACTTTGAAAGGCCATATCTTGCTCATTTTTGCTCCTTTTTTGGTGCAATGTTTTTTGAAATGGGCTAAAATTTCATGATCTTCGCAGTGGTGTGGTTATTTTTTGATTTTGGTGCACAGGTTTTTCGGAATTTTTGGATTCTCTCAGTTGTGCCTGTCCAATCCTCAATTTTGCAACTTCAAAGGCCTCGTTTGAGCTCATATGACCTCCTTTTCAGGTGCCATTTTTTTTGAAAGTGCATTTTTTTTTGTCTACTTTCATAATCCATGATTAGATTTCAAAGATTTTGAGTGGAAATTGTACTTTCAGATATTGGTCTTATTTGGCCTATTAGGTACTTGTAAATTGCTTGGATCTTAGTTTAGATCTCTTGCATTATCGGTTTGAGTCTCTTTTTGGCCTTATTGAGGCAGTTGTAAAATTGTAATCAAAAGTCCACTTTGCCATTTTTTGCAAGTGGCCCATTGTATACGCACTAATTATAAAGTGCCAAATCATCACTTTTGGGGGGGGTTCTTTGATTGAGTAAATTTGGGGGGGTGTCTTGTGTGTTTGTGCCTCTCTTTGTGCTCTTTCCATTTTTGTTGCAATGAGTCCTAATAAATTTCCACCTTTAACTCCACATAATTATGCATCATAGAAAATTAAAGTATGGAGTAAATTAATGGAAAAGGGTCTCACACATTACATAGATGGAACAATAATAGCACCACCTGATCCTAAGGCTGATCCAAATGCTCACTTAGAATGGCTCACAAAGAATTGCATGGCTCTTGGAACCTTGCGCAAGTATGTATCAGATGACCTCATTTTTCACATTGAGAAGTGTAAAACAATCAAAGAGGCTTGGGATATGTTTCAGAAATTGTATGGTCAAGTTGATGAAATCAGAGGCTATTAGATTGACAATGAGCTCACCAACTTAGATCCCAAGAGTTTTGATACAATCCAAGATTATGTCACCAAAGCAAATGAGCTAAGAGCAAAGCTTAAGGATTGTGGAATTGACAAAAAGGATGCTCAGTTGATATTCAACTTGTTGGACAAGCTTGCAACAGAATATGCAGCACTTGTGTCTAGCTTCCAAACTCATCGTTTGATAGTGGGGAGTTCTTATGTTATGCCTTCATTTGATGCTTTCACAGAAATGTTAATATTGGAACAATCTAAGTTGTTGAACATGGGGTTTCTCAAGTCTTCAAAGTCCAAGGCTTTGGTGGCTAATCAAGGGAATCAAGGAATTCAAGGCAAAGATTCCAACAAAAAGAAGAAGCACTCCAAGTCTAAGCGACACCAGGAAAAAGGACAATCATCCTCTCCATCACAAGGCAATTTTACATCCTCTTCCAAGAAGGGGACACCACCTAAGAAGGATAAACCAACTTGTGCATATTGCAAGAAGTATGGTCATGATGAGCATCGATGCCACGCAAAGCAAGTTGATGAGTTAACTAATCTTCTCAAGAAAAACAACATCAACTTGCCATCCACCTACACAAAGAAGGATTCATCTCCTTCCTCTTCCTCACAGTCTAAGGGAAAAGGGCAAGCATTTGTGGCTACAACAAGTTCTTCACAGCAATGGATACTTGACTCGGGTGCCTCATATCACATGGGTTCTACAAAGGAGTAGTTTTCTTCATTGGAGCCATCTAAGGTACCTCACATTTACATAGGTGATGATACACAAGTAAAGGTTGAAGGGAAAGGTTCAGTTGACATGGATGATGGAACATTTGAGAATGTTCTCTATGTTCCTAACTTGTCTACCAACCTTCTCTCCATCTACCAAATCACTCACTATGGGAATGGGAAAAAGGTTGAGTTTACACCGGATTCAGTTGTGGTAAAGGAACTTGATGATGATGCCTTGGTAGCAGTGGGACAAGTCAATGACAACTCAAGGCTTTATTCATTCTCCCACTTTGTGCCAAGTTCACCTTCTAGGGCCTTGCTTACTCATTCAAATTCAGAAAGTAAGCTATGGCATGAGTGGTTTGGTCATCTCAACTACCGCTATCTTCAACAGCTCAGCACTAAAGACATGGTCACAAGTCTACCTCGAATCAGTTTTTCAGAGGGTGTATGTTCAGGATGTTCCATGGGCAAGCATCCCAAAGAGAAGTTTGATCAAGGGAAATCTTGGAGAGCTTTGGAAGTTCTTCAACTTGTTCATAGTGATGTAGCAGGTCCATTTCCAGCACCTTCATTTAGTAAGGCCCGCTATGTCCTCACCTTCATTAATGACTAGTCCTGCTTCACTTGGGTCTACTTTCTTATTCATAAGAGTGAAGTATTTGACAGATTTCAGGACTTCAAGACTCGTGTGGAGAAGCAATCAGGGAAAGTGGTCAAGATTCTTCGTACAGATAATGGAAGGGAATATGTGAACAAAAGACTTGAGGATTTTTGTACATTTGAGGGGATTGATCTTCAACATTCTGTCGCATACACTCCACAGCAGAACGGGGTTGCAGAACGCAAGAATAGAACTCTCAAAGAAATGGCTAGCTATATGATACATGCACGTTCTCTTGATCCTGCCTTTTGGGCAGAGGCTAGCAGTTGTGCCACACACATCCAGAATCAGATTCCTCATAAAGCTTTGCAAGGTATTACTCCTTTTGAAGCTTGGGCTAGTAGGAAACCGATTGTGAGACATTTTAGAGTCTTTGGGTGTCTAGCATGGGCTCGCATACCTCCGTAGAAATGCAAGGCATTGGATCCTCAGAGTCAGCCTTGCCTATTTGTTGGATATCCTGAGGGTGTTAAGGCATACAAATTGATGGATCCAGAGACACATGAGGTGTTCATTGAGAGGAGTGTTCACTTTGAGGAAAGCTCTCCTAGCTTAGCCTCTCTACCTTCTCCACCTTCCTCCATTATGGATAGTGACGTTAGTGATTCAGATGATGAGACTCCTTAAACTCTGACTCACAGGGTTACACCTTGTAGGGTCCACTTGAAGTTGAGGAGCCTCATTCTCCACCTCCACCTAGACCTCGTTGGGCTTGACAGACACTTGAGTCCGTGGGTTCTCTTGTTGGGGATCCTTCAGATACACAGAGAACTCGATCACAACATCAGGATCTTCCTCATGCATTCATTGCTATCATTTCTGATCCACAGACATTTAGGGAAGCATCAAGGGTTCCTGAGTGGGACCAAGCTATGGAGGAAGAGTATAGTTCCTTGATGAGGAACAACACATGGGATTTAGTCCATCTCCCTAAGGGGAGAAAGATGGTTCGATGTAAGTGGATCTATCGGACCAAGTTTGCAGTGGATGGTAGTGTGGATAAGTATAAGGCTCGACTTGTTGTGAAAGGTTTCTCGCAAGTTGTAGGTGTTGACTATACTGAGACCTTTGCACCCATAGCCAAGATGAACTCCATTCGTTTGACACTTGCTATTGCTGCAGCTCATGGTTGGGTTGTACATTAGATGGATGTGAAGAGTGCTTATCTTCATGGTGATCTTGATGAGGAGATTTATATGGAGCAGCCACAGGGTTTCATCCAGGATACTTCCTTGGTTTGCAAACTAAGGAAATCTCTCTATGGCCTTAAGCAGGCCCCTAGGGCTTGGTACGCCAAGATGGATTCCTTTCTTCTCTCCGCAGGGTTCACCAGGTGTCATTCTGATACGAATGTCTACATTTTGTGATAGGATGACTCTCACTTGATACTTGTGCTCTATGTTGATGACTTGATCATTATAGGGAGTACTTCATCCATCATTAGCAGGGTCAAATTTGCTTTGCATGACAGATTTGCTATGACTGACTTGGGTCTTTTGCACTACTTTCTCGGGATAGAGATTTCACAGTCACCTTCTGGGATTACACTATTGCAGCCCAAGTATGCTCTTGATCTACTTGCACACTTTCATATGGCTAATTGTAAGCCTGCCCCGACTCCCTTTCTTTCAGGAGTCAAGCTTCAGGCTCAGTGTTCTTCTCCACCAATTGATGCCACTTTGTATCATCAGCTTGTGGGTAGTCTCATTTACTTGACCCATACATGCCCTGATATTTCATTTGCGGTTGGCATGGTTTCCCGCTTCATGCAGGAACCACATGAGCTTCATTGGAAAGCTGCCAAATGCATCCTTCATTACATCCAAGATACACATCACTATGGGATTCACTATGCAGCAGGCACAGGACTTCGCTTGGTTGGTTACACAGACTCCGATTGGGCTGGCGATCTTGATGATCGTAAGTCTACTTCTGGTTACAGTTTTCACCTTGGTTCGGGCCCCATTTGTTGGCAGAGCAAGAAGCAACATGCTATTTCTCTCTCTTCGACTGAGGCTGAGTATCGAGGCGCTGTTAACGCAGTGACTGATACCATTTGGCTCCAGCAGATTCTCATAGAGTTTGGATTCACCACTCCATGGCCGACAGTTCTACATTGTGACAATCAGAGTGCTATTGCAATCTCGAAGAACCCGGTCCAGCACCAGTGGACCAAACACGTTGAGATTCATATGCACTATATTCGAGAGCTCATTCAGAAGCAGGTCATTGATTTGCAGTATTGTCCTACAGCAGAGCAGGTTGTTGACATATTCACCAAACCTTTCACCGAGAGTAAGTTCCAGTAGTTGCGAGCTCTCTTGGGGGTGCGGGATGTGTCATTGGGGGGGTCAGCTAACTTCTCCTTCCTCTCTTCTGGGAGGGACTTTTTCCTCTTTGAGGTTTTGTCCTTCTTCTTTGAGAGTCTTTTGTACATTCATCTCTCTTTTGGGGGGGAGCTTATTCCCACTGGGTTTTCTCCCTTTCTCCGTTTGTGAGAGATTGCATTGCATGGTTTTGCTTACCTTTGCATATTGTACATGGGTACCTGTCATGGCCTAGTAGCCAGGACCCATCTTGCATTGTTGACTTGAGTCTTCATTCCCCTAAGTTGCACTTAAGGGGGGGTGTTGGTGTAAATAAATATTCATTATGGATATTATTACACTTTACTTAAGTTAACTTAGGATAATGCATCTCTTTGTAGTTTGGATTTGAGACACTTAGGGAAGTGTGCACATAGGGATAGAGCTTGTAGGAGAAATTCCACCTTTTGTGGTCTTATTTTGCTGTTACACTCCACATTCGGTGCGTCATCCACCTCTTGTGGAATATTATATTATTTCTCCTACCTACCCTTAGTATTTCTTACCTACCCTTGTTTCTCATTGAGCCACATGTCATAATTGTGTGCTCGTACATCCATATGGCCTTGCCTATATAAGCAGGCCTATATTCATTGTATTGGTTAATCTAGTTGATCATTTGCATATTGATGAGAATACAATTTGTTCTTGTCATTCTATTGTCTCTTTTTATGCTTTTCATTGTGCCCTTGATCTTGGCAAAATCCTACACTCCACCAAAGAATCTGCATGAACACAAGGGTGCTTCCACACCCCCCACCAGTAATGCCAAATAATCATAGAGAAGGGGCATCTGAAGAACAGATGTGAGGAATATTCCTCCCCATTACCACACAAAGCACAAATAGAAGGCCCCAAGAATCCCCACTTGTGAATATTGTCCCAAGTTAGGAATCTATTCAAGGCTAGAGTCCAAGCGAAGCAGTTTCACTTCAGCCAAGAAAAATTATTCCACGCCTGTTTCTACCAGTGCACCTCTCTTCCTTCCAATCTTCAGTTCAATAGTTCCCGGTATCCACTAGCCATAGTAAAGACTACCTTAGGATTTAGAGACCAGGAAAGTCCATCTTACCCTTGAGGGCACTGCAATGTCTACTCACCAAAATTCCATGCAAATCATCACACTCTTCCTCCATCCCAGCAACTGGCCACTCATTAGGATCCTTCCACCACTCCAACTCCAACCACCCACACCTATAAATAGCCTTGAAGTCACTCACCCTTGACCACCCTACCTCCAAAAATATTTGGCTAAGGTTCTCGAGGTTAGGAAACTAATCAAGGATGGGGGGGTAACCATCCCAAGAGTCATTCCAAAAAAGGACCTCTTACCCCCTCTTGCAAATCCAAAAGAGTACTTCCTTAATGAGAGAAGCCCCCTCCTTGAGAGTATACTAGATCGATGAGCCTTTTCCCTCAAGTGGATATCTTGGAACCTCCTTCAATGGGATCCTCTGCATATATTTGTAGGCGAAAATCTTAGCCCAACCTTGATCCTTCTTGACACAGCACCTCTAGTACAATTTAGCCGCCAAAGCCTCCCTGAATAAAATAGCATGCCTTAAACCAAGCCACCCCAACTACTTCGGCATACACACCAAGTCCCAATTGATAAGACTACATTTGGAAGAGGATAAATTGCCTACTCATAATAATTGCCTTGCTGTAGAGTCCAAACCATTCAAGAACCACTTAGGAGTCACTTGAAGCATACATCGATAAATCGGAAGAGCCTGAACCACTGACTGAATCAGTTTAACCCTCCTAGCAAATGATAACCATCTATGAGTCCATTGTTCGACCTTCGAGTGAAATTTATCCAAGATACCTTGCCATGACCCTTGAGGCAGGTTACAAGGAGAAATAGGAATACCCAAATAAGTCAAGGGCAAAGAGCCAACTTGGAATCTCAAGATAAGAGGAATCCTCCTTTGAATAGTTCAAAGATTGTTGAAGAAAAGGATAGAAGATTTATCCTCATTGATCGATTGGCTCGAGGCCACTAGGTAAACATCCAAAACCTTACACAGATTAGTAGCTTCTTTGATCTGAGCAAGTCCCATCAGGGTCGTGTCATCAACGAACTGCAAATAAGACTGTAGTTGCAAGTCATTACCCCAACTCCAACCCTAAATACTACCCAGACCCACATTATGCTTAATCAGCCTCCCCAAGCCCTCAGCCAAGAGAATGAATAAGGGGAAAGGGGGTCTCCCTGGCGAAGACCCCTAGAAGCACCAAACAGCTCAATATGATCACCATTGATTAGCACTGAGAAAGAGGTGGACGTAACACAACTCACAACCCATTGGATCCATTCATCGACAAATCCAAAAGACCTGAGGATCTTCTGGAGGAAGGACCAACGAACTCTATCATAAGCCTTAGCCATGTCCAGCTTGATAAACATAGATTTTTACTTGGAGGTTTCCATAGAATGAATGGTCTCCGTAGTAATGACCACACCATCCAAAATTTGGCATCCTTCCACAAACCCGCTCTGCTTCTCAGAGATAACATCCCCAAGACACTTCTTCAACCTATCCACTATCATCTTAGAGATGATCTTATAAATCACATTGCAGAGAGAGATAGGGTGGAACTGGCATAACTGGTTGGCCCCATCACACTTGGGGATTAGTGCAATTAAATTCACATTCAAAGCTCGAAGCATCTGTTTATTCCTCTAGGAATCCTGGACTACTTTCAGTAAGCCCAGTTTGATGATATCTCGGAACTCTTGAAAGATTTCAATCGGGAACCCATCCGGACTAGGATATTTTCCTTTCCTCATGTGAAAAACAATCCTCTCGAGTTCTTCCAGCAAAATAGGACCCATAAGCTTCTGATTCATCTCCCCAGTAACAAGATAAGGAATGCAAGTGAGAACCTGATTCTCCTCCACCAATTCCCCCTGAGAATACTCACTGAAGAGGGATCAAAAATATTGTAAAGACTCCCTAGAGATCTCCTGCAAGGATAATAACAACTCACCTCTATCATTGACTAGAGCAGGAATGGAATTTCCATGTCTTCTTGCTTTCACAGAGTTGAAGAAGAAAGCAGTGTTCTTATCACCTGCTTGAAGCCAATCAATACGGGCTCTCTGTTTCCAGTATATTTCTTCCCTAAGCTCCCATTCCTCTAAAGCCTTGACATCCCTTTCCTCATCCCTAAGCAAGGCTTCAGACAAACCATGCTCTCTAATTTCACTAGTGATGCCATTCAATACTGTTTGGGCAGCTTTCTTAGCATGAAAAATGTTTCCGAAACCTTGTCGGTTCCATTGTTTAACCTGAAACTTAACAAACAGTAGTTGTTTGGCAAAAGTATACATAGCAGTGCTAAAGGCTGGCCTCCCCTTCCTCCACCACTTCTCAACAAGGGCTTGTAAATCAGGATCTCGAAGCCACATAAGTTGGAATTTGAAAGAAGGAGAGTGAGCAACCCAGGCAGAAGAAGAAACCAACTTGATAAGTCAATGGTCTGACCCTCTCCAATCAAGAATCTCAGAACTTGTGGACCACCCTCCAACCCAAAAATTGGAAAACAAAAACCGGTCCAACCTCTTTGCAATCCAATACTCCCCCACTCTCCTATTGTTCCAAGTGAACAAACCATTACCAGGCTTAATGTCAACAAGATGCAGTGAAGATATACTATCCTAAAAAAGGAAACAAGAAGGTTCCAACCACATGACACCCCCTTCTTCTCACTCAACTCAAGGATGGAATTGAAATCTCCCACCATAGTCCAAGGATGAAAAGGGACTAGCCTTCGCATACAAGAAATATGAGACCATAAGTTATTCTTACCCTGAAGATCAGTAGGGGCATAGATATTAGTAAACAAGAAGAAATCTCATCTCAAGACTAGAGGCAACCCCGGATAACGAGGATCTGGAAGCCACCCACCAAACATGGTGAATCCTTAAAGGGTTCCAAAGATAGACCACCCCTCTAGAGGAACCAGCTGCCCCAATACACTGACACTCGCCTCGCCCCCAGAGCTTTGGCACCAGACCCATCATACTCTCCACCGAAAGTTTAGTTTCTTGCAAGAATAGGACATTAGATGAATGATTCCTAATCAATTCCTGAACAATTTTTTGTCTAGGGCTGCTATTCAAGCCCCTCACATTCCATGAAAGCACAATCATTTTGGAGAATTGTAAAAGTGAGAATCCAAAGTCTTTACTAACCCTAACTCAACCAAATTCTCTCCCATCAATTTGATTTTATTTAAATCCTTCTTTCTGCCAACCTTTGAGTTCTTCTCTGAAGCACATTTCTTAATATCTTTCTAATGCAGACCCAGATGAATAGAGGGATTATTACTTATAATCCTAGATAGTTCTAATTTCAAAGCTATCAGAGAACCCTCCCCCCCAACCAAATTCACCTCTGAACCAGGAGTGAGTCCCAACTGGACCCCTACTATCTGATCCATCTCCATTTGCTGGCTTCCAACCACTAGCAGGGTCTGAGTAAAGTCCTCAATAACTCTTTCTGGACCCCCCCTGAAGCACCTTGACCCAAAGGGGTTAACCCCGGATTCACTTCCTATTGGCTAAGGTCATCCAAGGCCTCAAATCTGTTAAAGGCATCCTCCTCCTATCTCTCTTGTAAGGACCTCTTTTGAGCTTGATTCCTATTCTTTGTCTTAGCTGAAACAAAACCATCAGCACCCACTACCTCGACCAACATAGTAGCTTTTCCTTTATCAGCCCTATCTTGGCTCTAGGCCAACTGTTGAGGTTAGTGCACCATCGTTTTATATCTAGGGTACTTACACTGCAAATGACCATACTCATGACACAAACAACAAGGAAATGGTAAAGTCTCATAATCTAACTATTGAACCCATGAGTAAGAGCCCGCACACATATCTATAGCATCTGGCAAAGGTTTATTAAGATCAATTTCAACATAGATAAGTGCAAAGGTCATTATCTTTCTCCCTAGGGTTTGTGTTGAAGATCCCACTAGCTTCCCAAGCACTGCGGCAAGCATCCATAGCACATCCTCCTGACAACATTCCATTGGGAAACATGGTAAATGAACCCACACTGGAACCCTATTTGGGAGCTCCTCCGAAGGGTTAAACCCCACATGCCAAGGTTTGATGAACAACCCCACTTGGTTGTAAAAATACGGGCCTCCTTCAAAGACCCTATTTCGATCCTCCATGCAATTGAAAGTAACCATGTAGTAGTTATTTGCCAGTAGCATAATCTCCATTTCCCCATCCAGTTCCCAAGTCCTCTGCGCCCAGTTTTCCCAAAATTGCAAAGAAACCCTCATTCTCAAAAACTTGCAATATAGCGAGTGTTTTGAAAAGTATTCAATGTCTTTAGCTATCATCTTAGGAGGAATAACCAGCTTCAACCTCTTGCTACATCTCTCAAGGCAACCATTAATCTTCATAATGCGAGAGATACTAGCACTCCCAAACCCCGATTCTGATGAGAAAAGGTTATCGTTAAAAGTCTTCATACTCTGGAGTGGAGGTTTTGAGCCCACCGCAGTATGAAAATCCATGGCGGGAGGTACCTTCAAGGCATCACCACCATTACCCGACATCAGAGCTCAAAAAAATTAAAATAGAATATAAAGGACCCACACCCCAAAGGGCCACTTGAGAAGGCACGGCCCCCAAGACCCCACCCCTCACAAGCACCACCGAGAGGAGGAGCCAACCGAATCCCTCTGACCCACTGGAAACCCTCGACACATAGCAAACTAGAACCCCAACCGCATGCAGCCAAAACCCCACCCGTAGACCACCTATCCTCCCTCCCCACCCTCAATCGTTCACTCCCCAGCATCATCTTCCACTCCTCTCCCCTGACGCACCTGCACTTCCCTCCCCCGACGTACCTGCAACCCTTTTGCCCATGAGCTAGGGCATCAAAACCCTAGCTTGGCTGCCCATGAGCCCCTACACGCATGACACCATCCTCAAATTCGAATCATGCAAGCGAGTAAAGTTCATAAAGTTGAGGTTTCCAAATTTTTTGGAATGCTGAACCCGGAGGATCTGATCAATTGGGTCGCAGAGTTGGAAAACTACTTTGAGTTTGAGGATGTCAAGGACCCACAAAGAGTCTAGTTAGCAGAAACTAAGTTGAAAGGGCATGCTTCCTTTTGGTGGAAAGAATTGTAGAAAGACGGAGTGGAGAATGGTGAATTGAAGATCGCCTGGTGGAGACAAATGGTTGCAAGATTGAAGGCCAAGTTCATACCAAGAGAACTATGAATTGGAGTTGTTCAAGAAGTTGCAGAACTTGAAATAGAGAAACATGACTATGAAGGAATATATTGAGGAATTCTACAATGTGGTGATTAGATCTGGACAGAGAGAGATGAACATAGAAAAGGTGGTGAGGTACATCAATGGACTTTCTTTTAACATTCAAGATGAGATGAGTATGTTGAAGGTTTCCACAATTGAAGAAGCTTACTAGTATGCTTTGAAGGCCGAGGATAATGTGAGAAGAAGATAACTGATTGAGGAAAAGGAGAAACTCATGATGAGTGATAGTGTGAAGAAATTGGTTGAAGAGGAGGAGTCAAAACCTTAGTGGGGTAAATAACCGAAATAGAAGACACTGAGGAAAGGTAGCAACATTACCGGTAGAGAATTTCCTGGCAAATGTTTCAAGTGTGGAGAAACTGGACATAGATTCTATGAATGTAAGAAAGGAATGGCAAGAAGTTTTATGGCAAGTGAGGAATTGGAAGGTGATGGTACTGAATTTGACTGTGCATTGGAGCAAGGAGGATCCCTTATGTTCAAAAGAAAGGATGTACCAAATCTACTAAGAGGAAGAGTCTTTTCCAGACTGTGTGTAAATCAGGTGGTAAGTGTTACAAGGTCATTGTAGATAATGGAAGTATTGATAATTTGGTATCTGAGGAGATGGTTGTGAAGCTTGGGTTCAAGAGGATTAAGCATCCTTGTCCTTATGAGGTGAGTTGGTTACAAGATGATCAGAAGATAGAGATAAAGGAGCAGTGTTTGGTGAGTTTCAATATTGGGCCTTTTAGAGATGAAGTTTTATGTGATGTTGTGTTTATGAGTGTTTGCCATATCTTGTTGGAAAAACCTTGGCAGTATGATAGAGGAGCTATTTATGACTACAGAAGAAACCTAGTTACTATTGAAAAGGATGGGCAAATTTTCACATTGATCTCTTTGAAGGAGAAAGAGAAGGAGGTGAAGAATCTTAGTTCTAAGAGAAGTTGCAATCTTGAGAAACTAGTTGCAAAGGTCATACTAGAGGTTTTGAAGAAGGATCTAATAGAACCAGTTGCAGACGTTATACCAGAGGGTGACATGAGTCTGCAGAAGGATCTAATAGTTGAACATAATGGACAAATGGAACCCATTGACAGAGAGTTGATGGTGACAAACCGAATTAAGTCTTGTGGCAGAACCAAATCAGAGTTGTAGAAACAAAGACAATATGCAAATTTGAAGCAAAGGGAGAGAAACAGAAAGAGTCAGAGGTTATAGAAGTTGGTTGAGGCATCGGAGGAGCTAAAGGACTGATTGGCAGATAAAGAAGATGTTTGGATCATAAATGAGCATGGGATCTTCATTCCGAATCCTTTTAGATGTTCATGAGTTGCCTCTCATGGAACATATTTTTCTACTTGGGTTGTCTGATGCAGGACAATCCCCGGTCGATGAGCAATCTTGCATCAACCGAAAATATTTCCTTTCAATTTTGTTCTTCTTTAGTTCTTTGTGCACTTTTATATGTTCTTCCCGGTATGTACTGGTAGTTTCTTATTCTTCATGGAAGATCTTATTTTTGGTTTCTAGATGGTTTCATGTGTTTGATTCCAGATTTCCTGTTCATTTGGGTTCTTTTCTGGTCAGTTATCGCTTTCGGTTGACTGTTTCTGGGTTTCAGGATAGTTCTTGTGCATACAGATTGGTTTTTCTTCATTACCGATGTGATTATTGGCATGTGGATCCATCTTGGGTCTTGTCTGATGTTCTTTGGCATGTGGCCGACCTTCTGTCTAAACCACATTACTTGGTTGTTATTTTTTGGAAAGATTTATCTAATTCTTGGGGCCGACCTAATTACATGTTTCATTTTCCTACATTGGTGAATGTAATCTTAAGAGGCCAACCTAGATATGTTTTGGTGGGTATAAATATGATATTATGTAATCATTTGTAGGGGAAAAGGAAGTAGAATTGGGAATAAGCATTAAGATTCACATATTGTGTTCTGGTTGATTCTTAGAGGCCCAGTTGGATTGTATCTGGCTTGAAGACTGCATGTAACCGGTTAACTACCAGATGTTCTTTAATGATAATATGATGATTTTTGGAAGTTCTAAGGCTTTAATATGATATATTTATGTAAACTTGTTATGTTTCTTGATTCTTTCATTGTGTCTCTCTTGTTCCATAAGTCGGTTGACTCTTTTGAGGGTTTTTACCGGTTATGGCTGCACCATGTTGTTTCATGCTTTAATTGTTAATTATCATATCATTTTTGTGGTTTAAGTTGCAATAAGATTTTGTGCAAACTGATTCACCCCCCCACCCCCCCCCTCCCCCCACCCCCCCCCCCCAACCTCAGTTTGTTGCATTGGTACCAACACACTCAACATGCATGGAGTGCATAAATGTGCCAATAAGTTTTTCACCTATCTTCATAGGTCTAAGTTATTCCTTGACAATAGTTATAAGGAGATGTCATATTAGTCATGCCCATTTTACCATGCACCCATTGTACTTTGTTTGAATATAGTTCCCTATTGTATAATTTTGTAATATACCTCAATATCATGGTTCGTATTATTTAAAAAATCTATACCCTATGTGGATATCTATGAAATAATTTTTTAAACATTTTATGAAAATTGGTATTTTCCATAAATTCAAATTAAAAAATAAGATTTTATGAGTCAGAATCATAAATTAATCTTCAAGTGAAAAAAATATGGTTATAAGTGTATGTTTATTACATGTCTTGGAAATAGAGGGTAAATGAAATCAATTGGAAATTTCAAAGAATTACTTTATTTATTTTATTTTTCAAAAATTGAAATTGGAATTTTGAGTTAAAAGGGAAAATGGAGTTCATTTTTTAGTTAACATATTTTGAAGCAAAATGGAGAATGGGGAAACCCCTCTTTGACTGAAAGTTTAAAATTGGGATTTTAAATTTCATTGGGCTTCAATTTGCATGAGACCAGATGTATCTGAATAGGAATTCAGAAGGGAAGTCTTGTGTGTGAGAGTTTGTGCATTCATTGATCATGTTCAAAGGATTTTCTATTTGAAATTTTTTCTCACTTTGACGCATTTTGCTTCATTCTTTGTTTTTTCTTGTTCTTAATTCTTTTGAAAAGAATGTTTAGTATTGATAAGACATTTATAATCTTTCCTAAACTTATTTTCATTTGATTTGAGTGTACAAATATATCCATGCAAAATTTAATATATATTTTTTCAAAAATGGGGTTATTAAGTCTAGATTTTCTAAAAAAGATTTAAAAAGTAAATTTTATGTAATAAATGGGGTTTTAGGTGTCTCCTTTATGATCATATTTTAAAAATTTTAACTTTCAATTTTTGATGAAATATGTAAAGCTAGATATAAATGGAGTTCAACAAAAAAAATTGTTATTTGTGTTTTTAAGAAAATTGGAAAAATGGAAATTATGATGGTTTTGGATGATTTATAATGCAAGAACAAATGTATTATTTGTGAATTAGGAGAAGGAATATATTAGATTTTTTCTATGAAAAATGTTCTGTAAACATGAAATTTTATATTCTGACGGTTTTTTGAAAATGGTGCATTGTGTTGGTTCATGTCACATTTCTTGAAGGATGTAATGAACTTAGAATGTAGGTAATAGAGAGGGTTATGGAAGTGGCTCCCAATATTTCCCCTACACAAAGTGGTATGGTAGAGGCAATCATGTTGGGGAGTCCTTTAATCAAGTGATAACTAATGAAACTGTTAGTGTAGATTTTTTATTTTTCTTATGTTAGGGGGTATTTATTTTTTCCTACACATATATTATTAAGCTTTCTTAGGTTATTAGGAGTGGTTAATATGTGGACCCGTGGAAAATTACTTCAACTAGATGTGTCACTCCCACCCACACATGGATAGTTGAGTTACACACCCTCTTTTGACTTGTTCTGCCTCACATAACCACTTTTTGTTGTTTCCTAAGTGGGATATGGCGTAGTTGGGTTTCTCACCCTCTTTTGGCTTTATGTGCCACCTCTTATAACTCCTTTTTTGTTTCCATGTAAGGAGTTTATGCCACATGTTTTGTCATTTATCAAGAAGGTAAAACCTCCCACTTTTTATGGGGAGTTGGAGTTAATGCACCTATTGGATGTATATGCTATTTTTTTCTATATAATAAGCACTATACTCTCACCTTCACTAGTTCAATGATAGGTCGGTGAGAGTCTTCACAAAATTCTCTTCTTTGTCTATATTTTTCTCTCATATTAGATTTATCTTCATTTAGCTATTTTGATCTTTGATCATTTGTTGCTTGGAGTTGCATGTGATCTACGACCAATATCAAACCTGGCTTGATTCTCACTTCTCATAGAATCTAACATGGTATCAGAGATTTGAGAGATTTGAGAGATTTGAGACTATCAGAATCTAACATGGTATCAGAGATTTGAGAGAGTTGAGACTATCAGAATCTAACATGGTATAGCTCATTGTTTTCTGATTTATTTGAGAGATTTGAGAATATCACATAGCTAATTTTTTCTTTAAAAAATAAGTATACTCTTCTCCTGGTTTCTCATGTGACCTGGAGAATCATAACAGTTTAAAGGAAAATAAGTTTCTAGTTAAATCTAGTTTTATATACGTCTTCCTATGAGATCTCCATTGGAAAATTCTTCAATATTTCCATAGTGTCCAAAAGGATTGATAAATTCATAAGTGAATTTTATTTCACAAAAATCAGAGTTTGGAGGATACATTAGAAAAAAACAAAGTGAATTTGTTTTATTGGAACTATTTTCATTTTGGCTTTAGAATTCCAGCTTCCTCTCATTTTCATGAAAAATATTTTTTGGTTTTGCTTCATAACATCAAAAAAATTGTATTTTTCTTCTCATGTCTCCATAAATTAAATATATTTTGTATAAATTGAGTTTGAATATAGCATGAGCCATTTTTCTAGTTGGTAGATTCGACAACCTTTCTTAAAAATTGCATAAATTTTGCCTCAAGTGTCAGATTTTTGTAAACAAGTACTTGACAGAAAGCTAGAAATCAGCACTTTCCATTCATGTGGGTCTCATTGAAAAACGTTGCCATTTTACATCAGATAATGCAGTTGAATCAGCTTCATTTTTCCTTCAAAAGGTCATATCTTTCACCTCACAACTCGGTTTCTAAAAAAATGAATAGTTGTTGGAAAAGTATTGAAAAACATTGAACGGAAATAAGGCTAATATTTTTAGATGTTGCACCAGATTTATTTGTATCAAAACTTTCTATTTTTGGCTATTGGAGCCCTAGAAAACATTCTTGTCTGATAAAAGGCCTTGTAAATAATGCATTAATTATAAAGTGCCAACAATCTTCTTTTTTGCTATCGTGGATGCATCTATAGTTTCTCTTTTAACACTATATAATAATTTTGAATGGAAATCTAAGATGATAATATATCTAAAAAGACATGGATATCGTCATGTTACTACGAGACTTGAAATGGAATCTCGATATGCTACAAAAAAAGATTAAATGGTTTAACAAATGTGATGAAGCCTTTGGTAATCTATGTATGTCAGTCTCTCATGGCCTTCTTTTTCACATTGAATCTACCACTACACCAAACAGAGTGTGGACCACTTTGGAAAACCTCTTTGGTAAGAAGGATGAGCTAAGAGGCCATTAGTTGGAGAATGAACTCATAGGGTTGAATCCAACCAATTTTGACACTATACAAGACTTCTTCACAAAACTCAATTCTATAAGATTGTGGTTGGAATAGTGTGGAACCAAGAAAGATGATAAGAAATTGATATTGAGTATTGTTTCTAAGCTTGGTCTTAAGTATTCAGTGTTTGTTTCTACATTCTATGCTACAAAATGTGCTCTAGGTAACACATTCAAAATGCCTTCTCTAGATGAATTTGTTGCAGAACTCACTAGGGAGTAGGACAAATTAGTTAAAATGGATACAATAAAAACCTCTAAGTAACATGCCTTAGTTGTAAATCAAGGAATTATTGCAAATATGATGTTGATGGTTGTCATTAATGGTTGTTGTTGATGTCAACATATTGGTATTGGTGATCCAGAAGATGCATTCCCAAAATCTTTGGTGCTACGAAAGATGTGTTACAGTTGATATTTAATGTTGATTAATTGTGTTGCTGGTGATCCAAATTTCTTTGTTTATTGGATATGGTATTGATCGATTGTATTCATGGCTATATTGGTTCAATTCTTATTTTTGTTATGTTAGGTAGTGCCTTTTGGGTCCAAAGTAAGTCTGCAACTCAAGGATGAGTAACGGAATTTGTTTAGCGTGTGAGTCATGATTTGGATTCAGTATTTGTGATGGATTTAACATGTTGATCTAATTGATGATGTGTGTTGTGCTATGGTCTACTTCTCATTCCTTCCCACCACTAGAATGTTTAGTGTTGACTTAATTCAAATCTCTGTCTTGGCCAACTTAGAAGATTATGTTTCTAGGAGATAGTACAAATATGTGGATGATTTAAATGTATGAGATATGGAAGATGTGCAAGACTAAAAAGGAAAAATTTGACTGATGTTGATATTGATATGTGAATTGTGTTGGTATTAAGGCACCAAAAATAGTTTTGATATTACAAATTGTGTTATAGTGGTGGATTATCTTTTTCTTTCTTCTTCCTTTGGCAATGAGTCTTTTTCTAGGTAGTTTTCATTCTAGTAGTGAACTAGGATTTGTAAAAATTACCTTAACTGGTGTTACTTTAATTGATGTTCTATATTGAGAATTAACATTCTTTGTGGTTTTTACCTTCTTGGGTTTTCCATGTCATATCTAGTGTTCATTGTGTGATATGTTGTGTATGTGTTTTCATGTTATATTTGCTCTAATTAATTCTTTTGCTTATTCTAGATTTGTGAAAGTATTAAAGTTAAATTATTGACAACTTATTCACCCCCCTTCTCAGTTTCCTAGATATTTAACAATTGGTATTAGAGCTTTGGTTCCTTGGAAAAGGGCTTAACCACTTTAGGTAGATCCTGATCCAATGGCACATAAACCAACCAGTCCTATCTTTGAAGGATCAGACTATAGCTTATGGAAAGTTAATATGAAAGGTTACCTGATCTCCCTGTGTTACAACACTTAAAAAGTAGTAGAAGATAAGTATGTACCACCGGAAAATGGTCTTACAAGTCTAGATGAGATTCAAGCCTATGAAGAGAATGAGAATGCAAGGTATTCTTTATTTAGTGCTTTACCAAAGTTTGAATTAACAACGGTTATTTCATTAAATACTGCTTATGAGGTTTGGAAAAAGTTGAGAGATATCTATAAAGGAAATGATAGAGTTAAATTATCAAAGAAGCTAATAGCTAAGCGCAGATATGAGAACTTGAAAATGGAAGAAGAAGATATAACAAGTTATTTTCAAAAGATTGATAGTGTGGTAAATGAAATCAGATAACTTTGTGGCACCTTAACAAATGAAGAGATAATTGAGAAGATTTTGATGTCTCTACAAAGAAAGCTATAGTGACAATATCTTTGCTATTGAAGAAACTTATGATCTAAAGAAGTTTACTAGGGAACAACTATATGGCACTTTATCTACATTTGAGATAAGGAAGTTTAGAAAAGACAAAGTTAAATTTGAATTTGTTTTTAAAGCCTCTGAGGAAGATCCTGAAGATGAAATTTCAGATGAGATGGAAGCAAACTTTGTAAGGAAACTGAAGAAAGCAACTGAAAAATATAAAGGTATGTTACCTCTTAAATGCTTTAGATGTGGAAATATTGGTCATATAACTACTAGATGTCCAGAAAAAGGATCAAGACAAAATTTTAGAGAAGGTAAAGGGAATTTTAATAAGAAAGTCTACTATGTTAAAGATGGTGTTGGTATTTCAGATGATGTTCATCAAACTATGAAGATGATGATTGTTTGTTTTTGGTAGAAAAGGATGTGCATAAGATTGCTATTCCTAAGACTATGGCTACTGCCTTACAAGCTAGGAGAGATAGAAATGAATGGTTTGATGATAGTGGATGTTCAAATCATATGACTGGTGATAAAAGTAATTTTGTAAAAATTCAAAATTATGATGGAGGATCTATTAGGTTCAGAGATGATCACACAACACAAATTGTGGGAATTATTTTTATTTCTTTTGATGGAAAACATAATACTGACAATATTTACTAGGTGAAGGTTTTGCATCATAATCTTTTGAGTGTTGAGAAAATGTGTGAAAATGGTTGCAATGTTATTTTTTAGGATGGTGGTTGTGAGATCCAGAAGGGATCCAAAATTGTTATTGCAACAAGGAAAAAGATTGGTGAAAACATGTATTTTCTAGAAGGAGTTGCAAGATATTGTTTGTTATCTCAGTTCAATGATAACTAGTTTCGACACCAGAGAATGTGTCATATCAACTTTGATAACTTGGTAAAGATTATTTCATCAAGTGCAATGAGAGATTTGCCAAGGCTGACAAAACCAGACAACAATATTTGCAAAGAATGTAAAGTTGGAAAGCAGGCAAAAGGAACATACAAAGGAAAGGACCAGTTGTCCACTGAATTATTAGACTTGTGCACACAAATTTATGTGGTTTGACCAGACAAGGAGCATACAAGGTGAGAATTATTTCATGTTATTGATTGATGATCATTCTAGAATGTCATGGGTTGCATTTTTAAGAGAGAAATCAAAAGCATTAGAAAAATTCAATATTTTCAAGGCTAGATTTGAAAATGAAGTTGATAGAAAGATTAAGTGTTTGAGGTTTGATAGAGGAGCAGAATTTACTTCTGATGATTTTTTAAAAAATTGTGAGAAACATGGTATTCGAAGGCAATTATCTACCCCTAGGACACCATAGCAGAATGGTATAGTAGAAAGGATGAATTGAACTATACAAGAGGTAGACAAAACAATGATCAAAGGAGAAGAACTAGTGGAAGTTTATTGGGGAGAAGAAATTCACACAACAATTCACACTCTTAACAAGATTATATATTGGAAAAGACATGGAAAGACATCATATGAGGTATGCCATGGTAAAACTCTGACAGTGAAATATTTCAAGGTATTTGGAAGCAAGTGCTCTATTCAGACAGATGAAGATAATCTTTGAAAATTTGACAACAGAGAAAATGAAGGCATATTCCTAGGATACTCTACAAGGAGCAAGGTATACTAGTATTACAACAAAAGGCTGAACAAGATTGTTGAAAGTGCAAATTTGAACATTGATGAAGACTTTTGTAAAGACTGACAAATTGGTAGAATATGAATTTGATGATTTGGCCAATAGAAAAAGGGAAGAGAAAACCAAAGAAGGAGAAGAAGAAAACAAAACTTGGGATTCTCTGATATCTATATCTAAAACCCCAAGATATGTTTAGAAGAATCATTTAGTCAATCAGATTACCAGAGATAAAAATAAAGGAATTATCACAAGAAACAAAGTAGCTCAAGAACAAGTTTTGTTATGTTTACTATTCGAGATTGAACCAAAATCAGTAGAAGAAGCATGCAATGATCAAAATTAGATAAACGAAATGAGAGAATAGATGTATCAAATTGAGAAGAATCAAACATGGGAATTAGTTCATTGACTGGCAAACAAAAATATAATTGGAACAAAATGGGTATTCCAAAACAAGTTGGATGAAGATGGAAATGTTGTGATAGATAAAGAAAGGTTGGTTTGTAAAGGTTACACACAAGTTGAAGGCATTGAATTTGAAGAAACATATGCACATGTTTCTCAAATGGAGGCTATCAGGATATTTTTGTCTTTTACAGCTTTTAAGGATTTCAAGGTTTATTAGATGGATGCAAAGTTTACATTTTTTAATGTGAACTGAAAGATGAAGTCTAAATTGAACAACTTTAAGGGTTTAAGTTGAAAGAGGGTCCAAACATTGTTTGTGGATTGAAGAAGGCCCTATATGGATTGAAGCAAGCTCCTAGAGCTTGGTATGGAAGGCTAGACAAGTATTTGATTGATCAAGGTTTTCAAAATGGATCTACTGACAACAATTTATATCTCAAAAATGATTTAGGTAAAACCTTAATTGTTGTAGTTTATATTGATGAAATAATATTTGGAGGAAATGAAGGCATGTGCAGAAATTTTTCTAATAAAATTAAGAAGGAATTTGAGATGTCTATGATCAATGAGTTAAGTTTCTTTCTTGGTTTGCAAGTAAATCAAAATGACAGAGGAATTTTCATTTCATAGTCTAAATATATTAAGGAATTGTTGACGAAGTTTGGGTTGGAGAACTCAAAACTGGTGTGTACACCTATGACCACTGGATGTAAGTTAACTAAAGATGATAAATCCCCTAAAGATTATGCAAGTCAATATAGATCAATGATTGGAAGACTGTTATATTTGACTGCTACAAGACTAGATATCATGTATGCAATTTATTTGGTGGCTATATTTCAGCAGGAACCAAAAGAATCACATGTTGTGGCAATAAAAAGATTATTTGGATATTTAAAAGGAACATAAGAGTTTGATTTGTGGTATCTCAAAAATTCAAATTTCACTATGACAGCTTACACAGATGCAGATTGGAATGGAAGTGTTGATGATAGGAAAAGTATAAGTGGTGGAGCATTCTTTCTTGGCTCCTAATTGGTTTCTTGGTCAAGTAAGAAGCACGATTATGTGTCTTTATCTATAGCTGAAGAAAAATATATTGCAACACCTTCATGTTGCACATAGATTCTATGGATGAAGAAGACGTTGAAGGATATTAGTGTAATATTCAATGAACCCATCTCAATTATGTGTGATATTACTAGTGCAATAAACACTTCTAAGAATCCTGTACAAGATTCCAAGACAAAGCATATATCTATTAGATATCATTTCTTGAGGGAAAAGGTGTTGGATAATGAAGTAAAGCTTGAGCACGTACCTACAAAAGAGCAAATTGTAGATATCTTCATAAAGGTGTTGTGTAAAAATACTTTTGGATATCTTTAGCATAAGTTAGGAGTATTACCCCTTCCTAATTTGGACTGATGTACATTTGGATATGCATTGGTCTAGTTAATTATTTGCATATTCTTATATGGACTAATGCTTGGGTGATTCCTCTTAGGGGGAGCAGGGGTGAGTTTCATAGGGGGAGTTATGCCCACCTTTGTCCTTAATGTCAAAGGGGGAGAGATGCAGAGAGATGAGAGATTCGGAGCTGTGTAAAGATGTTGATCAGATGATGCAAAGAGAGTCATGTGTTTTTTGTTGATTGATGTTGCCATCAATGACAAAGGGGGAGATTGTTGCAAATGTGATGTTGATGGTTGTCATTGATGTCAATATATTGGTGGTGGTAATCCAAAAGATGCATTCTCAGAATATTTGGTGCTCTGAAAGATGTGTTACAGTTGATATTCAATGTTGATTAACTATGTTGATGGTGATCTAGATTTCTCTTTTTACTGAATATGGTATTGATCGATTGTATTCATGAGTATCTTGGTTCCATTCCTATTTTTGTTGTGTTGAGTAGTGCTTTTTGGGCCTAGATTAAGTCTGGAACTCAAGGATGAGTAACAACATTTGTGTACCATAATTCATGATTTGGGTCTAGTGTTTGTGATGGATGTAACATGTTGATCAGACTGATGATGTGTGTTGTACGGTATGGTCTACTTCTTATTCCTTCCCACCACTAGAATGTTTAGTGTTGACTTATTTCAAATCTTTTTCTTGGCCAACTTAGAAAATTAGGTTTCTCAGAGACAATATAAATATGTGGATGATCTGAATGTATGAGATATGGAAGATGTGCAAGACAAAAAAGGAAAAATCCAACTGATGTTGATGTTGATATGTGAAGTGCATTGGTATTGAGGCACCAAAAATAGTTCTAGTATTGTATATTGTGTTACAATGGTGGATTATCTTTTTCTTTCTTCTTCCTTCGGTAGTGAGCCTTTTTCTAGGCAGTGAGCATTATAGAAATGAGCCATCCTTTGTAAAAATCATCTTAATCAGTGTCACCTTAACCAGTGTTATATATTAAGAACTAACATTCTTCGTGGTTTTTCCCTTCTTAGCTTTTCCACATCATAACTGATGTTCATTGTGTGATCTATTGTGTGTGTTTTCATGTTATATCTGTTTTAATTAATTTTGTTGGTTATTTTGGATTTTTGAAAGTATCGAAGTTAAATTTATTGACAATTGATTCATCCCCCTCTCAGTTGACCAAATTTTTAATACACATAAAAGAATAGAAAGAGTCTAGTAAGCAAGATAAGAAACAAAAGAATCAAGGAGAGAAGAAGAAAGATCATAAATCTACTACTTTAAAAGCAGATAATCAAACCTCTTCATCAAAAGGTGAACAACATAAGAAGGATAAGGTCAAGTGTTCTTGTTGTAAGAGTCCTAGCCATGATGAACATAAGTGTTTAAAGAAACAAATTGATCACCTTTCACATCTTCTAGAAAAGAATAATATCAAGGTGCTTGGTTCAATCAAATAGAGTTCATTAGAAGGATCTTCAAAGGACACAGGTAAGAGTAAGGGGAAAGGAAAGGGTAAGGTCCTAGTTTTTGTTGCTTCATAACCAAATTCTTTGATCATTGACTCGGGTGCTTCACACCACATGGATTATTTGGAAGATGATTTCACCTATTTAGAGCCATGTTCTATGCCTACCATAGTAATGGGTGACGAAATTTCTATTGAAGTGCATGGGAGAGGGTTTGTTAATGTGGGTGAAAGAACATTTGAGGATATCCTTTGTGTTCCATCTTTATGAACTAATCTTCTATATTTTTATAATATCGCTCACACTGGCTCTAGCAAGTGAGTTGAATTCACACTAGAGACAGTGGTAATTATTAAAATTCATAATGGGTCTACAATTGTTATGGGAAAAGTAGATCATCGACCTAGATTGTATCAGTTTTCTCACTTTTTTCCTAACTCTCCTTCGATAGTGTTACTCACTCATGTAGATGAGGTGACTTGTTTGTGGCATCAATGATTTGGCCACTTGAACTAACATTACTTGCAATAACTCAGTCAACAAGACATGGTTTTAGGGTTTCCTTCTATTCAATTTTATGATGGAGTTTTCTAGGGATGCATTCTTGGTAAGCATCTTGAGGAGAAGTATGATAAAGGAAAATCATGGAGAGCTACACGACTATTGGAATTGGTATACAATGACTTAGTAGATCCATTTCCACAACCATTCTTCAGCGAGATTAGATATGTCTTGACATTTATTGATGACCTTTTTAAATATAAATGAGTTTAATTTTTGAAACAAAAGTTTGAGGTCTTTGAGAATTTTTTAGATTTCATAGCTTTTACAGAGAAACAATCTATGAAGTTCATCAAGATTATGCATACAGATTATGGAGGCGAATATGTTAACAATTAGTTTGAAAAATTTTGGGCTCTAGAAGGTATCAACATACAACATAAAGTTTTGTATAGTCCTCAGTAGAATGGTGTCACAAAATGCAAGAATAGGTCCTTAAAGGAGATGGCCAATTGTATGATTCACTCCAAGTCTTTGCCACCTCATTATTGGGTGGAGGCCATCAAATATGTGTGTTACATCTAGAACCAAGTACCTCACAAAGTTGTAAAGGGGGTAACTCCTTTTCAAGATTGGACTAGTTGAATACCCATAATTAAGAACTTTAGACTATTTGGTTTTCTTGCATGGGCCCACATTCTAACAGAGAAATGTAAGGCTATGGATCTGCAGAGCAAGCCTTGCATATTTTTCGGGTATCCATATGATGTCAAAGGGTATAGACTTCTTTATCCAACCATCATGAGTTGTTTATTGAGAGGACTGTTTATTTTGAGGAGAGTTCTTGTTATTCTCCATCCACTATCACATTGGAGACATTGCATCATGATGACAGATTTGTAGATGCCTAAAATTGATTAAATTAATATTTAATCAATTTAGACTTTCTGGATAATTAATTAAATTAATTATGTTAGTCCTCTTCTTCTTAGAATTAATTAAATGATAATTTAATTTATTTTATCACTATAGCCTTTATAATTAATTTATCAAAATTAACTATAATCCTTATTCTTCTAAAATCAAATGTTTTACTCCAATATTTCTTCTAAATCCTAATTAGCTAATTTATTCCAACAAATTAACTAATCCCCTAATTCCTACAAATCACCCCCCTTAATCGTATCATTTAGCCTAATTAATTCTAGCCTAATCATGATTATTATTTCCCCCAATTTTATATTCCCCCACTCATTCTCTCTCCTCATGTCCCTATTGGAATCCAAGAACATTGAGAGGGAGGGGTGAATCAGTGTTCTACTGAAATGATAAATTTTAACCTTATTAAAACATGCATACACTAATCGATATACTAGTACATATAGAATTGAAAGAAGTAAAGCAACCAATAAGCCAATCACATAAATGAATACCATAACACATAGAATTATATGTGGAAAACCTCAAATAGGAAAAACCATGATGGGATTTATGATCCACAATATCAATCCACTAGCCATATGAAGAGATATTACAAAATATAGGGGCCTACACTTGCAAGAAGGCTTGCAGCCTAGAGCACGCTACTCAATCACAAAAGGAGCCTCATTGAATGCATATAAATCTAGACTACAATCCAGAGAAATGATTCAACAACAAAGATAGAATCTTCTATGCCTGAATATAGTTCTGGTTAAGCTCTATTTGTTCTAGTCTAAAACTAAACCCTTTACTAGAATAACCCTTTACAAAAATATCCTCACATACGTAATTTCTCTCATATATTTCGCATCTCCTTCATTATTTCCTTCCCAATACATATTATCATATTAATCCATATATCAAAATGATCTAACCAACTGACCTATATACCCTTTACAATTCATCATGCCTTATGTTGGCTTACAAAGATAATTACAATATGAATATACATGTCAACTAGATAACATGAATATCAAAAACAATTGTCGATGCCAGATCCAATAGATGTCGACCTCCAATACCGATAACTTGATTCTAAACCATGTTGTCCTATATTGTTGGTAACCAAACAATTCATTCCAACCTACTGGTGTCGGTGCCAGTGTCGGTGAAGTATCTGTGAAGTGCCTGTCGGTACACAACTGAACCAAAATATGAAGCCGGAACAAGTTGTCATGTTGCCATCAATGAAAACATATGAAACCAACCAATTGAGTGTCAATTGCCAACAATCTCCCCCTTTGGCATTGATGACAACACTCATGTGAAAAATGATCTTGGTTTCCATCTATCGGTTTCATCCTAAGCCTGCTCCCCCTGAGCTAAATATCCATCAATACAAAATACTTCACACCTCCATAATTCTCCACCTATACTCCCCCTAATGTATACAACTCCCTATTTCTTTTTCACATCTATATCACTCCCCTTTGCCATCAATGCCACCAAAAAGACCAAAAATTGGGATGAAGAATGAAAGACTGTACAATTAATATGTCCCAAAATACCTTACCGGAGATGGATGTATTTGAAAATATCCAGATAGGCCTTCTCCAATAGCTCAAGATAGGTATCCCAACCTGATTTGAAAATGTCAGAAATAGATACAAGTCCATTTATCATATGGAAAAATGACTCTTTCCCATTAAGCTATGCCAGTGTGGGCTTACCAACCAGATCTATACACTCCTTCTTATGTACACTTAAAAAATCCAATTGGGGACTCACCAAACCTCTAAGACTTATGGTTCTTCTTATGATTTTATCTTTTTCCTTATCAAGAGAAAAAAATTGGGCTTCCAAAACCAATATTTGACCATCTATAGATGTAGTTAATGAATTCAATCCATCAAAAGAATTGGTTATACCTGTAATCTCCTCTTGAATATCCTTAATCTTTTTATCTATCTTAGCTGTGAGAAAACCTGTATTACAACATACTCTGAAGATATTAGTACACTACCTCAATGCATTATCTATCAATTTCAACTTATCATTAATATTCTTCCTCTCAGACTCAATCACTTGATCAAATATAGCTCTTTTTGCTTATGTGAACCTCACTAGTGCTTGTCTGTTTGATATCTCTTGTAAGGATTGAAAATCCTTTGAAATGTGCTTTGTGATTGTCTTAAGCTTGCCGAATGGGCTTGCTTCTCTGTCAAACTTGCACTCTAGGACAAGTCTATGCAAAATACTGATAGATTGGTCAATAACCCCTTTATCCATAGATCCATCCTTCAAAATTTTCTATGTTGCCATTGTGAAGCCCTACCCGGAGCTATCATAGCATTGTAGTTATTTTTCATGTTGGACCTATTATTGATACTTTATTTTGATACATTATGAATATAGATTCTATATGATCCCATGATGATAACATTGAGATTGTGCATGCCATTCATTTTCTATTTGTTGTACTTTATTTATGATGTTAGAAATTATGGATGAATGCCTTATGAATGAATGAATTTCATGATGATTATGATGATGTCATTGAGTAAATTATTTTATGTGGATTTTGTTGGATAATTGGTATTTGATTGTTATAATTTAAAGTGTATGCAAAGTGTCTGAATTGTATCCTTTTCATATATTCATACTGCATGTGATTATTTGGGATTACTAATGTGCAAAGTGAGTTGTGCAGGAAAACTAATCCATGTGACCATGGAAACTATTTGGAGAATCAAGCTAAACCTATGTGCATTTGTGAAGCCAAGGGTTGTCTATTTGGAGAGACAACACCTCATGTGTAATGTGTTTTATTTGTAAATGTGAATGCTTGAATGTGTGTTTAAATTGAATTTGTTAATTTTTTAATTCCAAAAAGGGACATTGCCATGTGTATTTAAGTATTGTGTATTTTTATGGTGTCACTATTAGTCCCAACCAGTACTGAGAGGGGAGGGGTGAATTAGTACATTACCCATTTTTACTAATTGATACTTTTGCTTTAAATATGAACTAATTAAACATTCACCAATGTACACATTTACTACAGAAGATTAAGTATACATGAAAAGATACATAAAGACACACAGATTTATCTTGTGGAAACCCAATAGGGAGAAAACCACGGTGTGAGTAGAAACTCATAGAATTTGTACACTTTTAGAGTATGCCCGATGAAGAGCCATCCCTGTTAGAATATTACAAAGATGTTGGTTAGGTGCCACCCAATTAAGGGATTTTGATCAAGGCCAGTTAGTGCCTTTACCCTGTTAAAGGTAGCTTGGTTAAAGGACTTAGAACATCAGTTAAGATGTTACCCGATTAAGGGATTTATACAATGGGACCTGTTAAAGTCCACCTAGTTAAGGGATTTATGTTGCAGTTATTTCAAAACAACAAATGAATGATCAGATACAAGAAGCTACACATTAGCCGAATCAGATCACAATTAGGCATCAATCTTGGTCTGCATCGATTGTGCCTGTCCTTCACAACTCTGTCTTCTATCAGTTTGCTGGTACTTAAATCCTGCACTACCAGTCCTCTCTCACCTGAGTCACTACTTTGTGAAACCCCCACTCTACTGATTTTCTGTCACTGAGCTTTGTACGCTCTAAAACTCCCCCTATGTCCTTTTTCACATTAACTTCATTCACCTTGACAACAACCATCTCAAGAATGAGATATGTGTATTTATAGACCCTTAAGTCTTTTGCTAACTTTTCCCTCCAAAGAATACCTTTCAAAATTTTGTTGTCAAGCCTTAAATTGTGCTTCTGAAATCATGCAGGAATCTTTGTCAATATTGTCAAACATGCCAATATGTCTGTTGGTTGACTGAGAGAAGACTTCTGATTTAGCTGGTTGGAACTGAACGTTACTAGTCTATCGGTTACCGAGTTTTCTGGTGAACCGATCAAACCTTGTCTAGTCGATTTCTTCCTGTGTACCGGTTTAGTCTTTTCTTAGCCGATGGACGTCTTCCTTACTAATCTACTCACTGATACCCGATCACCTTAGTGCTTGCCGGTATACTTATTGTCTGTCGGTTTACTCAGTACCTAGTTTTCTTACTCCCTAAGGATTGGGAAGACTAAGGAGATGATGTTGCCAACAATGACAACCATATCATTTACCGGTCATACAAAATTGCATTAGAATGCCAACAAAATCCCTCTTTGGCATTGGTGGATAATTCTACAAACTATTGTGCTATACCCATGGCCCTTGTTCCTGACAAGACTCCATAAAAGCCAAAATTCCCCCTTTTGCCATCAATGGCAAAGACTATCCAAGATGATTTGTCAAAATAAAGAAAAAATCTCTTTAAAGGTTTCTTGAGCCACTTTTAAAGAAGATTCCCATGAAGATTGAATTTGTTTCATGGTAGTAAAGTGGCCATGTAATACTGCAATGAAGACCTCCATATCGTCATTGTCTTACAGTCAGGTGCATGAATTAAGTGGTCTGCCTCATTAATGTTCAGTTGCATGAAGTCTATAATTGGTGCTAAATAGCACTAGAGCTCTAACATGCTAAGACTTCTTTTGTCTTCTTCATCTTTCAACTTTCTGAGTTGATGATTGAGCATTTTGATTTTTCTAGTGAAAGTTGATGTAGAACTACTAAGAGGATCAAATGAGCTTACCAAATCCTAAATCTCCTTTTGAATTTGATTTTTGTTATCATCCAAATCTTTGATTAAGACAGGAAAGTTTGAAGATTTCATCAGGAGTTGACCAACTTGTTGTAGCGTAGTCTTAACTTCTTTTGTTCTGGTTGATAGAGTGTTGGCATATGGACACTCCAATGAGACATTGTGTGTGATTGAAGGTTTTGTCATTGATGGCAACCTTGCAATCCTATGGCACCGGCAAAGCATTACTCAAACAACCTTGCAATCCTATGGCACCGGCAAGACATTATACTGGCAAAGCATTACTCAGGCAACCTTGCAATCCTATGGCACCGGCAAAGCATTACTCAGGCAACCTTGCAATCCTATGGCACCGGCAAGACATTATACCGGCAAAGCATTACTCAAACAAGACAGTGCACCGGCATCAGCAAGATCAATCTACACCGGCACCGGCACAGAAAAGAACATGTATATCGACACCAAGGCCGACATGATTTTTGATATGTAATATTTTGTTTATTATTATAAGATGACTTGGAAAATTGTAAAATGACTCTTGTATATAAAAGAGATCATTGTAGACATTTGTAGGATATGAATAGGAAGCATAAAAAAATTATAAGGCAGACCTAATATGCGAATTGTAGGTCAAGGGTATATGTAAAGAACAGAGCAAGAACCGGTACTGAATCTGGCATTGAAGATGCTATTGTAAAGTAGTACATAATATTGGATTTGTGTAAATCCTCATTGTAAGTCAGTGTGACTTCTTATTGAGCAGTGAGCTCTAGGCAGTTGGGCTTCATGCATGTGCAGGCCCCTATTGTAAGTAATATTCTCTTATTGGCTAGTAAGTGAATATTGTGGGTCACAAATCCCACCGAGGTTTTTCCCACACCGGGTTTCTTCGTTAAACATCTTGTGTTATGGTGTTCTTTTCATGTGGATGTTTTTTATTTTGTTATTTGCATTAATTCTTGCATACCGGTATACTGTTACTTTATGTTCTACATATTTAGTTTTAAGAAAATCTCATCACCAGTTAGATACTGATTCACCCCCCCCCTCTCAGTATCTGTGGGAACCCTAACAATTGGTATCAGAGCCTGGTCCTCTATTTTCAAGAGCCTAATAGCTTGAGGAAGATCTTGACGCCGGTAAAGATGGAAAATCTGATGAAGCAACTTGAAGGAGCTCTTACTGACTATTAGGCACTTCAAGAAAATCTTACTGTTACAAGAAACAAGAGAAGAGAACTTTGTGAAAAATTGCAAAATGAGAATGATGAAAAGGAATCACTAAATGATATGATAAGCAAATTGAAACAAGAGATCATGACAACAAAAAATGAAATGCAGGATATGACTATGAGATTTTGCAAAGAGATTGAGGATAGAAAGAAGAATGAAGAAGAATTGACCAGAAGACTAAGTGATGCAGAAAATGAGAACACAAGACTTAGCTATGAAAATGACATGTTGAAGACAGATCTGATGCATACTTAGAATGACTCAAATGAACTAATGAGACAAAAAGAAATCTTGGAAAGGAAATTGGAAACTGCAAATCAACACAAAGAAAAATTCAAGAAAAGCTCAGAAGAACTTGGTACCTTATTGAAGAATCAAAAACCCAAAGGTGACACTTTTGGAATTGGATTTGAAGTTGGAGAAAGCTCCAGGACTGCAAATACCCAGGATCACAACAAACTGGTAAGACCTTCTAATACTTACAAATTCAATGGAAAATGCTTTAACTGTAATAAATATGGTCATAGGGCAAATGAATGTAGATCTAGGAATTATCAAAATATCAATCCTCCCACCGGTCAATGCACCAAATGCAACAAAATTGGTCATAACTCTGAAAATTGTAGAATGAATGTAAGATGTTATGTTTGTGGAAGATTTGGTCATTTATCAAATAAATGCAGAACACAAACCGGCATATGTTATGGGAAAGCTATTCAGAAAAATAATGTAACTTGTTATGCATGTAACAAGATTGGTCATATTGCTAAATTTTGTAGAAGTAAAGGTACACCAGTAGATAACAGAAGTACTAGCTTGAAAGGTAAAGAAAAGGTTGAAGAGGTTAAGCAAGAATTTTCAAAGCAATGGATTAAAAAAGGTGATCTAAATATTGGGGTTACTCCTCCATCGGTAGAACCAACAAATGCTTCACCGGTAGGACAATATGATGCTCCACCGATAGGACAGAGCAATGCTCCACCGGCAAGATGTTCTTCATCAAATTGAAAAAAATTATCTTGAGGGTTTGGCAATCAAATGACACATGTGCTATTATTCCCTCGGTTAGAGAAAAGAAGTTGAAAAACATTCATTACCGGCAAATAAAGTTGAGCTATTACATTGCCGGCAAGCAATTAATGTGGTAGGTAGCAAAAAAGACTTTATAAAATAAGGTTTTTGGCTCCATTTCATTTCACCATGAATTCAAACTTTCAGAGAGTGCGAAGATTTCCAAGCTAAGGCATTCCGAGCAAAGAGGCAAAGCACTTCAGCAATCAATCCATCCAAAGGCAAAAAAAGGTATTTATCATCATGGCATCCTCCTCTACACCTAAATTCATAGAAAACCCTATAGTAGTCAAGGTTATAAAATGACCTAGGCCTATATTTTAGCTAGTTCCCAAGGTAGCTAAGAAAGATGACAACACAGGTGCTTTTTCAAAAATTCCAAAAGGTGTTGTTTATGCAGAAGACCCTAGAATGTATATTCATTGCAACATAGAGGAATTAGGTGATGAAGAAATCAAAAACATGTATAAGTCTATTATATGTGACAACTCTGGGAGTGTGAAACTTGAACATAAAATTGTTGAAACCCTAGGATTCACTGAAATCCTCTGCATTCCTAAATTTCCAAAGGAAGTGGTTAGGATAGTTCTGAGTAGGGTACATGGTTCATTCTTTTGGCTTGACTCAATGCATAAAATTACAAAGGTAGCTGTGAAAGCAGTAACAGGGTTACCTTCCACTGGTAATAGACCCGACAAAACAAATAAGGTCTCTAATGACTTGGTAACAAACTTAACTAGTGCAATATCCGACAAGAGATCATTGAGGGTTAATGATGTGACCGATACAAATGTTAGATTTGTTAGCATGATTCTCGGTTACAAAGAAACTCATGCTAATAGGCTTAACTTAGTTTCCAGTTTATGCATAAAGAGTGCTTATGACATGGTTAAGGACAATGTGAAAATTGATATCTGTGAATGGTTAAAAGATGAGTTAATTGACAATTTAGCAAAAATCAAGAAGGATAAGAAAGGAACATTTAGATTTGGAAATTTACTTGTATGCTTAATGCTACATATAACCAAACAGGCTCTCGGTATAGGCTACAAGGGTTTTGGATTCGACATACCGGTAGGAAAACAATTGTCTGACTTATTCAACAACATGGGTGAAAACAGAAAAAAGAATATCAATGAGTATTTTCAAGCACTAAAAGTCAGAATGAATAAAAGAATCAGACTATCACAGGAAATTGTCAACAAATAAAAGGATGATATATGTTTTGTAATCAAAAAGGATGAGATCTGGATGGAAGCAGTCATCCCAAGAACAATCTGGGTTACAAATATGGGGTATGAAACAGATGACCACATAGTGGAAACTTATGCCAAAGCACTTCTGGAAGCCCCGAATGAACCAAAGGAAGAAGTATTTGGTAGTGCTGAGACCATCGAAAGTCAAATTCAATCTAAAAAGAGAGTAAAGAAAGTTGATACATTTGTGAGGAAAGGAACCAGACAAGCAAAAGCCATAAAGGAAGATGTATTAAAGAAAACCGGCATAACAGGAGAAGAGTTGGCAACCCAACAACCTGAAACTCATCTATCACCGGTAGATACTTCCTCAGAAGGAGATATGCCAGCAACTTTCAAAAGAGTTGTTAGGAAAAGAGACCCCTCATCGGTAACCACTCCTTCACCTAGAAGGACAAGATAGAAGCAACAAGTTGTGAGGTCTCCAGTCAAGAAAGCCACTCCTAAGAAAAACTGACCCCCAAAAAGAAGAAGAAGACAAACACTGACTTGGCCCCTTTTGACATATTACTGAATGAGATCACAGAGGAAGGTAAATTGAAAAACATAGGGAAAATCTATGACACCCTATCAGATGATGAGAAAGGACAAGTTGAGGAGAGTGTTATATTACACATGGACATGTATAAAAAGTTTTTGATGCAAGTCCTAAATGAAATTCCTGATGAATTATATAAAAGACTTGAAGCTAGAAGGCAAGGAATAGTTGAGTTGGATAAGAAAATTAAAATAGAAAAATTACTTGTAGTATACCCGATCAACTCACCTAAGGAAATTGATGATCTGATAGCTCAGGCCAACCGGACAGTTTTTTCCACTGCACACCGGCAAATATCACTAATGGCAGGTAGAGTTACTGAAGTTTTAAAGGAAACAGAAGATGGTTGGGATACATTCTTGGTTAAAAAAGAAAAACAAGAAGAATATAGGAATCCCAAGCCCATTTTGGTATATCAAAAGGACAAAGGGAAAGGTAAAGTTGGTGGACCACCAAGTATCAAGATTAGAGACAACTTACCCCGACCTCCTTTAAATACTCCACCGGTAAAAACAACAACTGCAGAAGATCAGCCGACAGCTGAGAGCATGGACACAAAGGATAATAATCCTAATCCTGAAGTCCTATATACTGTGAATGTTGATACTCAGAAAATCAACATAGTGTTAGATAAGGATACAACAAATAAATCAAAAAACAAAGAGCAACCGGCAACAGGAAACAAAGAGCAACCAGTAGCAGATTCAAAGAAAAAGATGGAATTTGGAACACAAATAGAGCAACCAACAAAGTTAAAGGCTCTAGAACAGATGCCACCGGTAAGAAATGATGTAGGAAAACCAATGCTTAAAGAGATGGAGACACAAACAGACCTACCAGAGGTCAATACTAGCATGGTCACTTCCACCAGCACTCAGATTCTTGGGTCACCATCAAATGTAACAGAGGTATTGCTCAAATCTATCAAGAAAATAACTAATTATAGCTCACAAGCTTATAAAGCGATAGATGATTCAATTCAAGTTTTGAAATCAATAGCTCCCAATTGTAATATAGCCAACAAAGATTCTTTAGGCCAGTTGGATACACTTTGTAAATATATTTCTGGAAATTTTGAGCAAACAAAGGTAGAAACTATAAAGGAAAGTGTAGAAAAAGAAAAACAAAAATTCTTTGAGGAAGGAATAAAGAAGTGTAACCAGGAATTTGACACACTTCTACCGGAACTGTGCAATTTATTGAAAGAGTACAAAACTTTGTACAAAGACACCTGTAAGATAAAATTTTTAACCATAGATGTAGACAAAAAGATGAGCAAGGTGCAGGAAGAGATAAATAAACTTGCTGATAATTTTGTTAACTCACCTGATACATTATCAATTTTTGAGGAAAAGATAACAAATTTTGAGGAAGAATTGCTCAAATTAGAAAGAGAAAAAGAAAAAATAATAAACAAGGCAAAATTCTTGAGATCTAAACTAAGTCCAAGATTGGACTATTTAGCATCTCTACGAAAGGAAATCTTAGAGGCACTAACACAGGGTAGCAAAACACCAGCAAAGCACTTGTAGCATCTCACCGATACAGTATACAGAACTGAGATAGCAATAAAGGAGAGCAAGAAGTTTATGGATGGCATAAACTTAATTTTGGGAGATATTCTTCAGATAATAACTACCCAACTACAAGGTTGAGGTTATGAATTGGTACAACTACAAAATCTACTAACCTTTGTCATTAATGCCAAAGGGGGAGTAGTAGATGAGAAAATTCAAAACACAGGGATCACATGCTCAGGGGGAGCTCTCACATTTTTGGTAACATTTTTGGTCTACACATTTTTGGATATCTTTTTGAAATTTCTCATCAGTGTTGCCATCAATGCCAAAGGGGGAGATTGTTGGCATATGGACACTCCAATGAGACATTATGTGTGATTGAAGGTTTTGTCATTGATGGCAACCTTGCAATCCTATGGCACCGGCAAGACATTATACTAGCAAAGCATTACTCGGGCAACCTTGCAATCCTATGGCACCGACAAAGCATTACTTAGGCAACCTTGCAATCCTATAGCACGGGCAAGACATTATATCGGCAAAGCATTACTCAAACAAGACAATGCACCGGCATCAGCAAGATCAATCTACACCGACACCGGCATAGAAGATTTACACCAGCACAGAAAAGAACATGTATATCAGCACTAAGGCCGACAGGATTTTTGATATGTAATATTTTGTTTATTATTATAAGCCGACTTGGCAAATTGTAAAATGACTCTTGTATATAAAAGAGATCATTGTAGACATTTGTAGGATATGAATAGGAAGCATAAAAAAATTATAAGGCAGACCTAATGTGCGAATTGTAGGTCAAGGGTATATGTAAAGAACAGAACAAGAACCGGTACTAAATCTAGCATTGAAGATGCTATTGTAAAGCAGTACAGAATATTGGATTTGTGTAAATCATCATTGTAAGTCAGTGTGACTTCTTATTGAGCAGTGAGCTCTAGGTAGTTGGCCTTCCTACATGTGCAGGCCCCTATTGTAAGTAATATTCTCTTATTGACCAGTAAGTGAATATTGTGGGTTACAAATCCCATCGAGGTTTTTCCCACATCGGGTTTCCTCTTTAAACATCTTGTGTTATGGTGTTCTTTTCATGTGGATGTTTTTGATTCTGTTATTTGCATTAATTCTTGCATACCGATATACTGTTACTTTATGTTCTGCATATTCAGTTTTAAGAAAATCTCATCATCAGTCAGATATTGATTCACCCCCCCCTCTCAGTATCTGTGGGAACCCAAACATAGAGCAACGTTTCCACTGATATATGTTCCATTAGGTTATCTCCTCGCTTTGTTTCATATTATCTTATTGCAACCTTCTCCAGATTGGTTGCCTCTGAACTGATTGCTTTGACTAGAGTATTCAACTAACCAATAATGGGTGCAGTATCATCAACTACAATGTTTAGGATGAGATCAGAGAGAATTGTTTTGGAAGAGATGAGGATTCTTGCCTTATTTTTCTCTTCTCTTTGTTTTACCTTTTCAGATTGGATTCTCAATTTTTCTAAGACTTTCATCAACTATTTAGGGGTCATTTTCTTTATAGCTATAACTAAATCACCTTCTTCATCTTCCTCTGTTCCTTCTTCAATTTCTAAGGGCTCAGCTTCTGAGCTAGTTGTTGTGACGATACTTACCTTTTGTTTTACACTTTCCCTATCTAAGTCTAATTTTCTTTTTTCCGGAGGGGTATCCATCACTACTGTGTTATCCTTTATCTTCTCATCCTCTTTTCCTTCCTCTACTTTCTTCTCTTCCTCTTTTCCTTCCTCTGATTTTTTTCCTTCCTCTTTGCCTTCCTCTGTTTTCTTTTCTTCCTCATTTCCTTCCTCTGTTCTCTTCTCTTCCTCAGTCTTCTTTTCTTCCTCTTTTCCTTGTTTTTTTTTCTTTTCTTCCTCCTTTTCTTCCTCTTTTCCTTCTTTTTTTTTTTTCTTCCTCCTTTTCTTTCTTTGTTCTCTTCTCATCCTCATTTCCTTCCTATGTTCTCTTCTCTTCCTCTATCTTCTTTTATTCCTCTTTTCCTTCTCAAGAGAGATTAGGATTTGGTGTTGATAAGTTTCTGTTAGGTCTATCCTCATAAGGAATGTCTTGAACTAACACTTCATCTTGACCAAAAAACTTAGTTTTATTACCTTCCTTCACTGGTGAAGTATGAACCGGTTGATCAATACCCTTTGTCATATTTGGGATGTCTGACACAATATTTCCTATGATGTCCTCAACAGTGAACGTATCAAAACCTTCAATGGACTCTTTTTTCTTAGTTTTTCCTTTATCAAGGATAGTTGCACCTTTGTCCTATTTAGTTTCCTATTCAATTTCTTCTTCAACCTTCTTTTGTTGGTCCATAATTTCCTTCCACAAGGAAACACCTTCAACATGCACTTCTCTAATTTCCCCTACTGCCACTCTTCCAAATTTGTTCCTTATTTTAAAATGTTGAATGCATGCTTCAGCCACCAGTGAAGCTTGACCAAGATCTAATTCATGTTGCACTTACATGAGTTCTTTTATTCTGAGTTCCTTTTCAGTAGCTAGAGCAGTCTTCCATCTTCCTTCAATATGATCTAGAAAATCTGATGGTATTATGCCATACAAGTCATTGGGAGTTCTACAAAAGTTGTGCAAGTTCCAGATCAGAGCTTCCTCAATTTTCCTCTTGTCTTCTTTGTTATTGATGGGATAACTCCTTCCAACACCTCCTAGACCTCCAAATTCTTTGATGCCATGAACCATCTCATCAATTGTTGGAGCTTTGTTCCTTTCACTTCTTCTAACCTCCTTTATTTCTACATCTAATACAGCGACATCTTATTTCTTATCCTCTTTGAGCTTTGGATCACTCATCCTCTTTCTGGTGTAAGTTACTCCTACTAGTCTATCTTTGCTTGGTGAAGATATCGGAGTACCTAGATTCTTTTCCTTATGTATGTTGTCGTTTTAGTTGTTGCAGCCCCCTTTGGTTTTTTTTTTGCCCCTTTCTTCTTTCCACCGGTTATTTCTTCATCTTTGGTAGGTGTGACCCCTATTTTATCACTCACACTGGTGGAGGTAGTGGCACTGGATGCTTCACCTCCATATTTCTTGTCAAGGGTATCAATCATTTTCTTTACTTTTCTTTTAATGATAGGCACCTGAAGCTCTTGTTTTATTTTAGAGCTTGCCTCCTCATATGTTCCAAACCTCTTTGCCTTCAAGCCTATCGGTTTAGATAGAAACATATTGATATGAATTTTAACCAAATATGTTGTAACCTCATACCCCATAGGTGGAACCCAAAAATTTGTGGGTTTAACTGCTTGGATAATATAGCAATCTGTATCTACAAGAAAACAAATGTTGTTCTTGTATTTTTGAACTATTCCAGTTGGAATTCTTTCCCTCTTGTGCATTCTAGTTTGGAATTCTTTGAAATATCCCCATATTGCTTCCCCAAATTTATCTCCCAGATCCCTAATCATTTCACCTATCTAAACCATGATAGGTTTCTCCTGTGACCATACTAAATTACCCTTACCGGGGAAATATTTTAGCACATAGAAGAATATACATACCAATAGAGAGCCATATTTGAAGGATTGCTTCTTATCCTTCTTTATTATTTCCATTTTCACCATGAACTAACTTTGAATCATCTCGCATATATCATATGTTGCATCTTCTTTGATAATCCGATATCCAGCATGGATGGCACCGCTCAACACACTGTTCAACTGACTTGATTGATATACCCTATAACCCAACATTGCAGAGGCAAATCTTACTTCAGCTTCCTCAATATTAGTGATAGTTATTTCTCTACTATCACATTAAGATTTGTTTAACCATGTGACTTCAGTTGATGAAATCATTCTTAGGGTTAATGCTTCACTAGTTGCACTGATCCCTATCACTCTTCGAATCATCTCCTTTGTGATCTTGATCGCTACATTATCTTACAACCACAAAAAATGATCATAAACCCTACTCAATACATATCTAACCTAGTCACCATGAAATTGATTAGGAAAGTCTACAACATATGTCAAACCCTTGGTCTTCAGATGTAGGAACCTTGATTTCAACTGATCATTTTCACAGAACCCTTTAAACTCACTTCGAATGAACTTATCTCCAAGTTCTTCGAGCTTGCAATGAATATAGGAGCGAATATCCTCTACCAACAATACATCAGAGGGCACATATGATAAAGTGCCAGTCTTGTTGATTTCACTGTCTTTCATTGGATGCAGCTTGAACTCAGGTTGGGGTTCCTTGATAGCTTCAACCAACACAGGAGTCAAAAACTGCACTGCCATGATAACCTTCAATCAATATTTTCTCAGATGTAGTTGAAAACCCTTTCCTAGGGAATACCAAATACCACTATCACTCTGCTTGAATTTCTTTTTTGCACAAACAAAGCTTAGCAATTTTCAAATTGCCTTGGAACACACAGGAGCTCATGAAAATTCACAAGTAGTTAGGTAAATGAAAATGCGCTACTATTTCCTTATTTATCCATTGAAATTTATCGGTGGTACAATACAACAGTCTGATTTGAAGATCACAACTTAAAGTACACCGATTTGAATTCACCAATTGTTTATTGTCGATATCGATACTCAAATAAATAAATCACAAGACAAACTTCAATTAAGAACTTTTAGACCAAATTTTGTGCATCACAACTATGCAGATAAACACATCCTTACATTTGTTGAGGGGATTCAAGAGTAATCTTACCATATGTGCTCCCCCTGGGCATCGGTATGCCTAGTTAGAAGTGGAACTATCATCACCGATGGATGATGACTTGGTTTCAGAATGTCCTTGTCCTTCTTTTCCTTTATCCTTCTTGATCCACATCTTTTTCATTTCATCTCTTATTTCTTCAGTTGTCTTCTTTTCTTTCAGGTCATTTTTCTCTTTTTTCTTGCTAAACAGATTCTTATCTATAGACCGGTTGTAGGGTCAGCTTTTGCATTCTCTGGCTAGGTGGTCGATCTTATGGCAGTTAAAGCATGCCATACTAGTTGTCCTCCATGGTCCTGGATTATTTTTTTGACCCTTCCTCATTCTGCATGTTTCAACAGCATGACCAAAATTACCACACATGGAATAGGTGGCATTCAACTGATTACTCCTTTTGTTAGGACTAACCAGTTTGAATAGTGGTCTTGATACCTTTGTCTTGAACCTGCATTCTTCTTATCTGTGTCCAGACTTATTACAAGTGAAGCAATTTCCATTCAATATTTTTGCACTTGACAGGCTGCTTGATTGATATCTACACTCATAAGCAGTGTGACCATACGTATGACAATTGTGGCAGTAACCATCAAAAGTAAAAGTCTTCTTTTGATTAACTAGTTATTCCTATAGTCATTGGTCTTATGACCCAATTTTCCACAATGATTACAAGAGAATTTGAAAGTCTTCATACCTCTTGCTTATGATTGATTTCTTTTATCATCCTTCATTCTTTTGGATTTAGATGATTCTCCAGTTTCCATAGGACCTGAATCAGGGTAACCAAGACCAATTTTATCCTTTGTTCTTCTCTAACCCTTCAACTATCTATCTACCTTCTCAGAGCTTTCATTGAATTTTCTCAACTTCTCATTTCTCTTATTTTCAGTTTTCAACTCACTCTTGAGTTGTTCAATCTCTTTCATCATCCTCTCCTTTTCTTCTGCATTATCATTCAATTGTTTATGTATGTATTCATTTTCCTAAGTGAGAACTCAAATCTCTTCATCTTTCTCAATCATGATTGCATCATTTTCTCTCAGGGCATCTTCAACATGTCTCCTAGCTCTATCAGCTTTTGATAGATCTCCTTTTGCCTCTCTCTTTTTTTCATAAGCACTTTTGCTAGCTTCCAGTATCTTAGTCATTCTTAGGGCTTGACCTTCATGTTCTCTTTTGAGATGTGCGATTTCTTCGGTCAGCTTCTTGTTCTTTTCCATGAGTTCTGAGACTACTTCTTTAGCTTCTTTAGATCCACTCTATTCAAAGAGTTGATCTATGATATCTGGACTCTCATTTAGTTGTTGAACCAATTCCTTCCTTTTAGCAAGAGATTTTCTCGGTCTCTCTTTCAACTAAGTAATAATATCATTAGCTTCATCAATTTTCTTCTGATATTGGTACTCTTCCATGATCTTTATCCTCAAGCTGACAAGATTCACTTTAGAGGAACTGAGCTCTAATACCAATTGTTAGTCCCAATCGGTACTGAGAGGGGAGGGGTGAATCAATACATTACTAGTTTTTACTAATTGATACTTTTTCTTTAAATATGAACTAATTAACCATTCACCAATGTACACATTTGCTGCAGAAGATTAAGAATAAATGAAAATATACACAAAGACACAGATTTATCTCGTGGAAACCCAATAGGGAGAAAACCACGGTGTGAGTAGAAACTCATAAAATTTGTACTCTTCTGGAGTACGCTCGGTGAAGAGCCATCCATGTCAGGAGATTACAAAGACACTGGTTAGGTGTCACCCAGTTAAGGGATTTTGATCAAGGCCAGTTAGTGCCTTTACCATATTAAAGGTAGCCTAGTTAAAGGACTTAGAACATCAATTAAGATGTTACCCAATTAAGGGATTTATACAATGGGACCTATTAAAGTCCACCCAGTTAAGGGATTTATATTGCAGTTATTTCAAAACAATAGATGAATGATTAGATATAAGAAGCTACACATTAGCTTGATCAGATCACAATTAGGCATTAGTCTTGGTCTGCATCGGTTATGCATGTCCTTCACAACTCTGCCTTCTGTTAGTTTGCTGGTACTTGAATACTATACTGTCGGTCCTTTGTCACCTAAGTCACTACTCTATGAAACCCCCACTCTATCGGTCTTCTATCACTCAGCTATGCACGCTCTAAAACTCCCCCTCTATCCTTTTTCACATTAACTTCATTACCTTGACAACAACCATCTCAAGAATGAGATATGTGTATTTATAGACCCTTAAGTCTTTTGCCAACTTTTCCCTCCAAAATATACCTTTCAAAATTTTATTGTCAAGCCTTAAATTGCGCTTCTAAAATCATGCAGGAATCTATGTCAATATTATCGAACATGTTGATATGCCCATTGGTTGACTAAAAGAAGACTTTTGATTTAGTTGGTTGTAACTGAACGTTACTAGTATGTCAGTTACTGACTTTTCCAGTGAACCGATCAAAACCTTGTCTAGCCGATTTCTTCCTATGTATCGGTTTAGTCTTTGCTTAGCCGATGGACGTCTTCCTTACCAATCTACTCACCGTTACCCGATCGCCTTACTGCTTGTCGGTCTACTACTTGTCGATCTGTTGCTTGTCTATATACTTATTGTTTGTCAATTTACTCACTGCCCGGTTTTCTTACTTTCTAAGGATTGGGAAGACTAAGGAGATGATGTTGCCAACAATGGCAACCATATCATTTACCGATCATACAAAATTGCATCAGAATGCCAATAGTCACTTGACACTTGTGTTGTGAAGTGAGTTAGCAATGGCATGTCCCTTGGAGGGAATTTGTATAACCAATGTATTTTTCAAAATATCTTAGTGTGGTCCCAAGAGAGTCTTGGATAGAGAGCCATTTCAACTCAAGTTTGACCCGTACGTAAACTTTAGGTGAGTTTCTAGAGGGTCAAACTAACTCCTAAGTTTAGTTTAGGGGTATTTTTAAAGGTTCATATGTTAAACCTATGGGTAAAGGTCAATTTTAACCATGTGCCCACTCGCATGTGACTGTCAAGTCACCTCAAAAGTTGGTTTATCCAAGATGGCCGAAATTCAACTTTTGAGGATTTCTCCTAGGTTAGACAACCTTCCAATTGAGTGATAGTTTCTCTTCCCCATTTTTATTTTACCTTTTTGGGTTTCCTTTTGTTAGCATTCTACACTCTTATGAGAATAGTTGATGTTGTCATTGATGGCAACCAACTGGTATTCATTTGGTAAGCCACCGATAGTTATCGACACCAACAATAGACATCTACAGGCACCGACAGACACTTCACCGATAGCGGCAAAAATGCATATCGGCACCCCAGCCGACAGGGAATAAACTTTTGTTTATCGTATTTTAATGTAATTATCTTTTGTAAAGCCAAGATGGCATATTGTAAAAGACTCATATATATCTATGAGATCTTATAGGTCATTCAGCATGTATGGAAGTATGAAAAATGTGTATAAGGTGACATAGTTGACAATGAAGGTTTTGGTAATGGAATGAGCTTAAACTGGTACTGAACCAAGAATGTTGATTTGAGGGAGTACATTGTATTGTATTTCATAATCCACTTTTGTAGTCAGTGTGACTCTTATTGAGCAGTGTGCTCTAGGAAGTTGGCCTTCCTGCATGTGCAGGCCCCTCATTGTAAGTAATATTTATTCATTGGCCAGTGAGTGAATATTGTGGGTCATAAATCCCACTAAGGTTTTTCCCACACTGAGTTTCCTCATTAAATATATTGTGTTATGGTGTTTTATTTATGTTGTCTCTATTATTCTTATTCGCTGCATTAATTCTTATTTACCGATACACTATTTTGGGATGCAAAGTTCTTAATAAGTTTAAATATTCTACTAACCGGTTAGGTACTGATTCACCCCCCCCCCCCTCTCCCCCTCTCAGTATCTTTGGGACTGTCAATAATCCTAACACCTTTTTTAGAGAGCCTATAAGAGGTTGGGAAGACCAACCTATGAAATCTCACACCCTTTCTAAGAGGTTGGAAAGTGTGAGAAGAGTCTACTTAAGGAAGGGATTCAAACTTAAGATTTTGATCACCCACTCTCTATTTTTGGAGACTTAGAATTCTATTGGAAGTTTTGGTTTTTGGAGTTGCATTTCTAAGCTTTGGAAAGAAAAGAATAGTGGATTGGGTAGCTCTCCTTCTACCTTTCCTTATTCCATTTGTAGGATTAAGGTTGGTAGTATTTCTTCCTTGCATATTGCATTTTATTGCCATGGTGAAGAAAGATTGTATGTGCATTTTGCTTGTTGTTTATGTAGAATGAGAAGTTTATTTTTGAGTTCTTCCTTGTGTTATTTTTATGTGTTGTATCATTTATGTATTTGGGTGTTTTCAAGGCCATACTCACCCTTGGGAGGGTAGAGTAGCCTTGGGGGTGAAGGGCTTCTTGAGAGCCTAAGAATGTAGAGGCTCTCTTCTTAGAAGAGAGAGATACAAAAGGGTTATGGGACCTTTGCTGCATTGTCTTTTATGTTTATGCAAAGGAGGTCATAAGGGGAGATATGGGCATGTATGCCATGGGGTACATAAGGTTATTTTGGGACAAGTATGTGACTTGTGGTGGTTCTACTTTAGTAGCCTTGTAAAGACATTGTTTTCTCCTTATTGCAGATCTCCTCTAGGTACTTGGTCCACCTTCACCCCACAAAAGAAATAGTCACTTGGTGACTTTGTTTATCCTTGGGTTGGGAGTTCAAGTGTGTTGATTTTCTTATTGTTTTGTGGTTGAGATGTTTGTAACCCATTTAGCCTTGGTTCTCCTAGCTCGGGGGTGGCTTCATGTAAGCCTAGGTTGGGAAGTGAGCCTCCATGGTCACAACCTACAAACTTTATTTGCAGGTTTTCTTTGGGAATAAAGGATGGAGTAAAGTCAAGCTTGTGCAAGTTCCTATTTAATACATTTGAGATTCAAAGAGAAAAAAAAATAAAAATTCACAAGTCCTCATTTTTGTAGAAATGAAGAGGCTTGAGGTTGTAACCTTCTTTTTATTGTGTAAAGGAAACAAAAAAAAATGTATATTTACTTGAGTATATTCATTGCAAAGAAATCAAAGAAGCATTTGAGTTATTCCTATATAGTTATCTATTACCTTGGAATAAAGTAGGAATGGTAATCTTATTTTATCTTTTATTATATATTTAAAGGAAATGCATGTTAAAATGAAAAATGGCAGATAAACATTTAAGTCATATCATTTATTTAATCTTATCTTTTCTGCAATGTGCATGTTAGTTGCATAGTTGTTAATAGAAAAGAAATGTTTATTTCTATTTATAGATTAAACAAAAAAATATATACTTCTTAGAGTTAGTCCTAATCTTATTCAATATTTGCATCTTGTTGTTTTAATGGATAAATAAGAAATTAGAAAGGTTATTGCTGCTATAAAATAAAACATTTCTGCTAAAGTTATAAATCTGGAAATACACATTTAGTGAAATTATTAAATCTATGCATTCTTATTTCAAAAAAAAAAGGAACTTCATCGTATTGAACAATCTAGTTTGTTTATAAGATAACCTGCTCTAAGTTAATGGAATATTGCATATATATATATATATATATATATATATATATATATATATATATATATATATATATATATATATATATATATATATATATATATATATATATATATATATATATATATATACACTAAGCTGTTGTTAGAAGAAGAAAATATGTAGATATATATGTTGCTTTTAAAATATATATATATATATATATATTATTAATTTGTAAATGAAAAATTCTTTAATTTCTATTCCAGTTCATACATAATATAATTATAACAAGATCTTTTTTATTATTGAAAAAAAAATAACAAAGAAATGTATCTTTTTTTTTTTTAAAAAGTGTTTTTGCCCTCGGCCCCTTGGGCTCGCTGTGGGTTCGACCCACAAGGTAGCACGTTCGCACTGTGGGTCGTGACCCACAAGAGTGGCACAACCACATTGTGGGCCATGATCCATATGAGCGGCTCGGCCACAAGCCCACAGTCTCGTCGCCTCTGCCTCACCTAAACGTTCGCCCCACCATCCAATGCTTTGGTCCGCCATTTCCTTGGTCCATCGAACCTTCTCACCTACACACACATAGAGTCAAAAAGGAAAATTGTTAGTAATAAAAAAACCCTAACCCAATTTCGGGTCAGGGTTAGTAAATGATAAAGAAAACATAGGTAAAGACATAGAGATATAAAAAGAAAAAAACCCTAGTTAGGGTTTAATATAAAAGGAAAGAGAAATAAAATAATAAAGGGGGAAACCTTTTTAAATTTTGAAATGGAAAACCTCATTTGAAATTAAGTTATTTATTTAGGATAGTTATTTTATAATTGGTATTGGGGGATTAGCTTTATATATATATATACATATGTTTAGGTTTAATTTCTTTTTATAAAATTTAATAATGGATACTATTAAAAGTAAAATGATTATTTTTAGGCTAAAGGGGTAATTTATTGTTGAATATTAAATATTTAATATTTAATATTTAAGGGGGATTTATTTCAACATTAATGCGAAGTTATTGGCTAGGAAATTATTATATTAGATTTAGTTCACTTTAAATAGACGAATTTAAAAACATTATTTGCATTTGCTCAATTAATTATTTTGAATACAATAGAATATGTATTGACATTTATTTAATTAGTATCGGAAGTAATTAAATACTATTAGGGATGATTATTATCTCTTGATTAAAAATTAGAGATTAATTTGGGTAAATTAATTAATAAAGTTGTGATGACTCCTTAGGGTAAAATATTTCAGTGTTAAAAATGTAAACGCTATAATTGTTGAGTTAATTAAATTAATTATAGGAACCCATTCTTTTAACGCATGAGTTAAAATTTAGTGTAGACAAATTTAATTATCACATCTTTTGATCGTAGAACATCTAGTATTATAGTGTTGTTAAAAAAAAATTATTGTTGCGTTTTTGCCCAAAAGTTTGGACATGACAGCCATCATCATGAGTTCAGTAGAACTCATCTCGGTTATGCTTTTCTTTTCAACCTGCGGGGTGTTAATTGACAACAATAATAGACTTACTATCAGTTCCCTGTCGAATTCCCCTTTCTTCTCCTCTAAAGTTTTTACCTTTATAGCTTCCTCACTTGCACTGGTGGCTTCGCCACTTGGTGTAGTCTCAGTAATTGTCGGTTTCTCCCTAGGAACTGTAACCTCATCCTATACATTTATATCCGGAGGACTATTGTCCTCAACATTAGTATCTTGTACATAATCAACCTTTACACTCTTTGTATCTACCAGTATCTCAATATTTGCATGTACATTTGTAGCTACCGGGAGCTCAATATATACTATCCTAATGTTTTTCAAAATTGAGGGTGAAGTATCCATAATGCCTTTACCTTTCCCTTCAACCAGAATGTCTACAGTATCTATCTTAGGTTCCACTGAAGTATAAAAACCATGGTTCTCTTCAAACAACTTAACCCATGCCTTGTGGGTCTCCTTGATTATCTCATTTACTCTACCTAACATAAGACTGATTATTCTGTGCTTGTTGTTAAATATTTTCCTATCTACAACCTCTAGTGTCTTGTCCATCTCCTTTGGAGCAATAGAAACACAAACAGATAATAACTCACTTATATTTATATGCCTATCCTCTTGCATTGTTGATAGTCTTCTAGCATCTAAAATATCATACAATTGTGTCGGTATTTGGTTTTCAATTTCTATCAAGGCTTTCTTATAAATATCCAAATACAACAAAATCGATTCCTCTACCTCTCTTTGTTCATCATTATCTAAATGTTCATAATAAAACTATACATTCTTTAACATACCATCTTTAGTAATTTCATCAACTAACTCTGCACAATTTTTTGGTGGAATGATAGTTACATTACTAGATTCAATGGCATTCTTCTTCTTTGTCCTTCCAGTATTGGATGGGGTTGAAGGTGTTTCTTTTGGTGCTCTTCTCTATGCCAGTACCCCGATTGTAAACTTCCTAACCAGTTTCTTCTTAGCCTCTACCTTGGTCTCTTCAATTTTCTTCCTCAATACCCTTTTGAATGTCAGGGGTGTGTCATCTTCAAATGTAGATTCTGTTGCAATAGGCTTAATGAATATTTTGGTTCTTTCCTCTTCCTACCTTTCTCCAAGATAGCATCAATCAATGCTTTGATGTCCTGTGAAACCTTTTCAACAAACTTACTTTCCTTTCCCTCCTGCTTCTCTCTCTTCTTCTGGTTGAACTTAGTTTCAACCTCTTGCGTCTTCTACTTAGCAGTGCGAAAGTTTTTTACAGTTTCATCTATCAGTGCATCAATTAGCATTTATGAATAAGCATCAAGAATCTGAGCATCAACTTCATAACCCATTTCCTCAATCCAAATCTTCTAGGGCCTTACAACTTCCATCAAAGTTTCATCTTTCTTGACCATGAAGCATATGTCGGTTGATTACTTCTCAATAATGTGCTAGTGAGATCTCTCAAGATGATATCAATCGCATTGATTCACCTTATACTTCCTCTAAATCGCTCTGAATTCAAAGTGATTAGGAATGAAGTGAATTCAACCTTTTATCCTCCAATAAACCCTAATCTTTCATTGACATCAATGAATTCCGGTGGAAAATACCAGATCTTGATCAAACATCTCCATGCTAGATAAGCATCTCCAATGTCTGGAACATCTTCCAAAACCTCTTCTCGGGGCATATGCAACATATTCATGGATTTTTTCTACCCCTAAGGCATCTGCCTTAGTTACAGGATGAGCACCCTTTCGGTGCAAGAGCAACCTCCTCTGTCAGTTAAGTAACCACTGCATTTCCATCTATTGACTGTTCTTCTGACTTCTTCACCCATCTTTGGGTATGATCTTGCTAGATTTCATTAACCTTCTCTTTTCCTTTCTCATTTCATCCTCCATTACCAATCGATGGATTTTTGCTTCTACAGAACTTAGCAATATGTCCAACCTCATTACATGCATAACATGTAACATTGTTCTTTTGAATTGCTTTGCTAAAACCAGTGTAATTGCTTCACCTGCACTAATTAGCCATATGTCCAAATTTTCCACATGCATAACATTTAACATTCATTATGCAATCTTATGTCTTATGACCATACTTATTACATTTAGAACATTGATCGGGAGCAGAATCAGGGTTCTGATTCACTCTATTTCTACATTACCTAGCCATGTGGCAAAATTTATTATAAACAAAGCATCTACCATTAAATTTATAAGCATTAAACTTCCTTACCAGTGCCTTATGATTTTGATTTTCATTTGAAGTTTCGGAACTCTATCCTTGTTCAAATCTCAGTCCACTGGAATCTCCATTCTGCCTTTGTCTCTTCAATAACTCATCTAGTTGTGCTGAACTAATCTTTAATTTTTCATTATACTTATTTACAATAGTCAGATCATCTCTCAGAATTATCATTTTTCTCTCAATCTCTTGTTCATTACTTTGGGATTGTACTAAATCAGTTCTCAGGATATCATTCTCATGAACCCACCTTCCACATTCTTCAAATTTTTTATTCACAGAAACAACAAGATTTTCTTCCTTTTTCTTGTGGTCCTCAATCTCTTTAGACATCCTCATAGTTATAGCTTGCATTTTATTTCTCATAACCATGTTTTCCTGACTCAATTTTAGGCATCTCTCATTAAGTGCATCTTTCTCATCATTATCCTTATTCTGCAAATGTTCCTTCCTCCTAGCGTGAACATATGACAGTCTCTCTTGTAGGACAAGAATGAATTCTTGAGCATAATTAAATTCATCTTGTAGCTTCAAGTTCTTCATCCTTTCAACATCATAATCTTTAAGTGCCACCTCAAGTTGCTTATCCAAACTCATATCCATGGATTCCAGATTTAGGATCTTCCTCAAGTTGTTAAACTTCCTCTAAGGCACAAAGCTCTGATACCAATTGTTGGAATCCAAGAAAACTGAGAGGGGGGGGCTGAATTAGTGTTCTACTAGAATGATCAATTTTAACCTTATTAAAATATGCATACGCCAACTAGTATATTGGTACATATAGAATTGAAAGAACTAAAGCAACCAATAAGCCAATCACATAAATGAATACCATAACACACATAATTATATGTGGAAAACCTCAAAGAGGAAAAACCACGGTGGGATTTGTGACCCACAATATCAATCCACTGGCCATATGAAGAGATATTACAAAATATAGGGGCCCGCACTTGCAGGAAGACTTACAACCTAGAGCACACTACTCAATCACAAAAGGAGCCTCACTAACTACATACAAATCTAGACTAAAATCTAGAGAAATGATTGAACTACAAAGATAGAATCTTCTATGCATGAATACAGTTTCGAGTAAGCTCTGTCTATTTCGATCTGAAACCCTGAACCCTTTACAGGAATAACCCTTTGCAAAAATATCCTGACATACATAATCTCTCTCATATATTTCACATCTCCTTCATTATTTTCTTCCCAATACATATTCTCATATTAACCCATATATCAAAATGATCTAAACAATTGACCTATATACCCTTTACAATTCATCATACCTTATGTTGGCTTACAAAGATAGTTACAATATGAATATACATGTCAGCTAGATAGCATGAATATGAAAAACAATTGTTGATGCCAGATCCAAAAGATATCGGCCTCCAATACCAATAACCTGATTCTAAACTATCTTGGCTTGCATTGTTGGTAACCCAAGAATTCCTTCCAATCTACTGGTGTCGGTGTCAGTGAAGTGTCTATACAGTGCATGTCGGTACATAAGTGAACCAAAATATGAAGCCGGAACAAGTTTCCATGTTTTCATCAATGACAACATATGAAACCAACCAATTGAGTGTCAATTGCCAATAGTTCCATCCTGCTAACTCACCTACTTTCCCTCATAATCTCACATTAACCCACCTAATCAATCCTCTTAATCATTTTCACATCCCTAATCACTTTGATTAGAGATGGGCCAACCCCTTGCCACAAATGGTCTTCCCATCTCACCTCCCAAACCTTAAATGCTTCAACTTTAGTCCATTCAAGGAATGTCAAATCCCTTGAATCTCCCCATGCCCCCTCTTCCCAAAGAATTTTTAAAATCCTTTTTCCTTTATTCTTCCCACACATCGTCTTATTTTGGAAATTTTAATTCCTCTTGTCCCCTCCCAAGAAATTTTATGTTCCTTTCCTCTCTTCCCCATGTACTTGGGAACTCTTTCCCATGTACTTGAGAAGTGTAGAGACAAGAAATGTCTTTATAGAAAATCTCTTGGATCTCCCACTTTGTCCTCCCAATCCTCTCCCACCTTTTTTCTATCCTAGCCCTCCATTCTCTTTCAATCTTGGTCATCCATTTTGGGGCCCTCCAATATATAAATTGGAGTCTCATCTCCTCACAATTCATCCAAATTTTGATTATTGTCATGCTATCCCTTTTAGCAACAAATCATCCATCATACCCTTACCATGCCCAAATAGTGACTCATATAAGCTTATCCATCATCCATCACACTTAGTCAACATCATCCTTATTGTTGTGAAGTGGAGAGAAATCCATATCCATTTAATCCCAAATAGAAAATCAAGTGGAGGTCTTTGGGTGCACACTCTCGCTTCAAGCTCAGTTGGAGGAGGAGGAGAAGCAAGGTTTATTTTCTTTGTTTTGAATGCTTTATTGTATTTCATATTTTGAACCAACTTTTATCTCACTTCATTTTGGCGCACCCATTGGACCCCAAGTCCCTTTAAATTTAACATAAAAATGAGTTTTTGTGAAGGTTTTTCATGGGTCTTGGATTGATGTCTCTACCTTGCTTCAGTGTCTTCACCTATCCTTCAACGTTTGCACTACAGAAATGACATCTCTACACTGTTAAATTTGAAACTAACTATGTTTTTTGTAGAATTTGAGTTTTAATGTCTGCGAGTGAAGATTGACATTTGTGCCTTGATTTTACCGTCTACGCACAAAAAAAATTGACGTCTCCATTTTAATATGTTTCCTATGCAAGGTTTTTTATTTTTGCCAAAAAAAACATAAAAACACCAAAATATTTTCATTTTAGTTATCTATTTTCCATCATTGTCTGTTTCTTGTTAAGAATAGTTCATAATTTTGATTTTTAGAGCTAATTGATTTTCTCCAGGAGATTTTTTGATGTCTATGTAGACATTTTGACATCTTCACCATGATTTTAACGTATATTTTCTTTAAATTTTGTTTGAATTACTATAAAATTTTGATTTCTTGAGCTAATTGTTTTTCTATAAGATATATTTTTTACATTTGAACATCTATGCCTGCACTTTAACGTCTCCACTTTTATAAGTTTTATATTGGATTTTTCTAATCATCATTTGATTTTGCAGCCCCTTTTCACTTGTCAAAGGCTAAAAATTCCAAGAATACTAACTTTTGTTGCAGGTTCAAATGTCGATATGAAAAGTTAATGATGAAAATTTGTAACAAAGGAAGTTTTTGGTGATTGCGTTAGAGTTGGTTTCTGGAAGGCAGTGATTCAAGAACAACTTTATATCTAGAGATTTCTAGAAGTTGTGTTGTTGAAGGTCTATTCATTCTTGATTCATATATTCATTTACCTTGTTTGGAGATAGTGATTCTTCTCTACAAGTTCTATATATTTCCCTAAGGTAGTGCATCCCATCTTGCAATTCCTTTTTATCTTGTCTTAGGATAGTGCATCTCAACCTACATGTCTTTCAAGGAGCAGTGTGCTTCCTTGGTAATGAGCCTTAAAAAATATTGTAACTATTTCATATATTGTGAGTTAAATCTCAGTATGGTTTTTCCTTATTTAGGTTTTCCACATAAATATAGTGTTATCTTGTGCATGGTGGTTCGTTGTTTTATTTTTCATTGTTGTTTATAAGTTTAATATTATATTCATTGTGGATTGTGAAATAAAGTTTAAGTATTTGGTATAGACTGATTCACCCCCCCTAGTCCTTAAGTATGTTCAACACACTCGTATCATTCAAGTTGTAGTATCCTTCTTTTAATCCACTTACTAATCCCCTTCATATCATATAAATTTGAATTTGATTACCCAATATCCCTCTCTATTTATAGAAAAAAATTATATTTTGTAGCTATTTAAAATTTTATTTGGTAGTTTTTGAAAGTAATTTCAATTACATTAGACATTCACCACATCACCTTTTCCTATTTTTTAATTAATATAGACTCCTCCAAGGATATTATTAGTTAATTTTGATGGTGAAGTATAGGCCTTGGAATTAATTAATCAACTGGGAAGGGTATCTACTTCCATTACAATAATTGCTTCACTTCTATACACCTAGCTTCTAATTACCCTAATTCATATCGCAAGAATTTTTGTTTCTTTCATTTTTTAAGGATTTTGTATCTCCTCCTAGGTCTCCAATGTTTGGGCTTTGTTCCTTTGTGTTGTCTACTTGAGAATTTTTTATGCCTTGATTTTTTTAGAGTGGAGATCCCTTCTCCTTCTACATTGTCTAATGTTCTTGTCATTAACTATGTTTTGGCAATTACTAATCCTCCTCCTTAGGGTGGTGGTGGTATACCTTCTTTGATTGATTTTATAGTTTTTACTTGATGATTATCTTCCCCAACTAGGTTCTCCTATCTGTCATTATCCCCAAATAAATCATTATAGAGGAATTCTCTCTCTCTCATAAATCTATGAATAATGATAATGATATTTCTTAGACTGTTTTTCAAGTAAGGAAGAAAGATATTCTTAAAAATGTATCTCAATTCCATACTAGGGTCACAAGTGTGATATTTTTTAGTTCTAGTTTTTGTTTTGTTTAGTTACTTTGTGTTTTATACATAGAAATCCCATTGTAAGTGTATTAGTGTATAGCCATTTTATGTCACTTGTCTCTCTTTGTGCAAGGTTTCATATGTTGAAAAAAAAGTGAAGAAAGATTTAAATTTTAACATCCAAAATTATAAAGTGATTTCATATTTCAATAGAATATAAAAATCAACAACCAATTGAGACACCAAATTTATGAGGAGAAACACTTTTGGGAAAACACTCCATGAGAAAGAGGGTAATCATATTGTTAATCTTACCAAGAAGTATAACCACAATAACACACTTTACTTCACTTCTCCAACAAACCTATTACCTGGATGCCTACAAATAACTCATACATAACTACTATGTCATGGCTCCTATTTATAGAAAATTGGGCGAGGGAAAATCATAGTGCTAACTCGAAACAAAAGGTAGAAAATCACTTGCAAAAACCATGGATATGAAAGTGGATTGTCATGATACATAATAAAATATGAATTTCCTTAAAATTTCTCCAAAAATGGGTACCTAACCCATAACCACTAAAAACTTTAGCTTCCTAGATGTTACATAACTCACCAATGACTCTTCAGATTACCTAATGGCTAACATTTCACCCTCCAATCTTAGGCACACAAAGCATGAATATTAATATTCCAATGTGGATGCCTAGGAGAGTTAAATTTATTCATTTTAAAATATATTTATCACAGTTACATGTTCCCCTCTTGAAATGACATTACAATTTGCCATAAAGTACAAAAATTTAATATTTTTTCTCATGTCCTAGGAAACACTTTCCAAGGAATATGGAGACTGTACATGAAAAATATATGGTTTTCAAGGTTAATGTCACCTTACCCTGATTATCCCACTTGAAATTATACACTAATTATATTCAAGAGATTCCTAAAATAATAAAATTAAGTGTAAGGCTAATGGCCTTCCTACACCAAAAAAACTTTTTTGTGCTAATTGGCTTCATAAGAGAACCTACAACAGTATCCAAAGTTTCAACTTTATCTATTAAGACCTTACTATTCTCAAACATTTCTCACACAAAGATATATTGAACATCAACGTTCTTAGTAGAAGCATGATACATAGGATTATTGGCAAAATAGATAGTACTCTAACAACCATGTTTGATCCTCATAGACCTCCAATCAAAACCAATACGAATATCAAGTCTTTATAATTATACCACCTCAATAGAGGCATGTGTAGCAAAAATATAATCTACTTTAGTGGTGCAAAAAGTAGCCTATGCACTACTTATTACTCATCCAACTCATTGCACCTCCAAACAAAGTAAATACATAGCTACTAGTGGACCTTCAAATATCCAAGTCACTTTCTCAATCTGCACCAACAAATCCATGTATGTCCAATGACTTAACCACATAATTAGAACCATGATAAACAAAATAATAATTAGAAGTATATCACAATATCTAAACACACTCTGAAGGAAATTCCAATTCTCTTTACTAGGATTAGACTTAAATATTCTTATAATTCTCAATACGTGGGTTATATCTGGCCTAGTACAAACCATTGTATACATCACTCTTCTAATAGATATATAAGGAACCTTTGAAATATCCTCAAAAATCATCATCAATACTAAGACACATGTTTAAACTTAACTTATTACCAACTATAAATAGAATGCTAACCGGCTTATAGTCATGAATATTAATCATCTACAAAATAGTATCAACATACTTACTATGGCTTAACCAAATCTTTCTGTCAACCTAATCCCTATTGTTCTCCACCCCAAGAATATATTTTGTAGACCTCAATTCCATATCAAATGTGTCATAAATTTGAGCCTTGAGTTCTCAAATTATCACCTTCTTGTTACCAATAAACAACATATCATCAACATACAAGATGATGATTAGTATGTGATCATATATAACCTCAATATAAACATAATTTTCCTCCTCACTCCTCATATAACTTAACTTCAATGAAAAATCATCAAACTTATGGTACCATGTGCTGGGTGATTTTTTGAAACCATACAAAGACTTTCTTAACCTACAAATCAATTTTTCTTTTCTTTTCACAAAAAAACTATTAGGTTGTCACATATAAATATATTCCTCAAGATTCTCATGCAAGAAAGTAGTTTTAACATTCATTTTCTCTATCTCAAAATGAAAAGAAGTAGCGATAAATAATATAAATCTAGTATAAGTCAATTTAGCAATAGGAGAGAAAAATTTACCAAAATCAACTCCCTCTTAGGGAGTTTCCATTGGCTACCAATTTGGCCTTGTACCACACTAACTAACCATATAATTCATATTTCTTTTCAAATACCCACTTCCATCCAATGGGTTTCCTTCCTTTAGGCAAACTGACAAGATCTTAGGTATCACAACTATCCAAGGCTATTATTTTTTGAACTTAATTTAGGATTGAGAGGGGAGGTGAATCAATTTGGACCAAATAATTAAACTTTATTTCACAATCCATAGTCAATCTAACCTTATTCTTATCAGTAGTAATAAAAGATAAAATAGTAATCACCATGCACGAGAGAACACCAAATTTATGTGAAAAAACAAAACAAGTAAAAACCATGGTGAGAGTCAACTCATAATATGTGAAATTATTAAAATATTATTATAGGCTCATTGTCAAGGAAGCACACTACTCCCTAGAAGACTTGCGGGCTGAGATACACTATCCCAAGATAAGATACAAAGGACTTGTAGGCTAAGACACACTATCTTGGGGAAAGATACAGAACTTGCAAAGAAGACTCACTATCCCCAAGAAAGGTACATGAATATATGAATTAGAGATTAATATGCCTTCAGCAATACTGCCTCCAATAATCTCCGACTATGAAGTTGTCCTTGAATCTTTGTCTCAAGCAACCAACTTCACAGCAAGCGCCACACACTTTCCCTCACAATTTTGTATCACTAACTTTTAGAAATCATATAATCAAGTGTAGCATCCATATTGACTCGCACACTTATTCATGCTATCACCATCTATTTGATCTTCTATATATCATCTTCTTTATTACAAATATCAATTAGGTCAACTAGAGTAGATGACAAACATAGGTCCTATCAAGATGGCCACCAAGACATAATTATGGTAAAATAAGTCTAGATTAGGAGATAAAGAGGACCTAAAAACATTATATCACTTATTTTTAGGTATTTTAGAACAATTCACACACTATCACACATCTTCCAAGGTCAGCAACAAGGTAACATATAGGTACACCAAGCAACACATCAGTAGTCAACCCAAAACATATCTTCCAAATGAAAAACCCTAATTCAAATCTTCACACACCAAGGTAGGACCCAAAAACAATGAAATTCATTCTTCAAGACAAGTTGAGACACCCAATGATTTATCATAGGATAAATAACAACTCTTGTTAGCCGAACTAGATCAGATATCTTGAAACACACATTCCAATTACAATGCATCATCAAACAAACCATCTAGTATCATAAAAATAATATCATGATGTTCCTTGAACATCCAAAATTATTCCCAAACCTTTCCTTCATATTTCCAAATCAAGATCATACTGGCACAACACAAATGACACTAAACACTTCATTCCAAAGGGCCTATAAAACATAGAACACTAGTACCACTTCTTGTAGATAATATCAGCTTATAAAAATTTGATTGAGACATAGCAAAAAAATTTATAAACATTTCCTCCAAGACGCCACACTTGAAACATCAATGCAAAGAAATGAGGAGCATTTTTCGAACCAGTCCAGACAAACAGTTGGAATTTCAACCAACTACAAGCATCAACCATATCAGTTGCAACACCAAGGAGCCGAAAGATAGGAGTGCAAAGTACACAGAGCATAAATATTATATCCAAGTCCACAATATTGTTTCATTAAATATGGATGAATATGGAGGATTCTTCCAAACATACATCAATACATAATTTTGCACCAACTTTCTTTATTAAGCTTCCAAGGATCAAAGTGTTCTACAAACATCACCTTTTTATTTATACAATATCTTAATTATTTTGTCATTCATCTAATCCTTATCTTAATATGTCAAGTTATCTAAATCTCATCATGTTACCATTTCTATTATCCACATTGTCAACATCATCAATTGTTTAGCATACTCAGTGTCATCATCAGACACTAATAAGATGGGCATCCACATACCATATACAACCAATAACCATCTATTCTTTATATCAATCTCTTCATATCATTCATGCAAGACACAATGACAACACCTAGCAATCAACTGCCAACAATTTCTTTATATACTTACAAACATTAACATACAACTCCATCATCACTTCCTCAATAATTGTGGTAGTTCTCTATCCAGCAAAATACCATATCATTAATTCCAATAATAATCATATATTTTTAGACATTAGGTTGATATCAATGACAATACATATTATCAATAATCTCCCCCTTTGTCATTGATGGCAACACTAATTGGTGTATACATAATGCAATGTTCTCTCCTTCCATATATGCATTCTCTCCCCTATCAATGATATCTCTTCTATAGTATCTCTCCCACTTTGATATCAAGGAAAAAGGGAACATATCTTCACCTAATTTATATTTAGATCCATCTATACTTTCCCTTTCAATAGGAACAAATGAACTATCTGCTCCCCTTGAGAGTAGCAATCAACATCAATCTAGGACAAATGATATATATTTAAAATCCTCCCTAGATGGATGCATCAATGTATGCATTTTAGTTGGAAGAAGGATGGGAAATAATCCCTAGATTCTGTTTGAGATACTCAAAAGTATCTTTTCAGGGTGACTTCATGAATATGTCTGCAATTTGATCTTAGTTAGGTACTAGTCCAATCTGTAAGAAAAATAATCAAGTGTAGAAAATTGCAAAGAATAAAAATAGCACATAACTCTCAGATTTACGTCGAAAAACCTAGTAAAAATATACAAGTAAAAAACCACAAGCAAATTGTCTTTCATATTGATTCTCGAGAATTACAGAGTTACAACAATCTCAAAACTGTACATTAAAACATGACTTCAAGGATCATAAAATAACCAAGTTGCATAGTCTTAATTGAAGACAACTTACTAACTATAGTAAGTATGACTCACACAACTACATGTAAAACTGCAAGCTAAGAAGCCATGATGACTCAAACACTACTAGATGGGAATCCAAGATGACTCAGCCACTACAAGCTTAGAGCCTAATTTGGACTTCACATTCCAACACAATCAAATTTTCATTCTCTATAACTTTCTCTCTTTTTAAATGATGGCAAATAGAAATGTGATTGGTCCTTGAATGCATATGTAGGCATCTAAAAATGGTCAACAAATGCATCATTGCATGTTAAAATGTTTGTGTTACCTTCTTTTAGGGTTTTTGCACTTACTAAAACTCCCTCTGTGTTACACATTTTATCTTTATCATCTCTTAACATTGTGTCATTCTTTTGCATTCTTTTCCTATTCGATCTCATTTTCTCGAATTTGAATTAGGTCTTCTCAATGTCAATCTCAATTGTTGTTTCATGATAATGATCAAATTTAATGTTAATAGAACATCATTTCAACCCTAATCAATATCAATTAGGGTTATTTTTCAGTCATTATCATTTTCTATCAATCTTGATCAATTCATCATCAATCCCTATCAATTATCAATCATCACTTATTATTATCAATCTTTGACAATTTCCATCAATCCTTGTCAAGTTTGATCAATTTGTCATCGATCCCTATCATTATCAATTTGGTTAATTTTTTATCCTTATCAATCATTTTTTTCATCACGTTAATCATCATCGTTGTTAATCATCTCAATCAAATCATGGCATCGTTTAACCTAATTCATTTATCATTATACTTAGGGTTTAATAATTCTTTAATTATTTCTCCCTTTTATCCCTTTTCCTATCTATGGTTTAATAATTCTTCAATTATTTATCCTTTTATCCTAACTAATTTGTTTTAGGATTTATGAATTAGTTCATTATCCTAATTCCCTTCTACACTATTTTGCGATTAAATATTATTTATTTAGTTGCCTAATTATGAGATTTGTGGGAGAAATTAATAAATAAATATTTATTAAGTTATCCCTCACTTCTCTTCCTCTTTTCTAGCTTCCATTCCTCTTTTTTAGCTTCCCTCCTCTTTTCTAGCCTTCCACTTCCCTCATTTTTTCATGTAAAATTGCCCTCCATAATTCACTCATTTTGTCATATTTCACATATATGACATATGACATATTTCCCCACTAATTATGCTTCATCTTTTCACTATTAATTTGGTCTTCCCTTCCATGAATTTGAAGTGGTTCTTTTCACTCCATTGATTTCTCAATTAGTTAGTATGATTTATGCTACAAGACATAAATTCTTAGCCATTGATTTGAATTGATCTTAATCATTCAATTTTGTACATTCAAGTCTATAAATTAGATTCAATTCAATCATTTTAACAACCACATTTGAAGTAAAATCATTCTACTCAAATTCTTCAAATTTAACAACGCTTAAAGTATCTTCATTATCACTTTTCTTTCAATACATTGGCACTTGTTGATTGAGAGCCACATTCGCCCATTTGAAGGAGAAAGAAGAACAATAGATCAATGCAAAGGAGATGAATTATGCTATGGTTTGCATTCTTTATTATTTAATTTTTTATTTGCATCTTCATTGAGTGTTATTAGATTGTTTCATGATTAGTTTTTTTATGGTTGCAACTTGTTTTTTCCATGAAATGTTTTTTTCTCGGTCTTAACCATTCACAACATCAATGGATTCTTTAAAATGTGTATGGCACTAGTATTTTCACACATTATAGGAATGGGATCATCATAAACCATCTTAATATTTTTTAATTTTTTCTTCATCCATATTAACTAAGTGCGACAAGATGCTACAACAATGTATTTTGCTTCTCTAGTGGATAAGAAAAATGAATCTTTCTTTTTATTGAGCCAAGAGACCAATATGTCTACCAATAGAAATGCACTTCCACTAGTACTTATTTTGTCATCAACACAAATATCCTAATAATTATCAACACAAATATCTTAATAATTATCAATATAGGATTTTAGAGATAAATAAGTATCCTTTTTTGAGTTCCTTTCAAGTATCTGAATATCCTTTTGACAATCTTATCATGAGATTGGTTGGGATGAACTTGATATCTGGAAACCATACATACTACATGCATAATGTTAGTTGTAAAATCAATCAAGTATAACAATCCACCAATCATTGACCTATAGTGATTTTGATCAACCTTTAAAGATTCATTATCCTTGCTCAAGTAACGACCAACAACCATGGGGTACTTACAATCATTGACATCTCAAAAAATCCTTTTGCATTTATTTTGCAAACCTCATGGATACCTCATCATCTCCTCCAAAGATAGTATAATTAATATATACAACAAGAATCAATAATTTTTCATCCTCAATTTTGAAATATATATTACTATTTGTAGCACCTTTCTTGAACCCATGTTGTAGTAATATTTGTCCAATCTTGTATTCCAATCCTTAGGGTCTTTCTTGAGACCATATAATTCATTTTTTAATCTACGCACCATGTCTAGAACATCTGCCAACTGAAAATCATTAGGATATTCTATATAAACTTCTAATTCTCCCTTCAGGAAGGTTGACTTGACATCCATCTAATATACTTTGAAATCCTTCTGAGTAGCAAATTCTAGAAACATTTGAATTGTCTCTATTCTAACTACTAGAGAAAATATCTCTTCAAAATCAATACCTTCTACTTGAGAATATATTTTGCATACCAGTCAGGCTTTGTTCCTTGTCACTTCTCCTTCTTCATTCAATTTTTTCTAGAATACCTACTTTATTCCAATAACATTCTTGTTACTATTTTTGGGAACAAGTTACCATGTTTGATTATTCTCAATCTAATCTTGATTTATTCTTACATTTATTTTATCCATCCTTCACCCTTTCTTGCATCAGAAAAGGTCTTGGGATCTACTTTTTACAAAAAGTAAATGCTCACTTGTTCACTTGCCTTGGCAAGTATTCTTCTGGTCTACACACCTTCATTCTTGTTACCAATAATCTGATCTTCAGATTGATTCCTTTGAGCATATCTTGCTAGATTATTAGGGGTCTTATATGATTCCTTTTCTTATATTTCATTTTCTTCTTCTATTGAGTAGGGAACAGTTTCTATTCTGCAATCTCCCAGTTCTTCAATGGTATGAGTCCAATTTATAGACACTCTAATATTTGTGCTCTCAACAATCTTCTTAATTATTTTTTTGTATCATTGGTATTCATTTCTTCTTGTTAAATATCCTAGGAAGATTCATTCATTAGTTCTCAAATTAAACTTTCCAAGATCCTCTTCTTCTCTTCTAATATAGAAATTTCTCAAAACCATTCTAAAGTACCTAATAGTGGTGCTCCTTCCACACCATAGCTCATAAGGAGTCTTTGGATTGCCTTTTATAACCTACACTCTATTAATAATATAAACAATGGTATGCACAACCTCTTTCCAATAAAAATAAAGCAATTTAGCATCTTTTAACATTGTCCTAGCCATTTATTCAACTATTATATTCTTTCTTTCTACTACCCCATATTGTTGAGGGGTTTGTTGGCCATTTGGTGGAATTGATTATGTGTTTCATTGATGTTTTGTCATTAATGCCAACACTAGTTGTTTGGAAGCTTTACTGACACTCTTCTGGTCCTGGTAGGTTGAGTGGTTTCTAGTTGATTTGGATCTGGCATGATCCAATAGGCTCCGATATAGTTTGATGATAGAATTGGCTTGTTCAAGATACTCATGCTCATATTTGGTCAGTTGGTTTTGGTCTGGTGATCGGATACTATCCTACTTGCTTAGAAGCTTGGTTTCTGGTTTCAGCAAGGGTTTCACTAACAGAGCTTTTGATGAAGATCTTTGATGAATTACATAAGTGGTGTTGGTGCAGCTTCTAATGGAGTTTCATGATGCTATTGGTGATCATGTTCATGTTAGAATTCTATTTTTATTGATGTCAGCCGATATGGGATGACTACCGGTATAAGAGATGTATGTGCAACACTGTCATGGATGAGTACAGGATGAGATATCTTTGATATCACTTTGTGTTGCAGAATACCGGTAAGGTAAGGGACAATATGTCATTCAGACGAATGACCACTAGAGTCACTGGTACAAAAGTTAGTGTTTGACTTGTGTGAATGAAATGGACAGTTACTGGTATAATGTATCATCGGTAAGGAGAGTATGTCAACTGGTAAGTGAAGTGTTGGCAATGAATAGGATGCTTGGATGTGGTTTGTGATGAAGAGGTAGAATGTTACCTAAATCACATCAGCATTGGAGGAGAAGAATGAATAGGTCACTAGTATGTTGTGTGGATGCAGAGCAGCAGGACTCCTGCCACATAGAGATGTAGTCACCATGTGAAGAAATCATTGACAGTGAATGTGCCCACACTAGATCACATGTACCTGGTTGAAGATATGCAGCACAAATAGGGAAGCCACATAAGTGCATTGCTGGTGCAAATTAAGTGTGATGGGTTTGTCACTCTAAATAATTGGTTGACATATAGTCTGAGATGATCAAAGAGAAGTCAAGGCTGAGAAGATGCAGTCAGAGGAAAATGGCCGGATTGAAGATGGAGTCTGTTGAAGGTTGATGACATGGTGTCATCAAGATTATTTACTGGTATGTAAGTCCATTGGTAACATGGAAAAGGTGCAAATGTAGAAGACTTCCCATGTGATGAGAATGAGCATGATATGGATAGACATTCTTGGTGACCGATTAAGGTGTACCACCAGCATTTCATCAAAGAGCAGACATGAAGGTTAATTGGTAAAGTGTGAGATGCCAACGAGGTTAGTGAACTGGCAAAAAAGAAGAACTGGTTGAGTGTTTGGTCAGTGATCCTATCTGAACTGACACAAAGGTCCAAGCTAGCAGTGGGTCAAAAAAGGTGTCACATGGAGTCAAGGTGGTGGACTTGCGTGCAGTGGTAGATGGATTGTGTATCGATGAGGTTGTTGCAGAGTTGGTTGATATTAATGGTAGATCCCATAAATCATGGGATATGTCATAGAGGTATGCGGCTCAAGGTCTGGAGGACAATAGAGGACTAGCTTAGACTGATTGCGGAGATAGAGGCAAATGAAGGAAACCACAAGACCAATCTTGGTGATCGACCAAGAAATTAGTTGATAGGGTAAGAAGCAAATTACCAAAGATAGAAGGCATGATAAAGAAGGAAAGATAATGGTGGTGATGTGAAAATAGTTGCCCGGGGGTTCAGATCATATAAGATCTGATTGGATTTGGTTTTCCTCAAGGTTGATGAGGAAACCCTAACCGCCTATGATTTGAATTATCTTTTGGTGGGTAAACCAGGTTATAAATAAGGAAGCCAAAATCATTGAAGGTTTTTGTTGGATGGGAGAAAATAGAGTTTTTGTGAAGTGATTGAGTGTTGCATGAGAGAGTTAGATCACTTAGAGTGAAATGGCAGAAGAGAACAGTGACTGAGTGAGTAAAGGTAAAATTGGTGATAAGGTTTAATAGAGGGTTTAATCAGTATGGTTTGAGCAACCAGTAAGTAGCTAGATTGCATCAAGGAAGACAACCTATAGGTTGTTGTGTCGATAGGAAGACACTTGATAGGACTAAAGAGAAGAGCAGTGAGGAGTAGATCCAGTAGAGCAGAAGAAGAGTAGAGGTGAACTGGTAGAGTTTATCAGAAAATGTAGCAACAGATGAGAGCAGCAGACAGAGGTGAACCGGTCTAGCAGAGGTGTCTTACCGGCAGAGTGAAGTATATGCAATGGTTAAAAGATTCACTTGTAATAGTATGTGTAGTCACACAAATCTGTCTAGCTTAATTAAATAAATAAATGCTATTTATTTAATTAAAAATCCACTAGCCATCAATTAATTAAATTAATATTTAATTAATTCATCCCCAAACATTCTTCTATTAATTAAATAAATTATTCAATTTATTTTAATTAATTCATTAAATCAAATTCCAATCAATTAAATAAATAAAATCTATTTATTTAATTAAATCCCCTTTTTCCTCTTTTAAATAAATTAAATAAAACATTTATTTAAATCATTATCCCCACCCCACTTGCATTTTCCTACAAATGCAACTTGCACACATTTATTGAAATAAATGAATTTTTATTTTAATAAAATCCTATTTTCCTTCACCCACCAAATCCACTTGCAAAATCTAATCCCCTTCTAGATTCTTCTAACCCCTTCCTAATTAGCCTAATCCATCTCCTAATTATTGTCACATTCCTAAGCAAAATGGAGTCACTTCTCAAAGACTCCAAAGTCTTTGAAAAGCATTTAATGCTTTGTGTGTTCAACAAATTAACCCCCAAAGTCTTCCAAGACCACTAATGGCTCTTACATGACCATTTATGGCTCTTACATAACCATTTATGGTTATTTCAAACTTGTCCCCCCAAACATTTATTGTTTTGACCATATTCATCCATTTCACATTTGCACAAGAATTTATTCATTGGATAAAAGCTTTATTCTTTGAATAAAGAGTTTATTCATTCAACCAACCTTGACTTTAACTCCCAAAGTCATATCAGGCATTTAATGCTTATTCCCTCCTCTCTCAACCTATCTCACATTGACACTTGTCATCCTGGGATTGGGTTGAAAGCCCTCACATGGATTTGAAATCATTCAATCCTGACAATTGTTGAGATTGCTCAATCTCAACCATCCATTGCTTCATTTTTCCTATAAATAGAGCCCATTTCTTCATAATCCATATCCTGAAAACTTGTATGCATTTAAGCTATAGGCATTTTTAAGAGAGCATTTTAGTATAATTAACTCATATATTGTCATTTTGGATAAAATCAATCATTTTAGTATCAATAGCTTAATATTTGCTTCTTTATTTACATTTAGAGCAACATTTCAATCTCAATCCTCCATAAGCATCCATAGTGCAAAAAGCTACTGAGAGCTACACTATTTTGGAACTTGGAGAGGAGAGGAACAAGGGAGAAAGAGCTAAGAGCATGTTAGGAGGTATGTGGAGATGCCTCATCATATTTGCTTCTTTAGTTAAATATGCTTTCATGTTTTTAGTGTCTCTCTTGGTATGCCTATTTAGATTAGTCTTTTGATTAAATAACACTAACAATTTTCTTGTGTGTCTTGTGTTGTTTTTCTCTGAGACTAACCTTGTCCACTTTGTAGGGCATCATTTGGTGAACCCGACGTGAATCGAACACCAAAAATATCATCTTTTTTAGCAAACTAACATGTCTGAATGTTGAAAATGTCACACAGGTTGCGTTTTGGCGCTATTGAACATGTTCTAGCGCTACCGACACTTATTCTTTTTGCACTATTGTTATTACAATAGCGCTATTGTTTCAAGTTAAGCGCTTTTGGAACTGTTTTGGCACTTTTGGCTTTGTTTTGGCGCTATTGACCCTCTTTCAGTGCTTTTGACTCTTCTATCTTTCCCCTTTTTTCAACGCTTTTGTGTTAAATAGCGCCTCTGTTCAAACGCAGACTAGCGCTATTGTAACAGAATGTCGTAAAAATTGCCTTGTAACCAAAAAAGTGAAAATTTTAGGCTTGTGGAAGCCCCCCCTTGGACATCGATTTTACTAACACATTGTTATTTGTACAGGTTAAAACGCACCATTAAAAATCACAAAATTTTCCTTTGGTGCATTAAAACTTGAACACAAACAAATTTCCATTGCTTTCTAGTTAGGACCACTTGTCTTTTGGTGCTTAAAATCAACAAACAAATTTGATTTCCTTGTATCAAACTAAAAAGATTTACAATCCACACTTTCAAAATTGGTGCATATAAAATACACAATCCATTTGTTTTGATTTTTGCAAACAAATTTTACTTCAAGCAAACGTGTATTTCATTAAGTTGACTAGGATTTCCAAATTCTAGATTACAAAACACATTGCCTTTGAAGTTAAAAAGAACGCCATGGCTGTTGGAGCAACATCTCCAAATAATTAGATCACATTGCAATGGTGGATTAAAAAGAACAAGTGTCTTTCATGCTTGGCACACTTGTGCAAAAAGTCAGTTGAGTGGTCCTACCTCTAAACACACACTATCCTCTCCCTTGGCTTTCGTGGTCCTAGGTGCAAGAGAAAAGTGTTAGTAACACTCAAAATTTTATCTTTTTAAGAGAGGCCTACCAAGGGATCGATACTCTTGGGAATGACCTCGAGTGGTAAATCCTTCGAACCACTATAGAAATCAGGTGAGAGCGAAAGTTGTAGCCTTGGGTATAGCTGTTCCTACAGTGTAACTGGCCGAAAGGACAAATGGGCCCCACCACCAATTACAAGGCTCTTAAGTGAGTCACTACAGAATGAACTTATGTCCAAAAACATCGAACATGACTAAACACTTGTAAGTAGTATCCCACCCGTTCTATTGATTGAGAATATTTGCGATATAATTTAGAGCAAGAGCATAGATGGTTTTGCTCCCAAGATACTCACCATACATATTTCCTTGAGTAGAAACATATCTTTTTGAAAAGTCACTTGTGGCTTGATAAAAGTGGTGACTCCCCCATCATAGGGATCATCTATTTGTTATGCTCGTGCAAGACTTAGTATATCACATCCTTACCTGCCACGGCAGGATTCATAAGGTATGTAGTACCAAAGTCGAAGAAATATCAAGATGTGGGCTAAATTTATCACAACTGGCCATTTGACCTTAGGGATAAAAAGTGTTTGAATTGTGTTCATTTTAAAGACCAAGTGCAAATTGAGCCGACTTCAGGCTTTGGAAATACACCTTAAAATACATCTAAAGGAAGGGTCATATACAAGTCCAAGGATTGGGTTGATCTAGACCCATACTCATTTGTGCCTTTTAGGCAACATTCTTGTGTTTGTGTGCTTGCTTTGTTTTCTTGTCAAAGAAACATCAAATCAGAAAATCAATCCCAAAAACAAAGTATTCATCCAACCAAACATTTTTTTTCAAAACAAACAAACACATCAAAAACAAAAGTGCAAACAACAAAGAGTCAAATTTTATGACCATTCTTCACATCTTGCGAAAGAAGAAGAGTCATCAGAAGATCAACTTGAAAAGAAGACCCTTAAGCTCAAAGGCTTTGATCAAAAGGAGGAAATTCTTCTATATCAATAGACAAATCTTTGTCTCCCATAGAGTTTTTTTGCGTCACATGCGTCTCTACCTTCAAGGCAAAACAAACAAATTTGATTCAGAATCATTGAACCGCAGAGCTTTTATGCAATATAGAGCTCTAAGTTATCACAAAAACCAAGGAGGTAAGATTAATCCCAACTTTTTCCCTAACGTCTATATCACCTACAACACAGCTTGAGAAATACCATCAACACCTAAAAGGGAAGAGGTAGAGTTTGTCCCATTTGTGACACAAAGTTTTTATTGAAGTTGAAAACATTTTCATCCATCATCCTTTTCATACATCATTACTTCATCCTCAATCCGTTCCAACTCTCAAAACATTAAGAGGTTCTTGTCCCAAAGTTCTCTTTTTAGATATTGCTTGAATCAAACACTTCGCATCACTTTTTAGATTGTTTCTACATCTAGGATAAGCTCATCCTAAGAGACACATCTATGCAGGTTAAAACTAGTTCATGAGTGAATCCTCTCATTTCTAGGTAGTTAAATCTGTAACACATCTTAGATTTCTATACACCTTATCACATCAAAATCTTATCAAACAAGCAAGCAATTCAAAAAAGGAATTTCGGTTACATTTACCTTAAAAGTGCTAGAGATCCACATACAACACAATTCACCAATCATCAATTTTTCATTTCATCAAAAATTCATCATCATTTTCACTCAACATTCAACAAAGACTCATAAACAAAATGGCTCAAACCCGATCACAGTCAAGGCAATGAGAAATAGAAATAGAAGAAGAAGAAGAGGAAAATCTCAATGAATTTCAAGAAGCACTTGGAGGAAATGCAAATGATGAAAACCTAAGTACTCCTACTCCTGCAACAATAGAAAGGGCTCAGCATAACCCTCTCTTTAACAGACTATTTGACGAAATACTCAGGAGCAATGCAGATGCTCACTTCTTAAAACTTCCTCAAGAAGGAGCAAAACTCCCCTCTGACTTTGATCTTGCCCAATTAAGACAAGCGTCCGAAAGACAAATTCACCATGAAGAGGAAAGAGGTAGAGATCCCATCAGATATAACATTCCTTGAGGTAACCCACCACCTCCTCCTCCAACTGAAATGGAGATGTTGCGGTAACAAGTCGAGAATCTTGCCCAACAACTTCATAGTGGTGTCAAGACCAACCAATTCTCACTCAATGACATCTGTCCTTATCCTTTTGATAGGAATCTTTATATGCCACCCTTTCCACGAGGATTTGAAACACCCAAATTTGAAAAATATAGAGGAAAGGGAGATCCCTGTGATCATGTCAGAGAATTTCATTCCGCTTGTCTTGAAGTGGCATATGAAGACACATACCTAATGTGCCTTTTTCCCCAAAGCTTGGGAGGAACAACCACATCATGGTTTTCCCAACTACCAGGTGGCATTCGAACATTTGAGGAACTCATCCAAAAGTTCCTAGCTCATTACTCTCATAACATTGAACGCAACATTACCATGGCTGATTTGTGCAACACTAAACAAAAACTAGGTGAACTATTCTCAGTATTCCTGCAATGATGGCGCCAAATGTCTAGCGAACGTTCTCTTCAGTTACCTGAATGAGAACTAGTGGAAATATTTATTTCCAACTTAAATGAAGAAATGGAATTTCACCTGGATGTCAAAGACACAGACTCTTTTAATGATATGATCACCAAGGGTTTGAAATGTGAAAGGGCACTTATCAAGAAAGGACTCATCAATATCTTTAATGAACCAAAAGATGGTCCTCACCCACGCTTCAATAGCGATAAACCAAACTTCTGGAATAAAAACAAGAATATCGTCAATGATGGGGTTGTGGATGCCCGGACTATACAAAATGCACAACCTGTGGTTCGGTTTGCAGGACAAAATCCTCCACCTCAGAATAATGCAAATGTTCCTTCCAATCAAGGTCACATCACATCTCATGATGAACCAAGACCTCGTCAGCAAAAACAAAAACGCACATACACTCCCTTAGGGGAACCCATTGAAATAGTATTGCGACAACTCATTTCTCAAAATTTTGTCACTCTACCTAAACTATCAAACTATGAGCCTCAGGTCAAACCGGCATGGTGGAGAGATACTGAACACTATGAATTCCATCAAGGAAGAGGACACAAGACAAGCAATTGTCACCGATTGAAAGATCTTATTTAGGATCGTATTGACGGAGGAGAAATTGAAATTGAAGGACATGACCCGAAAACAACCAATAATGATCATCTGATGTTTAAAAATCCACTTCCATCGCAAGATCAAAGGGGTCCTTCCACTTCCAGGTGAGGCACTGATACCATAGATTATACACAGGCTGCGTATAATTACACTGTAAATCATCTGTATGATGCCAGTGAACAAGTTGCAACAATAACCTTCATAAATCCTAACTCAAATTGCAATGTTGTTACACGTTGTGGCAAGGTTACCAACAAGGCACCACCTCCATCCCAAAGCAGTACAATCTTGTGGAACAATTAGACAAAACCCCTGCACTTATATCCATTTTAGAGCTATTGCGCCTATCGCCTTCTCATAAAACTATCTTGGATCAAGCACTCCAAGAGGCGTCAGTCTCTGCAAATCTGAATACAGACCAATTTCAAGCCATGGTTGGAAGTCTAAAGTCATCACCTTGTCTCACTTTTTCCGAAAGTGACAACTCTTCCTTCCAGCAACCTCATAACACCTCACTTCACAACGAAGGATTTATTAACCAGCATAGGATCAAGCAAGTCTTGATCGATAATGAAGCAGGCCTAAATATTTGTACACTACAGTTGGTCACAGCATTGGGATATGCAGTAGAATCAGTGGATCCTCGTAAGAAGATCACAATCAAAGCCTATGACAATGCAGAGCGTTCATCCAAAGGAGCTGTGGTACTACCAATCTGAGTGGGCCCTGTGGTAAAGCACATCATCTGTCAGGTTTTGGACCTTCCTCTGCCATATAATCTATTGTTAGGGAGACCCTGGATACATGCCATGCAAGCTGTTCCATCTACCTACCATCAATGTATCAAGTTCCCACATAACGGTATAGAGATCACAATCATGGGTGATGCAAATCCCTTTGCATACTACCATAATATCAGCCATCAACCAGAGATTACCATTCCTAATAATAGAGAAGCCATTTCTTCCACATCATATATAAGTCCTGCCTCTCTTACCAGTTTAAACACCACTATACCTAAGCAAGAAAAGCTTAAGATGAAGATAGCAGAGGAAGGTCCTGGGGAATACAACTTGAGTGAACTCTTTTGTGTGGGACAAATGCCCATTTCCCCTAGAACACATGGTAAACCACATCAGGTACTCCAGCAACCACTAAACATGCCAGCATGTGCTTTGATGCCTTTCATCCTTGGAAAGAGTCAAGAAGAAGAAACCCAAGATGAGGACTTAGCAGAATGGATCTATAAAGATCCCATCACCACTGATATACCAAAAGTTAAACTTCCTACAGAGCAGTATGGCAAAGGTCTCCTCATTATGCAAAGAATGGGGTATGATGGTCAGAGTGCTTTGGGATATTGCAAACAAGGATGACATGAACCTCTACTGCCGAAATTAAAGCCCAAAGGTAATACAGGCCTAGGCTTTGAAAAAGAGATCTTTCCTAAACTCAAATTCAAAGGAAAACCCAGCAAACCATTATGTAAGCCTATTGCAAAGAGGACACCTTTCATTATCAAAACAGCATCAAGCACCATCCCAACTGCCCCACTGAGGCTCGGAATCCCAACACAACCATCACCAATGCCAATCATCCCATCAATCAAACCTGTAATCCCATCCGCAACAACAAAAACATCCAAGACATCATCAGCAGCAACAACTGTATCAGAACCCGTAGCAACATCTATGGCACCAGCATTTCCAGCAGAAGCCACTGAGTCAACACTGCCAATACTCCCAATACCATATTCTTTTATCCCCATTGACCGCCCAGCAGCACCAATCACTACAAAGGTACATCAACCAATCACACCTGTAGTATTTAACTCAAAAGACATCCCAGTATGGTATAGTAATCGGATGCTGGAAAGTGACTCAGAGACCGACTCACATGAGTGGGAATTTGATTCTGTACAACTTAACACTTCAGATGAGGAAGACACATCACCACCTCCACCACGCAAAGACATCCCTATTTATGGAGAAGCACAAATAAAGACCACTTGGGTTCCTGAACTGGAAACGTCTTCCACAAACCCTACGTCTCATCCTACGCCTGATTCTGATAGGGAGAGTACCATCAACAACCTTCACCATAATGTCTTAACCCTCACTGATACATCTAACACAATTAACCTAATCGATGAAGTAATGCCCATTATCCACCCTGAACTCATCAAATGGAACCAACCAAATCCCCCATGCCTTGACTTTTTCCAAAACGATGAGGACATCATTGACTTTTTGGAATTAAGGGATAACCTACCAAGAGGGGATCACAAAGCTGGATTCACCATTGAACTTAATAGCACAGCATACTTCAGGGCAGATGCCAAACCTTTCAACTACAAAAATATCACAATAAAACATGGATCTTCCAATGAAAACCACACTGTGGCACTGTTTGATCCAACAAAAGCAAAAAGAAAGAGCGTATCCAATGGTGAAAACCTCTCTGAGGTGCCTGCGGATGAAGGGTTTGACATTCTCCCTGCTAGTACACAACTGGAACGATCAACGATTCTCATCGAGGAAACCAAAGAATACAATGTGGGGACTCCTGAAGATCCTCATCTCATACATCTGGCATCTCTTCTCACTCCAGAGGAATAGCCTAAGTTTATAGAGTTCTTCCAGAAGCGTCAGATCAACTTTGCATGGTCATATGCAGACATGCCTAGGCTTGATCTTGATTTAGTCATGCATCACCTTACCATAGCAGAAGGAGCCAAACCTGTCAAGCAAAAGCTTCGTAAGATGCATCCTCAGATTACAGTACTAGTCAAAATAGAACTCAAGAAACTCCTAGATGTTGGTTTCATTAGACCAATTGATTATGCAGAATGGATCTCCAATATTGTGCCTGTCGGCAAACCAAAAGGGGGCATCTGCATTTGTACTGACTTCAGAGATCTGAATAAGGTCTGTCCTAAGGATGACTTCCCCCTTCCAAATATCAACATCATAGTGGATCTAACAGCAGGACATGCCATGCTTTCACTCATGGATGGCTTTTCAGGATACAATCAGATAAAGATCGCACCAGAAGATCAACATAAGACAACCTTCACATGTCCTTGGGGCACATATTGCTGGAATGTAATGCCTTTCGGTCTCAAGAATGCAGGAGCAACCTATCAAAGAGCAATGACCACCATCTTCCATGACATGATGCATACTATGATGGAAGATTATGTGGATGACTTACTAGCAAAATCACTCACCAGAGAAGGGCATCTCCACATCTTAGATAGAATATTTGATAGACTGGAACAATACCATGTTCGACTCAACCCAAAGAAATGTGTCTTTGGAGTAACCTCTGGGAAGCTTCTAGGATACATTGTCTCAAGCAAAGGTATTGAGGTTGACCTAGCAAAGGTAAAAGAAATCATGGACATGCCACCACCAAAGAATATCAGTCAGCTAAGGACATTACAAGGGCAACTTCAATCCATCCGAAGATTCATTGCACAATTGGCTGATAAGTGTCACCCATTTACACACCTACTACACAAGAACATCCGCTTTCAGTGGGATGCCAGATGCCAGCAAGCATTTCAGACGCTTAAAGACTATCTCATGAATCCACCATTGCTGATGCCACCAGATCCAAGTAGACCGTTGTTACTCTATATCTCAGCAACAAGTACAGCATTAGGTGTACTACTGGCACAACATAATGCAAAAGGAAAAGAATGTGTTGTTTACTACATCTCTCGCACACTGGTGGGCTATGAACTCAATTACACACCTATTGAGCGAGCTTGCCTAGCAGTAATCTTAGCAACCACTAAACTGAGGCACTATCTGTTAACCCACAAAGTACAACTCATTGCAAAGATTGATCCACTCAAGTATTTACTTAGCAAAGCAGCATTGACAGGTCGCTTGGCCAAATGGGTGATGATTCTAAGTGAATTTGACATCGAGTACGTGGATCATAAAGCTATCAAAGGTCAAGTTATTGCAGATCAGTTGGCTGATGCACCCCTCATAAGCGATCATCCTCTCATTTCCAATTTTCTAGATGAAGAGATATTCATGATCACAATAACACAACCATGGAAACTATACTTTGATGGTTCGTACACTAGGCATGGCTCGGGGGCAGGCATTCTATTTATCACACCTCAAGGTGATAGCATCCCAAAGTCTTACAGGCTCACATTTCCATGCACTAACAATATAGCAGAGTATGAGGCCTTGATCATAGGACTCAGGCTAGCCGTACAATGGAAATTACAAGAACTACAAGTATATGGCGACTCCCAACTAGTCATTCGACAAGCAACCAATGAATATCAGACCAAAGATGATAAACTCATGCCATATAAGCAAATGGTGGACACTCTAAAGACATCATTCTCTACTATCACTTTTGAGTAGATACCAAGAGATCATAATCGAGCTGCTGACGCTATGGCTACCATCGCATCTCTACTAGATCTTCCACAGAATTCAACACGCTACGAGGTCTTGGTAGAACAGCTTTGGATTCCCGCTTATGATATCCCTGAATCCGAAATGATATGTCGCCTTGTCGGTTCTGAATCCCCATGGTATGGTGAATTTTACACCTATCTCCGCGATCACACCCTTCCTCCCAACCAATCTAATAACCAATGTAAAACCTTCATTCGCCAAACCGCTCGATATACCATTATTGCTGAAACCTTATACCACCGCAGTCTTGATGGTACTCTCCTTCGATGTCTGGAACAAGATGAGATAACAAAGGCTTTGGAAGAGGTCCATGAAGGAATTTGTGGGACTCACTCGTTTGGTCTGTCACTATCCAAGAAACTCCTGCGCAATGGATACTATTGGCCGTCCATGGAAAAAGATTCCTACTACTTTGTTAGAAAATGCAAGAAATGTCAAGTTCATGGCGACCTGATACATGCACCAGCCCAAGAACTGCAACCAATCACAACACCATGGCCTTTTTGTCAATGGGGTCTTGACCTTGTGGGTAAGATTCATCCATCTTCATCCAATGGCCATAAATTCATTATTACTGCCACCGAATATTTCACAAAGTGGATCGAAGCTATTCCACTTACCCAAGTCACTGGCAAGTAGATCGCCTCTTTCATCCTCAACTACATCATCTGTCGATATGGTGTGCCCATGTCCATCATCACAGATAACGGTCTTCCTTTCAAAAATCAGGATGTCCGTGAACTTTGTGAGAAATTTCATATCCAACACCGCTTTTCTACTCCCTATTACCCACAAGGCAATGGTCAGGCTGAAGCATCAAATAAAAACATATTGAGGATCCTAAAGAAGACAGTCAATGATGCTGGTCGTGATTGGCATGTTCAACTAAATCCAGCGCTATGGGCATATCAAACTAGCATTCGAACCCCTACAAGTGCAACTCCTTATTCATTGGTCTATGGTGTAGAAGCTATCTTGCCTATTGAGGTCGAGATACCATCATTACGGGTTTCCTTGCACAATCTCATCGATGATGAAGCATACAGAGTCTCACGCCTCCAAGACTTAGAATTACTTGATGAGAAGCGACAAGTTGCATACAATCATCTCAAAGCCTATCAGCAGCACATGAGCAGAAGCTACAATCACCGAGTTAGACCTCGTACATTTGAGGTAGGTGATCTTGTTCTATGAGAGAATCCTCGCAACCAACCAAATAGAGAACATCAGGGCAAGTTTGAATCAAACTAGCTGGGCCCATATGTTGTCACTGCTGTATTCGGGTCCGGGGCATATCAGTTGGCTACATCAGAAGGAGAACCGCTTGTAGATCCCATCAATAGCATGCACCTCAAATGATTTTATACCTAAGGTGTACAGAGCATCAGGCTCCCCTACATACCAGAAAATACCAAAAACATTCAGAAAAATGTCCTGAAGAAATACAAAAACATTCAAAAAAGTAAGAGAAAAATCATACATCCAAACGGTGAACAACCACTCTGGTGGCACCTAGGGTAAGTACGATGGTGAAAACCTGGCAAATAGGCGCCACTCGTAAAGGCTATGACTCCATTGTCTTTCAGACTTGTTACGATCACATCTACTTCATACATACATCCATCCATCTAAACCATGGCTTGTTATTCATCTGCAATTAAGATAGTACTCCATGCGTCTTGCACCCTGCTTTTTCATAGTCATGTCTAAAACTGGGGGCAATGCCTTTAACCTATTGATGGAAGTGGATTCTACATTGTCTTATGATTCATTTAGTTCTTCATTCAAGCAATCATCAAAATACCAAAAACATTGGAAAATAACACAAAAATACCAAAAACATTCAAAACAATTCAAAATCCAAAAACATCGACAAACCATTGAAAAATCCAACAAAAACATGGCAATACATTGTACATACCCATCTGAGCAGGTCCCAAACAAACATTGCGACATACTCATACAATGACCATTTACCAATCAGCCACACAATCAACATCAACACTCAAAAAATGTCTTCAACAAGGATGCATCCTTCCTTACCAAAACAAAGACAAAAGTGACATTTTCTTTGACAAGAAAATTATGTTAAGCTATCAAATACTTGGTTGATTTGTGAGTACAATCATTGGTTTATCTATATCGGGATCTTTCAGCATTGTTTTGTATTGTTTGTGCATTATTTCTGATGAAGTTTTGGGGCATGTACTAATGGTGTCTACGTGGGAAGTTCACCAATCTACGTGATCTTATGCCAAATGCAGTCATAGATCATTACGGCTTGCTGACTACAGCATATACCTCGACCATATGGGCATGAACCATTACCAAGGATCCTTATTCTTTATTCTTTATGTATATACTGTTTGTGTGCAGGTACAATGATCTTCCTTTGATTCCTCCTACCTCATCCAAACTGGATAAAGGTTTTTTTCTCTTAGTACGGTATGCACTTGTCTCAGGATATGATCAGCCTAAGATCAAGGAGGACGATCCAAGTCATGCATGAACAGAGATAATCCTTGTCTGTTCTGCAAGCAATACTTTGGTCGACTTGACCCTTATATATCAAGTTGTTTGTATTAACTTGCTATATAAAATCCATGAAAGGAATACTCAGGTCATCTCAAATCATTATGTCAAGATGCTTGTATTCTCTTCCAACATTTTAAAGCTCAGTGATGAAAATAGAGCACTCTAGATCATCATTTCATCTCATCTGTTTATATCTTGATTTCCATTGCATATCACCCATTTATTCATCCATTCATATATAGGATTTATATGCAAATGTGAAAATTAAGCTGGTCTTGGATACAATCACGACCGAGTACTCTGATACATCATCAATGCAACATGTAAAGTTTTAAAAACCTTGCATTCCTCATGGTCATATCATCATCGCATTTAGTTGCATCTCGCATTAAGAACATTCATGTCATTTTTTTTTAACATTGCATATAGTTCATTTTTTGACATTAGTTTTTCATTAAATCATTTGCATCATTGCATCAATCATAAATAATTAAGATTCATTTTTGAGATCAAATTGTCTTTGGATTGTTTTAAAATCATTTACTAGGCATTCATATAGTGTCGATTATCCATTATCATTTTATTATCCTTTATCATTTATTATTTTCATACATTCATTTATAGTTAAAAGGTGCATTCATTCATTACTAAGTATCTTATTATGCTCATTTTAGGATTCATTCACATTGCATTCATTTATCCTCTTTTTAATTGCATTAAGGTGCAATTATTAAAAACCATAAGTTATAATATCATCACATTATCATTTGTACTTAAATCATATTTAAAGCATTTAGAATCATAAATCCATTTGTTTCCAAAACACATTGGTTCATACCATTTTATAAATATCCATTTTTACATATGCATTCATTTAAACATTATCATATAAACATTTGTACTTTACATTTTGTTTATCCATATTCATTCATCTAAAAACATCTAGATGCATATCCATACATAACATCATTCATTCGACCATCGCATTAACATCATCACATAAATCATCTCATCATTATATCAAAATAGGAAACACCAAAATCCTGTTCATAAATCATCATAAGCATACATCATCATCATGACATTACATACATAAAAGCATTACATCCAAAATCAAACAAATCATACATATATAAACTTGCATTCATATGTCAATATCATCATCAAAACATGCATATAAGAAACATCTCATCAATGCATACATATACACATATCCATCTAAGCAATAAACTCATCATCCTGCATAAACATCCATACATAATCAACTGCATATCATCCAAATATGGGATCTCCTCATATATATCTCATCTCATATATCAGAGTGCAATGAAGTCTACAAAATCGGCTGCCAAGAGCCATCCAAGATACAGTCCAAAAAATAAACAATGATACAAATACATATATGCATGAATGCTCTCTCAAATGCCACTCTGGCCAGATGTTGTCCCCACACCTCCCCCTGCTCCACCACTGGTGCCTGCACCACCTGATCCATCTCGTCGTGGAGGCCTCATCGAACCACCACTCCCTCTTGCATCCCTTGATCTCTCCCTCCTCAAAGGAGCCATCACACCCCCACTGCTCTGCACCCTCTGCGATCACTCTGATCTCGCCTGCCGCATCTGTGAATAGCTAAGAGCTCGCTGACTAACTGGCACCACCTGCTCGTATAAACCCTGCCAGTACTCTATCTCTGCCTGTGCTCGTCGCATCTCCCTCATCACCTCCCCTGTAGGCCCTTGTGCTCCTACTCCAATCCGCACTCTCTCCTGCAGCTCCGCTAATCTCTCCACTGCACTATCTCTCTCCCGCAGCACCACCATCAGCTCTGAATCCCGTGCAAATAGCTACATATCCCTAGCTGCCACCTCTGCCTCCAAATCCTCTATCCGCATCTGCAAGCGTACTATCATGTGATCTCGCAGATCTCCAGTGGCTCCCACCTCTGTATCCATAGTTGCCTCCCCTGCACCACCCTCTCCAGTAATCCCCTCCCCTCTGTCCATCGGGATCTCCCTCTCCATCCCCCTCCCACTCAGCTGAACTCCTCCCTGTATCAATGGTCCTTGTGATATCTGTAAAGGCAGTCCACCTATCCCTCTCCACTGACTCTGCATCCCCAATCCTCCTCCACCTCCTCCATCTCCTCCTCCACCTCCTCCATCTCCTCCATCTCCTCCACCTCCTACTCCTCCTCCTCAACCTCCTACCCTCCTCCGTCTCCGTCCCCTCTCATCCTCAAAAACTGGGATCGGCTCTGCTGGATCCGATATCCATGGGATTGGGTGCGCTGCCCGGTACTGCATATACTCATCTGTCACACCTACATCCACGAACCTCGGTCGTAGGTCCCATGGTCTTGCCTGCAGTGTCTAAAACTCTGCCAGTGCCTGATCATATGGTAGCACTAGACCCCATGCATACCTCTCTCGAATAACTCGAGCATACTCTCCTGATCCCCTAGGCAATCCCTACTGCTGCCCAAACTATCTCAGCACTCATCTGGGCACCTGTCTCTCCACATGGTATGAGGTCCTCCTAATGAGGAATCGAGTCATAAACACATATGGCAGTGCCTCTGCGTCATCATCCCATGGCTCACACTCCAAGTATGGCCGCCATATCATTGCATCCAGGTCGTCCAATGCCCATCGCCACCACTCTAACTTCCCCAGGTGGGGCTGACTCATCATGCCACTATACATAAATATGTACGGTTGATCCACTATACGGAATCTAAGACTCATCGGTTGAGTCACTGGTAGGTGCTCCCAAGCCCAAATATGCAGCAACATCATGCCCACTGCTAAGGAACTCCTCCGTCGGTAAACCACCTCATGGAGCTCCTGGTAAATGTGCACCAGCACGCACGACCCCCACACAAATCGGGTCCCCTCGGTCATCATCATCTTGATAACCTGTCCCCATCCGACGGCCAAACCATGTGATCGCCTGTCAGGACACAGAAGACCTCCCACAATACCTGACAACACTGTTGGTAGAAGCTCATATAAAGCAGCTATATCCTCCCAGGCAATCGAGCCATCATCAATGAACACATCCTCATCAAAAATCCTCTGCACTGCTAGAGTCCCCTAGGATCTATCATATGTGACCAGCTCCCCTCAAATCGGAATCTGCAGGATGCACCACACATCCTCCAAGGTCACTGTCATCTCCCCCTGTGCCAAATGGAAGGTGTACGTCTCATTGTGCCACCGCTCTGCTAGTGTTGTGATCAAACCGTGATTCATACGAATCACGGGCATGTGCATCACCTCATATTGTCCCGTTGAAGCAATACAATCAATCTCCGCCTGTGTCAATCAATCCCGCAACCCCTGTGTCATAGGATGGCGCTCATGTAACTGCAACATGCGCAGCTCCTCTTGCACATGGACATTCATCAATCACCATCAGTTGTTTTGTTTTTAAACTTTCTTAAGTTTAAACCTAGACTATGAACAGATACTTTGATCAAGTATCTTTGGGTCTCAACAGGTAAGCAATCATGGCCACCTAGACTTCAACGGATATTTATCCTAACAAATGACCTACGTCTCATCAAGCTGCTATAGTTCAAAACAACTCCCCCTTCACCTCGCCATCCATCAATCATTGGCATCGAGAGATTTTCTTCATCCAAACTGGGGCATCTTTTTATCCTAAGACAATAGTGCTATTATACCAACAAAAGCGCTAGTTTCCAAACAATAGCGCTACAACCCTAGCAAAAGCGCTCAATAAGCTATACAAAAGCGCTCAAACTACAACAGTGCTAAAACAACTATACAGTAGCGCTACTTGATATCAATAGCGCTCAATGAAGCCCTCAATAGCGCTTATTACTCAATAGCGCCCAAACGTGCCTACAATAACGTTACAACAAAACACAAGCGCTCAAACAATGGGGCAATAGCGCCATTGCGGTGCAGTAGCACTAGTTCATGGAGCAAAAGCGTCAAAACCATAGTTCCAGCACTCTTGCTCTGACTTGACTTGGACTCAACTAAAAACCTATCAAAAATGCATAAAAATTAAGTTTTCAAATTTGCGTACCGCTGGTCTGTAGTCGTCTGGACGCTGGAACCGTCGAACTCGCTCAAATCTATGCTCGGTGATCGAAATCGACATCCTGACTGCTACTCGCTCCTCCAAAATGTCCCTATCAGAGCTCTGATTTCCAAATGGTCACGGTTACAAATGATCTTGTTTTTGCCCCTTTCACCCCATTTATACCCTTCGCCATCACCATAACTTCTCCCCGCTCACCGCCGTGGTCCTTGTGAACTTCCCAAGCCCCTCATTTCTCCATTTTTCCCCCATTTTCTTCTATTTTTCACCCATATGCCTAACTTCTTCTCTTCTACCACCTCGCCAATTTTCATTCTTTTTCAAGAGATCGCCCGATTTTTTAAAATTTTTAGGCTCATCTCTCGAGAGGGCATACCACCCATTAAATTAACATTTTATGGGGCATTTTTTCACACCAGTTTTTCTTTCTTTGAAACGACGCGATAAACCGCACCGTCTCAAAGAGGGGCAAATGTAGTCACACAAATCTGTCTAGCTTAATTAAATAAATAAATGCTATTTATTTAATTAAAAATCCACTAGCCATCAATTAATTAAATTAATATTTAATTAATTCATCCCCAAACATTCTTCTATTAATTAAATAAATTATTCAATTTATTTTAATTAATTCATTAAATCAAATTCCAATCAATTAAATAAATAAAATCTATTTATTTAATTAAATCCCCTTTTTCCTCTTTTAAATAAATTAAATAAAACATTTATTTAAATCATTATCCCCACCCCACTTGCATTTTCCTACAAATGCAACTTGCACACATTTATTGAAATAAATGAATTTTTATTTTAATAAAATCCTATTTTCCTTCACCCACCAAATCCACTTGCAAAATCTAATCCCCTTCTAGATTCTTCTAACCCCTTCCTAATTAGCCTAATCCATCTCCTAATTATTGTCACATTCCTAAGCAAAATGGAGTCACTTCTCAAAGACTCCAAAGTCTTTGAAAAGCATTTAATGCTTTGTGTGTTCAACAAATTAACCCCCAAAGTCTTCCAAGACCACTAATGGCTCTTACATGACCATTTATGGCTCTTACATAACCATTTATGGTTATTTCAAACTTGTCCCCCCAAACATTTATTGTTTTGACCATATTCATCCATTTCACATTTGCACAAGAATTTATTCATTGGATAAAAGCTTTATTCTTTGAATAAAGAGTTTATTCATTCAACCAACCTTGACTTTAACTCCCAAAGTCATATCAGGCATTTAATGCTTATTCCCTCCTCTCTCAACCTATCTCACATTGACACTTGTCATCCTGGGATTGGGTTGAAAGCCCTCACATGGATTTGAAATCATTCAATCCTGACAATTGTTGAGATTGCTCAATCTCAACCATCCATTGCTTCATTTTTCCTATAAATAGAGCCCATTTCTTCATAATCCAGATCCTGAAAACTTGTATGCATTTAAGCTATAGGCATTTTTAAGAGAGCATTTTAGTATAATTAACTCATATATTGTCATTTTGGATAAAATCAATCATTTTAGTATCAATAGCTTAATATTTGCTTCTTTATTTACATTTAGAGCAACATTTCAATCTCAATCCTCCATAAGCATCCATAGTGCAAAAAGCTACTGAAAGCTACACTATTTTGGAACTTGGAGAGGAGAGGAACAAGGGAGAAAGAGTTAAGAGCATGTTAGGAGGTATGTGGAGATGCCTCATCATATTTGCTTCTTTAGTTAAATATGCTTTCATGTTTGTAGTGTCTCTCTTGGTATGCCTATTTAGATTAGTCTTTTGATTAAATAACACTAACGATTTTCTTGTGTGTCTTGTGTTGTTTTTCTCTGAGACTAACCTTGTCCACTTTTTAGGGCATCAGTATGATTACTTTTTTATTTCATGCTATCATTGTGATCGCTGAGTTGTAGCTCGGTGCAGGGGTTGTAGCTCCTTTGGGTTGTTGCTCATAAACTAGTAGGGGTTGTATCTCCTTTGGGTTATAGCCCATAAATTAGTGAGGGGTTGGTGCTCCTTGGGTTGGTGCTTCTTGGGTTGGTACCCTAAATTAGGGGTTGTAGCTCCTTGGGTTGGTTCCCTAAACTTTGTAATAGATTTCATTGTGAGGCAGGATTGGAGCAGTAGACTCCAACAGCATTACTCACCAAGGTTTTTCCCATCTTGAGTTTTCCTCATACATACTAGTGTTATGTGATATCCCTTTGTATGTGAATTCACTTGTTCTTAGTCTCCTTACCAACCAGCAAGTCAGCATTCAGTCAGACCTGTTAATTAGTATACTCACATAAGGATAGTTAGAGGAAAAATATATTGAGAACCACTGATTCACCCCCCTCTCGGTGGTGCATTATGTCTAACAGTTCGAGACCTAGCATATGGAGATCATTGTTGCAGTGTGTGGACCTATACTGGGTCCTGATTGATCTAGGTTATGAACCAGCTCTAATGTAACGTGTGGATTGGACCTCTTGATGTATTTTTAGGATGTCTTATGTGTTGGATATTATATGTTTGGTTTAAGGCTGACATGGTTTGTAATTATGTAATTAGTTTATTATCTGGTGGCTGACCTAATTGTTTATGGTTGAGGATTTATATATATAGATGTAAGATCTCATTGTAGATCATCATGGCTATGTTAGAGGTAATGGTAAAGGATATAATGTACGAATAATGTAATATCATTCAGGTAGAGGATTTGGTCGATCATTGGAGATCAAATTGGGTTTATGTAAGAGGATTTAGTCCTTTGGTATTGAGCTTAACTAGAACTGTACTTAGGCATAGAAGATGTTATCTTTTGCAGTTCAATACTTCTCCAGATTGTAGTCTGGATTTCTATATAGTCAGTGAGTCTCTTTTTTGTGACGAGAAATGCGCTCTAGGTTGTTGGCCTTCTTGGAAGTGTAGGCCCCTCAATTGTAATTCACATACTGTAGAAGTATTATCTGACTATGGGTAGGCTTCCCACCGTGGTTTTTCCTTTACCAGGTTTTGCACATACAAATCTTGGTGTCATGTGGATGGTATTTATTCTTTGATAATTGTTTATGCTTAATTAGTTTAACTACCATTCCAGTAATAATGTGTTGGGTTTCGGTATCAATATGTTTTAAATTTCTAATAGTTTTGGTAATCTGTGACAACTAATTCAGCCCCCACTCTTAGTTGTCTTCTAGTTATTTGAATTGTCTAACAATTGGTATCAGAGTATTGGTCCTCTTTGTAGAAATCTTAACCGCTTGAGGAAGATCCTATGAAAACTAACAGTTCAAGTTCATCCAGATCTTTTGGAGCTATCTTTTGGAGGGATATTCTGAGGCTTGATTGAACAAATTACACATTATGGAAGATTCAGATGGAGACTCATCTGAGATGACTTGGAAAGCATATTTGGGAGATCACACTAAATGGTGTCACACCTTATAATCTAGGATTTGGCAATCTTCCTTTGGAAAACCTGGACAAGGAGCTTGAGAATGATTGTAGAGCAAGAGAAGCCCTCTTGTGTCCACTTTCTAATCAACAAATAATGGGATTAACTAACAAATCATCTGGAAAGGCTACATGGGATAAGTTGGAAACTCTTAATCAAGGTGACCCTACAGTGAATATTGCTAAAATTGATGGTTATCGGGTGAGATATGAAAACTTGAAGATGGAAGAAGATGAAAGGATTACTACATTTATGGAAAGGGTAAATGAGATTATTATGGGAATTCAATGTTGTGGTGGAACTCTAAGTGAAGATGGAATTGTTTCAAAAGTCCTAAGAGCCCTACCACCATCTTACAAAATGAAGGCTACTACTATTAATGAGTTGAGAACAATGGCTAATACATTTGTCAACAGAGATACTTTGGTTGGGAAACTATCTTCTTTTGAGCTTGAAGAATTTGGACCTTCTGAAGCTGTGAAGACTGAACCTTCTTTTCATGCATCTACATCTAAAACTGGTAAGCAAGACTGGAAACCTTTTTATGCAAATGAATTAGAAGATATGAAGAGAGAATATGATGAGTTTGAGAAAATTGAGGCACTATTTTCTAGAAGAGTACCTAAAGGATGGGTAGGAAGTAAGTATGAAGGAAAAACACCTTTTAAATGTTTTGCATGTAATAAGATTGGTCATTTTGCATCTAGATGTTTTGAAAGGAATTCAAGATTTGAAGAAAGAGTTAGAAGATCATTTACGCCTAACCCTGGATATCAAAACAAGTACAAGTACAAGAAAAATAGAGACAAATCATGCTACATAGCGGATGAGGAAGGCATTACTGATTCTGATGATGAACCAACAGAAGATGTTGCTAGTGGTTCTGGCGATGGCAAGGAATGGGTGTTCCTGGCTATCAAAGAAGATGATTCGGCACTGGAAGAGAATGTACCTAAAGAGAAGGCACTTGTTGCTAAAATTCAAGGCAATGATGAATAGGTAATTGACAGCGGTTGTTCACATCATATGACTCAAGATAAAGGGAAGTTTCTATCTTTGCAAGAATTTGATGGCAGTCTAGTTAGATTTGGAGATGACAAAGCATGTATGATCAAAGGAAAAGGAACTATATCATTGGATGGTAAGAACAATACTGACAATGTTTATTATTTTGAAGGTTTAAGGTATAATCTATTGAGTGTAAGACAATTGGTAGATAAGGGATTTTAATTACACTTCAAGGATGGAAAATACAAAATCATTAAAAAATTTGGATTGGAGATTGTAACCGGTACATAGACAAAGGTAATATATTTCATTTGAACTCCGGTGAGAAGACATGTTTGATTACACAGATTGATGGGAGTTGGCTATAGCATAAAAGGATGTGTCATGTGAATTTTGATTGCATTGTGAAGATCAATTCATCTAAGGCAGTTAGGGATATACCTAATATTATGAAGCCCTATAATCCAGTATGTAAAGAATGTCAAAAGGGTAAACAGGTCAGAACCTCTTTTAGGAGTATACAAGATAAATCAAATGGTGTTCTTGATCTTATTCATACTGATTTTTGTGGCTCTGCTAGAGTTAAAAAATTTCAAGGCTATATATATTTCATACTAATCATTGAGGATTATTCTAGAATGATGTGGGTTACTTTTTAAATAAAAAATCTAAAGCATTTAAAAATTTTAAAATCTTTAAGGCTAAAGTGGAAACTGAGACAGGATTGAAGATTAAATGTTTGAGGTCAGATCATGGTGGAGAATTCACATCTGGTGAGTTTAAAAACTTTTGTGAGAAGCATGGTATAACAAAATAATTTTTTTGTTCCTCAAACACCTCAGCAGAATGGAATTGTGGAAAGGAAGAACAAAACTATCTTGGATGTTGCTAGAACAATGATGATGGAAACTAGTCTACCTCATATCTACTAGAGAGAAGCAGTGAGCACAGTGGTTTATACATTCAACAGAGTACATATCAAAAGAGAAACCAATATATTTCTTGGTTATTCTAATAAAAGAAAAGCATATAGATGTTATAACAAGAAATTGCAGAGAATTGTGGAGAGTGCTAATGTCAAAGTAGATGAGTTGAACATAAGTCAAATCAAAGTTTATGAGAAGGAACCGATAGTGGAAATGATTATATTTGAACCAGTAGCACCTTTACTAGAACATAGTGTTGAACTAGTTACTCTGACAGTATCAAAGAATTCTATAGTACCTGGAGAACAAGGAAGAGGAACAGAAAGTCAGAAGACTCCTAGGTATGTGAGATTCAATCATTCAAAAGATTAGATCATTAGGGACAAGAGAAATGGAGTGATGACAAGAAGAAGACTGGAAACTAATGAAGTATATTTAATTTCACAAGTTGAACCGGTATCAGTAATTGAGGCATGTAAAGATAAATATTGGTTGAAAGATATGAACAAAGAATTAGATCGGATTGAGAAAAATAACACATGGACCTTGGTTCCTCGGCCTAAAAATAAAAAATGTTATTGGAACTAAATGGGTTTTTAGGAATAAATTGAATGAGGATGGTCAAGTTATAAGGAATAAGGCTAGATTGGATTGTAAAGGATATTCTCAGAAGGAAGGAATTAATTATGGAGAGACTTTTGCACCTGTAGCTAAGATTGAAGTTGTAAGATTATTCCTTGCCTACGTTGCTTATAAAAACTACAAGGTTTATCAGATGGATCTTAAATATGCATTTTTGAATGAGGATCTTGATGAGGAAGTTTATATTGAGAAACCTAATGATTTTTCACTATCAGATGATACAAATATGGTTTGTAGGTTAAGGAAATATTTATATGGATTGAAACAAGCACCTAGATCTTGGTATGCAAGATTGGATAAATATCTTTTGAAGCTTGGTTTTACTAAGGGCGGTGCTAATAGTAATTTATATTATAAAATCACTGATGATTATATATTGATTATTGAAGTATTTATTGATGGAATTATTTTTGGAGGTGAAGATAAGTTATGCATAGAATTTTCTAAGAATATGGAGAAAGAATTTGAGATCTCTATGATTGGTGAGATGAAATTTTTCTTAGGTTTTTCAGATTACTTAGATTGACAAAGGTCTTTTCATCTGTAAAACTAAATATGCTAAGGAATTATTGAAGAAGTTTGGTATGGGAGATTCTAAACCAGTAAGCACTCCTATGGTTACAAGTGAGAAATTGACAAGAAAAGATGTTTCTACACCGGTAAATCCTACAAGATACAAATCTATGATTGGAGGTCTTCTTTATTTGACTCGAACTAGGCCTGACATTATGAATGTTGTTTATATTGTTTCAAGATTTTAGAGTGATCCTAGAGAAAATCATGAAATTGCGGGAAAAAGGATTTTTAGATACTTACAAGGTACATCAAAATATGGCTTCTGGTACCCTAAGGATGATAACTTTACTTTATGTGCATATACAGATGTTGATAGGGCTGGAGATGTTGATGACCAAAAAAGAACTTTGGGTGGAGCTTTTTTTCTTGGAAAGAAGTTGGTTTCATGGATTAGCAAGAAATAATCATGTACTTATTTATCTATTGTTGAAGCTAAGTATGTTGTTGCTGCTACTAACTATACACAAGTTTTATGAATGAAGAAAATGTTGAAGGATATAAAGGTGGATAGTGATGCACCGGTAGTTATTCATAGTGATAACTTTGCTACTAATGATATGTCAAAGAATCTAGTATTTCATTCTAATTAAAGCACATATCTATCGAGTATAACTTTTTGAAGGAAAGGGTGGAAGAAAATGAAGTTAGATTGGTTTATGTGAACACTAAAGAGCAGATTATAGATATTTTCACTAAACCTTTGCCCAAGGAATCATTTAAGTACCTTAGAGACAGATTCGAAGTTTTTGCCCCTCTGGTAGAGACTTGATTGATGTGGTTTGGCATCAGTCCAACATGCATTATCAGAGATACTATCATTCTAGAATTAATATGGGATGCTACTGCTTAGGGGGGGTAGTCAGCTTTGTGATTCAATGGTTTATGTTTTTACTTTGATATTTTTGTCAGCTTTCTAGCATTGATGTCAAAGGGGGGGAGATATTGATGTGAAAAAGACAAAGAAAGAAAAAGAAAAATTTGACGGGGGAAAGATATTGACATTCAGAGCTATATGTGGGAGATTATTGGTTGTCTTCCATTGGGGGAGACTTGTTTCGCATTTCTTGGTACTTAGATGTTTTTCACATCTAGTGTTGTCATCAATGCAAAAGGGGGAGATTGTTGGCCATTTGGTGGAATTGATTATGTGTTTCACTGATATTTTGTCATTAATACCAACACTAGTTGTTTGGATGCTTTACCGACACCCTTCTAGTCCCGCTAGGTTGAGTGGTTTTTGGTTAATTTGGACCTGGCATGATTCGGTAGGCTCGAATATAGTTTTTTGATGGAATTGTCTTGTTCATGATACTCATACTCATATTTGGTCAGTTGGTTTTGGTTTAGTGATCGGATGCTATCTTGCTTGCTTAGAAGCTTGGTTTCTGGTTTCAGCAAAGGTTTCACTGACAGAGATTTTGATGAAGATCTTTGATGAATTGCATAAGTGGTGTTGGTGCAGCTTATAGTGGAGTTTCAGGATGTTGTTGGTGATCATGTTTGAGACTTGGCCGGTGGACATCATTATTGCAGTGTGTGGACCTATACTGGGTCCTGATTGATCTAGGTTATGGACCGACTTTAATGTAATGTATGGATTGGAACTCTCAATGTATTTTCAAGATGTCTTATGTGTTGTATATTATTTGTTTGGTCTAAGGCATACATGGTTTTTAATTATGTAATTGGTTTATTATCCGGTGGCTGAACTAATTGTTTATGGTCGAGGGTTTGTATATATAGATGTAAGATCTCATTATATATCATCATGGTTATGTTAGAGGTCATGGTCAAGGTATATAATGTGTGAATAATGTAATATCATTCAGGAAGAGGATTTGGTCGATCATTGGAGATCGAATTGGGCTTATGTAAGAGGATTTAGTCCTCCGATATGGAACTTAACTAGAACTGTACTCAGGCATAGGAGATGTTATCTTTTGCAGTTCAATACTTCTTTGGATTATAGTCTGGATTTCTATGTAGTCAGTGAGGCTCCTTTTTGTGATGAGCAGTGTGCTCTAGGCTATTGGCCTTCCTACAAGTGCAGGCCCCTCAATTATAATTCACATACTTACTACAGAAGTATTATCTAACTATGGGAAGGCTTCCCACCATGGTTTTTCCCTTTACCGGGTTTTCCATGTACAAATCTTGGTGTCATGTGGATGGTATTTATTCTATGATTATTGTTTATGCTTAATTGGTTTAATTGTTATTTTGGTATTAATGTTTTGGATTCTGATATTAATGTGTTTTAAATTGCTAATAGTTTCAGTAATTTGTGACAAATAATTCACCCCCCCCCCTCTCAGTTATCTTTTGATTATTTAAACTATCTAACAGGGTCCTAGGAGCAAATAGATGTCTCCTAATACTGTGATCCTCAAGAAACTTGTTAAACTCTTTTGATGTAAATTTACCTCTTCCATCAGATCTCAAATATTTGATATTAATACCCATTGATGGTATGATGAAAGAACAAGTATCTAGTAGAATACTGAGAGGGGGGGTGAATCAGTATACTAAAAAACTGATACAAAGTTCCCAAACTCAAATTCAATCACACAAAGTAAACATATCATAGTCAAGATCAATATTCATAAGAATACTTGACATCAACCAGTTTGACTGTTATGATAACTTAACAGTAAACAACTCCAATCTTGTAAACATCAACAATGCTTAATCATATCTCAACACATTCATCTCTCAATGCTTCTAGTTATCATGCCTTATCAGAAGTTAATCAAATCAACAAATAAGATCATAACCACAAAAAGATTCACCACTTGACACAAATATTTATACGTGGAAAACCCAAATAGGTAAAAGCCACGGTGAGATGAGACTCACAAGGATAGCTATCTGAACTCTTCTAAAGTTCACCCTGTTAGGAGCCAAGCTTATTAAAGCTTTACAATAAGTCATGTTAAGAACTGATTCCGGTTAGGAATCACCCAGTTAAGGGATTTACAAATGTGCATTGATGAAAAGCACAATACCCTGTTAGGAGTAACCTCGCTAGAGGATTTAAGAATCCAAACTAATGGACCACCTTGTTAGAGTATTTAATAAGTAACCAAGCTTGTTAGAGCTTACCCGGCTAAGGGATTTTACTTTTGCTGTAATTGTTAGAAAACAACAGGTTTTCTTGATCTATCTGAATTGCACTACATTTGCTTGATCAGATCCTTTTAAGCTTCAATCTACCTTTACTCAAAGTGCAGATCCATTAACCAGTTAGGCAACTACACACTCAACAGGTTTCTGCCAATCTTTCCAACAACTTTTTCAAACAACTTCATCAACCTTAAATACAAATCAATTAGGTTGGTAACACAAAAAAACCTAATTCTCATCATTGAGATTACAAACAAATTGGTACAATCTTGACCGTTAAAAATCATAACAATCTCTTCACATTCTTCAAGAAATTCAACCGCTCCATGATCACTGCTTCATCAGAATTTGTAACTCATCATGCACTATGCATTAGATGCAATCCACTTTTCTGCTTCCCTAGACATCAAACAAACACGCCAAAATAATCTTAACTTATCCTCATACAATGATCACAAGCATCTCCATCATTACCACTCATCAGATAACAAGCCAATAAACTTGATCAGTTAGGGTTTAACAACTGATAGGGTTTACGGGTTACATTGCATAGAAAGGTTTAACCCTTTACACCAGTTTACTAGTTCAACTCACAAACTTAACATACTAGTTTACAACATCTTCCACAAAGCTCTTCTTACCGGTTACTAGCCAATATCAAAAACAACAATATCAGCAATAACATGAATACCATTACCGATTCAATTGACATCAATGACAACATATCATTAATGAAATCTATATGCAAAATTCCAAGTAAAAATGTCAACACCCATTTCATTCTCAACCATATATTTAAAGGATTTGAACTTATCTAATGCTTCATATTTTTCTCTTAGAAATGTAATCTATGTCATTCTAAAGTAGTCATTAACAAGTATAATAAAGTACCTTTCACCATTTAGTCCTCTTGCTCTAGTAGGTCCACATAGATCAGAGTGTACCAGCTCTAAAGCTTTTGAAATAGAGTATTATTTTCTCTTGAGAATTGTCTTTGTTTGCTTCCCCATCTAACACTCCATGATGCATAATGCATTGGTAGGCTTGACAATCTTGGTCATATCCCTTACTACATGTGTCATGTTGATCTTCATCATGTTATCAAAGTTGATGTGCCTTATCCTTTTGTGTCAAATCCAACATTTAATGCTTTGGGCTATTAGACACTTTCCTCCTTTGGCTTCCTTTAGATGATAGATATTTTCATTAGTCCTTGCCCCTTTCACAATTACTCTTCTTGAGCTTCCTTTTCTAAGTTCACATCCATTTTCATGAAACCTAAGTTTGTATCCTTTGTTGCTCATATAACTGACACTAAGAAGATTATGTCTTATCTCCTTTACATAAATAACATCCTCTATTTTGTTCTTTATGTCAATGGTTATGGTTCCTTTACCATAGATTTGAGTAGCCTCCTCACCACCAAACTTGATTGATTCACCATTCCACTTTTAAAAATTCATATACTTTCTTCTATCATCAGTCTTGTTATTAGAGCATCCACTATTAATTACCCATGCACTTGGTTCTTTTGAATGAATGAAACTCCACACAATAAAGGATCTCTCACTGTTATTATTGTCAAACAAAGTACCATTTTTTAACATTTGCCAAAATTGTCTATTTTTACAATGGTAAACAAAGTTTCATCATTTGAATCATCACATTCTTCTTTCTTGGATGAGTAGATACTTTCTTTGGAATAAAACTTCTTTTAGGTTTTTCCTATTTTATCTTATCATCTCCTTTGTTAAATATCTGAGCAATTGAGAGGGGGGGTGAATCAAATGACAACTAAACTTTTTCTTCATTTTTTCACAGATCTAGAATAACCAACAGAATTAATTAAAATGGATAAACATGAAAGAACATACACACAACAAATCACACAATGAACACCACATATAACATGGAAAACCCAAGAAGGGAAAAAACATGGAGAAAGTTAATTTACAAAAGGTGAGTCACTGCCAAAATGCTCACTGCAAGAAGGCTCATTGACTAAAAAGGTTCACTACCGAAGGAAGAAGAAACAAAAAAATGAATCCACCAATGTGACACAATCTAAAATACCAAAACTACTTTCGGTGCCTCTCAAAAACAACACAATTCACATATCAATATTAATCAGATTTTTCTTTTTCAGTCTCATACATCTTCCATACATCCATTGCTCATATTCGTTTAGAACATTTTCTTATTTATACTATCTCTGAACAACAAAATCCTCTAAGTCATTTAGATATTTGAAATAGGTCAGCACTAATCATTACGGTAGTGGAAAATAATGAGAAGTAGACAATACCACAATGAACTTGATAAATCAAATCAACACATTACATCCATCATAAATACTATACCCAAATCATGACTCATACGCTGCACAAATATCATTACTCATTCTCTAATTCTCAATCAAATCAAACCCAAAATAGAAATACTCACCTTAACAAAAATAATAATGGAACCAAGATACTCATGAATGTAATCGATCAAAACCATATCTGGTAAATAGATAAATTTGGATCAACATCAACACAAACAAATTGCACTAAATATTAACTATAACACATCTTTCAAAGTACCAAACATTTCGGGAACACATCGTCCTAATTACCAACTTAATAAACCAATTCTAAAATAATATGGTGACATCAATGACAACCATCAAAATCACATTTGCAATAATCTCCCCCTTTGTCATTGATGGCAACATCCATCACTAGAACATCAATGATAAACACACAACTCCCTCTACATCATAAAATCAACATCTCTGCATATCTCTCCCCCTTTGACATCAAGGACAAAGGCGGGAAAAAATCCCCCTATGAAACTTACTTTGCTCGCCCTAAGAGGAAGCACCCAAGCATTAGTCCAGATAAGAATTTTCAAATAGTTCATTAGACCAATGCACATCCAAATGTACATTAGTTCAAATTAGGAAGGGGAAATACCCCCAACTTCTATTAGATATACTCAAAAGTATCCTTACACAACGCCTTTGTGAAAATATTTGTAATATTCTCTTTTGTAGTTACATACTCAAGATTTACGTCATTGTCCAATACCTTTTTCTCTCAGGAAATGATTGTGAATAGATATATTCTTTTCTCTGGAATGTTGTACCAAATTTTTAGAAATATTTATTGTGTTGGTGTTATCACAAATAATTTAGATTGGTTCATTGAACAATACACTGGTATCCTTCAAAGTTTGCTTCATCCATAGAGTATGTGTGCAACATGAAGATGTCGTAATATATTTTGCTTCAGCTATAGATAGAGACATAGAATCATTCTTCTTACTTGATCAAGCAACAAACCAAGAACCAGGAAATAGTTCTCCACCACTTGTACTTTTCTTATCATCAACACTTTCAGCCCAATCTGCATCTCTATATGTTGTCAAAGTGAAATCAAATTTTTGGGATACTACAATCCAAACTCTTATGTTCCTTTTAAATATCTAAAAGTTCTTTTTACGACCACAACATGTGATTCTTTTGGTTCTTGTTGAAATCTAGCAGCCAAACAAACTGCATACATGATATATGGTCTAGTAGCAGTCAAATATAACAGTCCTCCAATCATTTATATGTATTTACTTGCATCAGTTTTAGGGGATTTATCATCTTTTGTTAACTTTCATCTGGTGGTCATAGGTGTACGCAGTGGTTTAGAAATTTCCAACTCAAACTTATTCAACAATTATTTTATCTATTTAAATCAAGAAATGAAAATTCCTTTGCTATTCTGATTTACTTGCAAGCCAAGAAAGAAATTTTCCTCACTGATCATGGACATCTCAAATTCCTTCTACATATCTTTAGAAAAAAATTGCACATGCCTTCATTTCCTTCACATATAATGCCATCAACCTAAACTACAACAATTAAGGTTTTACCTAAGTCAATTTTAAATATAAATTGCTATCAGCAAATCCCTTCTGAAAACCTTGATCAATTGAATACTTATCTATCCTTCTATACCAAGATCTAGGAGCTTGTTTCAATCCATACAGTGCCTTCTTCAATCTGAAAACAATGTTTAGATCAGCTCTCAACTTAAATCCTTCTGGTTGTTCAATGTAAACTTCTTCTTTTAGCTCTCCATTCAAAAATGTTGGCTTTACATCCATATGATAAACCTTGAAATTCTTGAAAGGCAAGAAATGTCCTCATAGCCTCCATCTGGGCAACAGGGTGCATATGTCTCCTCAAAGTCAATGCCTTCAACCTATGTGCAACCCTTGCAAACCAACCGATAGTCCTAAAAATGACCTAGCAAAAATTCTTCTTGCCTTAGTCAAAATATTGGTCGTTTTCATTTTATCTTGCTCTTTGTCTTGTGTTTTAGGCTTAGGTGCTAGGGTTTTATGCATTTTGATTAAGTCTATAAAAACCCTAAGCTTGTTATAATTTGGTGTTACCTTTTTCTCCACTTAAGACTAAGGGCCTGCTTACCACTGGCGGGGCCATGTCTTTCCCTAGGCATTAAGTTGTTTCAGCCGACCCTTTTTAATATTATCCTAAGTCTCATGCGCTAATGTTTTATTGGCCCATGGTCAGGCCCCCCTTTATAATTTCTGCCAACACCTTGTTAATTTTCCTAGGTATTATTATCATTGTCGGAGAGTTTAAGATAATTGTCAAGCTACTAAAAGTTTTTGTTATCTGCATGTTCTTGAATGGACAAAGATGTTTTAATCATGGTAAAAAAGATGCTCGACTGTTAACCTATTAAAATTGGCAGTTACCGTGGCATTGGAGTAAAGATTGAGCAAATCCAATGGCCCTCGCAACCCCGTGGTCGAAGATGTACAGGGATTATAGACCACGACATCACGAGATGATGCCACATGTCCAAGGTAGGCTAAAGTAAGTCTGACGATAGGGTCATGGATAGAGTTGAGTTGGAAGGTGACTTGGCAATGCTTAGTCAGGCTTTTGATGGACCCACCTGCCACATTGGAAGGTCAATGTTAGATTGACCGATGGTGATCACGTGATATGCCAAGCTAGATAAAATCTACAATGGAAATTAGAAATGTATTTCAAAAGGGTGATTGAAGTCATTTGCCTATCAGCTGCATGAGAAAGTAAAGGCAGACAGAATGTAAGCTTTTTGATGTGGGATGAATGAAGACAAGTTGAGACACATGGATGCCGAATAATTTTTAGAAGGCTTGTTCTAAGGGTAGTTTGTTGAGTCGAGTAGAATTGGCAAGCAAAATTGATAGTTCCAAAGATGCCATCTTAGCAACCTCATTGCCACGATAATGAGAAGCCAAAGTTTCAAAGGATAAGGATAAGGATGATTTCTGAGTTGGCAATAGAATGATCAGGGACTTGTCAACAAAATCAGAGGATGTGTGTTGTCAAGGATTATTGGTAAGGTAAAATCAAGGAAGTATCTCTGAGAATAATTCAAAAGATAATGACTCAATGTCCAAAAAGGGATTCTAAAGCAGAAATTTTGCAGTCAAAGGACAATACAATCTGAATAAAATCATTCACATAAGGTGAGCCTTGACAAAAGGCGGTGGATTGATAGCTTAAATCTGATGGTATTCTAGATTTGATAGACACGATTTCTCAAGTCCATAGCTGATAGGATGAGTAGAAAGCATCGGAATAATGATTTTTCACATGAATGAGCACCGCCAAAAGAAGTGATTTTTTTATTATAAATATAGCAAGGTGGTGGTTTAGTGGGTAGAAGAGAATAGAAACCTCTCTATTTTTAGGAGAGGTTTCATTAGAGATAAGGAAGATGTTTGAACAATATCGTGCAAGGAGTGAACTCTATGATATCGGATGGGAGTCCTCTTTTTTGAGTGAGTATGTTTATAGTCAGTGGAGCCTTGAAAGTTGGGAGGATAGTCAGTGGAGGCTTGAAATTCATTTCTCATCCAAAAAATCCTCTCATGACACATCCTCTGCATCTCCTTTTCCACTATTTGGCAAGGGGTTATGGGAAGGATCTCATAGAGGGATAGGAGAAGGACAAGCTTGGGTAAGGGGCAATAGCCAGTCAGTTTTGCAATTGCATGGAAGTTGTGATGTCTTCCCCTCTTATTGCATTCCTTTGGGAGCCCCTTCTTCCACTTTCAATAATCTTGGGCGTGAAGTGTGGAGGTCTTCCTCTAGTTTTAGGGTGACTTTACTTCTTGTCAGGTTCTAATTTCCCTTCTAGGAGGGGAAATGCTCTGTAGGACAGAATGACAAATCTTATGGTACATCTAGAGGTATAAAGAATGATAATGACATGACTCAAGGAGTTTTTGTTTCTACCCAAATGCAGTTAGAAATTTTGGTTCTACCTCATCATGAATGCTAGTATGGATAGTTTTTGGGAAATCGTATAGAATATTTTGTAACACAATTACAAGCAATCTTATGGGCTTGTGACAAGTATCTCTTGTGGCCCAAAGCTTTGTTTTCTCCCTTGTTTCTATAAAAGGGAATTCAAAGCCATGAGACATGGGTCCAGAATTTTTGGTTTCATAATTTTTGCTCCAAATTCTTGGTTTCGGGAGCTTTATTTTAGGAAAAGATAAGTTTCAGTAGTGGGTCTAGGTTAAATGACCAATCTGTAAAGCCATTTATAGAGAAATAAAAAGCATTTTAGTGTCTAAGTTTTGTAGGTTCTTGAAGGAGTTATATGTAAATTATTTTATGACACAAGTAGCAAACATATTCAATAGAAATGTGTTTTTTATCCATTTATCCAATGTATAATTCTATCATATTTCAAATGAATAGAATCAAGGGTTTTTTCATTCATTTCATTATTGTGGTGTATGTATTTTATGTTCATGCTTCGAGCTAAGGAGTCGATTAAATGCTTGAGTGGAATTGTAGATTGGTAGGGCTTATGCAGGGATTTTGATAAGTAGTTTGGGTTGGGATTGCAAATAAGCTATATTGTAAGGCAATATTATCGTAGATTCAATGCTATTAGATAAAATTATTTCATATTTTTATTTTATATTGTATAAATTCAGGTGCCCAATGGAGTAAAGCACTAATCACAGCTTGTAAATTTTTTTAATGTCAGTTTTGTGTTCAGACTCACCAACAACTTGATATAATTTGTTGAATAACATAATATCTCTTTGTTTTATGTATGTTTTCTCTTGTTCTAACCATCTCATGCTCCAATAGGTTGAGGATCACTGAAGAGATCACCATTCTTGAGCATTCTCCCTCTTTGTTGAGACTTTATATGATATTATCTTCTTAGTTTTGGTGAAGATTGTGAGTATGGTGCAGAGATCACTGATTCTCCAAGGGATCACCCTCCCAGGTCTTGCAGAGCCGAAAGTGTAGAAGGGTCTTGTCATAATCCTTGTCATATATTGGTCCAAGTTCTTAAAGATGTTGATAGTTGGAGTTGGCTTCTCCATAGATAGTCTGAAGAATCAACTTGGTTTATGCCCTCCTACAGTGAAAACCTCGTGTTGTTTTGGGGAACCAACACCAACCTTGATTTATTCCTGACAACTTTTCCATCCTCATCCAACTTGTTTCAGAATACCCATTTTGTTCCAATTACATTATTGTTTGTAAGTCTATGAACTAGTTCCCATGTCTAATTTTTCTCAATCTAATCCTGTAGGTCCTGGAGACAACTGAGAGGGGGTGGTGAATTAGTTGTCTAATAAATTTAAACCAAAATCTTATTAACCAACTTAATGCTTAATACCGGTAAGATAGTTAAGTTTGCCGATAAACAGTGTTAACAGGAAATGCTATACCGGTAAGAATTAATGCATGAAAAATAAGCACAAAGTCATCCACAACACATGACACAAATATTTGTACATGGAAACCCTATAAGGGGGAAAACCACGGTGGGAAACCTTACCCACAATCAGATGATACTACTACAGATAGTAAGTGTACAAAGAGGGGTCTGCACATGCAGAAAGGCCAACAGCCTAAATCTCACTGCTCAAACACAAATGGGAGTCACACTGACTACAATTGGATAGTTAAATCCAATGAGAATGTACTGCACAAAATAGCATCTTCATATGTTGGATTCAGTACCGGTGTAATGCTGATATGCTTTTACAAAAACCTAACTTCACCTTCAAATGATGTCTTCGTGTATATCTCTACTTGATCTCGCATATATCCTTCCTTAAATCTTTTTCACATTCCACATTTGATCTTACAAATAAGATCTTACATTTATACCATACCCTAAGACCAATTTTAGTAGGTCGGCTCTACAAGATATTACAATAAAACATTTTACAAATAATACAATATCTGATGCAATAACCGATTGAACATGTCGGCTTAATGCATTTACAACAATAATAAATCATTTCCATAGCGTTCCATGCTGATCTGGAAAAGATAAACCTACCAGTGTAACCCTAGATAACCTGGACCTATTTGTCGATAAAAGCAAATATGCAAATAAGAATATACCAATGATTATTACTTCAAAGTAAAGTGTCCACATGATGTCTTCGACATTACCAAGTGTCTTCCATGTCAATGCAGGTACCGATGAACAGTATATCCTGTCGGTTAACCATATACTGGTGACTTTTTGAACAGTTTACTGATTGCCGGTGAATGTTATTGGATCTCCAAAGTAGGTGTATTTAGTAGGTGTTGACATCAATGACAAAACCATACCAAAATACCAACAATCTCCCCCTTTGGCATTGATGGCAACACAAGATGGAAAAACCATCAAAGTGCCAAAGCAGAAATGTCAAGTACAAAAATCAACAATCTCCATTTCTCCCCCATAGAGTAACGTGTTTATTCAAAGATTTATTTTCAATACCAATCTCTCCTCAAAAAGATAATACATTTTTCAATATATCTTTCCTTAATGTTTTTCCATATATCTCTCCCCCTTTGACATCAAATGCCAAAGTCACAAAAAGTCAAGTTCATACAAAATACCAACCAATTCAATATACCAACTACTCCCCCTGAGAAGTAGCTTCCTCATCAAATACCGGAATAAAAGATTTGTCCATTTAATTTTGTCGATTGATGACAATCATTAACTGTCTAAGTCTCTACCGGTGGAGGTAAGACTTCGAGCTGATCTCTGAGATACTCAAAAGTTTCCTTAGGCAAAGGTATTGTAAAAATATCCGCAAGCTATTCTTCAGTATTCACATAAACCAGTTTTATTTCCTTTTCTTCAACTTTTTCCCTTAGAAAATTTAGTTTGATAGAAACATGTTTTGTTTTAGAATGTAATACTGGATTCTTAGATATATCAATTGCAGCAGTGTTATCACAATATATAGTAATAGGTCCCTTGCATTTTACTTTTATGTCTTTCAACAATTGCTTAAGCCAAAGTACCTGTGTACAGTTTGTTGTTGCTGCAACATATTCTGATTCTGCTATTGATAAAGATGTACAACTCTATTTCTTACTTAACCAAGAAACTAATCTCTTTCCAAGAAAGAATGCTCCTCCAGTGGTGCTCTTTCTATCATCCACATCTCCTGCCCAATTTGCATCTGTGTATGCATATAGATCAAAATTTTCATCTTTAGGATACCATAATCCAAGATTTGTTGTGCCTTGTAAGTACTAGAAAATCCTTTTTACTACTGATTCATGATTTTCCTTGGGATTACTCTGAAATATAGAAACTATACATACTGAATTCATAATATCAGGTCTAGTTTGTGTCAAATACAGTAAACCTCCTATCATAGATTTGTATCTAGTTGGATTGACAGGTGTAGATTCATCCCTTTGAGATAATTTGTCATTTGTAGTCATAGGTGTGCTTACCAGTTTAGAGTTTTCCATCCCAAATTTCTTAAGTAGTTATTTCAAGTACTTAGATTGACTCAAAAATATGCCTTTATCAGTCTGTAAAATCTGCAATCCTAAAAAGAATTTTATTTCTCCAATCATAGACATTTCAAATTCATGTTGCATTTTAAGAGAAAATTCTTTGCATAATCCATCTTCTCCTCCAAAGATTATATCATCAACAAATACTTCCATAATCAAGATGTCATCATTAGTTACTTTGTAATATAAATTGCTATCTGCATTTCCTTTAGTAAAACCAATTTTTAAAAGATACTTATCCAATCTTGCATACCAGGCTCTTGGAGCTTGTTTTAGTCCATACAAAGCTTTTCTTAATCTGCAAACCATATCATTGTCATCTGTCAAAGAAAATCCATCAGGTTGTTCAATATAAACTTCCTCTTCAAGATCTCCATTCAAAAATGCACATTTAATATCCATTTGATAAACTTTGTAATCCTTATGAGCTACAAAGGCCAAGAATAATCTAACTGCCTCAATTCTGGCTACCGGTGCAAAGGTTTCATTGTAATCAACTCCTTCTTTCTGAGAATATCCCTTACATACTAGTCTTGCTTTATTCCTGACAACCTTACCATCTTCATTGAGTTTGTTTCTAAATACCCATTTGGTTCCAATTACATTTTAATTTTTAGGCCGGAGAACTAATGTCCAAGTATTATTTTTCTCAATTTGTCCTAATTCTTCTTCCATAGCTTTAATCCAGAATTTATCTTCACATGCCTCATTGATAGATAATGGTTCAATTTGAGAAATAAGACATACCTCTTCATTTGCCAATTTTCCTCTTGTCATGACTCCTTTAAATTTGCTTCCAATTATCTGATCTTCAGAATGATTCAGTCTTACATACTGGGGTGTCTTAGTCTGTTGTTGTTCTTCAATTACTGTGGAATCCTCTGATGATACCGGAGTAACTAGATCATCATTCTCTACTAGTGGATTTACTGTTGCTTCATTTTTCATAATTTCTGTTACCGGTTCAGAGTCTATATACCTTGAAGTTCCTCTGAATTATTCATCAATCTTTACATTTGTACTTTCAACAATTTTCTGTAATCTTTTATTAAAAAATCTATAAGCTTTACTCTTAGATGAATAACCAAGAAATATTCCTTCATCACTTCTAGGATCAAATTTGCCAATATACTCATCTCTTCTAATATAACATTTACTTCCAAAAATTCTAAAATACTTAAGAGTAGGAGTATTACCAAACCATAGTTCATGAGGGGTCTTACCAGTTTCACCTTTGATGTGAACTTTGTCGAATGTATAGACAGCAGTGCTTACTACCTCTCTCCAGTACACATGTGGTAGATTTGCTTCAGATAACATACTTCTTGTTGCATCCAAAATAGTTTTGTTTTTCCTTTCGACAACTCCATTCTGTTGTGGTGTTCGAGGTGCTGATAACTGTCTTTTGATTCCATTTACTTCATAGAATGTATTAAAATCTCTAGATGTGAATTCTCCTCCTTGATCTGATCTTAAACATTTAATTTTCTTACCGATTTCATTTTCAACCATTGCTTTGAATAGTTTGAACTTCCCAAGTGCTTCTGATTTTTCCCTGAGAAAAGTAACCCAACACATTCTAGAATAATCATCAATAATAAGCATGAAATACTATCACCTTGTAAGCTTTTAGTTCTAGTCGGACCACATAAATCAGTGTGAATTAAATCAAGAGCATTATTGGATTTTTCTGGAATACTTTTGAAACTAGCTCTAACTTGTTTTCCAAATTGACATTCCTTGCAAATTGTATTTTGAGGTTTCACAATTTTAGGTAGATCTCTAACTGCCTTAGAAGTACTGATTTTTACCATGCAATCAAAATTTACATGACATAGTCTTTTATGCCATAGCCAACTTTCATCTATATGTGCAATTAAGCATGCCTTTTCACTGTTATTCAAATGAAAGATATTAGCTCTAGTCTGATTACCGGTTGCAATTTTCCAAACTAGTTCTATTCATGATTTTGCATTTTCCATTTTTAAATTGTAACTGAAAACCTTTCTCAACTAATTGACCAACACTTAAAAGATTATGTTTTAATCCTTCAACATAGTAAACATTGTTAGTGTTATTTTTACCATCAAGAGATATGGAACCCTTACCTTTGATTGAATAGGCTTTGTCATCTTTGAATCTTACTAAACCTCCATTGTATTCTTGAAAGTTCAAGAATTTACCTTTGTCTCCAGTCATGTGATGTGAGCATCCTGAGTCAATAATCCATTCATCCTTTGATTCAACTTTAGCTACTAGGGCTTGTTCTACCGGTTGAGCAATAGGTACCAGTTGATCTTCTATTATAGTAACAAAGACCCATCTATTGTCTACTGGATCCTCATCAGAATCATCAGTCACACCTTCATCAGCAATGTAACAAGATTTATCTTTGTTTTTCTTAAATCTGTATCTCTGATATTCAGGATTAGGTTTGTATGTCCTTCTAGCTTCTTCTCTTAGTCTAGCATGTCTATCAAGGCATCTTGAAGCCATATGACCAATCTTATTGCAGTTGAAACATTTAAAGGGTGCTTTACCTTCGTACTTACTTCCAATTGCACCTTTTGGCATTTTTCTTGCAAATAGTGCTTCAAGTTCTTCAAGCTCTTCATTCTCCTTCCTGGTTTCTTCAAGTTCTCTTGCATAAAAGGCTCTCCAGTCTGATTTGTCAAAAGATGGAGCAGATGATGTTGATGCTTTGAAGGCCAAATCAGTTTTTATAGTAGCAACAGGACCAAATTCCTCAATTTCAAAAGCTGAAAGTTTTCCAATCAATGTATCCCTAGTTACTGATGTATTAGGCATTGTTCTCAACTCATTAATAGCAGTAACCTTCATTTTATATGTCGGTGGAAAACCTCTTAATATTTTTGAAACAATCTCATCTTCACTCAAGGTTCCTCCACAACATTTGATACCTAAAACAATTTCATTTACTCTTTCCATAAAAGCAGAAATCCTTTCATCTTCTTCCATTTTCAGATGTTCATACCTGACTCGGAAGCTTTCAAGTTTTGCAATTTGGACTATGGAATCCCCTTCATTTAGTGTTTCCAAATGATCCCAAATAGTTTTTGCAGTGGATCTATCTGATAATCTCATCATTTGTTGATCTGATAATGCACTCAAAAGTGCTTCTCTTGCTTTGTAATCATTTTCTTCATCTTTAGCTAAAGTAATAGGAGCAGTCTAACGAGCTACAACAGTAGTATAACCATTCCTAGTAACTTCCCAGATATCTTTACCAATGCAATTCAGATGTGTCTCCATTCTGATTTTCCATATTCCATAGTTGGTTCCATCAAGTTTAGGACTATCCTTTCTGAAATAATTAGGAGACATTGGATCTCCTCAAGTTGTTAAACTTCTGCAAAAAAAGAGGACTAGGCTCTGATACCAATAGGTCCCAAAGACAACTGAGAGTGGGGGGTGAATCAGTTGTCTAATAAATTTGAACCAAAATCTTATTAACCAACTTAATGCTTAATACCAGTAAGACAGTTAAGTGTGTCAGTAAACAATGTTAATAGGAAATGCTATACTGGTAAGAATTAATGCATGAAACATAAGCACAAAGTCATCCACAACACATGACACAAATATTTGTACGTGGAAACCCTGTAAGGGGAAAAACCATGATGGGAAACCTTACCCACAATCAGATGATACTACTACAGATAGTAAGTGTACAAAGAGGGGTCTGCACATGCAGAAAGGCCAACAGCCTAGAGCTCACTGCTCAAACACAAATGGGAGTCACACTGACTACAGTTGGATGGTTAAATCTAATGAGAATGTACTGCACAAAATAGCATCTTCATATGTTGGATTCAGTACCGGTGTAATGCTGATATGCTTTTACAAAAACCTAACTTCACCTTCAAATGATGTCTTCGTGTATATCTCTTCTTGATCTCGCATATATCCTTCCTTAAATCTTTTTCACATTCCACACTTGATCTTACAAATAAGATCTTACATTTATACCATACCCTAAGACCAATTTTAGTAGGTTGGCTCTACAAGATATTACAATAAAACATTTTACAAATAATACAATAGCCGATGCAATAACCGATTGAACATGTCAGCTTAATGCATTTACAACAATAATAAATCATTTCCATAGCGTGCCATGCTAATCTGGAAAAGATAAACTTGTCGGTGTAACCCTAGATAACCTGGACCTATTTGCTGGTAAAAGCAAATATGCAAATAAGAATATACCAATGATTATTAATTCAAAGTAAAGTGTCCACATGATGTCTTCGACATTACCAAGTGTCTTCCATGTCAATGCAGGTATCGGTGAACATTATATTCGGCTGGTTAACCATATACTGGTGACTATTTGAACAGTTTACTGATTGCCAGTGAATGTTACTAGATCTCCAAAGTAGGTGTATTTAGCAGGTGTTGACATCAATGACAAAACCATACCAAAATACCAACAAATCCATCTCTTCATTCATTGCCTTTATCCAACTTTTATCATTACAAGCTTCTTCTACTGATTTTGGTTTAGTCTCAGATAGTAAACATAATAGAACTTGTTCTTGAGTTGCTTTGATTATTGTGATAATTCCTTTATTCTTATCTCCAATAACCTTATCCACTAAGTGATTTTTTTGTACATACCTTGGGATTTTAGATGTATATACTAGAACACTTTGAGTTTCTTTCTCTTCTTCTCTAGTTTCCTCTTCCCTTTTTCTATCAACAAATTCATCACATTCATATCTAGTCAATTTTTCAGTCTTTATAAATGTCTTCATCAACCTTCACATTTGCACTTTCAGCAATCTTATGTAGTCTTTTGTTGTAACACCAGTATGTCTTTCTCCTTGTAGAATATCCTAGGATTATGCCTTCATCTACTCTGTTGTCAAATTTTCCAAGATTATCCTCATCTCTCCAGATATAATAGTTGCTTCCAAATACCTTCAAATATTTCACTATCGAAGTTCTACCATGCCATAGTTCATATAAAGTCTTCCCATATCTTTTTTGATATAAAATTTTCTTAAGAGTGTAGATTGTTGTGTGAATTGTTTCTCTCCAATAAAATTTAGGTAGTTCTACTATTTTGTCCATTATTTTGGTTGTCTCTTGTATTGTTTGGTTCATCCTTTCCACTACACCATTCTGTTGTGGTGTCCTAGGGGTAGACAATTGCCTTCTAATACCATGTTTCTCACAAAAATTTCTAAACTCATTAGAAATAAATTCTCCTCCTCTGTCAAACCTCATTTAAGACTTAATCTTTCTATCAACTTCATTTTCAACTCTTGCCTTGAATAACTTGAATTTTTCTAATGATTTTGACTTCTCTCTTAAAAATGCAACCCATGACATGCTAGAATGATCACCAATTAACAACATGAAATACCTCTCACCTTTTATACTCCTTGTTCTAGTAGGAAAACATAAGTCTATGTGCACCAAATCCAACAATCTAGTGGACAATTGTTCCTTTCCTTTTAATGTTCCTTTTGTCTTCTTTCCTACTTGACATTCTTTGCAAATATTTTTCTCTCATTTGGTCATCCTTGTCAAATTTCTCACTACACTTGATGAGTTAATCTTTACCAAATTATCAAAGTTGATATGACACATCCTCTGATGCCAGAGCCAGCTATCATTCAATTGGGATAACAAATAGTGTCTTGTAGCTCTTTCTAGCAAATAAATATTTCCATTTGTCCTTTTCCCTACTATAATAACAGTTTCGGATCCTTTCTGAATCTCACAACCATCATCCTAAAAAAAAATAGTGTAGACATTTTTGCACATTTTCCCAACATTCAAGAGACTATGATGCAAACCCTTCACACAGTAAACATTGTCAGTATTATGTTTTTCATCAAAATTAATAGAGCAAATTCCTACAATTTATGTTGTCTATGATTGGTGAGATGAAATTTTTCTTAGGTTTACAGATTACTCATATTGAAAAAGGTATTTTCATCTGTCAAACTAAATATACTAAGGAATTTTTGAAGAGATTTGGTATGGGAGATTCTAAACCGGTAAGTACTCTTATTGTTACAAGTGAGAAATTGACAAGAAAAGATGTTTCTACACCGGTAAACCCTACAAGATACAAATCTATGATTGGAGGCTTGCTTTGTTTGACTCAGACTAAGCCTAACATTATGAATGTTATTTGTATTATTTCAATATTTCAGAGTGATCTTAGAGAAAATCATGAGATTACGGTGAAAATGATTTTTAGATACTTACAAGGTACGTCAGAATATGGTTTTTGGTACCCTAAGGATGATAACTTTACTTTATGTGCATATACAGATGTTGATTGGAATGGAGATATTGATGATCGGAAAAGCACTTCTGGTGGAGATTTCTTTCTTGGAAATAAGTTGGTTTCATGGATCAGCAAGAAACAATCATGTACTTCTTTATCTACTGCTAAAGCTGAGTATGTTGTTGTTGTTACTAACTGTACACAAGTTATATGTATGAAGGAAATGTTGAAGGATATAAAGGTATATTGTGATGCACTAGTAGTTATTCAATGTGATAACTCTGTTGCTAAAGATATATCAAAGAATCTAGTATTTCATTCTAAAAAAAAGCACATATCTATAAAGTATAACTTTTTGAAGGAAAAGGTGGAAGCAAATGAAGTTAGACTGGTTTATGTGAACACTAAAGAGCAAATTGCAGATTGCAGATATTTTCACTAAACCTTTGCCCAAGGAATCATTTGAGTACCTAAGAGACAGATTGGGAATTTTTGCCCCTCCGGTAGAGACATGACTGATGTGATTTGGCATCAGTCTGACATGCATTATCAGAGATACTATCCATTATGTCACTGATGTGGGATACTACTACTTAGGGGGAGTAGTCAGCTTTCTGATTCAATGGTTTATATGTTTTCTATGATATTTTTGTCAAGTTTTTGGCTCTGATGTCAAAGGGGGAGACAAATTGATGTGAAAACGACAAAGAAGGAAAAAGTCATAAGGGGAGAGATATGAATAAGAATATTAAAGGGGAGAGATATTGACATTTAGAGCTGTATATGGGAGATTGTTGGTTTTCTTCCATTGGGGGAGACTTCTTTGGCATTTATTGGTATTTAGATGCTTTTCACATCTAGTGTTACCATCAATGCCAAAGGGGGAGATTGTTGGCCATTTGGTGGAATTGATTATCTGTTGCATTGATGTTTTGGAATTGATGCTAACACTAGTTGTTTGGATGCCTTACCGGCACCCTTTTGGCCTCGGTAGGTTGAGTGGTTTCTGGTTGATTTGGATCCGGCATGATTCGGTAGGCTCTAGTATAGTTTGGTGATTGAATTAACTTGTTCATGATAATCATGCTTATATGTAGCTAGTTGGTTTTGGTCTGGTGATCGGATGCTATCCTACTTAAAAGCTTAGTTTCTGGTTTCGGCAAGGGTTTCACTAATAGAGATTTTGATGAAGATCCTTGATAAATTGCATAAGTGATGATTGTGCAACTTCTGGTGGAGTTTTAGGATGTTGTTGGTGATCATGTTTGAGACTTGGTCGATGGAGATCATTGTTCTAGCATGTGGACCTATACTGGGTCCCAATTGATCTAGGTTATGGACCGGATTTAATGTAATATGTGGATTGGACCTCTCAATGTGTTTCGAGGATGTCTTATGTGTTGGATATTACTTGTTTGGTCTAAGGCTGACATGGTTTGTAAATATGTAATTGGTTTATTATCTAGTGGCTGACCTAATTGTTTATGGTCAAGGGTTTGTATATATAGACGTAAGATCTCATTGGAGATCACCATAGTTATGTTAGAGGTCATGGTCAAGGAATGTAATGTGCAGATAATGTAATATCATTCAGGAAGAGGATTTGGTCGATCATTGGAGATTGAATTTGGTTTATGTAAGAGGATTTAGTCCTCCAGTATTGAGCTTAATTGGAACTGTACTCAGACATAGGAGATGCTATCTTTTGCAGTTCCAATTCTTAAATATCCAAACAACTAAGAGGGGGGTGAATTAGTTGAAAACTAAATTTTTCTTTAATTCTTTCATAGATTTAGAATAACCAACAGAATTAATTAAAATAGTTATAACATGAAAGTGCATACACACAACAAATCACATGATGAATACCAAATATGATGTGGAAAATCCAAGATGGGAAAAACCATAGAGAATGTTAGTTCTCAATATATAGCACTGGTTAAGGGTACACGAGTTAAGATGATTTTTTATAAAAGTTGACTCAATACCAAAATGCTTATTGCAATAGGAATAACAACCCAGAAAGGTTCACTACCGAAGGAAGAAGAAAGGAAAAAAAGAATCTGCCACTATGACACAATCTACAATACCAAAACTACTTTTGGTGCCTCTCAGCAACAACACACTTCACATATCAACTATGATGCACAAAACTGGAACTAAGTGTTTATGGTGAAAATGAAAACAAGAATATTGAAAGACTAAATAGATTCAACCACAAAACCCTAGCCTAACAAAAACAAAGATCCACCATAACATATGAAGATTACCTAAGATAAAGCAAATCAAATGAAATCACAAAGATTATACCATCACATCTCCAATAGGGTTTGGATCTCCATTCTTCCCATCTCCATTGATCTTTCTTGATATATTTGCTCTCATATTTTATGTGTGCACAAGAGTTCAACAAAGAACGGAAATGTGGTTGCAAGTAGGCTTGATCACATATGAAAGTTCGAATGCTAGAGTAATCAGGGTTGATAATGAAGGAATCATCTCCTTATATAGAAGACACTATAAGAAATGGAGGGATAAGATTGAGAGGTATAAAAGATAAATGGTCGGCTAAAATTAGAGGGTAGGTAGAAGAAATAAGAAAATAATGAGAGGGTAGGTAGTGTAGGAATTAAAAGATGAATGACATGTGTAATGGGTAGAAAAGGCTAATGAATTAATTAAATAAATAAAGATTTATTAATTAATAGAAGAAGTGGGATCAATTAACTAAATAAAACTATTTGTTTAATTTAGGAAAAGGATAATTTAAATAAATAAATGTATTTATTTAATTGAGAAATAAGGCTAGAAGAGGATAAGTGAATTAATTAAATAAATAAAGATTTATTTAATTAATAGAATAATTAAGCTTAAATAATTAAATAAATAGAGATATTTATTTAATTAGACATGACAATTTTAGTTGTCTACACTTTGCCCCTCTTTGAGACAATGCAGCTTGTTGCGTTGTTTCAAAGAAGATAATATGAACTGATACAAAGTTGCCCCAAGATGGGAATGATATGCCCCCTCGAGAGATTGGATGAAAATGTTCGAAAAGATCGTAGACAATCTCTCAATAAGAAAGAAAGGGTAGAATGGATTGATCGGATGAAGTGACAGAGTCATGGGATAAAGAAGACTGAATAAGGCTAGGGCTAGGGCTAGGGCTAGGGCTAGGGTAGTCTATAAAATAAACTACGAGGGGAAAAAATCCTCATTGTCATCCACACATCCAAGAGATCAGAGTGCAGAGAGAGCAGAGAGCAGTCAGCAGTCAGTAGCGATGGCTTTGGTGCACAGATTTGATCGTGTTCACCGACATCAGAGGCCAGCAAATGCAGAAGAGCTAGTAAGTACCGCAAAACCTCCTTGTACTTTGGTTGCATTAAATGTTGTCATAAATGAATGCTAGGTAGGTAATAAATGCACTTTAGGTATGTCAAGCGGGGGGGGAAATGCTAAGGTACGTCTAGGTAGGCTAGGAGCGTCTCTGTTTGTCTCAGGCGCGTCTATGAATGCAACAGTACCTATGTTCACTGCGAGCGCGTCTGTGTTGTACAGGAACATTTATGCAAGACAGACGTGTCTATATAGAGCAAGGCCGCGTCTGTTTGATTCAGGCACATCTGTGTAGAGCAGGTGTGTATGTGCAGTATGTAAGCACGTTTATGTCATGAATGCATGTTTATGTCTTCAAGGCCAAATCGACAGTTTTGTGATGAACATACGCTATTGATTGGATAAGCTGCTAAGAGGATACACTCAAGAAGGTCCTCTAGGGAAGACTAGAATAGCAGATAGGGCTAGGATTGACAATTCTATGATAGAACATACATTGCCAATCAAGAAACTACTCAAGAGGATACACTCAAGTAGAGGCCCTAGGATAGGATCAAAGGAGCACTTTGTGATGAACAAGGAATGCTACTAGGATAGAAAGAAACACTTTGTGATGAATAGGGAGTGTTAAAAAGAGAATCACTTTGTGATGAACAGGGAATGCCACTAGGATAGAAAGTAGTAGTTTGTGATGAACACGGAATGCCACTAGGATAGAAAGTAGTACTTTGTGATGAACAGGGATACTAAAAAAGAGCAGCACTTTGTGATGAATGGGAAATGCCACTAGGATTGACATAGTTGATTTTCTTGACTGGAGGAGGACCTACCTATGCTAGATTCATGAGAGAGATTCCCGTCGACTCAAAATTTACGACCAGAGCTGACACTCAGGGATAGAGTAGTAGTTGAGGGTATGGGCCTATGACATATTCTGTATGTGCTTGAGTTTCAGGAGAACATGGGATTGCTCACTACGCTAGCTGAGAGATGGCACTCAGAGACTTGTACTTTTCATTTGTCGATGGGTGAGATGATATTCACCTTAGAGGATGTATACAGGATACTGCGGATACCGATCGATGGGGAATTAGTTCCTTATGATTGAGAGGGAGACAAGGATGCACTGAGATGAGTCTTTTAGGATCTAGGACTAGAGATGAGGGTTGGACACGTGGCTTGGGATACCATGACATGGATAGGATTAGCGCTACCAGCAATGTTGGCAGGAGTGATCAGTGGATTCCTCTGTCCAGATAGGGTGACATGAGGTTTGGTTGTGGGATGGGGGAATACACTAGAGACATTGGTGATAGAGCACACTGAGTTTGCATGGGGATCAAATAGTTGCAAACAAGGAATGCCCCATTTCACACTAGACTCACAGTGTCCTCATATCCTTGGACAAGTCATAGCATTACTAAGAGACAATCCATAGATAGCAAAGAAAAATAGGTGATGATACCCCATCCTCGCCTTTCTAGTCAAAGACATCCTAGAGATAGAATCTCTAGTCAGAAACATCCTAGAAAAGATAAAAGGCATGTCACCAAAAGATAAAATCAAAAGAAAATCAAGACTAGACACCAACATTCACTGTAGTCCTCAAGTTTAGTGCCTCTTGTCACTTGTATAAGTCTATTTGATTGTGGTCACAATGTTTCCTTTCACAAAAGGATAGATAGCATTGAACCATAATGTTGTCTGATTCTGTTAAAATATTTGATATGTTGAAGCTCATTGTTGTTGTTGTGTCTCATCTGAAACTGACTGAATCCATGAAACTGATACTTTATTGCAAAGAAGATGAAACTTTATTGCGGATTGGCGATGCAAGTGTTTCTTTATTGTGTATTATGTCCGGATAGACTAAAGAAAATTTGGAAGAAACTATACTCCTTGAAACATGTGATACACTTAGTTCCACACCCATCACTAGACCTAGGATTTGCCTTAGCCATAGATAGGAGCTAATTTATTATGGACGGAAAGGGGTGAAAAGGGAGGGATTATTATGAATGGCTAACCAATCTTGGGTAGATCAATAACAAGCCATGATGGGAATGGGTAAGTTTATTTTGGATGGATAGGTTGTGAGTGTGTCCAAAGTGAAGGATAAAATGGAATCCTAAAGGAGGGAGGAGCAATGTCTCTACGCATGGTGTCAGTGACCCGGTTTTCACCATGGTAGTTGCCCAAGGTGCCACCGAAGTGATTTTCACCATTGGATGAAATGTTTTTCTTTACTTTTTTTATTTTTCAATTTTTTTTTGTGTCACAAGGCGCCTGTTTGCCAAGTTTTCACCAAGTAATGATTTTTTATTTTTATGATTTTTTTGTATTTTTGAATTTTTTATTTTTTTTGTATTTTGTGAATTAGGATATCTAGAAGAGATATGTGTAAAACTAGCGAAGGTGCATGTTGTTGATAGGATCCTCCAAAGGTTCACCATCTGGAGTTGAGAGCTGATATGGACCGGATCCATAGGTTGTTGTAATGATGTAAGGATCAAGCCAATTTGGTTTGAATTTGCCCTTCTCTCTGTCTTGCTAATTTTTAGGATTTTCTCTGACAACTAAGTCAGGTACCTCAAATGTGTGAGGCTTGACTTTATGATTGTAGCTGTGACTCATTTGTTGTTGATAAGCCTTGAGATCATTAAAAGTATTTTGTCTTCATTCATCTAATAGTTCTAGTTCCTGTAAGAGAGAGACCATGTAGTCTGCATCACTGATAATGTTTTGCAAAGAGACTCGTAAATAGGGTAATTCAACCTCAATAGGCAAGATAGATTCAGCATCGTAGATGGGTGAATAAGGTGTGGTGTAGCTCCTGTAGGTGTGTGGACACTTGTGCGGTAAACCCAAAAAGCGAGATTAAGTTGGATATGCCAATTGCAGCCAGCATCATCGATTGTCTTTTTTAGGATTTTAAGAATGGTTTTATTAGACGCCTCAGCTTGACTGTTACCTTGGGGGTAATAGGGTGTGGATACATGATGGGTAATATGGAATCGATCACAAAGTTCACAAACATCTTGATTTTTGAAGGGATGCCCATTATCAGTAATGATGGAAATAGGAATACTGTATCGATAAATGATGTAGTTGAAAATGAATGTAGCAATTTGTTTTCCAGTTACTTGTGTAAGAGGCACAACTTCAATCCATTTTGTGAAATACTTTGTCACAGTGATAATGAATTTATGGCCATTGGAGGAAGGAGGGTGAATCTTGCCTATGAGATCGAGTCCCCACTGGCAAAAGGGCCAAGGAGTCACAATCTGTTTAATTTCTTGTGTTGGTGAATGAATGAGGTCTCCATGAATTTGCAATGGCTTAAATTTCTTGACAAACTGATATGAGTCTTTTTCCATATTGGACCAGTAAGATCCAATCTTGATGAGTTTCTTGGCTAAGGTAGGACCACTAGAATGTGGACCACATATCCCTTCATGAACTTCGCGTAACGCAATCTAAGCTTTGTCCCTTTCTAAACATCTAAGAAGAGTGCCATCTAGTCCTCGATGGTATAGGATATCGGCTATTATAACATATCAAGAAGATTGGCAAATGAAAGTGCGACGTTGGTTGTTGGATAAGTCAGGAGGAAGGGTATTATTATGAAGGTATGTGAAAATGGAACCATATAACTGGGAATCAGGACCAACGACACATATCATCTCAGTAGGAGTGATCTCATATAAAGGAATCAAAAGGTTATCCACCAAGAACTCATAGCGGGTTTAATTCTATGGTAGATCGATCAGTGAAAAAATAGTAGCCATGGCATCTGCGGCTTGATTTTGCTCTCTTGGTATCTGCTCAAAGTTTAACTTCATGAAATATTGTTTCAGGTCATCCACCTTTTTTTTGTAAGGCATTAATTTTTCATCCTTTGTTTGGTAGTCATTAGTTGCTTGACTAATTACAAGTTGAGAGTCCCCAAAAACATGAAGTTCTTGGATCTTCCACTAAACTGCAATCCGTAATCCAGTTGTTAATGCCTCATATTCTGCTATGTTATTAGTGCAAGAAAATGATAATCGGTATGATTTTAGAATGGAATCCCCTTGAGGTGTGATGAAGAGGATGTTAGCTCCTGCACTATGTTGTGTGTATGAGCCGTCAAAGTATAGTTTCCAAGGCTTTGTGTGTGATACTGTCAAGATGGATTCATCTGGAAATTCTAAAGTTAGAGGAACATCATCTATCATAGGAGCATCTACTAACTGATCTGCGATATCTTTTCCTTTTACTGCTTTTTTGTCTACATATTCAATGTCGAATTTACTCAGGAGCATCACCCATTTGACTAGTCGACCAGTAAGCGTTTCTTTATTGAGAAGGTATTTCAATGGATTGATCCTTGTGACCAACTTAGTTTTATGAGTTAGCATGTAGTTTCATAATTTATGTGAAACAAAGACCATAGTGAGACATGCATTCTCAATTGGTGTATAGTTTAGCTCATATCCCACCAAAGTATGACTGATGTAGTAGACTTCCTTTTCTTTGCCCTAAGCATCTTGTTCTGCTAAGAGTTCCCCCAGAGTTTTTGAAGTAGTGGATATTGTAAGGAAGTTAAGTAGCGGAAACAACTTCCTACACTAACCTTGAGAGGAGGGTAATGCAAAACTTTTTCAGATCGTTACAACAGTTACAGAAAAATAGAAATAGATATAATAGCATTCATACCACAACACAGTGATTTACGTGGGGAAAACCCTTTCAGGAGAAAAACCCCACACTCCAAAAGCAGCTCAATATTTTATTCAGCAATCAAAAATAGATTATAACATACTTGCAGAGCAAGCTCTTTGCAGGAGTACCACTAATCAGAGATTCAGAGGCAACTCAATAGCCATAAGACTCTCTTACCCCCAACCTCTATCTCACACACCTCATAAATAGGAGATACAATACAAGAAACCGTCAAACGGTATTACAAAACCATGGGCTAAAACCACCCAATAAGGTGTAGCCAACCTTATCTCCCTTCTAGATGCCCTATGACATGTTAAAGCACACATCAACATGTGTCGCTCCCTTTTACAGCTCATTTATGTATCCGATACAAATTATTTTTCCTATTTCAGGAGTACAAACTTCCGGAGGCCATAACTTGAGAACCGGGTGTCCGATTGACGAACCGTTTGAAGCGTCAGAAAGCTCACAAAGTGCTCTATCACCTCGTAACCTGCTGCACCAGTTACGGCCACTTTTCAAGGCATTTTGGAGCCTCTAAAGCCCCCAAAATTAAGTTTAAACATTTTATCACACCCCTCCAAGACGAAAACTTTAATATCTTCAAAACTAGCTGTGACCTTGTGACGTAACTTTACCGGAATGCTTATCTAGCCAACCAGAAGCTTCAGGGAGAGTTTTGCACCATTTCATGCTCAAATGAAAACTTACTATAAATAGTAACCTCGAATAAATGCAAGGTTGAGACACCATTTTTCCCAACAAATCTCCCACTTGTCGAACACCTTGCAAGAGCGGAAGGGAATGTCAACACAATGAATCAATTGCTAGGGGCCATAAGGCCCATAGACTCTGAACACCATCTGAACTTCTCTGTGCTCACAGCCTTAGTTAAAGCATCTGCAACATTCATCAAAGTTTCCACCTTAACCAGCTTCACCGTACCATCTTCGACCATATCTCTAACAAAATGATACTGAACATCAATATGTTTGGTCCAGGCATGAAATGTCGGGTTCTTAGCTAGGCTAATTGCACTCTGACTGTCACAGTAAACTGTCACTGTACCTTGTTTTATTCCAATATCTGAACACAGTCTCTTAAGCCAAATGGCCTCTTTACAAGCATGAGTAGCTGCCATATACTCTGCTTCAGTAGTGGATAAAGCAACCACAGCCTGTCGCTTACTCATCCAACTAATTGCACCACCAAACAAAGTAAACACATAAGCACTAGTGGATCTTCTGCTATCAATATCACCTGCCCAATCTGAATCCACATAACCATGGATATCAAGGGAAGTCATGTCTCCAACTGAATTACCATGATAGCACAAAGAATACTCTGAAGTACCCTTCAAATATCGGAAGACTCTTTTGACTGCATCCCAATGAACTCTACCAGGATTAGACATATATCTAGAAAGTACTCCCACTGCTTGGGCAATGTCTGGTCTAGTACACACCATAGCATACATCAAGCTTCCAACCGCACTTTGGTAAGGCACTCTACTCATGTCTTCCATCTCCAATGGGGATGCAGGACAATCTAAAACAGATAGTTTCATTCCAACTGTAAAAGGAACACTCAATGGTCTACAATTCTGCATGTTGAACCTCTATAACACTGAATTCACATACTTACTCTGGCCTAGCCATAGCTTTCTGTTCACCCTATCTCTTCTAATTTCCATCCCAAGAATGTGCTTTGCTGCACCAAGATCTTTCATTTCAAATTTAGCAGCGAGCTGAGACTTCAGTTCTGAAATCATACCTTTCCCTTTACCAATGAATAACATATCATCAACATACAATGCAATGAATAAGAAATGATCACCATTAGATTTATAATAAACACAGTGATCTGATTTAAAACGTTCAAATCCCAAACTCAACACATATGTATCAAATTTCTGGTACCACATCCTAGGACTTTGTTTGAGGCCATACAAAGATTTCTTCAATTTACAGACCAAATTACTTTTGCCCTTCACCACATAGTGCTCCGGTTGTGTCATATAAATATCTTCCTCCAAATCACCATGAAGGAAAGTAGTTTTCACATCCATTTGCTCAACCTCTAAATCATAAGCAGTAGCAATAGAAAGCAAAAATCTAATGGACGTCATTTTTGCAACAGGAGAAAATATCTCACCGTAATCAACACCCTCAACCTGAGAGTAGCCTTTTGCAACCAACCTTGCTTTATACTTCTCAATGCTTCCATCTGAACCAATCTTTTTCTTGAACACCCATTTACAACCAATAGGTTTTCGTCCTTCAGGCAATGGTACAAGATCCCATGTATCATTCTTTTTCAAAGCTGTCATTTCTTCCTCCATAGCAATCTTCCAGGATTCTGCATCATTCATACCTAATGCCTCTTCTACAGATTTTGGTTCATCCACACTAGTATTCAGAGCAAAAATACATCTCCAATCATTAGGTGAATACCTTTCAGGTGGTTGTCTATGTCTTGTAGACCTTCGAACAAGCTGAGTTGGAGGTTCTTCCTCCTCTTCTGAAGATTCAGAGCTAGACGAGCTCTCCTCAACTTCTTGCCTATCTAGGGGTCTCGATTCAACTCTTTCAGGTGTAGAAGGAAGTTGAATCACATCTTCTTTTTTAGTCTATTCTGGCTGCAATGTAATAGAAGGAGACTTAATTTCTCTAAAAATAACACTTCTACTGTGAATTACCTTTTGTGCAACAGGGTCCCAAAGCTTGTATCCTTTCACACCATAACTATACCCGATGAAGATACATTTCACAGCCTTGTTCTCCAACTTTGTTCGCTTCCCCTTTGGCACATGTGCATATGCCTCGAAACCAAAAACTCTAAGATGTCTCAATGAAGGCTTGTGACCTGACCATGCTTCCATAGGCATTTTATCAACAAGAGCTGATGTAGGAGACCTGTTAATCAGGTAGCAAGCAGTGGCAACAGCTTCAGCCCAAAACTTTTGTTCGAGACCAGCACCACTCAACATACTCCTAGCCTTCTCCATCAGTGTCCTGTTCATTCTTTCTGCAACTCCATTCTGCTATGGAGAATACGGAGTTGTCTTCTGCCTGTTAATTCCACAGTCTTTACAGAATCTATCAAAATCATTAGAGCAAAACTCACCGCCATTATCAGTTCTCAAACATTTTATTTTCTTTCCAGTCTGCAACTCAACCATTGCTTTAAATTCTTTAAAATGACTAAAAACTTCAGATTTACTCTTTAGAAAATAAATCCATGTCCTTCTACTAAAATCATCAATAAATGAAACATAATATGTGGATTTTCCAATCGAAGAGACATCTACTGGACCAAACACATCAGAATGGATAAGATCCAAAACACCACAAGTTTTATGAGAACTTGAGTAAAACTGAACGCGGTTTTGTTTTCCATAAATGCAATGCTCACAGAAATCAAAGTCAAGATTACAATCATTCAAACCTTCAACAAGGTTTTTATTTTTCAAGGTCCTTAGACCCTTTTCTCCAATGTGGCCAAGTCTCTGGTGCCATAACATAGTCTTCTCTGCAGGTAACTTTGCTTCAGACGAAAGAGCACCCTTAGGTACCCAAAAACCATTTCCATCTGCTGAAGGTGAAACCTTCAAATCTTCCAGTGAAGTATCCACAGATTTACTTTTTATAGAAGTGCTATTACACTCAACAGTGTATGCTTCAAGCTTATACAAAGTGCCAAACCTGACACCTCTAACAACTACCATAGCACCCTTAATCATCTTACATCCTGCTTCAGAAAAGACTACCTGCACACCCGCATCTATCAGTTTGCTCACAGATAACAGGTTTCATTTTAATCCAGGGATATGCAGCACACCATTAATCCTTTTTATTCTACCATCAGAAAACCTGATTCTAACTTTACCACGACCAACAATGTCTAGAGGTGAATCATCACCCAAGTACACCTTACCTCCATTAAATCCTTCATATTCAGAAAACCAATCTCTATTGGAAGTCATATGAAAAGATGCACCTGAGTCAATTAGCCAGGCATCATTACCTGCATGAGTCGCCAAAGCTGCAATAAATGCATCACCATCTTCCTTGTCGGACTCAGAATCAGAATCAAACTTTTTCTTTTTCTTCTTCTTCTTTTCTTCTTTGCAGTCCTTACGGATGTGACCTGGTTTACCGCAGTTCCAGCAAATGACTTTGGACTTTCCAAGAGATTTCGATCTCCCTTTGGATTTGGACTTGTCGCGCTTCTCATTCTTCTTGCCTTTCTCCTTAGGTCTTCCACGAATGGTTAGGGCTTCCGTTGAACTGATGGATACCTTCCTTCACATCTCTTCACCGAGTAGGGCACCCACCACATCTTTAGATTTCAAAATAACAGAAGTACTACCGATAGCCATAACAAGAGAATCCCACGAATCAGGCAAAGAACAAAGCAAGATCTGACATTTCTCCTCCTCGTCCATCTTAACACCGACGGATACTAATTGAGCCACCAACATATTGAATGCTTCTAGGTGGTCTGCAATTCGTCCACCCTCTTCCATCTTCAAGGAATACAATTTCATTCTTAAGAAAATTTGATTTAATAAAGATTTCGCTTGATACATCTCACCAAGCTTAGTCCATAGCTTCTTTGCAGAGTTCTCTTCATGGACATTGATTAGAACAGAGTCTGCCAGGCACAGTCTGATTAGACCCTTGGCTTTTCAGTCCATAACATCATACTGAGCTGCCGCAGTAGGATCTGAGGGCCTTTGGACATTCACATCAACAGCATCCCAAAGATCTCGATCTATTAGCAGATCTTCCATCTTCAGCTTCCACATCTCAAAATTACTTCCATTAAATTTCTCCACCTCTATTCTCCCTGACGAACTCGCCATCTGAATATTCCTACAACAAGATCAAAAAGTGTCTTCTACACAAGCTCCCACTCAAATCTGGATTAGTTCAAAAAACCCAACTGCCCACAATTGAAACCAAAGGTGATCAGGCTCTGATACCACTTGTAAGGAAGTTAAGTAGTGGAAACAACTTCCTACACTAACCTTGAGAGGAGGGTAATGCAAAACTTTTTCAGATCATTACAACAGTTACAGAAAAATAGAAATAGATATAATAGCATTCATACCACAACACAGTGATTTACGTGAGGAAAACCCTTTCGGGAGAAAAATCCCACACTCCAAAAGCAGCTCAATATTTTATTCAGCAATCAAAAATAGATTACAACATACTTGCAGAGCAAGCTCTTCGCAGGAGTACCACTAATCAGAGATTTAGAGGCAACTCAATAGCCATAAGACTCTCTTACCCCCAACCTCTATCTCACACACCTCATAAATAGGAGATACAATACAAGAAACCGTCAAACGGTATTACAAAACCATGGGCTAAAACCACCCAATAAGGTGTAGCCAACCTTATCTCCCTTCTAGATGCCCTATGACATGTTAAAGCACACATCAACACATGTCGCTCCCTTTTACAGCTCATTTATGTATCCGATACAAATTATTTTTCCTATTTCAGGAGTACAAACTTCTAGAGGCCATAACTTGAGAACCGGGTGTCCGATTGATGAACCGTTTGAAGCGTCGGAAAGCTCACAAAGTGCTCTATCACTTTGTAACCTGCTGCACTGGTTACGGCCACTTTTCAGGGCATTTTGGAGCCTCTAAAGCCCCCAAAATTAAGTTTAAACATTTTATCGCACCCCTCCAAGACGAAAACTTTAATATCTTCAAAACTAGCTGTGACCTTGCGACGCAACTTTACTGGAATGCTTATCTAGCCAACCAGAAGCTTTAGGGAGAGTTTCGTACCATTTCGTGCTCAAATGAAAACTTACTATAAATAGTAACCTCGCATAAATGCAAGGTTGAGACACCATTTTTCCCAACAGATATGTATAATAATAGGGGTTGTTCTAGAACTGGTGGCATCAAGACTGGTAGATTCAAAAGATAGTCTTTGAGTATTTGGAAATCCTGTTGACAGTTATCATCCCATTTGAATTTGATGTTTTTGTGTAGCAAGTGCTGAAAAGGATGGCATTTATCAGCAAGTTGTTCTATGAATCTTCGTATGGACTAGAGTCTCCCTTGCAAAGATCAAAGTTGAATGATATTTCTTGGTGGTTGCATCTCTAGGATTGCCTTGATTTTTTTTGGATCGGCTTCAATTCCTCTTTTTGAGACAATGAATCCCAGGAGCTTCCCAGAGGTTACTCCAAAGACACATTTCTTGGGGTTTAATCTTACTTTGTATTTTTCCAACCTATCAAAAACAACTGAAAGTATTTCCAAATGTGTATCTCTATCTATTGATTTTCCCAAGAGGTCATCAACATAATCTTCCATAGTAGTGTGCATGAGATCATGAAAGATAGTAATCATGGCTCTTTGATATGTAGCATCTGCATTCTTTAGCCCAAAGGGTATGACATTCCAGCAGAAAGTTCCTCAAAGACAAGTAAATGTTGTTTTGTGCTGATCCTCGGATGCGATTTTTATTTGATTATAGCCAGAGAATCCATCCATCAAAGATAACATCGCATGACCTATTGTGAGATCTACAATCAGGCCGATATTTGGTAATGAAAAATCATCCTTAAGATAATCTTTGTTGATGTCTCTGAAATCTGTGCATATTCTGATGCTATGATCTAGTTTGCTGATAGGTACTAAGTTAGAGAGACATCCAGGATAATTTTTCAAGCTCTTCTTTGACTAATAATGCCACTTGTGGATGCATCTTTCTTAATTTTTGTGTTACTGGTTTTTCCCTCGGTTTAATTGTCAAATGATGCATTACTAAATCTGGATCCAGTCAAGGCATATTAGCATATGACCATGCAAATTTGATTTGTCGCTTTGTGAAGAAACTTAGGAACTTTGGTCTTTTTGTTTCTCTCAGAGATTGTGCCAAGAATATGTTATGTGGAATTTCTTTTGTACCAATGTTTGTTTTGATGGTCTCCTCTACTAACATAGATTATTTTTCTTCATACGATGTCGAAAGAATGTCGAGCCTTCCATCTTTGGGTGCCTCATAGAGGTTTTCACCCTTAGATACATCCTTTCTTTTTACTTTTTTGGGGTCAGACAACACCACAATGTGCTTTTCACCATAAGACCCATGATTTGTTTATATTTTGATATTTTTGCGATTGGAAGGCCCAACACCCTCACCAAAATATGCCACACTATTGAGCTCTATAGTGTATCCTATCTTATGGTCCCCAAGCGGAAGATCATCTCATATGCCTAAATAGTCAATAAAGGCTTCATCATTTTTAAATGTGTCAAACTATACAAGTCTTTCATGGTCCCAGTCAATAAGTTGGTGGTGAACAAGGGGAAGGCCTTCAATGTTTTCAAAGTCAGCAGGACTAAGGGTGAAGATGCAGTTATATTCAGGTATCTCAAGGTAGTTGTCGAGGTCATCGTTGGTACTCTCCTCATCTGTCTCGATCATGAATAAGTCCAAATTGTCATCACTAAAAACACATTTGGGGATGGGTGTCCTCATCCATTGTGATTTCGACCTAGAACCTAGACGCAAAGACTGTGTGGGATCCTCAGGGGTTGTTTCTTGACAAACTTTAAATTTTCTATAATATTCCTCTTCTTTTGTGGGTTCACTTGGTTCTCTGAATGTCTCAGTGAGTTCATATTCACTGGACAATTCGTTCTAACCCCATTCCCATTCGTTAGAGTTAATGGAATAGCGGTTTTCTTGTTGATCTTTGGATGCCTTGATTTGTAATGCTTCCTTTGTCTTCAGAGTATTTACCCTAGAAGACATAAAGCCAAGCCCTTTCAAGCAATCTTTTTTAAATGTCAATTCTAGTTGCAAAGGTTGAATGATACCTTCCTTTCTTAAGCCAAGAGGACTTTTACCATCATACCCAAACTTTTGTAGGATCTTGAATCCTTTGCCATATTTTTCACATGGTATGTCGATGTGATCCTATGTACCATTTTCAAGGTCTTTGTAAAGCATTTTGTATAAATCTTCTTCTTCCATTTCACCCCACTTTTGGAAGATAGTAGGATCCCATTTGAGTGTAATGATAGATACCTGTTTAGAAGAATGTGGTCATCCATATTCTCTTGGTGAACTCATAACTTGTTGTAAGCACATGGTTTGATTCAAAGTGTATTCACCCATGCCTTTGTCCTAATATTTCTCTTTAAGCTCACCTTGTTTTGATGTCAAAGGTTTTAATGATTCACGGTCAATGTATGCAAAAGAAGGGACAACTTCTCTATTACTTGGAATGATTGTCTCAATTTTTGGTCTCAAGTTATTGCAGTATATAAATGGATTAGGATCACCATTAACTATTATTTCAACTCCATTGTGAGGAAACTTAATGTAATTGTGGTATGTAGATGGGATTGCCCTCGTCTCATGAATCCAAGGACATCCTAGCAATATATTGTATGTGAGATCCAGGTGTAGGACTTGACAAACCACATCCTTTGTAACTAGCCCAACTCTAAGGAGCAAGGTGATTGTGCCCTTGGATGAATGCTCTTTATCATCATATGCCTTGATGGTAATTTTGTTTGTAGCATTCACAACTTTATCTAAATATCCCAATTGTGTTATTGTGTTCAAATTACATATGTTAAGACCAGCTCCTCCATCTATCAGGACTTGTTTTATTTGATGTTTGTGTAGGAAGGCTTCAATGTGTAAAGGTGCATTATGTGGTTGGCTTACGGAGGCATCATCAACTTTTGTAAATGTAAGGGAGTGTGGAACAGAAAGGTATCCCACCATGACTTGAAATTGATCCACATTCAGATCAGTAGAGATGGAAGTGTCTCTCAAAGTTTTATCAAGAATGGCTTTATGTGCAGGGGATATGTGTAAAAGCTCAAGGATTGAGATAAGCGTGAGTGTCTTCCCTAATTGTTCTACAAGGCATACTTAGGCTTGGTTGATGAGGAAGTGGTGTTTTTAGCTGGAGAACCTTACAAAGTGAATTTACCTCAATGAGTTGTAACATTACATTTAGAGTTATGTTCAGAAGAAGATCTAATTCATTTTAGGACAATTTTGGGTCTTTGGGTAGAATTTTCAACCATTTTGTCCTTGATGATAATGGTAGAGACATAATTATCCATCTAAATGTGATTGATAGTTGAATCATAGTTATAGGATGCTCTGGTATAGTTGGTCTGCTCATCTGTGGCTTTAGTTTTTCCCTTGTCATGTTTTGGGAATGGTTCTTTAAACATTTCATGTTCTTGATTGGATGAATACCCTTCAATCTCAATGTCACCTCTATCAATAAGGTCTTGTATGATGTTCTTCAGGTGATGATAGTTTCCTATTTTATGTCCCTTTCTCTTATGAAATTCACAATACTCATCATCATTTGACCAATTTGGTTTAACCTTTGGCTCATATGGAGGCAGATCTAGAATTGTTATTATTTTTTTTGCCACTAGCTTTTAGAAAACTGACTCTACCGGTTCTCCCAATGGGCTGTACTTCCTTCATGATTTTGAATTCATTTGAGTATTCACTTGATTGTTTGTAGAGATTGATCTCGAAAAAATGATTTTGGAATATCTATTTTTGTCCATGTATACCATACTCTATAGGTATGTCATGAGTTTGTTCTAGTGTATTGCCCCCAAATTTGACACGTGGTTTCCTTGTGTCCAAATTTTTAACATGCCTCTGGATATCCAATTGCTTTGGTGGTTGGTCCTTAGCATTGGTATGTGATTGAGTATATTTTTTTATATAAGACTTCCATAATGGTCTACGAAGGTGAGTATCATATACTTGACCATTTGTATGGGGGACCTCAAGTTTTTGAAACAAAGATGATGGTGAATCCGACACAAAATGTGGTCCCCCATTGCCTCCACTATTAGGCCTCCTTTGATCCATGTTGAGGTGAGGTTGTTGCAAAGTTCAATTTTCAATTATTTGATACATGTCAAAATCATGAGGGATCTTGGCTCCACTTTGTGCCATCACTTGTAAGAAGTATTGTCTATCTCTCCTCATTATTTCCTCAACCAATTGATTGCAACGGGGATCCATAATGGAGTCTTCCACTTCTGCTGAATGTATAGAAAAGTTGTCCATATTGTCATTATGTGTATCATTATTATTTGTAGTGTCCATGTTCTTAACATTTTGAATGTTTCTATAGGCATTCATGTCAAGTAATATAGTATGATCAGGATTAAAAAATACATCATTGTCATACTCATAGGCACTCATGTTTGCAGACTCTTGAGCCTCTTTAGCTTCTCTACTAGATTTTTGGGAACGAGTTTCAACCATGAACTAGGTATTGACCAAGATGTGTGAGACTAGATGAATATGGAAAGAGTATGAAAGACCAAGAGTTGGATGGAATGTAAATGAATCTCAGGTGTACTTGCAATATCCAAAGTGTAAGACCAAGTATGTATGTAGTAGAGTAGGTGTTACTCCCAAAGAGATGATAGTTTCTCTTGATGAGGTAAGTTGACCATGACTCTAAGTAAGACCAAATGAGACCCAAAGGTGATAGACCTTGATGAGGGACCACTTAGCAAAATGTTGTTGTATTTAGTGTGTTGACTCATGTTTAGACAAATGTGAATTTAATGCAAGGTGTAAAGAAATGATGAACTTTGTGAGACCCAAAGATAGGTTGAAATGCTAGATGAAAACCTAGAGAAATAACCTAGGAAGCTCAAAAATTCAGAAAATAATTGCTCTTGTTTGTTGGACTATAAATTTTTCCAATTCTAAACACAGACGTGCCTGTATACTTCACAGGTGCAGTTAAATGACATGAACGTGGTTGACCACTGCACATACATGTTTTTGAGATTTTGTGAATGTAATTTGTGTAAGAGAACACAGACATGTTTCTACCCTTCACAGATGCAGTTAAATGACATAGACGCAATTCTATTAGACACAAACGTGTTTCTAGAATTTAGTACAATTTTTCCAATTCGTGAAGTTTTTTGTTGTGACCAAATCTGAATTTTTGACTATTTTTCTGTGACAAGAGGACACAATGTTTGCAAGTGTTTAGACTCAAAATGACTCAAAGAAAAGTGTGTTGTTTGATGTAGAATTGTTTTTCATACACTTGAAGATACAAAAGATATAATGTTATGATGTTTGGTCTTGAATGTTTGAATGTTCAAAATAAGACAAGCACAATTCTTATGGTTGGCCAGGACAATAGTTGTTGATCTCACATGGGGTTTCCCTCAAGGCTATGCTATTCAGAGTGGATACTTAGATGCTTGATCCCACTGGCTCCACCCTCAGAACTCACTTCTTTGGGGTAGCCAAGCATCAGTCCCCACGAAAACTCCGCATGGCAAACTTTGTATCTCTACTAAGAACCATATGTGTGTGGGTCGCTCCAGAGGTCCGACCTCCTACCCCAACAACTAGAAGGATTTTGGCTTTCTAAAACAAAAAGGTTCTAGTAAGGGCATCCACTCATGTGGCCTTACATATGGCACTTTCAGCTCTCTAAATACAAAAGGCTCCCATCCTATAGGGGTTACGCCCTACAAATGATCAAATAAATTTGATCAAACGGGTTTATGGGGAGACATAATGTCGTTATGAACTAATCAAAACACATTACCCATGGTTTTCACCATGGATACAATTGTTTATAGTGGTTCAGAAGAGGTGGGTTTTCCTCACTACCACTTGGGTCATTCTCTCCTCACTAGTAGTCCTAATGACCACATGGGGAGATAGGCCCTCTAGAGATTAAACAAAAAGAGCCTATTGCTCAAGACACAAAAGACACTAGTTCAATTTTTGTGCACCAATTGAAGTGTTTGATAATCTATGAAAACAAGGTACATAATAAAGATCAAAAGAAAACCCTTGTCAAGGTCCTGCAAAAAAGATTTGTTAGTTGTTTGGATTGTTTCAAATGATCATCCCTTCCTGTAAGCACACAAGTTATGTAAATTTTAAATCCAAAAAGAGTTTGTGAAATAAGGGCCTTCAACAAAATAATTTTGTTTTCAAGACAAGCTGCACCAATTTTGTTAGCTAGATCACAAGATGTTAGCTCAAAATAAACCAGATCTGAAATACAAATGATGAAATAAAGCCTCAAAACTGCATCAAAAAACCGAAATGCCAAAATATGAGACACAAACGTGGTTAAACCTAACGGAGACGCGATAGAAAATTGTAAACGCGCCTAGATCCATCATAGACGTGACTTCTAAACACAGACGCGGCTCTCGAACATAGACACGTACAAAAGCTGCACAGACGCGATTTGTCAATAGAGATGCAACCCTACAATCTGCAAAATAGGATAAAATAATGGTGAACATAGACACAATTACAAAGGTCACAGACGTGGTAGAAAAGCAAAAATGCGGTTCTAGGATGCACAGACATGAAAATGACGAAATTTTATCAGAAATGTCAGAACTGCAACTTCAAAAACATAAAATCTACAACAAAAGATGTTAAATTCAAAAGGGACAAGAGTCCCATCGGGCATGCCAAAATGTTTATGGTGAAAATGAAAATAATAATATTGAAAGACTAAATAGATTCAACCACAAAACCCTAGCCTAACAAAAACAAAGATCCACCATAACATATGAAGATTACCTAAGACAATGCAAATCAAATCAAATCACAAATATTATACCATCACATGTCCAATAGGGTTTGGATCTCCATTCTTCTTATCTTCATTGATCTTGGTTGATATATTTTCTCTCAGATTTTATGTGTGCACAAGAGCTCAACAAAGAACGGAAATGTGGTTGCAAGTAGGCTTGATCGCATATGAAAGTTTGAATGCTAGAGTAGTCGGGGTTGATAATGAAGGAAGCATCTCCTTATATAGAAGACACTATAAGAAATGGAGGGATAAGATTGAGAGGTGTAAAAGATAAATGGTCAGCTAAGCTTAGAGGATAGGTAGAAGAAATAAGAAAATAATGAGAGGGTAGGTAGTGTAGGAATTAAGAGATGGATGACATGTGTCATGGGTAGAAAAGGCTAATGAATTAATTAAATAAATAAAAATTTATTTAATTAATAGAAGAAGTGGGATCAATTAAATAAATAAAAGTATTTATTTAATTTAGGAAAAGGATAATTTAAATAAATAAATGTATTTATTTATATGATAAATAAGGCTAGAAGAGGCTAAGTGAATTAATTAAATAAATAAAGATTTATTTAATTAATAGAAGAATTAAGCTTAAATAATTAAATAATTAAAGATATTTATTTAATTAGACATGACAATATTAGGTGTCTACACTAAGTAACTAAAACCTAATCCCACTCTCAAGTACACAAAGTGGAATATGAAAAAGCCTAGGGGGATATATCGCTTTGACTACTTCTTGTACATAGGGAAGAGAGAGTCAAGGAATATCTCTTAGGGTTTCTATTCCTTTGTTGTAAATGAGGAGTAGATATGTGAAATAGAATGCAACAATCAACTAAGCTAGGAGATTAAAAACAAAGTACACTTAAACTGAAAAAATGCAGATTCTGGGTATACTAAAACTAAGATATAGAAAGTAGGACTGGAAAAGAGACTCAGAGGTGTGCCTGATGCTGAAAACTGAAGTAGAATTGGTAGGACCAGGGTGTTGGGCACCTTGTTCATTGTGCAAACAGAAAGCTAGATTTATGGATCTGAGGTCTTAAGGGTCTTAGATGCAGATAAGACACAAAAAAATGCAAAACCTTAGGGACCAGGATGCCACGGCCTAGTCCTATCCCAGGGCACCATGCCCATGTCTTTGTGATCTAAGATTATATTCTGGCTTTGAGACTATCTTTGTGTCTTCTATCAGTTCCTAAATTCGTGTGTCCGCTCGATTCTTATACCTACACCTACAAATTGAAAAATGGTGTTTAGGTGGCTACATAGGGTTTTGCCTTAGTCAAACCCCTTGTTTTGGTGATTTACACCTCCACAAATAGCCAATAATGTACTAAAAATATGTGTGCAAGAATCTTGTGTGTTAAAAGATCCTAAATGAACAAGAAAGTAAATCTAGAGTTCTACCCTACGCTTTGGAGAGCAAACCCTAAATGGTTGTAAATGTAAATGTAAATGCTTTGAATGACAAATTATCTAGAGATCTAAGGCATGAATATAAATCTGAAAATGAAGCTCATACAAAGACATGAAAATAACATGAAACCATACCAAACCCTAAGGGAGAGGTACAAGTCAATCATTAGTTGGTGGTCTCCTATTATTCTTCAATGTCTTCAAAGCTCCTAAGGATGTTGAAAGTACTTGATGTAGACTTGTTGAATGCTTTATTTTTCATTGTAGACTTTATAAAACCTGTACTTTCACTTCATAAGAATCTCCTCCAATCACTAGATCTTAGATCTCCAAATGAGGAAAGGAAAGGTTTATGTAGGAGACCCTAACTTTGTTTTGAGTCATAGGCTGACTTAGAAATAATATTTTTCATCAATATCTTGGATTTGAATATAGAATTACTACCAAGACATGCTCCCAAAATTTGGGGAGAAAAAGTTGAGACCATGCGAATACCCACACGGTCCAAACACATGGTCCGACCAACTTTTCGCCAAATTTTCAGGGAAGCAAGATATTATAATTTTAAAGAAAATTCTAGGAGTATGTGAAAATTTCTGATGTTTAGATATGCAAAAGTGGGCCTTGAAGGTCAAAATAAGACATAATTAGGATATTTGATGAAATCGCTAATTGGAAGAATAAAATAAAAAGGGGCACACTTAGGGTAAAGGGTCCAATTTTATAAATGTTAGAGTAAACTCTCATAATAAAGAGTAGAGGAATGAAATAAAACTTTATATTTAATTAAATTAATTAATTAAATGCTTGAAAGGAATTTGAAAAGAAAAATGCAAACACACTAAGGCGGGTACTAACCTAAGCATGGAAGTGTACCACCCAATTAAGGGTGTACAATTTATGATGCTACATTTATCCCCCACTTTAGCGGTAAACATTTCATGAAAAAGGATAATCCATAAGGTGTCAGACAAAACCCCTAGTGGTATCTGTAGTACACTATTAGGAACCATATCCTAAAACACCACATGTTAGATAAAATCATAAAATCACTTAATTCTTACTAGGGAAGTGATGAAATTCGTGGGTAGCTATATGCCCCCCTGTTTTGGCTTGCTAATCAGTAAAGTGAAACAGGGTATCATGTTTACCACAACAAATTGTTAAAATAGGTGATGACGAATGCTCATATTAAAGCTTGATATAGGATCTAAGCACATCATGGGATATTTTATAAGAAAGAGAACTGAATCTTGATTCCAACGCCACCAACGATTCAGAAATCGGAGTTCTCTAGCTCAAGATATGAGAGATTAAGTAGAAAAGGAGGAATTGGGGTTTCAAGAAAGAGAGAAGCACACACTAATACATTTGGCCTTAAATTCTGATGGAGGTTTTCGACGGAGAAGGTATTTTGTGATCAAATTTGATTTTTTTTTTTTAAATGCCCAATTTCATCGGAATTCTAATGATAATGCAACATTTGGTTTCGACGGAGAAGGAATTGGCAATGACATTTGGGTTTTTTTAATAAAAAGTGCCCATGTTCGTCTAAATTCCAACGACCGCGTTCATTACTTAAAAAAAAAAAAAGACCAAGTCATTTCATAAATCCTGCCTCTTCATCCCATCAACCTCTGCCATTACAAAATCCTGCCTCTTCGTCCCGCCTCTACCATTACAAAATCCCGCCTGTGCAGGGAACCTGTGAGTTTAATCGTCAGCTATCCTAGCTATCTACTACTAGTGCTCCAGCCATGGAATGAAGTGTTTCCTCCCATACCAATTCCAGTGGAAGATTCCGGATCAATTATGCGCTCAAGAATTCGCAGGTGGGGGTCTAGTAAGTCAAGAAGTTATTGTTGGGCCCCAAATCCCTACTGTTGAGGCTTTGGTGGGGAAGATCATTGGTGTGAAACCAGCTAGTTCTGTAGCATAGGCTGGAAGTGGAGGGAGTACGATTCATTTTTGTGCTTTCCCAACGAATGGGAATTATTGACCTAAAGAAGCAAGCAGAGCCACACTGGAAACAACCTAAATTCCTGGACACTCACTATCGAATCTCCTTCCATCTTCGCTGGCTTCAACCACAACTATTTGTGTAAGTGTCCCTTCTCAGTCGAGCGAACGAGTGCCTACGTAAAGGCCCTCCCAAGGTATCTTAGTTCATTATCTCAGGGCATATTAGGGGATCACAATAGGGAACATGCAAGTAGGGGCCATCCCCCGATGAACATGAAGGAGGGAGGCATACATAGGTTCCCTGTGGGTTTAATTGCTACAAGATGTAGGAATGGTTTAATCGATGTAGGAAAAAGGTAGGGTATAATCAACAAATTCATTGTTATACATATTCAAATATTTAGATTCAAAGTTTATTATAGATTTATCAGATTAATTGCTAATAGCAAAGATGGTGAGAGGTTTCCGTAATATGATATGATCGATTTAAAAGAAGAATTTCTTACAAGACCTAAACCATTGAACAATCCTGCAATCATGTATTAATTAAACACTGCATTTTAAATAATGAACAATATAGTTAGCCTGAAACATATTAACACTACTTTCCATATTTAAAATATATCCTCACTAAGGAGAGGGATGACTTGTAGTATAGGAGCATATACTTGCATCTTGGGAGCTTATTAGGAGTTCACCTTGAATTTGGGAAATACACATAGAGGAGATAGAATATTGATCAATACACATTACCTAGCCTCATAATGAATAAATACAAGAGGTGTAGACTATAGCAAGCACATATCATGATCCAAAGGATCATATTCGAGAGTTGCTTCATCTCCAATCCTCTACATTTTTAAGATCCACAAATGGGGTTGAGGATAAGTCTTGGTTACTTAGCTTGGACTTATGCTTTGGGTTGCATCTATATGTGAGAAACCTAAAGGCATAATTTTCAATGCAATTTTTTAGAGGACTTGATTCCACCTTGTGGTACTGGGAGGATAAAATGAACCAACTCACATTGGAAACCCTCTCCAAATACCATTTTGGAGTTCTTCAAAGTGTGTTCTATTTCAAAATATTTTTGACAGAGATGCATAGATGAGTTTCACAGTTTACATAATAAGGTTTCATAGTGGCTCAACATGAGAGTTAGTTTTTGAAGTTCTTGTAGTTTGTAGATTACATTCAAGACAAGTTACTTGTCAATTATTTCATTAGGGGTGGAAAGCCCAAAATTTCAGTTTTCCTACACATGGCCAATCCAAATGACTTTAGGGTTGCTATGGCAAAGTCTCTTATGGAAAAGGAGGTACATGGGAAGACACAAGAGGCATGAGAGAAGTTTGTAACCTTGATGAAGGGACTAAAGTGTCCATAGGCCTCCCCATCCTTCAAAGGATAATTTAGACTTACTATATGATTTACAAACAAAAACCCAATAGTATCAATATTAGGGACAAAGGTCTAGAGCATAGTAGGGGCCATAGGGTAGTCACATTTGACCATCATCGACACAAGGATATTTTAGGTATGAGAGACTATAGGGATATCAAGCTAGGTCTTCTATGACTCAACAACCTTTTAGGGCAGAATCTAGTGTTTTTAGTAGTAGGATCTTCTAATTATGGTGGGACCTAGCCAACATAAGGTTATATGAGAGAAACATGTTATGTATATGTTAGTATCAAACAGAGAGTGCCCACAAGGTTTTAGAGTAGGTGGATGCCATCCTAGAATGTCAAATTAGATAGTTGATATGTGGGTCTTTACCCTCCCAACCACTCAACATATACCACCATGGGTCTTTACCCTCCCAAACACACAAAGGTCAAAGGAAGATTCACTGCTACAACACTCACTTTTTGTGACAGTCTCGAGCACTTAGGACAGTCACTCCTTTCATGGACATTCTTCTTCACACAACACTCTAACATTAATTATGATGATAGTGTACCTCCTTAAACCTTCCACCAACACCTAACTCAATACCAAACTCTTTCCCAATCTCGCTAATGGACTAATTAACTCAACTCACTGTGAAATTGTGATGGTCAATGCAAGGTTTAGGACAGTAGTAATTAGGATCTTCTAATTATTATGGGGCCTAGCCAACATAGGGTTATATGAGACAGGGGTAAATTCAATAGTGATGTGTATTAGATTGTCATCAAAGTTTCCTATTAGTGTTACTTTGTATCAGCATTAACCACTTATTGTCATGGGAATCAACTAATAGACAACATAGATATTTATCATCAACCTCTTTTTTTTCACCAAAGGGATAAAAAATTATTAAACACAACGAGAATTACAGAGCAAGAAAGTAGATACATAACCTAATATAATCTCCATTTGCATAACCTAAGAAGGTAGATACAACTAAATAATCTTGAAAGAATTGCATATGAAGGGTACTATTAGAAAAGAACTTATGTACCATGCTAGTCTATGTAGCTACTACTAATTATTGCATAGAAATAGATACATGTGTTAGAATGTGTTGAAATAGTAGCTAGCTCAAATAGGACAGACCCTATAAATGTAACTTGTAATTTGAATATACCTTGAAGTGTGCAATATGGAAGGTTTGTATTCTTAATCTCCTGCCCATTTCTTAATTTAAAAGATGATATCTTTATTAAATGACTCATCTATTAAATATCTTTATTAACTTGATTTCTCCTTCAATTCTTGATGAATGCTTGATTTCCTGTTAACTTGGAATTGAATTGATTTTATAATTAAGAGATCACTTGAATTGTAGGTAAACCCCTTCAAATGACAGGGTAGGCTTCTTTTTATACCTAATATATGTCTTGAAAGCATTTTATCCTGATGGCTTTAAATTAAAGTACTTTCTCTTCTATCTGGTATTGGTGGAGCAGAGGTTGCATTGCATCATCCTAGGATATATATTTCCATAGATACAACACAAGTTAAATGTATCCCAGGTCGATGCAAAGCAACCTCTGCTCCAGAGATCACCAAAAAATAGAGAAAGAACTTTAATTTAATGCCATTAGGATAAAAGTCTTTAATCAAGACAGATAAATGGTATCCAACTATATCTATTTAGAATGCATTACCCAAGCAACACAATCGATCAGTTGCCTTTGAAAAGAAAGTGGTATGATGAAATATTTAGGCATAAAATAGATGAAATTCACTCCATACTACTGTTGCACAATATTTTGGTCGATGATATTTTTAAAATAGTAAAGGAAGGTGTATGGAACAACCAAATTCTTATCATTATAAACAATGAATATTTTAAGATCCTTTTATGATGTGTAAGTTGAGAATATTTTATGAAAGGTCTCTAAATGAATACACTTTAAACTGATTTTAGCAATGACTATCGGATGTAGACAAAATGAATACTTTTTGGATTAGGATGGTACATAGAATCTACTATCAAAAGGTTGCTTTGGAAAGTATATGATTCAAAACTAAGGAAATGCAATTATTTACAAGTTTTAACCTTCTTAGATGCAAAATCCCTTTTTTAGCCTCTCACAAACCCTTAAAAGTAGGGTTTATCATATACCCCTCTTCCAAACACTATACCATCCAAATGATGATGGATTCAAATTTCATTTGAAATGTCTAAACACTGTCAATCATAAAATGTGCCCCTCCTTAAGGCGAATTTGCTAGTGTTGCTCCTTAGCAAGCAATTTCTCCACTCTTACATTCGCTATTTTGGTGAGCACCCCGATTCTCCACCCAATCTGCATATCAACCTATTAGTAATTTATTGTACATGTTAGAGGAGTTCCATCCTATGAATGTTAGGCCTTTTACATTCATGGAATGACCATTCTCATTGTAAATCAACCAAATCAAATGCCAAATTGCACAAATTTGTTAGAATAGTCAATGCAACTAGTCTAAAGTCTGAGACAAATGGATTATCAGTGCATCTTCCCTGCAAATAAGACATTCAAGGTCTCTTCAATGAATTAGGAATTCAAATACACACTCAAGACAAAGATACCATATGCCAAAACACCAAAAAATTTCAAGAAAACAAAAATTTGTTGTTATTGCGTGTCCTAGTCCGTACACCAACATTATTTGTTGTACAAAGCATTACATCAACCATTTGACCAAAACTCTTAATTTCTGACACACAAGGTCATGAAATGATTTATTGAACTTGCCTAAACTCTTGTAGACTCCCTAAGCCATAAATTCCTATTACATCTTTTTGTTGGTCCTAAGGTCCTTACCAGGTCCTTTACGACAAATTACAAATTTATTACAATTTTCATCATTAAAGGCCATAATGGACCTTAAGACATCATAATTGATTGGCTCTTCACTCCTAAGACCTTCAAAATTCTTTAATGGCTTCATTGAGTCCTTTTGTCTTCCAAATGTACCTGCACCAACTTGAATTATCCTTCAATGCTTGATTGTGTGCTCACTTGGAATTGAATTGATTTTATAATTAAGAGATCACTTGAATTATAGGTAGACCCCTTCAAATGATAGGGTAGGCTTCCTTTTATACCTAATATATGTCTTGAAAGCATTTTATCCTGATGGCATTAAATTAAAGTACTTTTTCTTCTATCTAGTATTGGTGGAGCAGAGGTTGCATTGCATAGACCTATGATACATATTTCCACAAATACAACACAAGTTAAATGTATCCTAGGTCAATGCAAAACAACCTCTGCTCCAAAGATCACCAGAAAATAGAGAAATAACTTTAATTTAATGTCATCAAGATAAAAGGCTTTCAAGACAGATAAAAGTTGAGTTTGATTGTCATCATTTACTTTGCCAAATTCTTCACATGTAACTCCTAAATCAATTTCCTACTCACAAGAATTTTATTAAGTCTCAAATATAGGGAAACAGAAGGCTTCAAATAGAAAACTTGTACATGCAACTAAATCCATTGACTAATCAGAAGAACAAAATTAAGAAACAGTTTGATCATCTGACAGATGTTGTAGACTTGCAACTCACTACCTACTTAGTTTTTGCAGGTAAGAATTTTTTTTGTTTTGGTTATGGTTGTGGTGATTTTAGGGAGACATTTACAAATGTATATCTATTTTCACTATTTAATGGTTTATGGGTTTGTAATGGTAATTTAATGTTCTTTCATATTTTTGTATATATTCTTTATAATAGCCTATTATATTGATTTGTTCTATTATGGATAATGGTGTGGGTCAGACGATTTTGTCATCAATGCATGAAAGCATTGAACGAGTTCTACTTTTAAAAGTTATATGAAACATTTATTATTTATTTGATTCAGTGTTATTTGCAAAAAATGATTATCAATGATGTTTCCTTTCTCCAAGAATTGTCTAGAATGTTTCCGTCAAATAATATGTAACATCGAATGACTAAATCATTTCTTTACAAATGCTTATTTTAGTTAATTATTATCTGAACATCATTGATAATCATTTTTGGAGAAAGGAAACATCATTGATAATCATTTTTAATCATTTTTGGAGAAAGCAAACATCCTAGACAATTCTTGGAGAAAGGAAACATCATTGATAATCATTTTTTGCAAATAACACTGAAACAAATAAATAATAAATGTTTTATGCAATTTTTAAAAGTAGAACTCGTTCAATGCTTTCATGCACCGACAGAAAAGTCGTTTGACCCACATCATCTCTCGTCATCAGAATTTTGATGATAACTAATGAAACATTTGACAAGGATGTTGTATATCCAATGTCACTTCCATGTCGGACAGTCGTCAAGGAGGAAACATAGCATCCATCGGAATTTCGATGGAAATCCACCAAAATTTATGGTCAGGGGTGCAAATATAGCCGTTGTTGGAGGAGTTCATAACATTGTTAGACGACTGACGCAAATGGAATCATTGGAAAGCCCGATGATGAGTTTTCAATGGTAAATTTGGTCAAAAGTCCAACGTTGTGTCGTCGCAAATCCAACAATTAGCCGTTGGAAATTAGGCCCAAATGTACTAGTGATACCTTATAAATAGTAAAAATGACACTTTCATTTATCATTTTATCACTTTTTGTCTTATTTATAGCATAGGATCCCACATAGCACTCACAATGCCTCGAAGACGACCCGAGCAGCCTACCCGAATGGAGATCCTATGGCAGTCTATCGTTATCGATCAACCACTTGACGAGGTGAGTGTACTGAACTGCCTTTGTACTTTCTATTGAGTTGACTTTGATTTTTTGGTATGAGGAAAAGTTTGATTGCACATGTGCCCCCAGGAGGGCATCATGGTCCCACTAGGGCACCATGGTCCCAACTGGGTGTCCTGGTCCTACCAGGGCACCATGGTCCCAACTGGGTGCCCTGGTCCTACCAGGGCATCATGGTCCCACTAGGGCACCCTGGTCCTTCCATGGTATCTTGTCCCATGACTAAGGTGACCAAGGGTTAGCATAGGATTAGGCTTTGTAATGTGAATGAGAGAATGATATTGATTATTGATTGGTTTACTTTTGCAGAGAATTCCCTATATGCGAGAGCAAACTGCCCAAATTGTCATAGGACAACAGAGAGCTACTTAAGGTAGTAGGTTTGTGGTACATCTTTAAAATGCCATCCATGAAGTTCCATCCAACTATTCCTATGGCACTCATGGAGAGATAGGATATAGATACCTCCACATTTGACCTACCAGTGGGGGAGATGATGGTGACCCTTGAGGATGTGTACCACATATTGAGGCTTCTCATTAGAGGATGCACAATGAGGTATTGGACAAATCACACCCCATCTTCTTTTAGCAGAGAGCAGAGGTATTGCATTGGGTGAGTCATACCCAATGAGACTAGAGGATGGATCATGATTCAGTGGTTACTACATCCTATCGGCAACATTACACTCTTAAGGAGACTCATGATAGCCACAGTGGGGCTATTCATATGCACAGATGGACAACACAATCACATACATGGCAGTATCCCTTATACTATCTGAGCAATAGAGGAGAAATGGATAGTGTTCTCCTAGGGACGGATCACGTTGGCCTATCTCTACCATGACTTAGGAGATTATGTCTATGGTCATGGATGTAGCTTGATGACATGCACCCTTCTTCAGGTTTGGATGTTCGAGCATATCACATGCACTATGCCAATAGGATTACCAGTTGATATTGGGTCAGGGGAGCCTACAGCATATGCATACTCACTCCCAAGACCATGGCAAAATGGTGATCTATTATTGCATTGGATGATTTTTATTGATAGATTAAGATCAGATGTTATCACATGGAAGCCATATCGACACATGACCACATGGCTAGGCTAGTTCAGTTAGCTTGGCTTATGCAGAGGAACTACTTCCTAGAGGGGCACTATAGCCACATCATAGTCCCATTCTATTTTAACCAAGTTAGGTGATATTTTGGGCTAGAGAAGGGTGTTCCAGATGATGTGCAAGTTTTTATACACCACTCTTGGGTGATGGTGAGGTCGGCAGAAGTTTCTAGGCCTTGCAGTGATGAGATTGAGATCACAGATTTTGATGATTCTGATCGAGATGTCGTGATCCTCTTTAATGATGACATGGGAGCTCAGCATAGATACATCACATGGTGGGATAGGAATTTCCCCGGAGCTATTTTTCCTTGAAACTATCCGAGGGGTAATCCTGGACCATGGAGGAGATCAACTAGTGAGGATCAGGAGACATCCAAGGACCCAAGTGATGGAGACACATCGGATCATGAGGATGAGAGAAAGGAGGAGGGAGAGAAACAAGGTAGAGATAATGAGGAGGAGAGAGGAGGAGATGGAGATATTGGTGTTCAAATCCAAGAACACTAAGAGGGGGGGTGAATCAGTGTTTTACCGGAATGATCAATTTTAACCTTATTAAATCATGCATACACCAACCACTATATCGGTACATATAGAATTGAAAGAATTAAAGCAACCAATTAGCCAATCACATAAATGGATACCATAACACACATAATTATACATGGAAAAACTCAAAGAGGAAAAACCACGATGGGATTTGTGACCCACAATATCAATTCACTGGCCATATGAAGAGATATTATAAAATATAGGGGCATGCACTTGTAGGAAGGCTTATAGTTTAGAGAACACTGCTCAATCACAAAAAGGAGCCTCACTGACTATATACAAATCCACACTACAATCCAGAGAAATTATTGAACTGCAAATATGGCATCTTTTATGCCTGAATATAGTTTTGGTTAAGCTTTGTCTGTTCTAGTCTGAAACCCTAAGCCCTTTACCAAAATACCCCTTACATAAATATCCTCACATACATGATCTCTCTCATATGTTTTGCATTACATAACATCATCCTATTCTCCTATCAATCCATATCATATCATATTCATCATATATCAAAATTATCTCACCAACTAACCTATATACCCTTCACAATTCATCATGCCTTATGTCGGCTTACAAAGATATTTTCAATATGAATATACATGTCTAGATAACATAAATACATGAATATCAAAACAATTGTCGATGTCGGATCCAAAATATTTTGGCCTCCAATACCAACAACTTTATTCTAAGCCATGTTGGCCTATATTGCTAGTAACCAAAGAATTTCTTCCTTCATGTCGGTGTCGGTGCCGGTGCTAGTGAAGTGTCCATGAAGTGCCTGTCAGTACACAACTAACCCAAAATATGAAGTTGGAATAAATTGCCATATTGCCATCAATGACAACATAGTGAAACCAACCAATTGAGTGTTAATTGCCAACAATTGGTGGGGAGGAATTTCAGGGTGGGGATAATGAGGATGATGACCTAGATGAAGGGGGAGAGGACGAGCAAGGAGAGAAGGAGGTGATGAATACTAAGAGGGGGGGTGAATTAGTATGCCAAAAATCTCTGTACTTAAACACTTAAACAGTCTGAAGATAAATTGGTAAAACAGTTTGACAGACAGACCAGTTATCACACATGCAAACCAAAATGCAAACACAGCATTCACCTACAAAAGCAATACAACCATAACACAAGATATTTGACATGGAAACCCAAATGGGAAAAACCACAGTGAGATGGAACTCACAAGTCAGTATCTACAAAATAGAAACCAGACCAGTTAAGGTTAGACCGGTTAAGGTCAGACCGATTAAGGTCTTACAATGTTCTTCACCAGAACAGATCCTGTTAGGAATCTCAACCTCTGTTAGGAGATAAGTCCAATTAAAGACTACCTTGTTAGAGGATATTAGATTCACAGGAGTGAACCACCTTGTTAGAGGATTTTACAAAGGCTTTAAGGCCTACCCGGTTAAGGGCTATAGACTTGTCAAAGATGTGAGTAATCAACAAGTGTTTGATCTATCTAATAGCACAAACTGCTTGGTTAGATCCAATATTACTCACAGTTAATGTATTCCAGCATTAATTCAATCTTCTCTATCTCTCTCTCAATTACAACTTGATCTCTTCAGATAAGATCGTTCTTACAACAACTCAACATCCACCTTAAACCCTAGCACAACATTAACCCTTTCAGCAATAACTTAAAACCCTAGACATGATGTCCTTTTAAAGGAATCTGATTTCATGTCGGTCCAATAGGATTACATTACAATTTCCTAGGTTCAATGAATCTAGACATAATCAGTAACACAACACAAAAAGCACCATCAATGTGTCGACACCGTCAAACGATCAATGGATTGGTAACTCATCACAAAATGTCGGTTGGTAACTCATCACAGAGTATTACCAGTTCATACAAAATACCGATTGTCGGTTTGACAAAAATGAAGACTTGTAAGAATGTGTTGTGTTTCTTTTCTCCCTTGTACCGCTTGGGATCTACAAACCGCTTGGGGTCAACATGTCACTTCAGACTGGGAAACACAATCTGCAAAATCACCAATAGTCTAAAGACTAGAATACAACATACCGGTTGGAACAAATACCGGTTGAGCTCAAGCTCATACATATAAAGGGGATCTTAATACAAGTGTGTGTCCATCAATGACAATCACAACATAAACAACAAAAATGCCAACAATCTCCCCCTTTGGCATTGATGGCAACACTTAGAAAAATAAAATTTTGACACATAAGTGTTTTACAACAAAAACTTGTCATTAACAAAATTGCTCCCCCTAAGCATATACACTATCCCTTAATCAACACAGTGTATCGAAAATTTGCATACAGAGCATAATCATTGAGACATCAGAGCATGGAGCATATATCAAAACATATATCAAAATTTCAAAACCAGATACTTCTCCTCCTGTGTCAGAAGATCAAAATTTTAAAACCAAAAACCAGATACTTCTCCCCCTTTGCCAACAATGACAAAGTACCACTGAATAACCCTGTTTCCATATATATATATAAAATTTTATGACAATAATGAATAATACTTGTCAAAAACCAATTTATAGTCCTGCAAAAATTGTTTCATTGATATAGACCAGGACTCAAGTAGGGAGGTTGCCACTTCTTTCTCTGTTTGCATCTAGGATACCTATTCCTCCATAGCATCAATTGTGCTCATCTCCTGCATAATTGTCAAGGCATCCAGGTTCAGATAACACTTCTAAAGAATTTGCAGTCATGGAAGTAAAACTAGTTGAAGCTCCTACAAATCCCTAGACCATGTACTGATCTCTTGCTCCATCTTGGCTGACTGGATCTGGAACCGGTGAACGGTTTGCCCATATGTTGCAAAGGAATCATAAGGTGTCTTAAATGTGCCCAAGTAGGACTGTAAGTCTATTTGAAGATTTTACTTCTTGGCTAGCACATCATCGCAGAACAGGTGAGGTTGATAGATTTTGCTTAGTAGCAAGTTTCCCTCATCCAAGGCATTCCTTATGTCCTTTTGATGTTTCAGCAGTTCAGTCCTAACTCATTCATCTTTTTCACTAGAGCAACGTTAAGAGCCTTTTGATGCTCTTTCTTGACATTGGCCTTAGATGCTTCTTCCAGGCTCTGCACCTAATCATCCAATATAGTACATAGTATTTTGAGCTATTCTGGTGATGATTCAGTGTCAGGAAGATTAGTACTGGGGATTAAACTGGTAAGGGTGTCTACAGCCACCTAAATTATGTCATGTTCCTTTTTCCTATGAATGATCTCAAGGCACTCTTGGGCAACCTTGATGCTCTCCATAAGCTCTGACTCACTTGCAGATTGGAGATTAATAGGACTCAAGATATCAGCCGGTTTGGCTTGGCTCCCGATTGCCTTAGGAGTCTCCATCTATGTGCTCTTCATTGCTTCAGCTGCCTTATCTGCTTCTGCCTTCTTCCTTTTCTCTGCTTCTTTCTTTTGTTCCCTGTCTTCTTCTTCTTTCTTTTTCCTCTCCTTCTCTTCTTTCTCTTTCTCTTCCCTCTTTTTCTTTTCTTCTTCTTCCATCTTCTTCTTGTCTTCCTCTTCTTTCTTCTTCTTCTCTGCTTCTTCCTTCTTCTTTGCTTCCTCTTCCTTCTTCTTATATGCTTCCTCTTCTTTCTTCTTCGGTTCTTCCTCTTCCTTCTTCTTTTGTTCTTCCTCTTCCTTCTTTCTCTTTTCTTCCTCTTTCTTCTTTTTCTCATCTTCATCTCTCTTCTTCTTCTCTTCCTATTCCTTAGCCGCTTCTTGTGTGTCCTTAGCCTTCTCATCACCCTATTCAGCTTGTTGCCCCTATTCAGTTCCCTCAAAAGGTATGTCCTGAGTGACATCTTCTACATCCAGGGCATCGACATCGATAGTGTCGATTGGTTCTTCAACCAGGTTTCTTTCCTCATCAAAAACCTCATCTGGTTTGGAAATAACCAGTTCTTTTTCCACTTGGAGGTTGGCCATTCGTGCTTTGTGAGCTAGAATAGCATGATTCATGTGCTGATGAGTGTCTTTTTCCACATCATCAATTCTTTCCTCCAATAGCCAGTGTCTTCTTCTCCTTGTGAAGAAGAGACCTTTATTTTGATCCAGGACATCAAATAATTCTGAATTTGAGAGGTTGGGAAAGTACTGTGAAAAGACTTTCTCCCTAATTTCTTGTTCTTTTTTAATGGCAATGTGCCATTTATTATCTAATGCTTTAAATAAAGAAGTCGCTATCTGAGATTTAATCTCTGATGGCGACCGATCATTCTTGCACAGATAAATAATGATTTCCTATAATATTTCTTCCTTCTCCTCATCACTAAAATCATCATAATAATCTACTAAATCATGAAGTAATTTTCTCCTAATATTCTTAACTGTCCTTTGAAAATGTGTCAAAGGTTTGTATGAGGAGATGTCAATATTTACCGGTGCAGATGTGGCTGGTTCATTCTTCTTTATCTTCTTTGTCTGTCTTGCCTTCTTTGGCTTTTCATCAGACTCAATTTCTTCGAAGTTGGGTTCATTTGTCTTAGTTTTCCTTTTTCTTTCAAAGACTTTTGCCGATGTTACCTCTAGTTTCTTCTTTGCAGGTGACCACTTGGTCACTCTTGGAGTTGCAGTGGTAGCCGGTGTTGATGCTGCAGGCACTGCCTTGGCTTTCTTTGTTGTCGATTCTTTTCCTTTCTTGACAGATGGTTCTTCAGACAGTGCAATCCTCTCTAAGTAGGTTCTGGTACTTTTAGCCTTAGGATCAAGAGGCGAGGCAATAAGGGTTGAGGCATATCCTTCCAGCATGTCATACATAAGCTCATAGCCCATTGGCTCCACTTCCTCCATTCTAGGCTCAACAGCCTCCATTAAGCATTTGTCCACCTAAATGGTGAAACAGATGTCATCTTCGTATTTCTTAATGATATCCCCTGAGATCCTTACCCTTTGACTCATCTTCCTTCTGAACTCATCAAAATATTTGTTCAGTACTTTAGGGTAACCGGTTCCAATGGCTTGTATGCTTTCCATGATCTACTTGGTTACCGGTTGGTTAGGAGACCATTGGACATCTCCTACTCCAAGAAAGTAGCCTTGGAAATAGAACAACAACCCTATCAGTAGTTGCCCAAACTTAAATTTTAGTGCATTATCCTATTTAATTGACTTCAGATTAGACAAGAGTTGCCTCTGCATACCGATGCATAAGTTAAAAGATGCATCCTCTTTAATCATCCGGTAAGCCGCATTTACCACTGCAACAGATACAGAATTAATCCTACTGGCTGAGAATGTTCTGTAGCCTATCACCATGCAGGCGTATTTCACCAGATCATCCTTGATAGGATTAACTATCATACCTCATGAATCACTTGTTGAACCGGTGAGCTTGGCCATTTCTGTTTTGCTTACCATTCTTAGAGCTAGCACTTCCCCTGTGTTACAAACACTGGTGACTACATGAATTTCCTGAGGCGTGATATCATGCATCCTCTCCAGGTACATCTTGTCACCATGGACTCTACTCAAGATGATCCTGATATGATCCTCCATAAAATCTTCCAGAAAGTATACTGCATTATGGAGTTTCTTCTTCTCTAGGATACTAAATTCCGGTTTGATTTTCTTGTCCTTGCTACAAAATAAACCTAACTGGGTGTGAATAGCTAAAGACCCTAGGTCTTCTTTTTTGCAATCAGTATAATCTCAAATTCCCTCTTCAACTATGACTCCAACCGAAACTTGTGATAAGGCATTGTATTTGGACTTCCTCTGAATAAAACTTTCCGACTCAATGGATGTACTCGAACTGGTATGAGATGCAGAAGCCATTGTAAAGTATTTCAAGAATACAAAAAATACCTTTAAAATGCAAATTTAGGGCTTCCTGATTCTACTTCACTCCACTCTCTGTTGGTTGCCAAATCACTGCTTTGTGTTCTCCACTACCGCCTATAAACTGGATTTGAATCTCTTTCAAGGTTTATCAATTTCTTGAAATCTTAGCTCAAATTGCCTTTTCTTTGTTGTACACTTGAAAACTTTTCTTCGCTCAAAAACAGATAGTGAGAAATGATTTGAAATAGGATTTTATACATGTCTCTCACCTACCACCATTAATGCTCCTCTATTAGGGCATAAACCCTAATTTGCCCTTTTTACCATTTCCGATCTTCTACCAAGCGACAGGTATCGCATACCAGTTAAGGTTTTTTACCGGTGTAAACCAGGGGTTCAAAAGCATTTTTCCATTTGCTCCCCCTAAGCCTTTGAGGCTTAGTTTGCCGGTTCCGATATTTCCACACTAGGTGCAGAAACCAGTTCCTCTTCCAACATTGTTGGTTTCTTCCTCCAGGTTTTGTTCATGGCCATTTGAACTATTTCAACATCAATTTCTCCATTCTCAGTGACTAGTATATCATCAGATATACTTTTTTTGCTTATGCAAAATCTTACAATGTGACCCGGTTTGTTGCAATGATAGCAAACAAGTCCAAGTGCTCTCCAAGGTCCATTGTACATGTTTCCATTCTTCCTTCTACATGTTGTAGTAGTGTGACCATGACCATGATAGATCATACAATTTTCTCTCCATCCGGTTGCCACTTGATGGCCATTGCTTCTTGACTGATGATTGAAGACATTAAATTGGTTGTAGTTCCAGTTTACAAAAGGTTCAGGACCAGCTCCTTGGGTCCTCTGAGGATCTCTTCCAGTGTTGTTCATCACAGACCTACATTCAAATGCTCTATGCCCAAACTTGTTGCATGCATAACAATGACCATTGAACTTATTAGATCTAGGTACATTGTTAATAAAGTAAGGAAAATTATTGTAGGCTTTGCTCCTACATACATTGGCAGTGTGTCCTTCTTTAAGATAGTTAAAGAAAATAGGTTTGAATTTTTGCTTACCTTTTCCTTTGAGTGATGCTTCAGCATTTTCTCCTGAGGATTCTCCTTCCTCATGTCCAGAGAAACCAAGACCATTGGTATTCTTTGCCGATCTAGATGACTCAAGCTTTTGCTCTAGCTTGACAGTACTTTTGCCAAACTTAGCAAGTATTTCCTTTGACTCAAAGAGTTCTTTGGAAATAGTAGTATTTGTCTCCATTAGACTTGCATTTTCAGATATGGCTATGTTCAGTTCACCTTGCATGTCTTCCTTTTCCATCATTCTTTCATGAAGGCAAGCAGTCAGTGCACTAATCTCTTGTTTCAACTTGGAGATCTCATGATCTCTATCCTTTATCCGATCTTCAGCTTTCCTATGGTTCTCAAGCTCTTGACTAAACTGGATAGTCAGTCCTTCTAACTCCTTTCTTAGATTAGATTTTGAATCATTCAGCTTATTTACTTCTACAATCATGGCTTCCATGTAAGCTTCATCTTCAAAACTACTTTTAGATAGCTCCATCAGCTTCTCTGCATGTTCTCTCCATTTTGCTTGAGATGCCTTGTATTTGACCATAAGATCATCATAGGCTTGCTCAGACTGAGTGAGCCATTGAGTAAGTTCCCTCAAGGTGTATTCCCCCATATCTCTTTCTAAGTGGTTAAACTTATAGAAAGATAGGCTCTTATACCAATTGATGAATACTAAGAGGGGGGGTGAATTAGTTGCCAAAAATCTCTATACTTAAAACACTTAAACAGTCTGAAGATAAACCGGTAAAAAAGTTTGACAGATAGACCGGTTATCACACATGCAAACCAAAATGCAAACAAAGCATTCACCCACAAAAGCAATACAACCATAACACAAGATATTTGACATGGAAACCCAAATGGGAAAAACCACGGTGAGATGGAACTCACAAGTCACTATCTGCATAATAGAAACATGACCGGTTAAGGTCTTACAATGTTCTTCACCAGATAGATCCTGTTAGGAATCTCAATCTCTGTTAGGAGATAAGTTTGATTAAAGACTACCTTGTTAGAGTATTTTAGATTCACAGGAGTGAACCACCTTGTTAGAGGATTTTACAAAGGCTTTGAGGCCTACCCAATTAAGGACTATAGACTTGTCAAAGATGTGAGTAATCAACAAGTGTTTGATCTATCTAATAGCACAAACTGCTTGGTTAGATCCAATATTGCTCACAATTAATGCATTCTAGCATTACTTTAGTCTTCTCTATCTCTCTCTCAGTTACAACTTGATTGCTTCAGATAAGATCGTTCTTACAACAACTCAACATCCACCTTAAACCCTAGCACGACATTAACCCTTTCAGCAACAACTTAAAACCCTAGACATGATGTCTTTTTAAAGGAATCCAATTTCATGTCGGTCCAATAGGATTACATTACAATTTCCTAGGTTCAATGAATCTAGACATAATCAGTAACACGACACAAAAAGCAACGTCAATGTTGTCGGCACTGTCAAACAATCAGTGGATTGGTAACTCATCATAGAGTATTACTGGTTCATACAAAATACCAGTTGCCAGTTTGACAAAAATGAAGACTGGTAAGAATGTGTTGTGCCACTTTTCTCCCTCGTACCGCTTGGGATCTACAAACCACTTGGGGTCGACATGCCGCTTCAGACTGGGAAACACATTCTGCAAAATCACCAATAGTCTAAAGACTAGAATACAACATATCAGTTGGAACAAATACCGGTTGAGCTCAAGCTCATACATATAAAGGGGATCTTAATACAAGTGTGTGTCCATCAATGACAATCACAACATAAACAACAAAAATGCCAATAGGAGGAAGAGGAGGAGGAGGAGGAGGAGGAGGTTCCCCATCACTCTGGAGATGATACTATAGCCCTAGATCCACTAGAAGTGTTAGCTAGAGGAGAGGGAGCCGATCTCAGAAGACTGACCTTGAGTCTACGTCAATCATCTCCTACAACACCACTTATTGGGGTGCAAAGACACTATAAGCATGGAGAGGGTAGCGGCTCTAGATCAGAGATGGTCATGGCACATGATCCACACTAGAAGGCAGGAGATCAAGTTAAAGGCCTTTTATTTAATTAAATTTGTTTGGAATATTCACTATGATATATATGTGATTTGATTTTTATATTCTACAGTCAGACCAACATGATAGGGACCCGAGGGCTCGGGTAGTCACTAGCCATAGATAGTGTTGATATAGCCAATACCACATTTTGTATCTAGTGGTCGGCCTTGTATATATCCTTGTGGAAACTTAATATCTTTGGTATGATGGTGTATTTAAGACTTCTAATTATGTGTGTGTGTGTGTGTGATGATCTTAGCCTTAAATGTGTTCTTTTAATTGCAAAACAATGGATGTATATATTACTTTTATTAAAAGTAAAAAATTTATAAATATATGTGTATGTCTAACCTAATTATCATGTGATTTATTTCCCAATACCTCATGATCAAATTGATACATGTGTGATCTAATCAAATAACTAAGTATTTAATTAAATACAACATTATGATGTAAATAAATGTGTTTTAAGTTAAGGACAACATAACTGATGTGATTTGATTAAGAGTTTAATTAAACAAAACATGATGCATCCTAACTCCAAAACACATAAATAAAGTTGCATGATATACTAGCACATAAAAAATGTAAATTCCTAAAAAAAAATTTACATAATGAATTTGAGACAACCAAGAATTTAAAATATGTTTGTCAAGAATGAAGCAATATAGATCAAACGTTAATAATTTAATAATAGATGCTTTAGTGAAGACATTCTACCATATCATACAATTTTGAAGAAGAAAAGAAAGGAAAAGAAGAGAAAGGAGAAGATTAGGCATAGTATCTACGAAGATGCATAGTGTTTATGGGCTCCTTAAGAGATGTACCTTCGACATCTATTATTTTGTAGGCACCTGACCCATAGACCTCAGTTATGATATATGGTCCAAGCCAATTCGGGCTAAATTTTCCTATTTCTTCAAGTGAAGCATTCACATTATGTTGATTCTCATAGAGCACCAGGTCACCCAATGAGAAAGAACGTTGAATAACCTTATCATTGTAACTTCTCTGCAAGGATTTATGATACGCTTGAATATGCTCAAGAGCGTTTATACATGATTCATCGAGCATTTCAAGTTGTTGAAGGCATTCTTGATAAAAATTGTCACCAGCTATACCCTTAGAGAATTCTCAACAAGGGAATCTCTAACTCTAAAGGCATAAAAGCATCAGCACCATAAATATGATTGTAGGGGGGTAGTACCCACAGCTATGTGCATAGTTGTTTGATAAGTCCAAAGAGCATAAGTCAACTGAGTGTGCCAATCCTTACCATGTTTGTTTACAGTCTTACGAAGGATTTGTTCAAGGATCTTGTTGGAGGACTCAGCTTGGCCATTAGATTGAGGATAATATGGTCTATAAAAATGATGAATATAGAATTTTTCAAGAAATTTTTTCACATATTTGTTCTTAAATGAATTCCCATTGTTAGAGACCAAATGATGCATGAGCATCCCCAGTTCTTGGCAATCTTGCATCAACCAAAAATATTTCCTTTCTATTTTGCTTTCTATTTTATAGTTTCAGCATTTCATTCTGCATTTTCTAGCATTGGCTCACCGAATCTTGAGGAGTTGGATTTTTCTTGAGGACTTGATCATCTACCTTATTCCCAAACTGTGGAGCATTTGGCTCATTTTCTAGCAAGTTATCGCTACCGGTTTCCAAGATAGTTTTCTAGTACCAGTTGCCTGGACCTATTTACATGGGGACATGTCATTGTAGCATACATCGACTACCAAGAGGGAAATGGTGTCACACCAATAGACTGACCTACACCAAAAATCAACCCATATCATTAAGACAGCAAGCCCATCACACCAAAAAATATATGTTTTAGTGTAGTTCAAAGGGGTGGAAAACAAGTTAAATTGTCTTGCTAAACTCCAAGCTCTGGGTGAAAATATTTTTACCCTCATTCCAACTTGGGGCCCATGCAAACCGATAGGACCAACCTATGGCTACCATATAAGCATATCCAAGCACCAAAAGAAGGGGCCCACATGAACTCCACTTGGTCAGACTAAACCAAAGAACTGTTGTCACATGTGTTCTTGCATGTACACAAATGAAGTGGGTTTGGCCAAAAAGGAAAGCATGTCGCTATAACAACAAAGGGTCACCCCAAAAATCTTTGAGTCTTGCCAAAGCAGTAAGTCGTACCAAAAATATTTAATATCAGCAAGACATCTTTGATTTCACCCTGATGAGGAGATCATCACTCACACAAAGAGTTTATCATACCATAAAGTGGTGGTTTCGGTGTAGCTCGAGTGGGCACCCAAAGATGAGGAAAGTCTTACCAAAGAGAAAGGTCTTGCTGAAGGGTATTATACCAGCTTTCCACCATGAGGTCCACATAGCTAGATCACAACCAAGGAGATCCAACCATCGATTTCCACATGGGAATGCCAACCACAAGGTTGAAGGGGCCAACATGAATGCCACCTACCACAAGAGGACCAAAAAACACCTGACACCTTGACAAAGTTGACCCAACTAAGACCCCACCGAAGGGAGAACATTTTTGGTGTAGCATATGAAATCCACTAACACAAAGAAAAGGGTCTACTCGAAAGAGAAAGTCTCATTGACATGAAAACATGTCAATGAGACAAAAATAAGATCTCACTAAAAACTATCAACTAAGGGAATTCTTTTCATTTCTTGATATGCAGCATGCATCAATTAAGCCTAATGGATACAATACACAATGTGACATATTTAGAGAATTATTCCAAGCCTTATCCATGTGAATTCAATCCTTTATCACATCTACAATTCATTTTGTCAGCATCTCGTCTCTTCTGCAACTAACCCTAGTTGACATCAATGATAAAATGGGACAACAATCTCCCCCTTTGGCATTATGTCAACATGTTGATTCCTCTCCTCCTTTGACAACAATGGCAAAGGGTCTCCATCTTTGCAGAAGGACGTTCAAACTACAAACACATGGATAACATTCATCTTATACAAATTTTGCACTGGGTAAGTTCACAATAATGGTTTCGACTTTCGCCCACGAAGGAAAAACAGGATGATGCGAAAAAAAATTGGAGGGTGTTCACTCAAACTAGGGGTGTTCAAATGAACTACCCTTTGGGGTTCACTCGAACCCCCCACTTCACTTGAACCCCTTCTTTCGAGCGAACCACCTTTAATAGTTATTTTTGTCAATTTTTGAATTATATTAAGGGGATTCATTCAAAACCCCCTTCATTCGAACCCCCCTTCGTTCAAAGGTATTAAGGGGGGTTCACTCAAACCCCCCTTCACATGAACCCCCTTCCTAGACAACTCTCCCCAAATTATGAGAAATTCTAAGAAATTATAGTTATGAAACCTCTGGTTCAAGGAACAAATGAAAGAATCTTGACAACCCAAAAATATATAATGGTAGTGCTTGGAGCAAGCTTTCCAATGATGATAATTTTATTACATTATAAATTTATTATGATCTTGTTTTTTAAATTTTATGAAATATTTTTTTTTCAACAAACATGAACTTCTCTATTCAATGCATTGCGAAAAATAGGAAACTAATTCAAAAAAATTATAAAAAATATCTAGGCCCTCCATATTGATGTCTTCTTTCTAACAAAAAAATAAAAAAATTAATTTATATATATATAAAACAAGTTATGTGTTCAAATGTACACCTATGTCTGAATTATAACTAGTTGGACTTCAAAACTTAATAAAATAAAAAATATTCAACATGTCACTATCAAACCAACTTCATGCCCTGGATATTGATGTTACAAACTAAAATTAAAAAGAATTTGAGTTTTTTATTATTTATAGAAAAAAAATTATGCATTTTGGGACACACATCGCTCTTAAAAAATGATGTTTGTTGTAAAAACTACTTTTCAAGGGAGAAGGAAAAATTTAAAAAAATTCTTCAAAAAAATTGAAAAATTTATATTTAGAATATAAAGACAAAATTCTATAAATCACTAATTTACATCATCTTCAAATTCTTAATAGTTTAAAGGTTATAGTTGTCAAAAGGTGAAGATTATTTTTAAAATGTTTAACTTAGTGTTAAAGTTGGCAAAAAAGTGGGAACTGTTATTGTGAGTTCACCCCACTACGAAACTGAAAGCACTTCTCCCCCTTTGATGAGGCTATATGTGATTGAACATGCAGATATTTTTCTTTCCTCAGAATGAGAATAAGGTCAAATGATGTATACAGTGAATTAAAAGGCTCCCCCTGTATCATGCATGTCCTACAACACAACAACAATAGCTAAACATGGTGACATCATCTTCTTTTAGAAACAAGATATCTACCTACTAAAAATACTTTTATGCTGAGACACACATCCGTGAAAAATTTGAAGTGAAAATATAGAACAAAACCCCCTTATGGAAATTTGTGGCATTCTCATCTGCAGTCAAACCACTAGATGAACCATTATTATAATATATGTTAGAAGTGAACCAAAATTACAAAATAAAAATCTAGGTAAGTCTGCCTAACTCCCCCTATGGATTACAGCTAGTGTATTTCATCATATAACTTCAGTTATAGGGTTAAAAAGTGAATCTCTTGGCTCCCCCTAAACCATAGACCTCTATGCCCAATTTTCTCATCTGCATAACTTCCATCTTCCCTCTTTTAGGCCTATCCTCTAATACCAACACTTTGGCTAACACAAAGTTTGTTGAGCTCTATGACTATTGTGATTTTAATGTCACCTTTATAAGATTGTCTTCATCCCCATGTCATTTAAAGCCATGTAAAAAGGTCAATTTAGAACAGAAGTCCTTATCCCTTCTATGTGGATCTTGAAAGACTATAACATTCATGGTATCCACTTTATATTGTTGCAATGATTTATTTTGAATAGAAAAAGACCTCACTGTGTTTTCTCCTCAAGGTCCTGACTAAGTTCCCCTCATAAGATGAAATGGATCTTGGATAATATCTCAAAGACAAATCAGTGATTACTAATAATCCCTTGCATACATGAGGTCCCATAGCTACATTTTATCATAGGAAAACTTATCTTTGTTCATGACAATATTTCACATATCCTAACCACCATCACAAATCTGCCCCTTTATGATAGATTTACCACTCATTAAGGCTTTGCTTTTAGATGTTGAAACTTATTCTATCTTTATAATTTATTCCACGTAGTCTTCCTAGTCATTCATTCATGTTACATTAATCTATCATTTTGAAGTCTTTGTTCTTGCAAGTACATAACCTCTATTGATACATATAAATAACTTTTGTTTACATGCACACTGTCCTTTTAGCTTTAATGTTATCCTGAGGATCAAATCCATCTTAACTAATTCTACTATTCTTATGGTGTAATTCATAACTTCCTCATTATCCTTATGTGGTTGTATCAGTCATTCCACTCTTATGCTTCACCATACTTGTTACTCCCTACTGAGAAAAAGCATTGTCATAGATATCTATGTGACACAAACTATATGCCCAAACCTTTTCATACCTATGCTCTGAATATTGACATGAACGAGCTCTGATGTACCACATTGTCTTCAACCTCTCAATCATTCTCACTATGTGGACTGAATGCAAATCATTTAGCATTTACAGTCATGCACAACCTCATATATTTAAGTGTGCAACCTCAACTAAACACCTTTTCATAGTGATCTATATGCCAACAATGTCTAAACTTGATATGAAACCAGGGGATAAACATTCACAAGAAGCAACCATAGTGGATATGCACAATTTTAACTAATCTCGGCATCAATTAATATGTATATGCAAACAATCTTTATTCTAATCAACTTCTCTATCACATTGAATCACTTATTCATCCATAGATTTAGGAGTAAAATATGTTATTATGCTTAGCTCCCCCTAAGGTCCTACATCAATTTAAGCTTTAGGGGATAACACTTGTCTATGAAATTCACACTGCTAGCTTATGGTCATATCCTCTTGTGTTCCTTTTCCATACTTTCTTGACTTCCCTCCTTTTCTCAGTCGCAACCCTTAGAGTAGCCTCAAATTTCTTCTTGTGTTGGACATCCATGTTGGTAACAACAATGAAGGAAAACTAAGAGGGGGGGTGAATCAGTTTTCATCGGATAAATAAACTTAACCACATTCACAAATATGATAAACTGCAGTAACAACGAGGATAAGAAAATAGATAGCACAACAACATCGAAATTTTGACGTTGAAACAACACTTAAGGGAAAAATCACTGTGGAAACCTACCCACAATAAGATGAAACTTTGCAGTAGCATGTGTAAATATTACAATGGAGAAAGCACATGCATTCAGGCTCACTTCCTAAAGCTCACTGCTCAAAATATAATAACTCGGAAGGCTACAACCCTCAGGGAAGGTTCACTACCTTACAATGAAGTCTCACTAACTTATAAAATATTCGGACAATAATCTAGAATCAAATGAACTGCAATAATAGCATTTGCTAATGCCTGATGACAATTCCAATTAAGCACATAGAGTTACTCTGCACCACTTCAATCTTTGGTCAACCTCAATGCCAAAAAATTTATTTGATTTTTTGCACCTTTTCTACTCAGATAATAAAGACACCATCTTGATACTCAAATTACATGACTATATCACCTATTTATACAATTCATCAACCTTGACAATAAGGTTGGCTAAACCCTCAACACCTAATTACAAAATTACATTACACGATCCAAAGATCGACCACTAGACCAATATAATGATATACGTGATATAACATGGACCTAAATCAAATCTCCAAACATGAAACACCACCAAAAATCATGCAACACGCTACACCACCAAGAATACCGCATAACACGAACAACATAACCGGTTCAGCAAAATCACCAAAAACTCGCACAATGATCAATGTGAATCATCAATACAAATAGAACATGATCAGGAAACACTAGAAAACAAGTCAGAATCATCAATAGCAGTTGTACCAACACCACTTATCAAATCTTCATCGATCAATATTTGAACCTCAAGAATACTCAAACAGCACTAATTGTCACAAAGAAAGATAACCTGCAGAACACCAAATCATGAACTATCTAAAATGAAGATACACAAGAACATCCCAAAAAATCTCCCAAAATCTCAGCTGAAGATCTAATCACATCATAATATACCGGAGGAAATACCTAACTCTACACAACATTGATCAGAAAAACCAAACTGCAAACCGGATCATATGATATGATCAATTAAGCTTCTTGGATAACTGAAACCAATACAGAAAGATGTAATGATACAGAAATACTCCATATATCAAACTATGATCCCAATAAACAAATCTGCAATCACTGGAGCAATAAATCATAGGAATATGTTGATGTCAATAACAATAACATATCCTAGCAGCAGCAATGTCAACCAATCCCTTGTTCTACAATAGTTTGCAATGTGACTAGGGTTGTTGCAATTGAGGCACATTATGTTCTTACTAAGATGATGAATAGAGGGGCTTATATCAATCTTATTTGTTTTTCTTCTCCAAACCATACTCTTGTGAGCAGCTGATGGCATAAAAAATATTCTTGACATGTCATGGACTCTATTAGTTTTGTTCCATATAAACTTGTGTCTTGCATGAATTCTCTCTTTTCCTCCATGGTGACCATATCTATCATATCTTACATTTTATTGAAAGTAAAAGAAAAGGGGCTGCCACCTAACTGATATATTTTTCTTCTATACTCAAAACTCTTATGACAAAACTCTTTGCAACATATGATATTCTCATCTCTTAGGACAGTAGTGATGAATACTAAGAGGGGGGGTGAATTAGTATGCCAAAAAATACTATAAACAAACTTTTAAACAATTTAGCAGATAACCGGTACAACAGATTTACTAATAAACCGGTTAAGATAAATGCAAACTAAATAGAAAACAAAGCATTCACCCACAAGAGCACAATCACCATAACACAAGATATTTGACGTGGAAATCCAAATGGGAAAAACCACGGTGAGCAGAAACTCACAAGTAACTATCTACAGAATAGAAACCTGATCGGTTAAGGTCATACAATGTTCTTCACCAGAATAGATCTTGTTAGGAATCTAGATCTATGTTAGGAGATAAGTTCTGTTAAAGACTACCTTGTTAAAGGATTTCAATAAGTCTTGTTAAAGACTACCTCATTAAAGGATTTCAGATCCACAGTTGTGAACCACCTTGTTAGAGGATTTACAAAGGCTCTGCTAGGCCTACCCGGTTAAGGGTTTCAGACTTGTCGAAGATGTGAGTAATAAACAAGTGAATGATCTAGCTAATAGCACAGTCTGCTTAATTAGATCCTTGATAGCTCCTTGTTAATGCATTTCAGCATTACTTTAGTCTTCAATATCACCACACTTTGTCTCTTCACACAAACCTAATCTTCTCTTCAATGATCACACATAACCATTTCAAATCTATATCTCACATGCAAACCCTAGACATGATGTCCTTATAAAGGAAACTAATTTCATGTCGGTCCAATAGGATTAGACTACAAGTACCTAGGTTCAGTGTATCTAGACATATTTGGTAATAGGACATAAAATCATTGTCAAAGTGTCGGTGGATGATAGCTCATCACAAATTACAATAATACCAGTTGGTAACTCATCACAGAGTAATACCAGTTAATACAATATACTGATTACTGGTTGTCAAAAATGAAGACTGGTAGATCATAGTGTTCTGATCAAAGGTTAACTACTGCTTGGTTCCTTCGTACCACTTGAGCTCCTCAAACCACTTGGGGTCTTCATACCACTTGGGATCTTCAGTCAATTTGTGACCGGTAAACTATTTTCTGCAAAACATCGATAGTCTAAAGACTATACCTTCAATAATACACAATACCAGTTGGAACAATTATCGGTTGAGCATAACTCATACATCAAGAAAGTGTGTGTCCATCAATGACAATCAAAACATCATCAAAATGCGAACAATCTCCCCCTTTGGCATTGATGGCAACACTTAGGAAAATTTTGACATCTAAGTGTTTTTACAATAAAAATGTCATAATCAAAATTACTCCCCCTAAGCATATACACTACCCCTTTTGCAAAGATTACAATGTACACTACTCCCCCAAAATGGTAACATGAAATTAAGTACATGAGATGGTAACATTCACCAAAAATTTTATACACTACTCCCCCTTTGCCAACAATGACAAAGTAAAGCAAAGTAACCCCTATTTCCTTATACAATAAAAATAGAGTAAATGTTCATGACAATAAGGAATGAAATTTGTCAAAAATAGACTTAAAGTCCTGCACAAAAGTTTTCATGGCCAATGTCCATGACTCAAGTAATGATGTAGCAACCTCACTTTTAGTCTTCATCTCGAATGTCAGTTCTTCCATTGCATCAATGGTACTCATCTCTTGAGTTACCGTGATAGCTTCCAGGTTGAGAAAACATTTCTGAAGAATTTGTAGTCTTGGCAATAGAAGTAGTTGAAGCTCCTGCAAATCTTTAGTTTGGTTGTTGATCTTTGAGTCCATCTTGGCAGTCTAAAGCTGATAATGATGAACCATTTGCCCATATGTAGTGAATGAATCATATGGCATCTTGAAATTGTTGATATATGCCTATAACTCTGATTGGAGTTGATCTTTCTGTTTAAGCACATCATCACAAAATAGATAGGGTTGGAAGATTTTACTCAATAGTAATTTACCTTCACCCATAGCAACACTGATACCATTATGTTGCTCAGTAGTTGTGTCCTCAGTTCACTCATTTTCTTGACTAAGGCAGTATGGAGTGTCTTTTCATGATTCTTCTTTGCAGTTGCTTCAGCAACATCTTCCAAGCATTGTACCTAGTCCTCCACTATGGTACAGAGAAGTTTGAGCTTGGATAGAGAGGAATTGGTATTGGGGAGGTTGGTACCGAGAATTAGACTGGTAAGGATGTCAACTGCAGTATGTATGACATCCTATTCTTTCTTCCTTTGCAATTCTTCAAGTCTCTCATGTACAAGTTTGGTGCTTTATAGTAGCTCAGACTCATCTGCTAATTGAGTCAGACTTGCAAGAGTTAGATCAATAGGACTAGTGGTATCAACATGTTTGGTTTGATCACCGAATTCCTTAGGAGCCTTCCCTCCTTTTTTTTTGATCTCTTCTTGTTTTTTCTTCTCTACTTCCTTCTCCTCTTCTGCTCTTTTCTTATCCTCTTCTTTCTTCTTTTGCTCCTCTTCTTGTTTTTTCTTCTCTTCCTCCTTCGTCATTTCTTCTTCCTTCCTCTTGTCTTCTTCTTTCTTCTTCTCTTCTTCTTTTCTCTTATCTTCTTCTCTCTTCTTCTCTTCCTCTTTCTTCTTTTCTTCCTCTTTCTTCTTTTCTTCCTCTTTATTCTTCTCTCCCTCTTTTCTCTTATCTTCCTCTTTCTTTTATTTTTCCTCTTGCTCTTTCTCTACTTTCTCTTTGTCCAGTTTCTCTTTCTTGACTTGTTCTTTGTCCTGTTTCTCTTTCTCGGCTTGTTCTTTGTCCTGAGTGACATCCTCATTATCTAATGCATCAACATCAATAGGTTGTTCTATCACTCTTTCACCTTGACTATCAAATACCTCATCTGGTTTGTCTAAAGATAGGTCAGGTGCTTGGTCAGCCTGTCTAGTGGCTTCAGATACTCGATGCATATTGACAACAGCTTTCACATGTATGTGTGTATCCTTTTCCACTTCAGAAGATTTTCCTTCTAGTAGCTTGAGTCTTCTCCTTCTCATGAAGAAGATGCCTTTGTTCTTATCCATTATTTCAAATAATTCATAATTAGAAGCATCAGGAAAGTATTGTGCAAAAAATTTCTCCCTAATCTCCTATTCTTTCTCAATGGCAATGCGCCATTTATTATCCAAAGAATTGTACAAAGAATTTGGAGTAACCGATTTAATCTCAGATGGCGACTGATCATTAATACATAAGTATTTAATGACTTCCTGTTCTACCTCCTCTTTCTCACTATCATTAAAATCATCAAAGTATTCCTTTAAATCATCAAGCACTTTCCTCCTAATATTCTTTAGTGTCCTCTGACATTGTGTCATTGGCTTATAAGAAGAAAGATCAATATTTACCAGTGTTGAAGTTGCAGGTATATTACCGGTAGACTTCAAATTTTTGCTTGATTGCCTTGTCTTCTTTGTTTGAATCTCTGGTTTAGTGTCTTCTTCCTCTGGTGAGTGGGTTTTGTATTTCTGCTTCCTCTCAAAGACTTTTTCCAGGATGATCTCAAGTTTCTTCTTAGCTAGTGACCGCTTGGTCAATTTCGGACTGGCAGAGGTAAACGGTGCAGATACCGATGGCACTGCTTTGCCCTTTTTCTATTTTGGTTCTTCAACCGGTGTGACCATTTCCACATAGGTACCAGTTCTCTTTTTCTTTGCATCCAGTTGTGAGGCAAGTAGGGTAGAGGCATACCCAATCAACATGTCATTCATCACTTCATACCCCATATGTTCAACTACCTCCTTTATGGGTTCCACCACTTCCATTATGCATTCATCTATCCTTATTGTGAAGTAGATGTCATCTTCATATTTCTTCACAATATCATCAGATATCCTCATTCTCTGGCTCATCTTTTGTTTGAATTCATCAAAATATTTGTTTAAAACCTCAAGATGTCCAGTTCCCACTACTTGTAGATTCTCCTTAATTTCTCTGAAAACTGGTAGGTCAAAAGACCATTGCACATCACCTACTCCAGGGAAATAACCTTGAAAGTAGAAGAATAAATTGACCAAAAGTTTGCCAAACCTTAACCTTAGAGAATTGTCCTATTTGATGAACTTTAGATTCAACAGCAACTACTTCTGTAGATAGGTACATAGGTCAAATGTAGTGTCTCCCTTGATCATCCTATAAGCACCATTCACTGTAGCAACAGGGACTGAATTCATTCTGCTAGCATAAAATATCCAGTAGCCAATCACCATGCAAGCATATTTTACCAAATCATCAAAGATGGTGTTGATGTCATCACACGTTGGTCACTCACAGAACCGATGAGCTTTGTCATTTCTATTTTAGTGACCTTTCGTATTGTTGGTACCTCTCTAATATTGCAGAAACCGGTGATGGCATAAATTTCTTCCTGTGTGATGTCATGGGTCTGCTCGAGATACATATTGTCACCATGCACTCTGCTAAGGATGATACAAATATGTTCTTCTATGAACTCTTCCAAAAAATATACCGCATTGTGTAGCTTCATCTTCTCAAGGACACTATACTCAGGTTTTATCTTCTTGTTATCCCCACAGAACAGACTTAGTTGGGAATGAATCACTAGGGATCCTAGGTCTTCCAATTTACAATCTATAAACCCTGAAATATCTCCCTCAACAATAACTCCAACGGGTATTTGAGATAGGGCATTGTATTTTATTTTCTTTTAAAGAAATTTGGCTGAATCTACAGGTGCACTAGAACTAGAGTGTGATGCAAAAGCCATGATCAAATGATAAGAATTTTGGAAAATACCTTCACAAACTAAAATTTAGGTTTTCCAATGTCACGCACAAAACCTACTTCGGTTGCAAGTTCACCACTTAGAGTTCTTCACTGATTGCTTGAAGATGGTTGCAAGATTTCGCACAAGATTTTCTCAACTTTTAGACAAATCGTTCTCGTTTCTCTTCACTTGAAAAATTCTTCTTTCAAAAATAGATAAGGGAAAATGACAACGAAAATCCCTTTTAAACAACTCACACCAACCATAATAAATGCATCGCCGCTAGGGCACAAACCCTAATTTTGTCTTTTACCACTTCAGATCTTCTATCGGTTGACAGGTAACATATACCGGTTAAGGGTCTTTACCAATATAAACCAAGGGTTTGAAATATTTCACCAATATGTTCCCCCTAAGCTTTTCTAAAGCTCAGTTTGCTAGTTCAGATACTTCCACACTATTAGGATTCTCAAAGATACTGAGAGGGGGGGTGAATCAGTATCTGACCGGTATATAAATTTACTCGAATTATAACATGAAAAGAACTTCAAAATTGTGTACTGGTAAACCAAAAATAATGTAGTAAAGAAGAGCAACAACCACAACATAAGAGATGCACCATAACACAATATTTTAATGAGGAAACCCAGTGTGGGAAAAACCTCAGTGGGATTTGTGACCCATAATATTCACTTACTAGCCAATAAGGGAACATTACTATTTACAATAGGGGCCTGCACATGCAGGAAGGCCAAGTGCCTAGAGCTCACTGCTTAGTTACAAAATGAAGTCTTGCTGACTTACAAAATTGGATTATACAAATCCAGTGTCTTGTACTCACTAGTACATTCGGAGCTAATTTTCGATGGCCGTTTGTCGGATTTTTGATGAATTTTCATCGGAGTGTTGACAAAATCCACCGTTGAAAACTCGGCATTGGATTGGTCGACGATGCCATGCCTATTGGAAATTCAACAATCCAATGGACTCTGCCGATGGTCAAAGAAGTTTTCGTTCGAAAGCTTGGTATTCGTCATAATTCTGACGATGATAATTTTTATAAAAAAAAAAATAATTATCATCGATATAAAAGAGCCATCAAAGGAAGGAAATGTTGAAAGGACTCACTGAAGATAATAACTTCATCAACAAAAGATATCGAAGAAAGCAAAGAGGGTCTTCATCGACGGGAAAATTTCTCAAGGAAATAATACTATAGGTGCAACATAAAAAGGACCCACCGAAAAGAGCGTTTTCATCGAAAGAATAATATCGATCAGACAAAAAGAAGCTACATCAAAAAAAGATATCGATGAGGATATAGGTTTCGAGGAGGTTAAACTTGATCGACAAAAGATATCGAAGAAAGTAGAGAGGGTCTTCATCGACGGGAAAATTTTTTGAGGAAATAATACTATCGGTGTAACATAAAAAAGACCCACCAAAAGGAGCGTTTTCATCAAAAGAATAATATCAATTAGACAAAAGGAAGCTACATCGATAAAAGATATCGATGAGGATATAGGTTTCGAGGAGGTTAAAAGGCATGTTCTCAATATGCGTGGTTTTGCTGATGTAACTTTATTGGTGAAGAACGATAAGGGAAAATAAAGAAAAGCTTTCGTGAGATAATAGACTCATTCATCGACGAGGCATAGTAATATCGATGAAAGAAGTATTTCGATGGAAAAATAAAGGAGGACACCAAAGCCCAAGGTTTCTTCGACATAAGACCCGATGGATATCAGATATGTTTCGATGAGGAGACAACCATACTGACCGAATACAGTATTTCAATGAAGGGAAAAAATACTTGATCGAAGTAATATTCAAAACAAAAGTATTGTCGATAGAAACAAAGAGATCGATGGACTAAAGAAACAAATGATCAAAAGACATAGCCTCATCGAAATGATTATTGATTTCCGTGAAAATCATAAACAAATCCCAAGGAAGGTCACATCACCATTAAATTCAAACGTGTGCCCGAGTGACCATTGTCCAAAGCGCCATTACTAACTAATTAAATACGCCATAAGTAGTGGATCAACCATCAAAGGGCACAGCATTAAGGAATTCACAGGTGACAAATTGAAAGCAGGAATTGGGCAAATTCACAGATAAAGCTCAGTAATTCCAAGTAAGTTGTTTGCACACAGACCTCTTTTTCAAAATTCAAATGGAATCATCATCTAAAACTAATAAAACCAAAAAGGGAAAAGAACCTATCGCTACAGAAGAAAAACCTAAAAGACAGAAAAGGGAAGGGTATTCTTTGGCCCAGGACCTGATTGACTAGTGCCCATCATCCAGTTTGAGGTCCAAGAAGATTAGAGCTGATGAGGAAGGCCTGGAGGACCGGTTTGAGGATCTTGGAGACATATGGATAGAGTTGAGAGGGTATGAATTATTCATATATGGGTACAATAGAAGAGTTGCCCCTCAACCTATCAATAATTTATGGCGATTGAACTTAGGAAGGTTAGTTGTGGCTAATGTATTCGTGAATGTGGAGCTCATGAAGGCATTGGTAAATAATTATGACCCTAAAACCAGGACCATATATAACTACATGGGTGAGCCAATTCTTGTAATCACAAAGGAGGTTATTCACACCATGTTCAAGTTGGATTGGGGATTTGAAGAATTTATTGACCTCAAGAAGTTAACAAGTGAATATTTTAACCTAGAGCACATTTAAAAAATGTGGAGGCTCCCTATACATAGACCTAGGAATGCAGGGTCCTTAGTGCCACTAGGTCAGGATGACAAAGCTCCTTATGATGTCAACTCTTTCCATCCATATTTCAAGTATACCCATTACTGTGTTGCCCAAGTGCTAGGGATAAAATCCCATCCTTTGATGGATATTGCAACCATGGTCATTTGTGCCGATTTGTAGTCTAAGGACCCTCACTTCTTTGATTTTTCTGCTTATTTGGTTGAGGTTTTGAATCATGGGTTAGAAAAGTTAAAGGGGGGTGTCATCAATGTTCATTTCAATTATTCCTTACTTATGCATATGCTATTGTATGTAGGCCAAGATGAAGGGTTATGGCCAGAAGAGTTATGTGTCAGGACATATGACAATGCTGGAATGACAAAACTAGTGCAACTATGGGTTTCTTCATGGGACTAGAGGTATTGAATAATCAATATTGGCATTTTGAGGAGTTCTTTGTCAAGCCATTATATAGACTGTTGGGATGCCCATGCGATCATGCCCTTGCACTAGAGGTTCAAAGATTCCTAAGACCAAAAGACTTCGCTGAAGATCCCTCAATTGAACACAATTGAGGAGATTGGTATTGTTTTTCAGACTGCACACAAGTCAGGGTATATGGGTTTGAAGGGAGACCATACTTACTACCACTTACAGTCCCTAACAGACTGGCTTGTCTCGAAATTGTGAGGCAACTATCAATAGTGAGTATAGAACATCTGACAAGCCATGGAAAACAATCAATTGTACCTAGGTTGTTAGTATTTTCAGATTTTATTGTGAAAAGTTCAAAGAGTTATGGCCTGTTACAGACAAAATTGGATTATTATGGCATGGCTATGGGGGATCCAAGGCCCAATTTCGATCCTAAAGGATACATAAGGATAGCCCGGTCATCACAAAAGCTGAAGTCTGGAGAGCATAAATCTTACCTACCAGATGACCTCATTAAGAACATTGGTAGAGAAGAGGCCAGAGTGAAGCGAATAAAGTTTGAGAAAGCATTGCAGGCTTATAAATGGAAGCTTTATAGAAGGAAAATGGATGAGAATGTGCTACAAAAGATTGAAGACCCCTTGGAGTTGGCCAACAAACTTGTGAAGCATGAATTGGAAATACTTGAGGGAGTCCTGCCTCATGTTTTTAGGGATTACATTGATACTATTAGGAATATAGAGCCTTTGGCTCATATGTCTCCTTCTTCCACATCTGGCATCATTCCATTCACTCCTCGAGAGGATTACCCCCCTGGTTATGTAGAGGATACATCGATAGACTTGGCAACAGAACAACTGAATGTTCGAGAAGTGGCTGACATCAGATTCCTAGAGCATGAGGGTTTCATTGTTGATAGTGACTTCATTGCTTCCAAGGAGTTCAACGCATTCCTCTATCAACATAAAGGATCTCAAATTAGGAATAACATGAGAAATAGTGAAGAAGAGCAGTAGCTTCAAAAGTTACAAGAGGAGATGGATCTTGTGATGAGAGAAATGACACCTGAGAAGGGAAGACAGTTGCTTAAGGAAGCTGGTGTGCTATTATACTCTGGATGGGACATGAACTCTACCTTGTTGTTTGATGGATTCCTCAAGAAATAGGACCCAAGTAGGAAAATGATGCCAAAAGAGATTGATAAAATCTTTAGAGGATCAGGATATGATCCAGATCAGAAGGCTCTTCTATAGTGGGCTATCTACCCCAAAGATAAAAGACCTATATTGGTTGATACAGAAGAAGCTTTTGGACATTTGATGGTGCAACAGGTTGAAAATACTGACCCTAGAACAACTGCCAAACAAAATTTGGATGTCGCTAAACTGAACCAAGATCAGATAGAGTTTCTGGTCCGAGAAAATTGTACATACAAAAGCCTATATGAGAAAACTGATGAAGAAAAATAGAGACTGCAAGCAAGATTGCTTCAAATTGATACAGGTACCAGTCAAACAGGGATGGCATACGGTGTTGACAGAGATGCCATGGATGCCTTGACAGATGCTATGTATTGGAGAAACAGGGCCGAAAAGACATCTCGGCAACTAAAAAAGGAACAGCAAAAGATGGATAAGTTAGTTCTCGAGGTCGTTGACAATAGGTTCAAAAGTATGATGCAGGTTGCAAAAATCTATTGGAAGACATACATTGGAACAGTCAAAGTTATGAAAGAGCATGAAAGGCTCAGGTCTCGGTTGGAAGGCTTGATGAATGACAACAGTCTGATGAATCTAGGTGAGAAAATTGAAGTCAAGGCTCACTTGATGTCCTATGATGAATTGGCAAATCAATTAAGGAAAGAGCATCAGAGGTTGGACGATGGGAATACCCCCAGGGTGCCCTCTTTTTACAGTAATGGTGAGATAGTATCGTTGGAACAGTGGAAACAAGATTTCAGTGATGAGAAGAATCGAGCAGTAGCAGAGTTGGATCGGGACAAAGATTTGTCACTTTGTGTTAACAATATTCTATCCAATCATTTCCAGATAGAAAGCGACATGAGGACACTAAACAATGATGGTCTAATGTATAAAGATGATAAGTACATTGAACACATAGGAATGTTGAACTTGTTTATCTTCCAGTTTGTTAACAAAAGTGCTAATTAATAGTTATGTGATGAAAAGCCACAATGCTTGGTGACAATGTATACCCTCATATAAATGAGGGAATTTTTGTAACAATAAGGATCATTAGAGAAGAAGTAGAATATAGCCTCAGGCTTACTATTGTACCATTTGTGAACATACATAATATAATTAGTCGTCTTTCCTTTGTGTATATGTTGTGGATTAGTGCATCTTTCTGTAGGCAATTGCTTGTGATATTATCTAAAGGAGATAAGGTTACTTGTGTTCCTCCAGTAAAACTTTGTGTTTCATATTGTGGATTTGAATAAAAGATTTACTTGCGAATATAGTTTTGTATATAGTGTGCATGCATATTATCTCAACCATGATGCGCCTGCATATGTATATAGTTTTGTTTATAGGTAGAAACCCTGAGGTTCAATGTCAAACTTGGTTGCTCTGATACCATATGTAATATTCCATTAATTCTATACTTAAAGAAAATAAATTGTGATCTATATTAAGATAAAAAATTGAGCATTTCAAAATAAAACATAACTACTTCAGTTGAAGGAGAAAACTAACTAAATGTTCTTCAACATAATAAGAATCTAACTAATTTATCCAAAAGGAAGGTAATCTTTTAACGATAAAAAACATTGAACAAATATTATTAAGCTAATAAATATGAGAAAGGAATTCAAATGGCAAGTTTCATTTTTGAGGGAAGAGATAAAGGTTCAGAGGTTACTGTTATCACTGTTTAAAAAATGGGTATTCTTTTCCATAATTGGCTAAGTCTATGAAATTCTTGGGTCTAGTATGGCCTTGTGACTTCTATTGCTTTGGGTCCTAAAGACGGTTCAGGGTTTAGGTTTAATCACTTTCAAAATGTCTGAGAAAAAACCCTTATAATTATATTTCCGTGTTACTTTATTCACTTAAGTAATGGGTCCTTTTGTCATGCAAAGTGTTCCCCCCATTGTTTTTTACCTAGGCAGTCCTTTTAAATGTTTTAATTTTTATTCACCTTTAAATTGCCTTTTCTAATGACCATCGGGCCTTGTAATTATCGTGCAACCCTCAGTCAATCAGATGGCCCACATGGATTCACGAACTCAACATGCTTGAAAGTTACCTATCACGTAGTAATGAAAAGGTTTGGTGGGACCTAGCGATAAGGACTTCTTTCTTGGCTAAAAGTATTCTATCGAAGTATCTAAGATTAAAACAGTATCAATGAGACCTAGCGATGTCTCATCGATATAAAAGGGGCATCGAAGAAAGAAAACACTGATGAACTTCAGAAAGGACTCATCAAAGACAGTAACTCCATCGATAAAAGATATCAAGGAAAGTGGAGATGGTTCTCATCGACAAGAAAAGGTCTTCAAGGATATAACACTATCGGTGCAAAAAGACTCCCCGAAAGGGATGGTCCCACCAAAAAAAGGTATCGAAGAAAGTAGAGGTGGCCCCCACCGATGAGAAAAGGCTTTCGAAGAAACAATATCATTGAAGCAAGATAAAGAAGATTCACCAAAAGAAGCATTCTCATCGAAAAAGTGATATCGATAAAACAAAAGAAAACTACATCGATGAATGATATCGATAAGGATATGAGTTTCAATGGGAGGACAAAAAAAGTCACCAAAGTCCAAAGTCTCTTCGACATGAAACCTGACAGACAGCAAAAAGATTTCGATGAGAATGAGTTTCGAGGAGACTAAAAGGCATGTCTCCGATACACATGGTTTCATCGATAGAAGCCATCTCTCTTTGGAAGAAATCATCATTTTCATTGATACCGTAATAACCCATAAGTTATCAAACAAGTCTAAAAGCATTCTATCGAAGTATCTAAGATTCGAACAGTATCGATGAGAACCGGCGATGTCTCATCGATATAAAAAGGGCATCAAAGAAAGAAAACGCCGATGAACTTCAGAAAGGACTCATCGAAGACAGTAACTCCATCGATAAAAGATATCGAGGAAAGTGGAGATGGTTCACATCAACAAGAAAGGTCTTTGAGGATATAACACTATCGGTGCAAAAAGACTCACCGAAAGGGATGGTCATGTTATCACTGTTTTAAAAATGGATGTTCTTGGTCCATAAATGGCTAGGTTTTTTGAAAATTTTGTGTCTGGTATGCCTATGTTCTTTCAATTTGTTTTAAATCCTAAGGGGTTCAGGGTTTAGGTTTTAAGTTGCTTCAATACTTGAGAAAAGCCCTTTTGGTTTCTAATTTGGTGTTACTTTATTCACTTAAGCGATGGGTCCATTTATCATAAAAGTGTTCTCCCCTTGTCATTTACCTAGGCGGTCCCTTTAAATATTTTATTTTTGTTCGCTTTTAATCTGCCTTTTCTAATGTCCGTCGGGCCTTATAAGTATCATGCGATTTTCTATTGATCTGACGGCCCGTGTTGATTCATGACCAAAAAGTGCTTGAAACTTAGTTTCCGCAAAGTAGCGAAAGGCGAAGGTGGACCCGACATATAGGTTTGGACCAAAGCTAAACACCGATCAAGTTTCATCTGATTGGATGGACAACATGGTTTCATGAGATCAAGCTGAATGTTTTTTAACCTTTGTGAAGTGGTGAAAGGGTTTGGCGAGTCCCAAAGATAAGAGGTCTTATTTGGTTAAAGAATGATCAGGTTCGGAAAAGATCAATGGCTTGCGTTGATTCGCGGCCGCAAGCCAAATGAGGTATAATGTTTGCGAAGTTGTGAAAGATAGGTGGAATTCACACAGATGTGTGACATGGCATAGCAGCTGCTACTTTTTGTAGAGCTCAATAGCGATGTGTCAAATGCCACGTGGCTCTAAAAGTGGTTGAGGGCCTACCTAAGGTGTAACCAGCAGTTATGTGGGAATAGTAAAAGGGAACACGTGGAGGATTAAGGGTGGAAACAAAAGGAGTTTCCAAGGCTAATGGTCGACTGCTATGTGGCATTTATTAACTAAAGAACAAGTGGGGTAAGTAATTCTTGGGTAAAGGGCCCACTTAAAAGGCATTCATCTCAAGATTGATCCAACGCTTCTCGTTGTTTCGTTGCCCTAAGATGCCCACAGCTTAACCTCAACAAAATGGCGAAAACTGTTAGCCATCAAGATGAGGCACGATTAATTAAAAGGATTGATGGTCCCGGTTGGAGTTAAAGGCCGGGTGATTTGATTTTGATCTAACACTTGGCGCGGCCTCACGAAGGAAAAGTGAACAACTATTAAAGTCTACGAAGTGGCGAAAAGGAGGTAGGGCCAGGCACTAAAGCAAAGAGATCAAAGGAAGATAAAGGCAATGCAAGTTCTCATGATCCAATGACCAGCATTGTTTCATGAAAATAAAAGAGCATGGGTTTTATGTTCTACAAAATAGTGAAAGAGTGAAATAGAGGAAAGACTTAGAGGAATTATGACCCATTGGAGCCAATTTTGAATTCGATTTGGCGAATTCAATTCTGAAAAGAAAGCCAAAGCATGCGGAGTTAATTTCTAAAACTTAAATGCCAACTTGTGCTTTTTGAGTCCGCATCAACTTGATTGCTAAGTATTGTTTCATCAAAGTTTTTTGCAGAGCAATTTTCTTTAGGCAAATAATCAGGTTTCCTTTGCTTTTCTTGATAACTCTTGGTTTGTTCACAAATACTGCTGTGTGAATTACTTCATTAGAGGTTTGTGCTAGTTGCTAGTGGTATAATTGTTTGACTAGAATGGCACCCAGAAGAGAATTGATAGGGAAGGTGAATTACCAAGACCAAAATATCTGTGATGATTTTTTAGAGAAATTAACCATGTCCACCAATGCTGGGGCTAAGGCTAAAGAGCTAGTACCTAAGAACCCTCATCTAAAAATTGGAGATGGCCTTTATGATAAGGGTAATTGGTTGAGGGACCCTAAAATAGGATTGTTAGGCTTAGGACTCTTCAAAGTCAGTTTTGGGCAGAGGAATTCCCCAGTTCCTTTGAATGGCATATGGGAGTAGGATGTAGGAAAGCTTGTGGTCCCAGATGATTTTATGGATGTAGATCTGTTAGCCCTGATTGCATAGAATTATGACTCTGTGGAAAGATGCATCAGGAACATAAAGGGATCAGTCTTGATTCAGATAAATGAAGATGAATTCAGAAAAGTGTTTAAACTTAGTGAGTCCTCCAATTTGTTAGAACCTATTGACTTTGAGTCGTTAGCCCAGGTTTACAACACACAAAGGGATCATCTTAGAAGTGTCCCATTGAAATAATTCTTTGTAAAGATAGGGGGGTTAACAGTTGTAGGCCCCAACACAATGGAACCATTCTCTCTCAACCTATTCACTCTAAGAGCTAAGCGTATGTATTGGACATTATGCCAGATTTTTGGAGAGGATGTTGAAAAGAATATGCCAACCCATTATATGTTAATGATTGCACAAATTCTAAACCCCTCCCTAGCAATAATATTTGATTATGCCTCATACCTTGCTGATGCAATTCATAAAGGGCTAGTAGGAATCAAAAATGGTAAGGTGGATAGGCCATTTGGATGGTACTCCATGTTAATGCATATGTTTCTGTTCAAAGGGGCTGATTATTTTGGAAAGGAGATGGACCTGATTAAGGTCAAGGATAAAGAGGAGATGCCAGTGCAATTGTGGAGTACTGTACTATCTTGGGATAGAGAAGATGCAAGTTATTTAAAGTTTGATAGATGCTTTGTATCTAAAATTAGGATTCTTCTATGCAAAGAAAACCCTAGAATTCCTAAGGCTCTTTTGTAGTTTCTCAGACCAAAGGAGTTTGCAGAGGATATCAAGATTGTTCACAATTGGGGGGACATATATTTGTACCCTGTGTCTATTTTTTTTAGAGTGTTTGGATTTAGAGGCACCCCCTTTTTACTACCCTATCAGGTCCCATTGAAGATAGGGATTGCAGAAGTCCTGAGACAAATTGGGGGAGTACAAGAAGCAGAGCTAACCAATAGAGGTAAAGGGACTATTTTTCCAACTATTACCATGGCTCACCATTTTGTGATCACTAAGGGTGGATGGAGATTTTTTGAAGAATTCTTTAAGCCATATAGGTTGTCTACTACAATGTCAAGATGTGCAGACCCCAAGGATTTTTTCAATGGCATGTTCAGAAAAAGAGCAGTGTGCAGAGGTAGGCCACATCAATTTCAGTTCCCAGAAGACCTGATTAGAAATGAATTCAGCTTAGATGAACAAGAAATAAGGAAGGAGAAGTGGGTGGCATATAGGAAAGCCCTTGATTTTATCCATCAATTTGACACTGGCTATGACCCCCTTTCTAGCTTCAATCCATTTGAGGAGAAAATAAAATTCCTGATTCTTTATTTTGAAGATCTCATGCAAACCTTAAAAGAAAAGAGGGAGGCCATAATGCAAAATGAGCCTGATAAGGCTAAGATGGTATTGGCTAAGCCTGCCTTTGCTACAGATATCCCACCTGGTGACTATGTAATGCACAAAAGGTCAAAGTACACTATGATAATGCCAGTGAAAGGTAAGCCTTCCACTTCAAAAGGGAAGAGGAAAATTGAAGATGTCATTGACATCCAGGATTCCCCTAAGAAGCAGAGAGTGGGAAAGGAAATTGAAACTGATGAGCCTCAATATTCTCCATCTCAGTCTCCTATCCACATTGGAGATGAATAAGTTGTGGCTGAACAATTATTGTAGTTAGGGAGTCTCAGTGAGATTGCCTATACCTATGAGGAGACCCAAGAGGGGATGCCCAAAGAGCCACCTAATGCTGAAATGGATTTAACTGATGGTGAGTTAAAGGGCCAAGAAATGTACCTTACTGTTAAGCAAGCTAGTGAAGAATTCCTAGCTGACAGTAATTTTGTCACATCAGGAGATTTTATACAGTTTCTATGGAAGCAAAATATTGATCAATTCAAGACTAGATGTGAACAGAGGAAAAGTGAACAGCCTCTTAAAAATACAACTTAGGTAGAAGAAGAGGTTAAGCAAGAAATGATGGAGGAGTTCAGAGCAATCACCCCTGAGAAAGGAAGAGAAATGGTAGCAAAGGCTGGTGTGTTGATTCTCCCTGAATGGGATATAGTTGATGCCTCAGTGCTTGATGCGGTGAGGAAAGAAACAAAACCTATGGAAGGAGTGACATTCAGTAAAGATAATGCTGCTCTTGTCATGTGGTCTTTAAAGAAGGAGAAGGATGCATCAGATTCTAGCCTCTTAGGAGGCATGATAGTTAAAAGAGTCCAAGACACAGGGGTAGTGGAAGCTGCAAGCACAGTCCTAGAGACTGCAAAATTCAGTGTTGTGGTGGCAGAGAAAGAGGCACAAGAAAAGGCTAGTCTCCAATTGAAGTTGGAGACTATTTTAAAAGCTTACAATGATGCTAAAGAAGGAATAGCCAACAGAGACAGCATAATTGCTAGACTCCAGAGTCAACTGGCAAGTCAATATCATCCCGGTGAATCTTCTACACTCATGATAGCCCCCTCTCCAGCAAGACCCCCTCCTACTAGTCCCATCATTGAATATCCCCCTTCTCCTATTCCTTCTAGTTCCCAATTACCTGAAAATGTCCAACATGAGTTGGAAAAATTGAAACAAGCTTAGACATTATATGCAAACAAATATGAGGAGAAGGTGAAAGCCATCATCTTGAAGTTTGCTGACTCAGTCAAAACCTCCAATGGATACATAAATATGAAGAGGATTCTTGATATTTTGATCAAATTCAGAGAAGAAGAAGCCACTTTGGAACCAATCCTGAATAAGTGGGTGCCTAGAGGTAAAAAGTTAGAGCTCATGTGTTCTTCCCATGCAGATGCGAAAGAGAATGACAATCTAAGGTCCACATGTGATTTTATAAAAGAGATGAATATTCTTTCAGTGGAAGGAGTAGGTATAAAAAGAAAAGCCCAACTTTATAGGAAAGAATATTCAAATCATAAATTTGAAATGTTTCCAGGAGGTTTCATTGGTCCTGTCTAGCTAAAGGAAGAGAAGACTTGGTTAAAGGAGGTGGACCACAATTTGTCCCTAAGGATCAATCAGATTATTAGTACTGATGACACATCCTTATTTGTCCAAACAATTGAGGAAATTGAAAAAGTGAAATCTCATTATGGTTTCATAGAAATAGAGATTGGGCATGTACGAGTCACTTGGAAGCGGCTAGAAGATATGAAACAAAAGATTGCTAGTTTTACTTGGCCTAGTGTATCAAGAGTGGAAAGATAAGTATATGTGATAGAAAGAAGATGCTCACCAGAAGTTACAGGAGGTTGCAACAGAACAACAAGCAAAGGAAGCTGCAGATGCTAAAAAGGACTTATAACCGCTTCTTGAAAACAACCGGTTGTTTGTAACAAACATTCTTTTGAAGGGTCCAAAGCTTGTATGCATCCATACTATTATAAATGGATACCAGGACTCCTAAAAAAATGGTCACAAGTAATTGTAAGAAAACGCAGCAAAAATTTATCTGAGTTTTTTTCTAGTCTTATGGAGAATACTTTGAGTTTTGTAATATTTTCTCAAAATTAATATCAATATACAGACTATCAACTTTTGAGCCTAAATTTTGTGTTGTCTTCTGGTCTACTTTCAAATATTTATTGTTTTCAATATGAGTAATCTAGGGTTATTCATTTGAGTATGGATTGTAAGGCAATCTTAAATAGAGGCGTTTCTTAGCTTGTCTTTCCAGGAGGGAAATTAAATATGCATGAAGCATTTCTATCAGTAAATTCCTTGTGGGAGATTTTGAATTTGATGAATGTAGTCTAGTTTGATAAGGGTAAATTCTTATGTATGTCAGGCATATGTGGGTTTTTATAGAAGTTGAGGTGATGGGATGTGTGGAGATATTTGATTGTGGGAGTATTGTTTAAACTTAGATGACTTTGTGGCTTGGATAAGGCACTGGTATCAATTGTAGTTATCCTTTTACATGTCTTGTAGGTCAACATTGAAACATGAGTATTAATGCAGTCCTTGACCAGGTATGCATACAAGAAACATCTAGTTCGATTAAGGCACAACCATCAAAGTCAGAGGTTATGACAACTAGTGAAAACCATCAAGAACAAAAAGTTTAGTCTCAAGCATTAGGAGTTGTAATAAAAAAACTTACAAGGATGAGGCATATTCATAACTTTTGTAGTCCCACCTTGGATATCAACACTAGAAGCAACTCATATTGTTCGTGTACAGACAAGACAACATGGGAGTTCATTATACCCAGCAACTCATAGTGTTGTTGTTCATGTTGGCTCTGTTGGACCCTGCAATTAAGATTCAATATACATTATTCAATAAGATTAACTGTGCAACATAATGAAATATTGAAAAGTGTGTTACCTTGTTGAGCTTCACTTGGTTTCGAGAATAGTTCAATATTCTCTACTTAACAAGGCCAACCACGTGAAGGTGGAAGCTCATTTGGCCCCTCACCCCCCCCCCCTAACATCACTCTAAATTCCCCATTAACATCTTATAACATTCATTCATTAATTCTTTCTACCATTAATAAAATATTGCATTCATTCATTAATATCACATAACATTCATTAACACATAACATTGATTAACATTAATTAACACGCAACATTCATCAATATTAATTAACACATATCATCCATAACCATTAATTAGCACATAATTACATTCACTAACACATAAAAATCAGTCATTATCAAATAAGTTAGATTACAATCATTTCTTTCTTTGTTTTTTCTTTGAAGCTATGAAAAGACTAAGTGGAACATCGGTGTATTCATCATTTCCCCCCTCTACAGATGTTCCACCAACTGCTCACGATCTCAATGTATGCCTAGTCCTATACTGAGGATGAGGACACTGAAGCGAAGGGGGGTCCTCTACAATAACAAAGAAATGGGTTAAATTCAAAAAAAAAAAAAATTATTGTTACAAGTATTTCATTAATTTAGAGAACATAATTGTTGTGCTCTTTACCTGATGGCGCCACATCATTTTGTGTAGCCTCAACCTCAACATGTTGAACACCAATTGCAATTATATTTGTTTAAAGCAATAATAGTGGTCCTCTTTACCTGAGTGGAGAACATCATGTTCTTGAGGTTGTGTACCCAAATCATGCTCCACTTGCTCACCACCGACTACATGCTCTAAAATATTAACAAGAAAGGTTACATTAATTACTACTCTAATTACAAATTAAGATGTTTAATTGTATTAATAGATAAATAAATAAATTTGAATAGCAAATGAATACCTCCACTACTGGGATGCACATCCAGACCTTCATGTGCAGGTGGTGTTTCACAATTAGCAAGCTGCATTCCAATGACATGCATATTGTTATCATTGCTTGCTTATTTAAAACAAATATAGTCACTTTATGTTGGAACTCAACATCAATTAGATTATTGGTAAAGTATTCAATTTGAAACAACCTCCATTTAGCATATTTACCTGTGTGATGGATGCACTCGAATGTTGTGTATGCCCACTCAATTCTCATAGCCAGTCAGCCATGGTTGAATAGCCTTGCTGGTAGGCAATTCTCTTGTCATCTTCTGTGGGCGCTCTATTGAATTTAGAGCCTTGCATTTTTGCTTGGTACCGTGAATATTGCTTGCATTGTTTGATAAAAAAAAATGTTTGCAATTTATTAATATTTTGAGACAATATGGGAGTTTACATGAGATACTTACAATTCATGTAGCATGTTTCATGTAACCACCAGAGCCGAGTTTGTGTTGCCCATGCTTTTCTTGCCTTGCCTTGGTTGCCTTTGACGTTTCACTCAGTCTATAAAAAGTTTGAAATATGTTAGATTATATAAATATAAAGAGTAATTAATTAGTACATAATTACATTCTTAATAGTATTTTGTACCTTCTTCTGGCATCTACTGGTGTATTTCCTTTTTTCCTTTCAATTCTCTCCTTGGCATCCAAAATCAAGTCCTTCCACTCCCTCTCTGGAATCATGGGGGGACGCTCATACTTTAGGTTCCTCTCCAAATGGGTCCTGTATTGGTCCCTCACATACTTTAGATATGTGCCAGCTTTTTCAAGGAGCTTGGTTTTGTCAAAGGTGTCATTTCCAAACCACTCAACCATTTGGTTTGTCAATTCATCTTTTAACCTTTTTTCTTGGTCATTCCACCTTTTAAAGCAAAAACAAACCTGTTAGATTCATAAATGAACTGAAGCTACATTTATTACACTTCAAGAAATGGATCAAAGGAAAAGTATTCTAGCAATGATATGAAATCAAAAGTGGATAAGGGTTAGTTCACATATGATGTACCACCTTTTACGTATGGTAGGCCCAAATATCTGCAATGCAATGTCACTAAGATGTTTATAGAAAATATCATTGCCTGCAAAAAATTCATGGGATCATTAGTCCAAAACAAGTGATCATAAAGTAAATTACAATTAGAGTATATATAGTAATAATTTTAAAGTACCTGGAACCTTTTGTATCTTTAAGGGAAGCATTTCTTCGTCGCTCACCATGAATGTGGCCTGCAATGTTCCCATACTAGCAATACGAGAAGATCTAGGAAATGATGCTATGTTATCAGCAGTAGTCACCTGTGGCACATCCTCATGTGCATCTCCTCCTGCAAAAAATGAATCCACTATTAAATGGCATTAGAATTCAAGAAAGAACGCTTGAAGGGAAATAAACACATGACAAAAGATAGAGCAAAAGAGGGATCTACCAACAGTGGGCGGGCCAATATGACATGCACTAGAGGATGTCTACATGCTACATTTTCCCGACATTGCAGTTGGCAATACAGGTGAGGGTGACCTCTGATGAGGTGGCGTCGGCATTTGCACAGTAACATTGACAGCACCTAAAGAATAATACATTAAATATATCAAACATTAAATATATGAAAAGTGCAAGAATTGTAAACAAGGATGAACCTTTATTTTGAAAATTAACAGTATCAAGTATGATGTGTTTTGGGTACTCAGAGTGATAAGCCAAGCAAGTGATAATATAAGAAAATCATCATCACCTGAGCCTGCAACACCCTGATCATAGGAACGACTTTCATGAGGGCGGATAAATTGCTGTAAAAATAATACGTACATATTTTAGTTAATGACATAAAAAGAGAATAAAATATAAACCATTATTGAACTTTTATTATAATTAAAGCTTTCATTACTGCTTACTTGCAATTTTTCTGTTGTCTTATACAATAATTCCACCTTCTGTCGTATCTCATCGGTGGTAGGATGCACGGCTGCCAAAGCAACAATCTCTTTTCTAATTTTTATAAGAGGCATTTTAAAGAATTTTACAAGGTTTGTGGGATCTTTAGGGTCATCATTGCTTAACCCTAATGATTCCACATCCATAGAAAGGTGCTCAGGTACTGCAACTCCCTTTCCCTTTCCCTGAACATTCATCTGTGTCAAGAATATCATTAACAATTACAAAATTAGTATAAATCACTAAAAAAGAACATAATAATGTAATAGTTTGCTTCTACCTAATTTGTATAATTACAATGAGGTTTACCTGCTCGGTAGAAGTTTCGCAAGGTACATCTCTAACTGCGATATGTGATGGATCCATGTCGGCCTGTGACAAAGAAAAAATATAAAAAATGTTAGCAAAATTACATCATACACAACATGAACAACATGAACTTTGTAGACAAAAAGAGTATTAAATATTAAAAAGATGTTGTCATCAAAATCATTGTAAATTTTTTAATTCCTTACCTTTACTTTATGTAGACTATACAGGATCCTCAACTAAATGGTCACATAAATAGTCATATAGCTAATAAACAATCCAATTTCCATAAATAAACACAGTTTAAAAATTGTAACATAAATAGTCACACTCCCTATCTCCATCTCCATATTAAAAGGTGCATCATGAATTAATTATGTAATGGCATTAGAATTCAAAACGGAATGAATTAATTATGTAAAAAAAATTCTATCAAGAAGTCAATATTAAATAGATAATATACTAATCGCATTCCTCATACATTTCATTCTTCATCATCATGAACATCAAGGTCATCATCGCCATCATCATCATCATAATTATCATCATCATCATCATCATCATCATCATCATCGTCATCATCATCTTCGTCATCATCGTCATCATCATCGTCGTCGTCGTCGTCGTCATTGTCGTCATCATCAACGTCTTCACCATCATCATCACCATCATCACCATCACCATCACCGTCATCATCATCTTCTTCTTCTTCTTCTTCTTCTTCTTCTTCTTCTTCTTCTTCTTCGTCATTGTGAAACTGTTGATCGTGATCATCATCCACTTCATCTTCTACTTCTTTGGTATCTTCTTCTTCGGTATCTTCTTCTTCCATCACACTCAAGTATATCCTCCAAAATGCCATAGTATTGATTTTGAGACTGTTTAGGATGAATGTCATTTCTCGATGAAATATTTGTCACCTCAAAGACTGCAGTGATGCCTGAATCACAAATTTTCTTCGTGTCATCCAACTTTTTAATGCAAAATTTATGACCATTGCAGCACATAGCGTTGTGGTGTTTGACCTGCGATATATCAAACATGTAAAATTTATTGCATTGTGAGTCGATAAACATATGGGTGATTAATAAATTTATACGTACCTATTTATCTCTTAAACCATATGCTAAATCAATTTCCCTTTGCGTAACATTGGAATCTCTATTACGGTGTGCTTCTTTAACCAATGAAGCCACACCTTCCCATGTTAACGTGCATCTAGAATGTTGACAACGTTCAATCCATACCATCCTCCAATCAAGATTGTTTGCAATATACAAATGTAGTGCATCCCACTCTCGACCAACTATACAAAAAATAAATAGAAGTCTTACAATCAATTTATTTTGAATATTAAGAATTAATTAACTAAAATAACATCTTATAATTACCTCTCACTTTCCTCAATCTACCTTTCCCTGTCAAGTACTCCCCTTCGAATTTGTTAATGGTGGTGGGATCCCAAATGTGATCCACGTGGATCTTTGTTGCAAACTTAGGAAGATATTCAGAAATGTACACCATAGTCTGGTATACCATATATCCCTCCACCATAGAACCCTCAGGATGTGCTCTTTGTCGAACCAAAGCCTTCAAAAATTTCAAGTGCCTCTCAACCATCCACATTGACCTAGTGTGTATAGGTCCACACAATTCAATATCCTCAACTTGGTGTATGAGGTAGTGTTCTTATGCATTGAAAAAAGTTGGAGGTAGACACTTTTGCATTTCACACATTAAATGAGGAATTTTTTTCTTCCAATATTTTATATCATCTTTATGAATTTCTTTACATGACAACCACCTACAAGGTATTCAAGACACAAAAAAATATATTACATAAGAAGTAAAACAAATCGCAAATATAATATCTATACAACGAACTAAACAAATATCACTACTTACCTCATGTATTTTCCAAGATCATATATGACTTGCTTGACATTATTGTTGAAGTCGTTTGGGAGAGATAGAGGTAGAATGTATTGCAACAATTATAAAATTGTCTTTTCATTTTTTGTAACATAATGAAAAGTACACGTACGCACAGTACTTAAATACATACTAAAAACACAAGAACATGAATTACCTTAATGAAGGTATGCCAATCATGCATTTTCATCCCTGGCCCAAATTCACTTTTCTTTGATATGAGATTGTTTATGTTCGCAACAAATCCTGTGGGAAATTGAATTTTTTGCATGACTTCTTTTATAGCATTGCTTTGCTGGTCCGTTAATAACCAAGGAAGCTCACTTATATTAATCTGGTCTCCATGACTATTTGATTGAATGACATTTTATCATTGCATGATTGGAATCCTGAATGTCACTACATATTTTGACAATTTTTCTTTGTCATGTCTTCCATCCAATATTTTCCATAATGTCTCTGTTATATTCTTTCTAATATGCATACTATCAAACAAATGAACAATTTGTAACTGCTCGTAGTAGGGAAACCTACTAAATTGTTGGGGATAAATTTTTATTCCTTAGGAAGGTGGTCATTTATGCCTCCACGACCTTCATGATCATCAATCACATCATCAGTAAACAAAACAAAATAGAAAAGATGTTTTATAACAAACCAATAGATGGAATGGCATTACCTTGACGATTAATTCTATTATATTCCAACTTCCATAGGTGACGTGTCATTCTTCGTGGCTTTGATGTATTCTCCTCTTTCCCATTGAAAATATGTTTTTCAATATTTCGATACTTATGATTTTTGTGGAGAAAGTGCCTATACTCATCAAACACCTGTTTTCCTAAACTTTTTGAATGACGAGATTTTATCTTTGGACAACAAACAGGACATGCAAATTTTCCCTTTGTTTGAAGACCTACAAGATAATGTATAATTGGATTAAATATGATAATTTTTTGAATTATAATTTTCATGCACAACTTAAACACTATAACATACCACAAAAATGTGTTAGCCCTGGGGCATCATGTATTGTCCATAGAAGCATCGCATGGAATTGAAATTGTCTTTGTCCTATTGGTCTAGAGATGTCATACATAGTTACACCATTCCACAACTCCAGCAACTTGTCGATAAGAGGCTCGATATATACATTCATATCTTTAACTTGGTACTTACCTAATCGAATGAACAAAAACATTAAATAATTATTATGACCATTTTACTGCAATATTTATAATTAAATTTAGATGAATATATTTAAATGATAAAACACTTGGAACAATCATTGCCAACATTATGTGCTCCCTCTTTATTGGCATTCATGGAGGAATGTTATTGTTGATAACAAAAATAGGCCACACTGAGTAAACAGATCTCATCTCTCCAAATGGATTGACACCATCCGCTGCCAATGAAAGCCTAAGATTACGAGGTTCTTCTTTAAAGTGTGGCCACTTTTCCTCTATTTCCATAAACGTTGAACCATCCACAGGCATTCAAATAATTTCATCTCGAATTCTATTGCGTGCATGGTAATCCATAAATTGTGCCAAGCTAGTGCACTTGAATAATCATTGCATACATGGAATAATGGGAATATAGCAAAGAACCTTGCAAGGAACCCTTTTTGTTATTTGATATGTTTGATATCTATTGATATGACATTCAGGACATTTAGTTCAAAATTCATGTTGTTTATGATATATAATATGATCATTGGGACAAGCATCTATTGCTTGATACTCCATTCCAATATCTTTCATAACGGCAAATAATTCTCGGTATGAGTGAGGTAGAATATTTGATGGTGGTAACAAAAACTCACCTATCAATCTACAGCAAAAAAATATAATTTGTTATAATAAAGAATATTAATGGTACAACATGATTCATAGTTTATTATGACATATATGACATGCCTTAACATACGTGACATTGTTATTTTGGATAAACCATTCATAACCTTCAAGTTCACCAACAACAATACAGTGGAGAGAAGAGTTGCCTGTGAGCCTTCATAAAGGGCCTCAGATGCCTTCTCAAGTAGAGGGCATCATGAACAACATCAAGGTCATCTTCATCATAATGATCAGTTGCACGAGTACTAAATGAGTCATGGATCAATGTATTTGTACCATCCTCTTCAATTGTGTTTTCTGGCTCATGATCGTCATCTTCCATGGGATCATTATTTTTAGCTTTGATATTCACACCTCCATGTTCATCCACTTCGAAAACCATATTCTTGGGGTTGTGTTGATCCATACCATGTGCTCTGGGGTGCTCGACCTATATAAAATTGATATACATAAATAAACCGTGATCATGATCTCATCATCATGTGATTTATTAGGTATATAAATTGTCAAAACGATATAATGAAAAACTTACCAATGGATGATAATCATGTCCACCTTCAATGTGACCATGCAGCCTACAATGTTTCTTCGTTGTTTTGATTAGAAGTCTTCTAGCCTTTAACCCCTTACAAATTTTGTACGGACAATAACATTTTCCATCACCTTTTCTTTTCAAGTTAGACCACAATATAGCAATTGTCTCCTTATTTTGTTGTTCGTTGATATTGTCTGACATGATCTTTCTTCACAGGCAAGAAAATAGAAATTATTGTCTGACATGGTCTTTCCCTCAGGAGCTGGCAGATCCTGCTTCCATACTTTAATTTTGTTTTCTCAAAGGACAATCCTAAAAATCATGCATTGCAAACAACTTTTTACACCTTTGTTGGTTGTGGTGGCATCACAGAGAGTTTACATCAATAAATGAAGAACATGTCAATACTTTTAATGCAGCAGTAGAAGTCTATCTCTTATTCAATATCTCTAGTGAAACCCCCATGATCTTTTGTTGGAGTAGAATTTGTTATATTCTAGAAAGGGTCTTGTCCTTTGCTGATGGGATATTCATCTACCTCAAGAAATAACTATTCTTTTCTCCAACAAGAAGTGGAACTAAATGAAGATCTAGCACCATGAAAGTAATCCTCAAAAGGATTACTATAGTTAGTTTTGGTAGATAATGATCTGGGTAAAATACTAATGTGGCTTTACGAAACATTATATACTAGCTTAGCATACTCTAACAACTTTGGTGTGACATGCTACATCCAATTAAGTCTCCATCGGTATCTCTATTGTGTTTATGGATTGGTATTCAATGTGCTCTTTTTATACACAGATTTTACTTTCAACTGATGAGGTTTGTATGTACTTACTTGTCTTTCGATTGTATCCCTATTTCAAGAATATCTTCTATCAACAAATCATTTGTTGTAAGTTGTACAAGTGGAAGCTTGAACATGCCTTCCATGCTAGCCTTGTTGATATGTTCAACACCATCTTGTGCAACAAATCTTTAGAACTCCATTTTTCCGAATTGAAGAGTGAGTAGTAGGGACAATCTAGGACACTTACAGAGGTTTTGCAAGAGAGATAAATAGACCTAAATATTATGGCTTAATAATGATCAATAGGTAAACAGATAAGAAACTCTCAATATCAAAATGACTTTCTCAATTGTCTTTACTAGAAATGGATAGATCTGCTAATAATGGCTTTATGACTGTATGTCAACTTTAGACTCAATCCAAGAAGAGCTAGAACTAATATGCGATATCTAGATTTATGATCTCTATAATATAACAATCCCATAATTATGTTTCCACGCATCTATACCACAACACAAACATCATGCTAGTGTTCAGCCATAGCAATTGATATCCTAATTATAGAATGTGAAATATGCACATAACTATGAATAAAGATTAAGAAAAACAAAGAAAGATGCTTATTGCAAACATAAATGACTAATGGACAAGAATTGAATTCATTGTAGATAGTTTTGAATATCAAATTCACTTATTTGTGTGCATTTAGTAACTCATGTACTTGTGGCCAACCATTTATCTATTTCATAAATTAAACACTTATTAATAACATTAAATGGCTAAGTAATTATGTTTTAGTTGAAATTGAAAATAAAATATTTTATTTCAGGACAGCTCACACTATTCCCTATCATATTTTAGACTCTCGATTTTGTTAGTAGTGGTTTGATGTCTTTGGAGCTGATCATTGCATTTCTTTAGTTATGTTTGCCAGCCTACTCCCAGCCTGTGCCAAAATGGGAGCTTTGGAATAGGGTATGGACATCCATCAAAGCATAAAAGATAGAGGAATTTTGTCAAATGTAGTTGCAACTGCACAAAATGGATTTGTTGAGAAGGCTTTAGAAACTTTCAAGCAAATGCAATCAGCGGGTGAAAAGCCAAATTCCACAACCATTGCTACTATCCTCCCTGCTTGTGCAAAAATAGGAGATTTGGAACAGGGTATGGACATTCATCGAAGCATAAAGGATAGAGAAATTTTGTCAGATGTTGTAGTTGTAACTGCCTTGGTAGACATGTATGCAAAATGTGGAAGCATAGACAAGGCACGTGAACTATTTGATAGAATGCCTGAAAGAAATGTTGTCTCGTGGACTGCAACGATTGTTGGATATGCACAAAATGGATTTGTCAAAAAGGCTTTAGACACTTTCAAGCAAATGAAATTGGAAGGCATAAAGCTAAATTCCACAACCTTTGCCAGCATCCTCCCTGCTTGTGCAAAAATGGGAGCTTTGGAACAGGGTATGGACATCCATCAAAGCATAACGGATAGAGGAATTTGTTAGGTGTTGTACTTGCAAATGCCCTTCTTGACATGAATGCAAAATGTGGAAACATGGATAAGGCTCGTGAATTGTTTGATACCATGCCGCAAAGAGATGTGATCTCATGTGAACAATCAACACACGCGTATACGGGACGAAGGGATTGCTGATACAAAATTGAACGCTCACTCCTCAATCATAGTTCTATGGTTTTACGAGATTAAACTAGGACAATTAACCACCACATGTATATTTTTTGCAACATGAAATTAAAAACTAGGGCAATTTGAATCTACCTCCTGTGTGGGATTGCCTTCGATGCGGGTTTGATGTTCTTGGGGGTTGAAGTCACCATGGACGCCTACGTGGGATTGCAATTCACAAATCAATTCCCCACCTCTTTTTTTATTTTGTAATGGCCGATGTCATCAGAATTATGACAAACTCGAGCACTTTTTTGAAAAAAAGAAAATTCTCATTGCTAATGCCTTCTTCGTCGAAACCAAATGGGTAATTTTCATCGGAATTATGATGAATGCGGGCATTTTCTCAAAAAAAATCAAATTTGGCCATAATATACCTTCTCCGTCGGAAACCTCAGTCAAAAATCTAGTCCAAATGTATTAGTGACTGCTTCAAATCAACTTCTACTATGCTAGATTTAGTACCGGTTTAAGCTCTGCAATATACATAAACCCTTATCCAATATTTGCCTTACAATTCGCATATTAGGTCTGCATTAATATTTCTATCCTTCTCTCTCTACTAAATGATCTACAATGATCTCATACTTATATGAGTCATATTACAATCTACCAAGTTGGCTTACAAAAATTTTTACGATTAAATACATTTATACAAAATTCTTGTCGGCCAGGGTGTCGGTAATCTTCATTTTCGATGTCGGTGATCTGTTTGTCGGTGTAGAGTCTATCGATGTTGGTGCCTATTGGTATCCTATGATTGCAAGGTTGCCATCAATGACAATACCTTCAATCACCTACAATTTCTCATTGGAGTGTGTATTTTCCAACAATCTCCCCCTTTGGCATTGATGGCAACACTCATGAGAAAAATCCAAAAGTGTCCAAAAAATGTTGTCCAATAAAGAATCTGCCAAAACTGTTACCAAAACTGTATAAACTGTGTGCTCCCCTTGAGCTGATAATGTCTTTGTTCTGATCATTTTTCTCATACACACTACTCCCCCTTTGACATCAATGACAAAGGTTGTCATTCGCTATTAGTGGAGTGTGGTTCCTTCCTAGATCCTTGTAGCCAGTGGGTTACAATCTGGAAAAGATCTGCCAGTACCAAATTTAGACTGTCGCTGAACCTTTTACTATCCTTTAATGTTTCTTCTATTCTGTGAACTGTACCAGTGAGTATGTGCATTTTCTCTTCTAGTGTCTTAAGTTATGGAACCAGAGCCTCAGAAATTTCTTTTCTCAAAGAAATGAGGTAATCTAGTTTAGGACCTAGTTTGCATTTTCAGTTCTTTGCCTTAACCTCTATCTTTTCTTTATCATTTTCTAACTTCTCAATTTTCTCTTCAAGATCTGAAATGTTCTTTTCAATTTCCAAAAATGAATCTGATGTTCCTATTAAGTTGTCAGCAATATTGTTGATTTAATTTTGTGCTTTGTTGATCTCCGAATCTATGTCCTCTATCAAAATATTAGTTTTGCAGGTATCTCTGTATAGTTTCTTGAAATCCAAAATTGTTTCTCCTAGTGCTGGTAATAAGGTTTCCATTTTCTCTTTTATTTTCTTCACTATTTCCTCAAACAATTTTTCTTTTTCCTTATTCGTTCTCTCTTTGAATGTGTCTTCATTTATCTGATCAACTATCAAAATGTTACCGGTGATGTATTTAGACAATGTGTCTAGTTGACCTAAAGAATCTTTATTGTCCAAAATGCACTTGGGTGCTATCAATTTAAGAATAGGTATTGTGTCATCAATAGCCTTGTAGGCTTGTGCATTACACTATGATTTTCTTAATAGAATCTAATAATACTTCTGTCAGGTTTGTTGGTTTGAACTTTGTCATTGAAGTACTAGGTGTTTGCCCAACTATTTTCTCAATTTCCATGTTGTCGGTTGTAGTAATAACTTTGCTTGTTTCAACCTCTGGTAGGTCAGTTTGTGTTTGCATTTCTACTAGAAAAGGTTTAGGCTTTTTAGCTTTTTCTGGTGGCACTGTCTTTGCATGAACCTGTACCTCAACCTGTTTCTGTTCTTATTTCTCAACCCGTGTCTCAAAGGGTTTCTCTGTGCTCTCAACTGCAGGTTTTTTTTATGAAGTCTTAGTTTTATCTACCAGTGCTTCTGATGGTTTCCCAGTGGTGTCCTCTAATGTTTCCTTTGTCTAAGTAGTTTTTTCTATGCTTATATTTATAGTATCACTAACCTCAATGTCAAAATTTGTAGCTGGTGACTCAGTAGCCACATCTTTCTACTTATCCTCTGTGGTCTCTTTGTCCACCACAATGTTTACCTCTTGGCTGTCTATATTCATAGTGTACAAAATTTCAGACTCAAGATCTGTATCTTCTTGAGGAGTCTCCATAATCTTTGTAGCCAGTTGAGTGTCAACGGTTTCTACCGATGGAGTATCAAAAGGAGGTGGGGGTAAGTTATTAGTTATTTTTAGGTTTGGAGTTCCACCTACCTTACCTTTCCCCTTATCCATGTCCTTTTGATAGACTCTGACAGTCTTAGGTCTTTTAAGTTCTTCCTATTTTTCCTTTTCAACAAAGAATATGTCCCATTGATCCGCAGTTTCTTCAAAAAAATTATTCATTCTTCCTGCCATAAGTGCTACATGCTGGTGACCAATTGAAAATACTATCTGGTTGGCCTCAATGATTAATTGATCTATTTCTTTAGTGGAGTTCACTAGGTGAACTACAAGCAATTTTTCAATTTTAATCTTTTTGTCTAGCTCAACAATAGCTACCCTTCTAGCTTCTAGTCTCTTATATAAATCATTGGGTATTTCATCAACAATCTCCATCAAAAATTTCTTGTATATGTCCAAGTGTATGATTACACTATTTTCTATGCTCTCTTTATCATCAGCAGAAAGAGTGTTATACAATTTGCTAATATTTTTCAATTTTCCATCTTTTGTTATTTCATTTAGAAGTTTATCTAGTGGAGCAATAACCTATTTTACCTTCTTTTTCTTTGGAGTTAATTTCTTAACTGGAGGCCTAACTGCCTGTTTTTTTTTCTTGTCCTCCTAGGTGTGGGTGAGGGTGCCGGTGAGGGTTTTCTTCTCCTTTCTACCCTTTTCAATACCACCGGTATATCACTTTTAGAAGAAGTTGCAACCGGTGAAAGATGAGCTTCCGGTTGAAGTCCTTCCAGCTCACTTTCCTTGATACTAGTTTACTTCAATACATCTTCTTTAATAGCTTTAGCTTGTCTAGTTTCCTTCCTCACTGTTTGTTCAACTTTCTTAACTCTTTTCTTAGACTGAATACCACTTTCAATTGTTTCTGCATTGCCAAATAATTTCTCATATGGTTCCTTTGGTGCTTCAAGGAGGGATTTTGCATAAGTTTCAATGATGTTATCATTTGTTTCATATCCCATTTCAGTTACCCAGATAGTCCTAGGGACAACTACCTCTATCCAGATTTCATCTCTCTTAATTACAAAACAATATTTCCTTTTGATATTTATCTACAATTGCCTGAGACAGCCTTATTCTTGTCTTCATTCAAGCCTTCAGTGCTTGAAAATGTTCGTTTATATTTTTCTCTTTGTTTTCCCCCATGTTGTTTAATGTGTCCAATAGTTGCTTTCCTATCGGTATATCAAAGCCAAAGTCTTTTCTACCAATACCAGGTACTTCCTTTGTAATGTACAGCATCAAACATACAAGTAGATTTCCAAATCTGAAAGTTCCTTTCTTATCTCCTTTGATCTTCTTCAGATTGTCTATCAATTCATCTTTAAGCCATTCACAGATGTCAATCTTAGCATTGTTGTTCACTAAGTCATAAGCACTTTTAATACATAAGCTAGAGACTGAGTTTAATCTATTAGCATGTGTGGCTTTATAGCCAAGGATCATACTAACAAATCTAACATTTATGTCCTTTACATCATTGACTCTAAGTGATCTCTTGTCAAATGTTGCACCGGTTAGGTCCATTATTGTGTCGTTAGAAACCTTTTTAGTTCTGCCAGACCTACTACTGGTGGAAGGTAACCCTGTTACTTCCCTAATTGCTTCTTTGGTGATCTTATGGATGGAATCCAACCAAAATAATTTTCCATGCACTCTTCTTAGCACAATCCTTATAACATCCTTGGGAAAATCCGGGATACTAAGGATTTCAGTAAAACCTAGGGTTTCCACTATCTTATGTTCCAGTTTGATATTGCCATTTACATCACAAATCACAGTCCTATATATGTTCTTGATTTCTTCATCTCCTAATTCTTGTATATGACAATGCATGTATATCCTAGTATCTTTAGCATATACTACTCTGTTAGGAATTTGAGAGAATGCACCTAGGGTGTCATCTTTCTTCGCTATTTTGGGAACAAGTTTGAATGCGGGTCCAGGGCGCTTGATAACCTCAATCATAATAGGGTTTGCTATAAATTTAGGAATAGAGGAGGATGCCATGATTATAAATACCTCAATCTACCTTAAGGATGAGTGCTTGGATGAACTACTTCACTCTCGCTATGGATGCCCTTGCTCATAATTTTCGCGCTCTTGAAGATTTGAATGCTCGATGAATGAAAAAGGAGCCAAAACACTTTATAATGTTAACTACCACATTTACTGCTTGTCGGTTAAGTCACAACTTAACTTATTTGCTGTTAAAGAATTAATTCAACTTCTCACCATCAACTGAGGGTATATTAGCATGTTTTTCAATTTGTTGCCAAACACCCAAAGTATTTTCCTTCAGTTAGATGAAGAGTCTCCTGCTAGTGGAGTGTTACTCTATTTTGTCGGTGGAGGAGTATTCCCATCAACATTCTAATCTAACTTTATGATCCATTGCTTTGAGAATTCTTGCTTTACCTCTTCAACTTTTTCTTTACCTTTCAAGCTGGGTCCTTTGTTATTTGTCAGTGATGCCTTACTTCTACAAAATTTAGCAATATGTCCAATATTGTTACAAGCATAACAGGTCACATTGTTTTTCTGAATAGCTTTCTCATATCCTATGCTGGTATGTGTTCTGCATTGATTAGATAAGTGTCCAAATCTTCCACAAATATAACATCTTACATTCATTCTGCAATTTTCTGAATTATTACCAACTTTGTTGCATTTAGAACATTGACTAGTGGGTGTATTAGTGTTCTAATAGTTTCTAGATCTACACTGATTTTCTCTATGACCATACTTGTTACAGTTAAAGCATTTCCCATTAAATTTGTAAGCATTAGGTTGTCTTACCAGTTTACTATGATCATGTTTGTTTGTAGTACGGGAGCTTTCACCAACTTCAAAGCCAAGGCTATTTGTATCACCATTAGGTTTTTGATTCTTTAGTATGTCAACAAGTTCTTCTGAACTTTTCTTGAATTTGTCCTTGTGTTGATTTGCAGTAGCCAATTCACTCTCCAAGATTCCTTTCTATCTCATGAGTTCATTTGTGTCATTTTGTGTATGCATCAAGTTTGTCTTCAACATATCATTTTCATGGCTAAGTCTTGTGTTTTCATTTCTAGGATCATTCAGTCTTCTAACCAAGTCCTCTTCATTATTCTTTCTATCTTCAATTTCTTTACAAAATCTCATAGTCATATCTTGCATCTCATTCTTCATTGTATTGTTTTCTTGTCTTAGCTTGTTTACCAGATCATTGAGAGTTTCCTTTTCATCTTCAACATTCTTCATTTTTTCACAAAGTTCTCTTCTTTTGTTCCTTGCAATAGTGAAATTTTCTTGAAGTCCTTGAATGATATCCTATGCAGCCTTCAGATCATCTTCAAGTTTGATGTTCTTCACTTTTTATGCATCATAGTCTGAAAGACTTGTTTCCAATTGCTTTCTCAAGTTTTCCATCTCTATCGGTGTCAAGATCTTCCTCAAGTTGTTATGCTTTTGAAAATAGAGGACCAGGATCTGATACCAATTTTTAGGATTCCCAAAGATACTAAGAGGGGGGGTGAATCAGTATCTGACCAGTATATAAATTTACTTGAATTATAACATGAAAAGCACTTCAAAACTGTGTATCGGTAAACCAAAAATAATGCAGTAAAGAAGAGCAAAAACCACAACATAAGAGACACACCATAACACAATATTTTAAAGAGGAAACCTAGTGTGGGAAAAACCTCAGTGGGATTTGTGACCCACAATATTCACTTACTGGCCAATAAGGGAATATTACTGTTTACAATAGGGGTCTGCACATGTAGGAAGGACAAGTGCCTAGAGCTCACTACTCAGTTACAAAATGAAGTCTTACTGACTTACAAAATTGGATTATACAAATCCAATGTCCTGTACTACTTCAGATCAACATCTACTATGCTAGATTCAGTATTGGTTAAGCTCTGCAATATGCATAAACCCTTATCCAATATCTGCCTTAGAATTCGCATATTAGGTTTTCATTAATATTTCTATCCTTCTCTCTCTACTAAATGATCTACAATGATCTCATACTTATATGAGTCATATTACAATCCACCAAGTCGGCTTACAAAAGTTTTTACAATTAAATACAAAATACATTTATGCAAAATTCCTATCGGCCAGGGTGTCGGTAATCTTCCTTTTTGGTGTCGGTGATCTGTATGTCGGTATAGAGTTTGTTGATGTCGGTGAATGTCGGTGTCCTATGATTTCAAGGTTCCCGTCAATGAAAATATCTTCAATCACCTACAATTTCTCATTGGAGTGTGTATTTGCCAACACAAACTAGGTGCAGAAACAGGTTCATCATGTGACTCTTCTTCTGGTTTCTTTTTCCAAGTTTTATTCATTTCTGTTTGAATGGTTTCAATATCAACCTTCCCTTCTGGAGTGATCGGTATATCATCTGATAGATTCTTTCTCATTCTACAAGTTATGGTAGTGTGTCTCGGTTTGTTGCAATGATAGCATACCATTCCAGGTGTTCTCCATGGTCCATTATTCATACTACCATTCTTCCTTCTACACGTTGCGGCAGTGTGACTGCTACTATGATAGATCAAACAAGTTTGATAACCAACTAATTGATGGTCATAGGTATTGTATCGGTTGGGATTCTGGTTCACAAGAAGTACCAAAATAACTCCTTGAGTCCTTGTAGGATATCTCCCAGTGTTGTGCAAAATTGACCTGCATTCAAATTCTCTATGCCCAAACTTGTTACATGCATAACAGTTTCCATTGAATCTATTAGATCTAGGCATATTGTTTTGAAAGTAAGGAAAATTGTTGTAGGCCTTGCTTCTACACACATTAGCAGTATGTCCTTCTTTTAGAAAATTTCAAGCAAATAGGTTTAAATTTTTGCTTACCTTTATCCTTGGATGTCAGTTGCTTCTTTGATGCTTCAGCTTTTGTTCCAGAGGTCTCACCTTCCTCATATCTACAGAAACCAAGTCTAGTGGTATTCTTTACTAGCTTTGTCGATTCTAGCTTTTGCTCTAGCTTAGCAGTACTCTAATTGAATTTGGCAAGTATCTCCTTTGACTCAGTAAGTTCCTTGGAAATAGAAGCATTAGATTCCATCAAGGTTTAATTCTCAGAAATAGCCATGTTTAGTTCACCTTGCATTTCTTCATTTTCCACTTTACTCTCCTGAAGATGAGCGGTAAGGGTACTGATTTCTTGCTTTAGCTTGGAGATCTCATGATCTTTGTGTTTTACCAGATCTTCAACTTTCCTTCTGTTTTCAAGCTCCTCACTCATTCTAATAGTCAGTCCTTCCAACTCTCTTCTCAAGTTGGCTTTAGATTCATTCAATTTTTCAACTTCTTCAACTAGGGAATCCATGTCTGCTTCATCAGAAGATCTATTTTCAGTAAGTTCCATCAGTTTCTCAACATGCTCTCTTGTTTTGGCTAAAGAGGCTTTATACTTGACTTTGAGTTCATCATAGGTTCTCTCAATCTAAGTGAGACGATGAGTAAGTTCCCTCACACTATATTCCCCCATATCTCCCTCAAAGTGGTTAGACTTATAGAAAGGTTGGCTCTGATACCAATTGATGAATACTAAGAGTGAGGGTGAAATAGTATGCCAAAAAATACTGTAAACAAACTTTTAAACAATTTAGCAGATAACCGGTACAATAGATTTACTAATAAACCGGTTAAGATAAATGCAAACCAAATAGCAAACAAAGCATTCACCCACAAGAGCACAATCACCATAACACAATATATTTGACGTGGAAACCCAAATGGGAAAAACCACGGTGAGAAAAAACTCACAAGTAACTATCTGTAGAATAGAAACCAGACCAATTAAGGTCATACAATGTTCTTCACCAGAACAGGTCCTCTTAGGAATCTAGATCTCCATTAGGAGATAAGTCCTGTCAAAAACTACCTTGTTAAAGGATTTCAGTAAGTCCTGTTAAAGACTACCTTATTAAAGGATTTCAGATCCACAGTTGTGAACCACCTTGTTAGAGGATTTACAAAGGCTTTGGTGGGCCTACCCGGAAAAGGGTTTCAAACTTGTCAAAGATGTGAGTAATCAACAAGTGAATGATCTAGCTAATAGCACAGTCTACTTAATTAGATCCTTGATAGCTCCTTGTTAATGCATTTCAGCATTACTTCAGTCTTCAATATCTCCACACTCTGTCTCTTCACATAGACCTAATCTTCTCTTCAATGATTGCACATAACCATTTCAATTCTATATCTCACATATCACACATCTCACATGCAAACCCTAGACATGATGTCCTTATAAAGGAAACTGATTTCATGTCAGTCCAATAGGATTAGACTACAAGTTCCTAGGTTCAGTGTATCTAGACACATTTGGTAACATGGCACAAAATCACCGCCAAAGTATTGGTGGATGATAACTCATCACACATTACAGTAATACCGTTTGGTAACTCATCATAGAGTAATACCGGTTAATACAATATACCGATTATCAGTTGTCAAAAATGAAGACTTGTAGATCGTAGTGTTCTGATCAAAAGTTAACTACTGCTTGGTTCCTTAGTACTGCTTGAGCTCCTTGAACCACTTGGGGTCTTCATACCAATTGGGATCTTTAGTCAATCTGTGACTGATAAAGCATTTTCTGCAAAAAACCGAGTCTAAAGACTATACCTTCAATAATACACAATACTGGTTGGAACAATTACCAGTTGAGCATAACTCATACATCAAAAAAATGTGTGTCCATCAATGATAATCAAAACATCATCAAAATGCCAACAAGTAGATGGACTCTTTCTTCCATGGATTGGAGTTGACCTATGCATGAATCTACCATTTGAAATGTTATGCTCATATGCATCTTGACTCCTCCTAGATGTAATTCTACATTTTTTTTCTCTATGCCCATAACCTTTGCAAGAGTAATAATGATCATAGAGAGGGGGATTGCAACTTACAAATTGATTTTTCCAAAAGGATGAATATCTTGCTGAACATTCTACAATATATCTTATTCCTTTGTTGTTGATCTTCAGTTGTCCATTTCAAGCAGTTTTGTAGCTCAATTTCTTCTAGTTCTCTATCATTTGAGCCACATATTCTGGTCTTCTTCTTGCAAGAGCTTCTTAAATTTATTTGTAGTGTTCTTTTCTCTAATGAAGCCATCTCCATTCAACTTACCTTTTCCTTTGGATCAGCATCAACTTTCCTTGTAGCAGCAACATGTGTCTTCTAACATTAAGCATCAATGTCTAAAACTAGTTTCTTTCTTGGAGTAACTCTGACTTTCAAGGTTTTCTCTCGACCACTTTCACTTGAAGACACAAAGTTTATGTCCTTCTTTGAAGTCTCTCCACTAGTAGAGAATTGTCCAATCTCAAATCTTAATCCTAAAAAGTCCTTTGATTGATTTTTCTTCTTCAACATGTCATGTAATGCATTAGTGTCGCTCTCATATTTTTGCCCTAGCTAGAGATCTTTCTTACATTCTTCTACTTGATTTTTCAAGCTCACAACCTCTACCTGTAACTCATTACATCTCCTTTCCCTAGCATCAAGGTCAGATTTCATCACTTCATACATCCTCTTGGCATCTTCCAATTGTATTTTCAGATTTGCAATACTTTGCTCTGACTCTTCAAGACACTTATTTACTTGGTTTTGTTCCTTTGTAGCAGCATTCTTCAACTTTTTGTTTTCCTTTCTCAACCTCTTGATCTCTTCAAGTGCACATACAAGTTCACCTTGAAGGTCTACCTTAGCCCCAACTTCACTCTCATCATCATTGTCACAAATATTTGAATTTTAAGATTGAACTCTACTCTCATTCCTTGAGGTTTGCCTTTCATCTATATCCTCGTGTGCCATTTATAGATGAGTTTCTTGTACCTCTTTATTGCAGTCACTAGATAATCTCTTTTTCTGTCTGTGCATTTTTTTGATTCTTTAATCTTCTTCCTTCCACAATTTGATCCAGTAGCACTAAGCTCTTCTCCATAGATTTTCTTTAGCCTACTCCAAATGTCCTTTGCAGACTTACACTTCTTGTGAGATTTTGCCAAGATCAAGAGCTCAATGAAAAGTACAATAAAGAGACAAAATATAGGACAAGAATAAGTTGTATTCTCATCAAAATATAAATGATCAAAAGATGTTGTTACATACAATGAATATGAGCCTGCATATATAGGCAAGGCTATATGGATATGTGAGCACACAAACATGGCATGTGGCTCAACAAGAAACAAGGGTAGGTAGGAAATAGGTGTGGTAGGTAGGAGAAACAATAAAATATTCCACATGAGGTGGATCACACACCAAAGGTGGAATTATCACTCCACAATAAGTGGATATGATAGGGTAGTAACAAAATCACACCATAAAAGGTGGAAATTCTCCTACACACACTATCCCAATGTGGCACAAACACCCAAGTGTCTCATACCCAAACTACTATGAAATGCATTAACCTAAGTAAAATTAAGTAAGGTGTAATAATATCTAACATGAATAATAATTTACACCAACACCCCCCTTAAGTGCAACTTAGGGGAATGCACTTAAGTCTACAATGCAACTAAGAAATGAAAGATGGGTCCCGTCTATGAGGCCATGTTAGGTACCCATGTACAAATGCAATGAAATCTCTCACAAAGCGAGGAAAGAGAGAAAAACCCAATGGAAAAAAACCCTCCCCCAAAAGAGAGATGAAAGCTATACAAGAGAACTCTCATAGAAGCATGTGAGGAACAAGACCCCATGTGAGGAAAAAGTCCCCCCCATATGAGAGAAGAAGAGAAGCTAGGAAGCCCCCCCTCAATGTAGAATGTGCACCAATGATAGAAGCTCAATGATGTATGAAGAAAATTCTCCATGAACGTTGAACAACATTCCTCCCCTTAGGAAGAAACAAAAGCAAAGGTATATCCATGAAGTCTCCCCAATCATGAAGGGAAGATGTATGAAAAAAACTCATGATGAATGAAGTCTTTGAAAACTTCTCAAGTGTCCCCATGTCAATACTGAAAGATACCCCCTCTAAAGGTGGTGAACTACTCCACACTTCTAAAAAAGGCACTCCAAGATCTAGTGGAGATGAATGTAGAACATGTCCCAAAGACTCAGATGTCTCCTCTAAACATAAATAGACCTCCTCCAACTATTGTACATAAGTATCCACAATCATATAAACCTTGAAAGAATGATCATATAGAGAATGAACAAGAGGGTCAGAGTGTTCCCTTGCAACAATCAAAGAAGGATCATCTTCATCAAAGAGAAGATGAATATCATCAATCATGTCTCCCAAATCTAAAATGTAGGATTCTACAAACAAACCTGCAATGTTTGTCAAGTAATCATCCCAATCAATTGAAGCTAGAAGACAAGATATATCCTGTTGCATTGAATCACAAGAAGGAAAAAATGTCCCACTATATGCATCATTAGGTGAAATAGGTGATGTGATATCAATAGGAGTAGATGAAACACAAGGCTCAAGAATGAGGTCACATGTGAGAATCCCCAAGTTCAAGTACCCAAAGTTCTCCTCAAAATTTGAACCATCACAAGAATTGTGATCATCATGTGTAGAATCATCATGTGTGAAACCATCATCATCAAAAAAATCTGAAAAGGAGTATAACTGAGATGCATGATCAACCACCCCAGTCGCAATGATACCTCTAGCCTTCAAGTCTCTAATGAAAATTGACTCGGGTGTGAACTCATAATTCTCTTAGTTCTGCCATGTGTGATTTGATAGATGGAAAGGAGATTGTTTGTCAAATGAGGTACACACAACACATCATTGAAGGAGTTATCCCCAATGGAAATAGATCCTTTCCCAATCACATCCATGTATGTATGATTTCCCATCAAAATCTGCGGTATGGTGCAAGGCTCAAATGAAGAGAACATAGACTGCGAAGATGCCATATGATGAGAAGCCCCTAAATCTAGAAGCCATCTCCCTGGATCATGACTTGTAGAAGCACAAAGAGCTTTTCCTTTTCTTGTCCCAAAAGAGTGAGTCTTCCCACTTGTAGAAGCCATGAATGCTTGCCCTTTTCTTTTTGAATGTGAGGAAGTGGAAGTTGATGAATCATCCTTCTTGTAGGCATTAGTCAAATCAATGCTGTGCTTTTTGAGGATGTGTGTGAGCTCATCAATCTTCTTAGAATGGAAACGATGCTCCACATTCCTCATGACCAAAATTTTTACAATAAGCACAAGTAGGTCTCTCCCTCTTTGGTGAATTGTCCTTCTTGGAAGAGGATTAATCTCCTTGTTGTGAAGAAGGTGGTGCTTTGTCCTTAGGCTTTGATTGCCATTTCTTCTTGTTTGAGTTGTCCTTTCCTTGATTTCCTTTGTTCCCTTGATTTGCCACTAATGCATGAGACTTAGAAGTCTTAAGAATTCTCATGCTTATCAACTTAGTTTTTTTCATCATCAACATTTCGGCGAAAGCATCAAATGTAGGCATTGTGTATCTTGAACCCATTGTCATCCTATGGGTTTGGAAACTAGAAATAAATGTTGCATATTCTTGTGGAAGCTTGCCCATCAAATTGAAGATCAATTGATTATCCTTCTTATCAGTGCCACAATCCTTGAGTTGTGCCCTCAACTCTTTTGCCTTAGTGACATAATCTTGTATAGTATCAAAGTTCTTGGGATCTAACATGGTGAGATCACTATCAATCTGATATCCCCTAATCTCATCAACTTGACCATACAAGTTTTGAAACTTTTGCCAAGCATCCTTGATTAGAGTACATTTCTCAATATGATAAATGAGATCCTTTGATACATACTTCCTTAAGGTACCAATTTCCATGATATTTTTAGTGAGCCAATCCAAGTGACCAACAAGATCAGCCTTAGGATCGGCGGGAGCAGCAATAGTTCCATCAATATGAGTTAGTCATTTTTCCATAAGTTTACCCCATGCATCAATTTTCCAAGTAGCATATTTATGAGGAGTTAATACAGGAAACTTAGAAGAACCCATAGCAGAAAAAATAAAGGAGCACAAAAGAACAAGAGACACCCCCCAAAATTCAATCAATCAAAGAACCCCCCCCCCCACCAAAATGATGATTTTGGCACTTTATATGTAGTGTGTGTACAATAGGTCACTTGCAAACAATGGAAAGATGGACTTATGATTTTGTTTTACAATTGCCCCAATAGGCTAAGAACTATAATGCAAAAGACCAAAAAGATAGATCTATGCAATACAAATGTCAAATTGGCCAAAAAAGACCATATGTTGAAAGTATAATTTCTACCAAAAATTGTTGCAAAGTGATAGCATATTATGAGAGTACACAAAAACTTATGCACTTTCAAAAAAAATGGCACTTGAAAAGAAGTTCGTATGAGCCCGAACGGAGTCCCAGAAGTTGTAGAAATGGGGATTGGATAGGTAGAGTCACCAAAAACTAAGATTTTTGAAAAATTTGTCCATCAAAATCAGAAAATAATGCCACCATGAGAAATCACACAAAATTCTATCCCATTTCAAAAAAATTCACCAAAAAAGGAGCACAAATGAGCACGATATTGCCATTTGAAGTTGAACTGCAAAATCAAAAGGCTCAATAGGGGGGCCTGCCAAATTTTCATAAAATGATGACATCAGCAAACTATAGGATTAAGTTTGATGGTCATCTAGCCATTGCAAAAACTTTGCCTCCCCTGTTGACTAGTCATTTGTACTGTACGGATAGATGACATGGATGACACGTGTCAAGTGATTCAGCAAATGACATGGCACTTGACATGGCAGATTGCGTGTTTGTACAGTCGTTGATGTGTGTAGACGTGGCAGTTGACGTGGCACGGTCGCATGGCAGCGGGTCCGTGAAACTGACGTGGCGGTCACAGAGAAGACATGGCACCACGGATAGCAACGGGAGTGCCCTGCTGGTCGACAGCAGGGTTGTCGAGGCCGAAGCTGCAGGGACCGCCAGGGAGCTAAGGTCGGTCAGGAAATCAAGGTCGATCGGGCAGTGGGCGACGTGGTCAGCAAGTGCAGGGTCGTCGGGAAGCAGCGGTCGTTGGAGCAAGGTGTAGCAAATGGCAACGAGACAGTATGATGGCAACGGTGGCATGGTACGGTAGCGGCAGGTGTAGAGCCTGCAAAAAATAAAGTCTGCAATACATCGAGGGTCACAAAGGGGGTCTGCGGACCCCCAAAAAAAAAAAATCCTTTTTTTTTCAAAAAAAACATTTTTTTCAACAAATTGTTTTTTGTGGAAAAATTAAATTTTTTTTATTTGAAAAAAAAATCGAAATACGTACCGTACCACCCAAATTGGGCAAAATTTTTCCTCCAAGCCCGAAATTTGACTTTCACCAAAATAGGCCGAATTTATACTCAAAATTCATGGAAATGGCCACCCAAATGCAATGGCGAGGTCGGATCTTGTTTAAGACGTCTCCAAAAGATGCTTCTCCTTAGATCTACCTCTTAACGTCACAAGAATGCCTCTCAAAGATGAATCAATGATGCTCTAAAGGCTCTAATACCATGTGATATTTTGCCAAGATCAAAAGCTCAATGAAAAGTACAATAGAGAGACAAAATATAGGACAAGAATAAATTGTATTCTCATCGATAGATAAATGATCAAAAGATGTTACATACAATGAATATGAGCCTGCATATATAGGCAAGGCTATATGGATATATGAGCACACAAACATGACATGTGGCTCAACAAGAAACAAGGGTAGGTTGGAAATAGGTGTAGTAGGTAGGAGAAATAATTAAATATTCCACATGAGATGGATCATCCACTGAAGGTGGAATTATCACTCCACAATAAGTGGATATGATAGAGTAGTAACAAGATCACACTATAAAAGGTGGAAATCACACACTATCCCAATGTGGCACAAACACCCAAGTGTCTCGTACCCAAACTAATATAAAATGCATTATCCTAAGTAAACTTAAGTAAGGTGTAATAATATCCAGCATGAATTATTATTGACACCAACACTTCTTGACCTTTAAAGACACTGTATCAAACAACCCACTGAGAATAACCTTCCTAGCTTCAACACTTCATACATATTCTCTTTTTGCATTAGGGACAATTGGAGGAGTAATGGAGATAGAGTATCCATTCTTAATTGACATCTAGACATCATAGCCTAAGGAGGACAAATAGACTTCCATTCTTGAACTCCAAATGACATAGTTAGTACCATCAAATATTTGGTACAATAGCAGAGGATGACTCATACATCACCATTGTGTTCACACACCAGAATCTACCTAAGCTAGAGAAATCTTATCTAACCAGGAACCTAGGGATCTGATACCAATTGAAGGAACACAATGAGGTCACTAAGAGGGGGTGAATCAATGAATCTTTCAAAACTTTCATCAAATTGTGCAAACATTGATAGCTTGAATAGATTAAAGCACACTCGCACAAAGAAAACCATATGACACAATATTTATGATGAAAACCAAAAGTGGGAAAAACCTCAGTGAGAAATGTTGTTGGCATCTACTACTCCAATCCAGCCACATAATAAAAAATTGATTACAACATTTATGGACACCAACCCAAAGGAGCACCTACCCCTACTCTGAGCACCCACTTAGAGAAATACAATGACTAAATAAGTTGATTTGGTTACAATGAAAGCACCTTGTTACAAATTAGTTTTGTAACACTTAAATTGGATTCATACGTTGACCCTGTAGCTCTATTATGTTGTTCCTTTGATACCTCTTTGTTAATATCTATTCTCTTTTACTCATAACAATCTTCTGACCAAGATTTTCAATTTATTTATTTTCTTGTATTCTCTCTTGCTATTCACAATCACCTTTTTCTTTATACTCTGCTCTATCTTCTCTTCTTTCTTTTCAACACTTCTATCTTCTAAGTACACTCTTCTCTGATTTGTTGCACTCTTTACTTCTTTGAAACTCACATTACCTACAACTACACACTCACCTTTCTTTGTTCTCTACAACTCTCTTCTCTCTCTTTTCTCTCTGCAGCTACTTCTCACTTTTTTGCAGTCTCCTCAACTTTCCATTGTACACCCTTTCTTTTCTTTGCAACTTTCTACTTTCTTTCAACTTAGTTCTCTACCATTTCTTAATTGCTTTTCCTTTCTCATAATATTTTCCTTTATGTTCTTCAATCCTTTATGCTTCTATGTTCAGCTGCAACACACACACTCCACTCAAGGCACACTTCTTTTTGTTTTTCACACACATCTATATTTCTCCCATCTCTCCACATTACCAACTTAACTATGCAAACTCAACTCACTTGGAATACACACCTTCCTTTTCATTCAAATTTCATCTCACCCTCTCTTCCTGGTCTTCACACTCAACCACCTCTATCACATCAAATCCAAATACATTTGGCCAACATAGTTCCTACAAAATTTCCCTCTAGAAGGAATTTTTAAATCAAAAACTTCTCGAGCTCCTAAGAGAATGATGCAGAGCCCTAATGAACAAAGGCTTCTCACACAAACTCAATCCACCAGACCCTCAACTAAGGTCTCAAAATTCTTAAGGATTCTTGGAAAATCCAAAAGAAACATGAAAGGACTCCTCTACACTCCCCCATGCTCAATGGGACCCAACTATGTCCATGAAACAACTCATGGAGATACAACTTCTCACATTAAGATTGTTCTTAATACTAACTCTCTTGTCGCCACCTATGGCTACTTGGTTTACAACTCAACCAACATTTAAAATAGGTGTGGACCCTATAGTACCACTTGAACAAATCCATGAACACTATTCACAATCAAAACAACACCCTTTTTGTGTGTGCAGATCAAGCAAGATAATCAGCCTGCTACTAACACCTACTCCTAGTAGCCCTATTTTCAAATTTTGAGGTAGAACTCGATAATCCTCCTAAGGAAACCATATACTCTTGATACTTTTGGAAACCTCCAATAATGACACAAAACATTTCCAAAACTCATAACCCAACTCTTGCATTTGTTGGGTCAAATATTGTTGCTACAGGAGGGCTAAAATGGCTTTTAGGCCACTTTTACAAAGAAGAAACCACACTCCAATGGCCTAATCCAATGACACCAATGGATGTAGAATTTTTTCACACATCCCAAAACAACAAATCCATAGTCATATAGGATCCATCATGAATATTTTTGTTCCTGCACCAACTTTAGCAGTCAAAACGGGCTAGTCACATGAGGATGCCTAGCCTAGGGCATGATCCCAAACTCCACCAACTCAACGACCCACTTAGAAACCTCAAGAATATTAAATTAAATGGCCTTCACTACCATTCCTCAAATTTTGAGCCAATTTGGCCAAATGAATGTGGGGTTAAGAGAGCATTTCTTTAAAAACCCTGGTATTGGAGGGTTTTTCAGACTGCATGTTACAAAAATGCAAATATCTCCATGCATAATGCAAACTAGGAAAAGAAAACTATGTTTAGATTTTGAGAATTTCATGCATTTAATTAGTCTATTATACTATTTATGCATACATGACTGATTCATGCATTTTATTTTAACTCTTAGTCTATCTTGTAAACTCCATCATTTAGGGTTTCTATCTTTAGAGTTAGATTTATTCATATCCTTCATTGTAATCAAGCAATACATGCAATACAAGAAATTAAATCAATTTTATTGTTATTGTCTTCAATTATTTTATTGTTCAATTCTCTATTTATGTGTGACAGGTATCTTGTAGAAGATAACTAGGCTTGTGGGATTCGCATTTCATGAATTCTAACATGGTATCAAAGCTCCAGATCTGAAGATTCATCTTCGCTTTTTTTGGAGATTATTTGCATGCATAGTAAATTGTTCATCTTGGGTTAATTTGGAGTACACAATCAATTACGAAAGCCTTGAGAAATTTGGGATCACCTTTTGTTTCATTGAAATCTAATATATAGTCCATTTTACAAGGGTTCAAAGTTCAAGGATTTTCTCTATTCTAGAGAGTACCTGATAAATTCAGAGCATTTTGGGCCCAAAAGAACCTCATGGTTGGATTCAAAAGGCTGATTCCATGAATTTTGATTTATAATTCGACCTATTTGGGCATCAAGGGAATTTGGGGTGTGAATTTTTTATTGGAACCCTTTTCAAGGCATGAAAATTTGTACGGTCATACCTGCACCTGTGTCAGAAATATTTTCCAAAAAAAAAAAAAATCAACTGCCTAGTAAAAATAAAAAAATTGATTGTTGGGTTTTTTATTTTTTATTTTTTCTAAATCAAGTGGGTGCGTGTTGTTACAAAAAAGTTTGTTTTTTTTAATTAAAAAAAAAGAGGTCAACCCTTTGCAGCAAAAGTACATTGCATCAACACTGACGTCATTAGTACAGTTAGCATCATGGCCCCCTTTGGACCCTCTTTGTGCCCTAAAACAGGGGGTTGGTTTTTTAGCTCTAACTTGAGCATACAAAGGAAAAATTGGACAAACCATATATCAGTGGAAAGCTCTTTGGAAACCTGATCTAGATATGGAGGTAATTTTTTCTAATTTTTTCATTTTGCAAGTTTTTTTCTAGTTGAAATCATAAATTGTCGTTTCCACTCCCGGGGGCATATCTTGTGCATCCAGACTCCGTTTTTTGCAAATGAGATATTGTTGGAAAGATGATTCAGAGATCTATCTAGATCTTAGGTCCATTTTTGTAGACTGCATACAAGACCACTGTCTCTTCCTTCTAAAGTCAACAGTGTCTTTTTTGGTCCTATTCTACCTTCCTATGATCCGAGCTCCACCTTTCTTGTCTAAGATCTCTACTATTTCCAGCATCATGGAGAATAGCATTTAGATTTTGTATACCTATCATACCTCTCCCTTGTCAGCATTATGGGGGGGTTCTACTATTGAAGCTAATGCTTCCTTGGTTTCGTGTTGGAGGTTCTATGGATTCAGTTTTTGTTCCTATGTACTAAGAAGATGCAGTGGTTGGTTACCCATGCATTTCCATGAGATGGAATACTTACCATATGGAGACTGTTGCATTCCTATTTCTGGAAGTTCTTTATTCAACATCATAGTAGTCATTCTACAATAGTGTTTGTAGCTTCTTCATGCTCGTCTTTTGTTTCTCTTTGGGAGAGGAGTTTTGTTCCCACTGGGTTTTCTCCTTTACTCCGTTTTTGAGAAACTTACATGTTTGTTCATGGGTACCTCATCAGGCTTTATGTCAGGACCCATCTTGCATTCATATTTGCATGATTTTTTCCTACATATTTTTTTCCTCTCTCCCCAGATGTGCATTTAGGGTGGAGGGGGGGGAGGGGGGGATTGGAGTAAATAATTCATACATTAATTTACTAAATAATTGATGCCTTAATTAGTAATTAATTATTGGCATTTATTATTTATTTAATTAATTAGGGATAATTAATTAATATTTGTCTCCATGCATAATGCAAACTAGGAAAAGAGAACTATATTTAGATTTCGAGAGTTTCATGCATTTAATTAGTCTATTATGTTATTTGTGCATACATGATTGATTCATGCATTCTATTTTAACTCTCAGTCTATCTTATAAACTCCACCATTTAAAGTTTCATCTTTAGAGTTAGATTTTTTTATAAGGATATCATATCCTTCATTTTAATCAAGCAATTCAATCAATTTTATTGTTATTGTTATTGTTATTGTCTTCAAATATTTTGTTGTTCAATTCTCTCTTTATGTGTGGTAGGTATTCTTTTAGAAGATAACTGCATTTGTAGGATTCGTATTTCACTAATTCTAACATTATATCTCTAAGATTTGATTTATACTCTTAGAATTTTTTGGTTTGATGGATTTCCTCGAGCCTTACAATGAATTTCCCACCTGCTCTGTAGCTTGACCATCATTAAATGTAGTTCCCTTCATTCTTGACATGCTCTAGTTGGAAATAAATCTACCTCATTTAAGTTCTCCATCTTTGCACGTCAAAGCCTCTATCATTCGGATTGGATTTCATTTGTTCTGCAATTTGCCAAGTCATCAAAATCTTCTTGTTTGTCTTCTAGTCAAACTTCTTCAACCACCCACATGGACCACTCATCTATCGGACTGCACTCGTGTCATTAAAACCTCTCCATCTAGCCTAAAAATGCATGTAGGGTTTTATCAATAAGACACAGCATTGTCTTGATGACCTAAAACCCTTTATCTCCCTACAGTTATAATTTCTTTCACTCTGGTGCTAACACTTAAGGTTTTTCATAGTACCACAAGCCTTTAATCTATCTATAGCCCCAAGTGATTACATTCACCTCTCCACATGGTCAATCATATGTTGATGTGACAGATTACCTATCACATCAAAGCCTTTATCAGTATATCTTATATTAGTTGACAAGAGATAAAAACAGTCACCGATAGGACATATCATATCGAAATACAACCCATATCATTAGGACTTGCCACCAGTTACACCGAAAATGGGGATATGTCATTGTAGAATACACTAACCAAGAAGAGGGAAAATGTGTCACACCGATAGACTAACCTACACTAAAAAGAAAACCATATCAGCAAGATGACAGAGCCCATCACATAGAAAAAGATATGTTTTAGTGTATTTCAAAGGGGTGATGAACAAGAGGAACTATCTTGCCAAACTCCAAGGTATGGGAGGAAAGCCTTTTACCATCATTCCAACTCGGGACCCACACAAACTAATATGACCAACCTGCAGCTGCCACATAGGCATCTCCAAGCACCAAAAGAAGTGGCCCACATAAACTTTGCTTGGTCAGACTAAGCCAAAGAATTGTTGTCACATGTGTTCCTGCATGTACACAAATGAAGTGGGCCCAGCCAAAAAGGAAAGAATGTCATTGTAACAACAAAGGGTCACCCTAAAAAGCTTTGAGTCTTGCTAAAGTGGTAAGTCATACCAAAAATAATTGATGTCGGCAACACATCTTTGATGTCACCCTGACAAGAAGACTTCATTGCTCACATAGAAAATTTGTCACACTAAAAAGTGGTTATTTTGATGTAACCTAAGCGAGAACCCAAAGACAAGGCAAGTCTTCTGCAAGGGTATTCTTCCAGCTTTCCACCATGCGGTCCACATAGCCAGATTACACGAGGAGAGTGACCATCGGCTGCCACATGGCAACATGATGCAGTCAAGGTAAGGAGATCAAATGAAGGACATTACCGCCTTGTAGCCTATAACACAAAACACCATGCATGATACCGGAAACCGGTAACACAACACAAGATATAACAAGTAAAAAGATAAAGAGCAACCCAACTAGTAGAAGTAACACATGATATAACCGGTAACCAGATAAATCAATTATTATAACTATTTAATGAATTGCATATGCCTTCAATGGCTACACATGCTAGACCGTAGCCCAAGATGACAAAAAATCCATACAACACAAATCTAAGATCTGCAGATCTTCTGCTTGATAAATAAGCCTTCGCTAATAGTCTGCACTATTCTACACTAATTTGGACCTCAGTCCAACCGAACTTCGGTCCCCTCAGACTAGAATCTCTCCAGAAACTACATCTTCACTTGATCTCTTCTTCCTCTGACCTTTGTCATGGAAAATGAATCTCTAAAGTTTCCCTTTATACCATCTGCAAGCATTAGCAACTTGATCAAGTCGGCCAAACACCAATCGGTTCATGATGAAACATGTAAACAATAACATGCTGGCCCAAATCACCAAGAACATCTTCAATTGCATAAAACTTTATGCGGTCCACCGGAAACATCGGACAAGGCCCAAAATAACATCTCCCAATTATCCGCAAGTTATGGGAACCACTCGCAACCTAATTCATCTTCACCTTACTCACTCCAAAACCAATTGGTAAGAACACACCAATACTAGACTAATACAAGGATCGATGTCTCACCGAAAACAAATCCAAATGCCAGTTTGAACTACGTTAGTTCTCCTACATAAAACTCTTGGGGTTAATTGAAAAGTGAGTCCCATCGCTTGATCTAGTTTGGTGATCAATCATTAGGTACTTGCAACTACCTTAAGGATTCGGCGGTCTAACTATAGGTTTTGGTTTCCTCTCCTCAACGATCTACCTATCCACCCTACAGCTTGTCTTGGTTCGACGATTTATTCAAGCCTCCACCCACTAACTGCCTCAAGCTCAAGCTCTAGGTTCGGTGGTCTTCTTGCAAGCCTTTTACTACCTCACGTTTGGTGATCTGAACAACTCCACAAGTTGCCTCAACTTCCATTCCAACTAATCGGTACATAACTAGGTCTTCTTTGATCAACATGTTCACAAACCAGCTCTGATACCACTTGACATAACTATAACCAGTGAATCGTCAAAAGAGAAATGACCAACTTATGCAACAATAGTAACACAAATGAAAGCAACAATAAAACATAGAAAGATTAAAGAAATAGATCATACTATTGTCTTAGAACCTTTGATAACCAACTGGTTATCATCATACAATCATCATAGAACATTCAGTAGTCAACCGGTTATATGCAGGCTAACATTCTAGAAACAATCCATCTGGAACTCTTAGAGTCAACCAGATCTCTAATCATGAACCTAAAGCCTTATTCCAATCTCTATTATCTTCCAAAGGATTACGTAATACCCTATATATACCCTCCGGAACATATCTGGGTCAGCCACAAAATATTACATTTATCAATGCAGGAAAAAAATGAAACGTATAAATAGGTCCACCCCAAGAATGAAAGGAAATTCTCTAGAAAAGAACCACCAAGAAGTGTGGATCAATAGGAAGGTCAGCCAAGGACTTAGGAATATTAAGAAAGATCCAAAATACATCCATACACCAAGAATAATGGTTTAGGGTTGTCATTGATGGCAAATCTTCTTGAGATTCTTATTCTGTAATCACAAATCTTGATATCTGGAAGAGGATGTCAACCAGTAGCCAGTTAATTGGTATTTCAGGTTGAGTAGAGCAGTTTTGGTCTAGAAGCTTTCTGGTGATTGCGTTGTTATGAATCATGTATGGGATGATATAGCTAACATAGAGACTGTATTCAGGGATAAATTAAGCGTAAATAAAATAATTAGTTATCAAAGCAAATTACCAACTCTAATCTAATTAAATTACTCCTAAATTACAATGAATTAACATCAAATCAATTGCATAATAAAATTAAATCTAATTTAAACTTCCTCAATTTATGTGATGAAGCTTCCATTGCTCTTCTCTATTATTGTTGATGTAGGTAGCTCTCAGGTATTGCACTTGATTTCCTGCATAAGATGGACAATAACTCTGAAGACTTTGACGCTCGATTTCGTGATTCTAGCTTGAAATGAGAAAATGAGGTTGAATTTATAGATTTTCAACACAAAGGAGGTGAGAGTTTGAACTCAAGTGTTGCTTGACAAATAACTAAAATTGATTGATCTGTTAACTCATTAGATTGAGGAGTCAACTAAATTGATTGGAGAGTGAACTCAATTGATTAGAGAGTGAACTCAATTGATTAACTAGTAGACTGAGTAGACTAGTCAGTTAACTAAGTTGATGAATCAGATGACTGAATTGATGGATTAGAAAACTGAAATGATTGATTAATCATAAAAAGTTGATTTTGAGTGAAAATGGGAGATTGATGAGTTAACTGAGTTATCTAATCAGATAACTGATTTGATCAATCAGTTCTGATTTTAGCATGTGCTATCGGATTTTGAAATTGAATTTGATTTTCAATTTCAATTTGGATTTGAATTTTGACTTTCGAATGTTGAAATGCACATGAAATTAACTGAAATTCGGATTTGGTGAAATATGAATTTGGAAGAAATGAAATTAATTAGAATGAAATGAAATTAATTAGAATGACATGAAATTAGATGGAATTAATTGGAATTAAGTGAAATTCGAATTTGGGGAAAATGACATTAAATTAGATGGAATTAATTGGAATTAGAATTTGGGGATTGGAAGAATTTAATTAATTAATTAAACAATTTAAATGAAATTATTTAATCATAGGAAACTGAATTAATTAAATAATAAAGATTATTTAACTAAGGAAAGTGTCGTAATTAATTAAATAATTTATATTTAATTAATAATTGAGATAGGGTTAATTGATTAAATGATGAAATGGTAGAAATTCGATAATTAGAAATGTTAAATGTTCTGATCAGAAGAAATATTTAATTTAATCAAATAATTAAAGAATTACTTAATTAAATAGACAAATAATTAGTGTATAATTAATGAGATATTTTTTAGGTGTCTACATTTGCCCCTCTTTGAGACAATGTCGAAGCGATGTTGTTTCAAAGAAAATGAAAAATTTCTGCACCAGTATGCCCCGGTGACATTTAGGGTATAAATATTCCCCCTTGGAAAAAGTGGTTGAAAATTTGTGGAACAAAGATTTTTTTTTTTTAAATTGTGCTAGTAATCGATCATGTGAAGTTTGGTAAGATTTGAATCTTGTTTGGTATGGCTATGACTGCATTGAAGTTGGAGGTGTCCACAACCATTAGGGTGACAAAAACCCTAATTTTGAGCTTTATATTGAAAACTGGTTTTGATTTGAGCTCATTTGCACTCATTTTCTTTGTAAGAATTCCTCGAGATAATAGTGCTTTTGGTGTCCTTGGAGCAAGATGGCAAGTCATAGAGAAAAGTTGCATTTTTTTAGTAAGTGTGATCATATTAGAGACCTCCTGGCACTTGCGGCATGGTGAGTTTTTCAGGAATTTTGCCATTTTTGTCTTTTTTTTCCAAATTTTTCATCATTATCTAAAAGTGTCAAAATTATCTCATTTGCAATTGATTATCAATTTATTCACATTTGATAATAATAATAATAATTCACCATTGATATAATTAATTCACAGTTGATATAATTGCTTGCAATTGCTATTGTTGATTTGCATTTGAGATTATTAATTCGCAATTGAAAGTATCAGTTCACACTTGCTAATTTTGGTTCGGATTTGACATAATATGAATTTTCTTTTGTGTTTTCTTGTGATGTGAATGGCGTATCTTATTCATTGTTCTTTTTCTCAAATGCAGGAGCATTATCTAGTCTTGACCACGAGACAGACGAGGTCAAATGGTCTTGATCAACGTCATGAGTTAGATACAAAGGATACCTCTTTTCTTCGACAGGTTGGATTGTTCCATATAGCTCACTTGCCTAACATTACAGCCAACAGAGCCATGATTACTGCCTTGATTGAGCAGTGGCATAAAGAGACTTGTTCATTTCATTTTTTGATAGGTTATGTGTCTATCACACTTGAGGATGTGTGGCATATTCTACACATTCCCATAGTTGGTGCTTGAGTTACTTTTGATTGTATTGATGGGATAGCTCCCTTGTGTGCTTTGTTTGAGTGTTTCGAGGATGATCTTCATATTTGAGGTCATTATGAGATTCATTGGGATGATTTGTATTATGATGATCTCACCATTGTTCTTGGTTGCATTGTTGTTGGATTATTGATCCCTGTTAGATGTACCTATGGTTTCCCTTTTGGATGGGGACAAGTGAATCACGATATGGTTATTGATAGACGAGTGTTTTCTTGGGTTCCCTATCTTCCTGCCACTTTATATCATCAGATGCATGGAATGGTATATTTGCAACAGAAATCCGTTGGATGTGGTGTTACTTTGCTTTAGATATAGGCTTGGGAGCACATAGCTATATTTCATTCTATGATACATGTTGATTTAGAGCCAGAGCAACCATATGCTTACACATACACTGTTGGAGTGAGACATAGGGAGTCGGGTAACATTTTGTATTGGCATCATCAGATTTATACATTATAGTACTTCTCATGGAGACCTTATCTTACTTGCCCCAGTTGGGTTGATGATGCCCAACACCTTCCTTTTTGTCAACAGCAGAGATATCTTATTGGGTGAGATGTTGGTGGTCACAGGGTTATTGATATGCATTTTCATGGCTGTGTACTCCAACAGTTTGGGGAGATACAAGGTATTTTGGATGTGACAGCTTATTTTGCTCGTACCACTCGCGAGATCGGTGATTGAAGTGCATGCATGCATCCTTATGTTTCCATTGCCGATTTTGATTCTCTTACTCCTATTCAGTGGGGTTGGCGAGTTGGTTTCATAGATCCAAGGACTACAGCATAGTATAGTGTATGGTGGATACATCATAGGCCCATACCTTTGACAGATATGATAGTTTCAATTGTTGCTCAGCATATTAGACATGGTAGGGGTCCCAAAGGGAGAGGGAGAGGGCGAGGTGGATATGGTGGAGGAGATGGAGGAGGGAGAGATAGAGGGTGGGTAGATAGAGGAGGGAAAGATAGTCGATGAGGAGAATGGGATAGGGGTTAAATAGATCTGATAGCAGCAGTTACAGAGGAGGTGGAGGGTTGAGGAGAGGATGTGGATATTGGTGGAGGTATTGTATCTATGAGCGGTTCTAGTGAGAGTGGGAGTGATATTGAAAGAAATGAGTCAGTATTGGGCTCATCAAGTAGTGCAGATGAGGGTGGGGATGGTAGACATGATTTTGATATGCCCTAAGCTATGGAGAGACGAGATGTGGAGGCAAATGCTGAGGTGGAGGAAATGAGGGCTTAGGTTAGGATTTTGGAGGACTTGGTTGCTACTTTACAGCATCGATGGATTGAGGATAGAGATCAGTATCAGCGGGTGATGGAGGATCTTACCATAGAGAGAGATTGGATAGTCAGTGAGAGCAATCGGCTATAGAGAGAGAGGGATGAGGTAGTCAAGTGGGCTCAAATTACCATGGATGCATATGATCAATTATTTGGGCCAGTGACAGAGGCACAGAGCCAGGCAGATAGATATTTTTTTGCTGCATAGGCGGCTATTTACTATAGGAAGGCTTATGAGAGAGTCATTCCTAAGGGACAAAGAAAGCCTAGTTTTAATGCTTTCATGGGGAGGAGATCGAGTTGGTCTATTTCTAGACAGACTAGTAGTGGAGGAGTGATGGGTCCACCTAGGGCATCATCAACACAGACTGGTGTTGGGTGAGATATGCCTACTGATAGAGTAGAAATCAGTTGAGATTTTTTTTTATTGATGATGTATCATTGATACGATATATTTTAAAACATTGATGAGATATATGATATGCACTTTTGGTGTTGAGTTATTTGGTGATCTATGTTATGGTGCATTCTATGATCTAATATTTTTGCTTTTATTATGTGCTTACTTGATGATGCAATTATGATGTAGTGTATGTGGTGTGCATTTATTTTATGATGTATGAATCTATGGGTAATGATGATTTGAATTTGAAATGTTTGTGATAAAGCAACTATGTGGATGTGCAACAAATTAACTAATTCAATATTATAAGAAATAGAAATGCAATATGAATTTTTGTTGTGTCAAAATAGGTGTTGAAAATTGTGAATTTGGAAGAATTGTTAGTTATTAGATGGAGAATAGATTAGAAGAAATGATATGAAATGATAAATCAATTGAACCAACCTTTATTTATTCCATAAATAGATATGATGAAAACAATTTAACTGATAAGATTTTGATGTAAAAGTCTTCATTGCTTTATTCGTAGTGTAATACATTATCATCATTGAGCCTTATTTTGTAACAATGTAGCTTATTACACTAGGGTATGAGGAACTAAGATGTATAGATATCTCATTGCAAGAAAGAAACAAGTAGCAGATGAGGATTGAACCCTCCATTCTAGGAATTACTATTAGGGTTTCAAGCAGATACGAAGCAAATATGAACTAACAATTATATGCAGATTTAAATACAAACGATAAAGAAATAAAATAGGACACGGATAACACAGAAATTTAATGTGGTTCACTCAGAATGGGTTACATCCACCATACACAGCCATCCAATCTTTCTTATTATCTAGCAAAAATAGTACATCAACCTTGCAATGCCTTAAGCATCCCAGCCGCTTATAACATGTGTTTTTAGGGCAACAAACAAAGTTGGCCTTTTTAGGGTTTTATTACAATGTCATTTTTTAGGATATGTGCTGAGTGTACAGTACTTTGTTGATCAGTCACCACATATCAAAAATCTCCCACTTGGAGATTGATCAGGCTCAACACCAAACAATCTCCCACTTGGAGACTGATACTAGATGACACGACTGTACTTGCAACATCCGTTGGATAAAACACTGGGACTCGACTGGTATAAATTCCACAATTATCAATCAAGAAGACCAATAGAAACTGATAAAGAAATTAGCTTCTCCTGTGGAACTGCCTTTGTGAACATATCAATAGGATTCTCACATGTGTGAATCTTCTCAAGCCGTAACTGACCCTCCTCCAAAACAGTCCAGATAAAGTGGTACCTGAGCTGAATGTGCTTTGTCCTTGAATGAAAAATAGAGTTCTTTGCAAGATGAATGGCACTTTGGCTATTGATATACAATGGTCGATCCTCCTGTGTCTGACCCAATTCCTCCAGAAAACATTCTAACCAAATCATCTCCTTCCTGGCTTCTGTAGCAACAACATACTCAGCTTTAGTGGTTGAAAGTGAAACAACCTTTTGCAGCCTAGAAATCCAACTGACTGTAGTTCCCCCTATAGTAAAAATATACCCTGTAGTACTCCTTCGTGAATCAATATCACCAGCCATATCAGAGTCAACAAATTCACTCAAAGTAGCATTAGATACTTTGAAACATAATACCTTCGTAGCAGTTCCTTTCAGATACCGAAGAATCCATTTCATAGCATTCCAATGTTCCATACTCGGATTACTCATAAACCTGCTCACAACTCCCACTGCATGTGCAATATCTAGCCTTGTGCAAACCATTGCATACATCAGACTACCAATAGTTGATGAATACGAGATGTTAGACATTTTATTTACCTCTTCCTGTGCCTTTGGGTACATCTCCTTAGTCAATTTGAAATGACTAGCCAAAGGTCTACTAACTGCTTTTGCATCCTGCATGTTAAATATTTTCAACACCTTCTTTATATACTCACTTTGGGACAAATTCAAGGTTCCATTTTTCCTGTACCATGTAATCCTCATACCAAGAATTTGCTTAGTTGCACCCAAATCCTTCATAGCAAATGACCTGGCTAATTTTTGTTTAAGATCATTTATGTATTGCATGTTAAACCTAGCAACAAGCATGTCATCAACATAAAGCAACAGGATAATATAACTGCAATTATCCAATCCCTTAAAATATACACAATGATCAGAATGACATCTATGATAACTGTGTTCAGCCATGAAACTATCAAATTTTAAATACCATTGTCGAGGTGCTTGCTTTAGGCCATACAAACTTTTCTTCAACCTGCACACCAAGTTCTCCTTACCTTTGACCTCATATCCCTGTGGTTGCAACATGTAAATTTCCTCCTCCAAATCTCCATGGAGAAAAGCTATTTTGACATCTAATTGTTCAAGATGTAAATCATGTGCAGCCACAAGACTAAGTACAGTTCTAATTGAAGTCATTTTTACAACTAGAGAAAATATTTCGTCATAATCTATACCCTTTTTCTGTGCAAAACCTTTTACCACAAGTCTGGCCTTATATATTTTTTGACCTTCTTCCTCCTCCTTCAGCCTATAAACCCATTTGTTAGGCAAAGCTCTTTTTTCTGTAGGTAAAGGGACTAAGTCCCAAGTCTTATTTTTCATCAAGGAGTCCATTTCCTCTTTCATGCCTAGCTCCCACTGTTGTTTGGCATCCACCTGCATTGCTTCTTCATATTCTTCTGGTTCACCAAAATCAGTTAATAAAATAGAATAAAAAGAAGGAGAAAATCTTTTAGGGGGTCTACTTGACCTCGTAGAATGTCTAACACTTGCAGGAATTTGTGGGACAACCTGTTGTTGCTGAGCATCAGGTACCTATGGCATTTCATTTTCAAGAATCTCATCGAACACCACACATTCTTGTTTGTCCTGTTCATGCTTCTTTTCCTGCGTTTGTTCTTTATACATAACCTTCCCATTGAATATACATCTCTACTTCTAATTATTTTCTTATTTTCAAAATCCCATAACTGATAGCCATATTCATCTATCCCATATCCAATGAAGGTACATTTATGAGATTTAACATCAAGCTTGGTTCTGTTTTCTTTATCAACATGGACATAAGCTTCACAACCAAAGGTTTTCAGAAAAGAATAATTTACCTTTTTACCATTCCATGCCTCCTCTAGAATACCACCATCCAAAGGGGTTGAAGGTCCTCTATTTATCAAATAGACAGTAGCATGTACAGCATCTACCCAAAAATGTAAGGGCAATCCAGCATGCAATCTCATGCTCCTTGTGTGTTCCATGATAGTCCTATTCATTCTCTCTGACACACCATTTTCCTGTGGAGTTCATAGAACCGTCTTCTGGTTTTGAATCCCATTTAAGGAGAAGTAATCTTCAAATGCTTTGTTGTAATACTCACCTCCATTATCCGATCTGAGACACTTCAACTTTTTTCCTGTCTCATTCTCAACCAAAGCTTTCCATTTCTTAAAAGTTTCAAAAACATCTGATTTTTGTTTTAGGAAATATACACATGTTTTTTTCTGGTTGAGTCATCAATAAAAATAACATAATAACAAGAACCACCAAGAGATGATACTTGAGCCAGTCCCCATACATCTGAATGCACAAGCTCTAACTTCTCACTCTTCTTCTCTTTCCCAACCTTGAGAAATCCGACTCTTTTCTATTTTCCATAAACACAGTTTTCACAAAACTCTAAATTAATCTTCTTTAGTCCTAGCAATAGATTTTTGGAGTGAAGTTTTTTCATCCCTTTCTCACTCATCTGCCCAAGCCTATTGTGCCACATTATCGAATCTGTTCTTGCAACATCTATTGTTGTTGTCCCTGCAGTAACTTTATCTGTAGCAGCTAGGGTAGAGTAAGTGTTACCAGTACACAGATATAATGTGCCTACCTTCACACCTTTAGCTACTACTAATGATCCTTTAGTAACCTTCCACATATTGTCTGAGAAGGTAACTATGCAACCTTCACTACCTAGTTGCCCTGCAGAAATTAAATTTCTTCTTAAATTAGGAGCATGTCTTACCTCCTGTAGAAACCAGTCATTTCCATTCTGCAACTTGATCTTTATCTTTCCTTTTCCAACAATTTGATAGGGCTCATCATCACCCAAATATACCTGTCCAAAATCACCTTGAACATAATCTAGAAAATATTTTCTATGGGGTGTAGCATGAAATGAAGCCCCAGAATCTATTACCTAAGAATCATTAACATTATCCAAACATAAGATTAAAGCATCTTGTAAAGTATTACTTGCAATATTAGCTTCCTTACTGTCATTTTCATTTTTGTCTCCTTCTTTGTTTTTTCGAGACCAACAGTCTTTCTTTAGATGACCAGGTTTTCCACAGTACCAGCAATCTTTCTTTCCTCTAGATTGAGGCCGTCCTTTCTTTGACTTCCCTCATGACTTCTCATTCCCAGGGCCTTTTCCTCTTTCCTTTGATCTTCCTCTATTCTCCACATTAAAAACACTACCCGATGATGTTGGAGTCTCACCTGTTCTTTTCCTTCACATTTCCTCACTTAAGATAACACCAACAATATCATCAAATATCAAAGTATTTTTACTAGAGACATAGTTACTTACAACCATAAGCAGGCTATTCCATCTTTCTGCCAAAGAACATAAAATCAAGAGAGCCCTAACCTCTTCTGCAAAAGTAATTTTTATCGAAGACAATTGACTGGTAATTGTATTAAATTTATTTAAGTGCTCCGTTACAAATCCTCCCTCGCTCATTTTCAAATTAAACAAACGCTTCATAAGAAATACCTTATTCGAAGCTGGGGGTTTCTCATACAACTTAGCCAATGTCACCATCAAAACTATAATCATCTTTGCTTATGTTATATTGAAAGCTACAGATGGTGCAAGGCACAATCGAATGGATCCTAGTGCCTTTCTATCAAAAATGTCTCACTCTTCATCTAACATTGTGGTCGCTTTCTTTGTCTTTCCTTCCAATGGCCGCCACAAATCCTTTTGATGCAGGTAATCCTCCATCTTCATTTTCCATAATTGATAATTTTCGCCGTTAAACTTTTTGACCTTGAATTTGGAATCCTCCATTGCTCCCACTCAAATCTGAGAGTCCTACCAATTTACAGAAAACCTCGCTCTGATACCAATTGTTAAGGTTTCAAGCAGATCCAAAGCAAATATGAACTAACAATTATATGCAGATTTAAATACAAAAGATAAAGAAATAAAACATGACATAGATAACATAGAGATTTAACTTGGTTCACCCAAAATGAGTTACATCCACCATACACAGTCGTCCAATCGTTCTTATTATCCAGCAAAAATAGTACATCAACCTTGCAATGCCTTAAGCATCCCAGCCGCTTATAACATGCATTTTTAGGGCAACAAACAAAGTCGGCCTTTTTAGGGTTTTATTACAATATCAGTTTTCATCAACAAAAATGGCAAAAAAAAAATTCTCAGGGGTTGTTGCCCCCAAACCCCCGCAGCAAGCTTCACCCGCTTTCCCAAGGCCCAGTCCAGCCCTGGACCCCAGCAAGGATATGTGCTGAGTGTATGGTACTTTGCTGATCAGTTGCCACATATCAATAATTATGCTAGGGGTCGAGGTATGTGTGGTATTCACAAGCCAAATGCTCCTATCACAGACACCCACTAGAGCATTGCCCCAAAACTTCATTGGTTCAAACCACAAATAGAAAACAAAGAAAAAGTATCATGCCCATCACAGCTCCTCTAGTCACTTTTTGGACATCCTTAAGTAACTAAAAGAAATGATCTTCTCCAATTTGATAAAAAGAGTCAACCAAAATAGACAAAACTCAGCATTTGGGTTGACTGTGTCTTTGCTTTGATATGTTTGATGTGATTTTGATAATGTTTGGTTTCAGAAGTTTTGGACCCAGTTTAAGACTGACCTGTCTGGTTTTGACTGTACCGATTCTATTTAAGACAAGATGGTGATCACGTTGATAGTTTGATAGTGATTCGATAGATTAGATGGTTGATTAGCTTGATTGCAGATGTTTTGACAAGATAGTTGTATCATTTGTTTAACTTCGTGCAAATTATTTGTTGGATATCTGCTAGGGTGTTTGATTCTTGCGAGATAATTTATTGCAAGTTTTTTAATTGATTTTTCAATGTTTTTTATATTTTGTGGATCGAAATTTGAATGTTTTTGAATTGATTTTTTTCATGACTTTATCTTAATATTTTGATTTTTTCAGGACTTTATCTGAATGTTTAAGATTTTTTTAGGACTTTATCTGAATGTTTAGGATATGGTTTGATTTTTTCATGAGTTTATCTGAATGTTTAGGATTTTTTCAGGACTTTATCTGAATGTTTAGGATTTTTTTCAGTTATGCCCCCAAGTATGAAAACCTATATGATAAGATGATCTAGGTAATGCACATGGAGATAATGAATTTTTTAAATGCAAATTATGGTAATGCAGTATGCGAAATGAAGATGCAGTACCTATACAAGGATGAATGTGTGTGCCCCTCACTCTAAAATGCATTGATTTGATTGAAGGTGTGAAATGTTTCAGAGATAGGAGTTCAATCCATCCCTAAAAGACTTTAGAAAATCCAATCTAACACACTGTGTAGCCAAGATTTATGAACGCGGGCATGGAAAACTTCCCCATCAATTCTTGAAAATTTGATCTTCCTTTGCCAATGTGTGTGCATTTGAATTCATTCTGACTCTTATAACCATCAAAGACCCTTGGAATCCTATGTGGCTAGCTACATGAGTTATTCTAACTTCAAAAGCATCCTGGATAGAGCCTCATTGCCAGCAAGCTTTTAGGGCTCCGACGAGGTTATGCATTGTAATCTCTCAAATATTGCTCCATTGCCAACAGGCATCCATAGCCCTAATGGAGTTATTTGCACGTTCCCATAGTCAATCTTTTATTGTCGTACTTGTATGCATGATATTTCATAATATATCATTGTTTATTTTTCCTTGAGATGGATATTGGCATAGTATTTTTCTTTTTTTTTCTTCATTTTCATGCCTTGAGTTATAAGTAATGAAACCTACGTGGGTATGACAATTACAGCGGCGCTGAAGTAGAATTTTGGATTTTTCACTAGCCACATGATCAACTAGGTATCTATAATAACTTAAAGCTATTGACTAATGTGTGAGATATAAAAATTGATAGATTTTGGGTAACAAGGTTCAATAGTGAAACTTCAACACAACCATGGATAAAGATTAATGACAAGGCAACATTAAGTATGATTGACTAAAGGCCTCTAAGGACTTCACGAACAAATATCTAGGAAATGAGACCACCTTCTTTCCTTTCAGTGCATACAAGTGAATAACTCAGACAATCATCTTTTGTTTTTGATGTATATTATGACATTGTGAAGGAAACTATATGAGATGTAATGCTTTCAAAATGATATGCAAGTACAAAAAGTAAATTCTAATTAAAACCTAGCCCTTTAGATGTAATATATTTTTAGGTGCATGTTGTTAATTGGATCGGGGAGTGGATCTCCCTCCATTGTTTACAAATGATAAGCATTGTTTCCAACTACTTTGGTTATAACAAAAGGACCTAACCTGTTTGGCTCAAACTTTCTTAGTTTTTCGTGTTCAGCAAGATTCCTGTGATTTTCATTAAGAATGATATCTCCTACCTCGAAGAAACATGGGTTTACTCTTTTGTTGTAGCTTCTTCTCATTATGTTTTGATATCCTTGTACGTGATTTAGTGCGCTTTGTCATTTTTTGTCTAGGAATTCTAGTTCTTGCAAACTTGCTACTCTATAGTCTTCTTCTAGTATAATGTATTTTAGAGAGACTCTTAATGATGACAATTCTACCTCGATAGGCAAAATAGATTCTGAACCATAAACCAAAGAGTAAGGTGTGGCACAAATGGTTGTGTGGATACCAATTCGATAAGCCCAAAGAACTGGATTTAGCTGAAGATGCCAATCTCATCCAATGTCATTGACAACTTTCTTTAAAATTATCAAAATAGTCTTATTGGTTGCCTCTGCTTGACCGTTTCTCTGAGGATAGCAGGGTATCGCAAAATATTGTTGGATTTGAAATTGTTTGCAAAGTTCACTTATTTCTTGATTGTTGAGGGTTGCTCGTTGTCAGTTACAATGCACATGGGGAATCCATATCTACAAATGATATGATTCAAAATGAACTTAGTTATTTTCTTCATTGTTGTGAAGGTCATCAAGATTGCTTCAACCCATTTTGTAAAGTACTTTGTAGCTGTGAGTATAAATTTATTTATGTTGGAGGAGGTAGGGTGTATTTTCCCCACAAGATCTAGTCCCCACTGTGAAAATCGCCATGGTGATATTATTGGCTGAAGATCTTGAGCAGGTGCATGGATTAGGTTTCCATGTATTTAGCATTGTTTTCATCTTTGGACATACTCGTAAGCATTCTTTTCCATTGTAGGCCAATAATAACCTATTCGTAACAATGTTTTTGCTAGGGTTGGTCTAGAAGAATGTGCTCCACATATATCATCATGGACTTCTTTTAGGGTGATTTGTGCTTCTTCAATTTTGAGGCATCTAAGCAAGGTGTTTTCTACACTCTTTATGTATAAAGTGTCAGCAATGATTTAATGTCTTGTTGATTGTCAGATGAGTGACTTTCTTTGATTTTGTAAAAATTCAGGAGGTATATATTGATAATGAAGGTATGTATATATATCTTTGTACCATGGGGACTCATGTCCTATTATCATACATACATATTCAGTGGACAGTATTTCATAATCTGGCACAATGAGTTGCTCCACTTGAAAATCAAAGTGAGTTCCATTGTTAGGTATATCCAAGAGAGAGCCTACAGTTATCATTGCATTGGCTACCTTGTTTTGTGCTCTTGGTATTTGTTCAAATGTTACATTGGTGAAGTATTATTTGTTTTTGTACACCAATTATTTGTAGGGTGTTATCTTATCATTTTTTGTAATGTAATCATCATTGACTTTATTAATAATAAGTTGTGAGTCTTCGAAGACTTGTAGTTCCATGATCTTCCATTGTAGTGCCAATAGCTAACAAGATGAGAGGGGGGGTGAATCATACAAACTTAAACTTCCATAAAATCAAGAGATTCAACCTCGGTAATATATACTTCAGCAATATAACCAAAAACTGCTAAACATGCAAACTCGTAAACATATAATCATCATAAAACTCACAACACTAGATTTAACGTGGAAACCCAAATAGGGAAAAACCACTGTGGGATTTCAGACCCACTAAGAAATATACTCTTCCTGAGTATGTTCGGTTAAAAGAAAATCCTGTTAAAGATTACAAACACATTGCTAGATGTGACCCGGTTAAGGGATTTCCCTCAGATCTATTAGGATCTTCACTTTGTTAGAAGTGACCTTGTGAAAGGATTTTAAACTCATTTAGAATGTTACCTTCTAGAGGGTTTACAAATAAGACTGTTAAGTCCACTCAGTTAAGAGATTTCTCTGTTATTCAGAATAAACAACAGTAGTAAATATATCTGCAACTTCACATCTAAAATGCTAAAGCATATTCTTATTTGCTCAAAACAATCTTGTTATAAGACTTATCTAGTCTTCTATTGGGCTCCTTACTCTATTATTCAAACAAGTATCCAAGCTTCTGTGCTCGATAATCACTATGTAGCATCCCTATGCTTACACTTGCCTGCATGCATTGTTCATCAATGATTTCTTATTTATAAACAATTATCACCACTTAATCTCTTTGTTCACATTTCCCATGATCAATCTTAGCCATCAGATCTTCAATCTTGACTAGGTTCAATGCATCTTTCGATCTGAAAATGTTTTACCTTGCCTTGAGACTTGCAGTCCTTTCTTGGAACTTGCACAAGGTTATTGCGGTTCAATATGTGCTATAGATCTTCCTGCCAATCTTTCTTTGCCATATATCCTTTAACAAACTTCATGTGCAGCATTCCAATCATTTATACATATCTAGCTCATCATTGTCCTTCATTAAATAATGCTTGTATTCATCCAATGCGCTCTGTCATAACTCGGTTGCAACTCGGTAAATACTAAACTTTACTTGGTAGACATTCTGCCTTCATTAACCGATATCGATAACCTTAGGGTTTACCAACTAGGTTCCTTAGGGTTTACCGACTAGGTTCTTTGCTTGGTGACATAGTATAGTATTAACCTTACAATCAACAACATATGTAGGATATCAAAATAATCTACATCATGATCTCATCATTGTCTAACTCAGTAATATTTGCCCATTGAATAACTTATTCCCCTTATTCATATTCTTTCTGTGTCACTTATAGACCACTTAATTCTCTTCAAATCAATCTCCTCAAGATATGGCAACATCATATTGAATCAGAAAATCAATTTCTTGACATCAATGACAAAATAATTTTATAAAGATAGTTATCATCCTTTTTCAGTTATATCATATAGTCTTCAACAACCTTCTCAATATCCTTAATGAATATCAACAATCTGTCTTTCTATTGAAAATGCCAACAATCTTCCCCTTTGGCATTGATGGCAAAACCAACAATTAAATGGTAATACCAACAAAATATTCAAATTGATTCGGATTCAATTTGTTGTTAGACTTCTCCTATTATCCTTGAGTTGTAGACTTCTTCTGAAAGTCTTCTCCCCCTGTCATTAGTCTACTATTATCTTCTTCATTTGGGATTTTTACCATTTAGTCTTCTCCCCCTTTGACAACAATGCCAAAAAGTAAAAGAACTAAATCATGATTTCTTCCTCTGTGAAGTGATTTGCCTTGATGTGTATCAACTTAGTCTTGGTCAGAGCAACTTGTCTCTATTCATTATTTCCTACACAACTTTAGGTGACCTCCTAAAGTGTATATCGGCATCAATCCACACATAATATTCTGTAGATTCATCGAATTGGTGCTTTCACCGAACTTGGTCAGTGAGTAGAAGATAGGGGTAGGACCCCTAACTTTCTTATGAGATACTCAAAAATGTCCCTTGGTAGTGGCTTTTTGAAGATGTCTACAATTTGCTCCTTTGAACTGATATATTCCAACACAACTTTCTTCTCTTGAACTTCTTCTCTAAGATAATGATACTTTATAGATATATGCTTTATCTTAGAGTGCATTACTGGATTCTTTGAAATGTTAATCGCACTAGTCTTATCACAGAATATAGTTACTAGCTCAGTAAATTTTTCATTTATACCTTCCAACAATTGTTTAATCCATGTTATGTTTGTGCAATTCAATGTTGCAGCAACATATTCAGTTTTTGTTGTTGACTGTGAAATACATCCTTGTTTCTTGCTAAGCCAACTTACTAGTCTTTCTCCTAAAAAGAAAGCTCCGCCACTTGTGCTTTTCATGTCATCAATGTTGCCTACCCAATCAGCATCAGTATAAACTTTTAGATCAAAATCATTTCTCTTTTCATATACTAAGCCATAATCTTTAGTGCCTCTCAGGTATCTAAAAATTCTCTTGATTGTTGTCATATGGGTTTCCTTGGGATTTGCAGAGAATCTTGCAACAATACCTACTGCATGTGCTATATCCGGTCTACTATGCACAACATATTGTAATTTCCCAACCATAGATCGGTAAAATATCTCATCAACAGATGCAGATTCATCATTCTTTGATAATTTATAGTTAGTAGTCATAGGAGTACTTACTGGTTTAGAATCCTCCATTCCAAATTTCTTCAAGATTTCCTTTATGTACTTGGATTGAGTAATAAAAATCTCATCTTTCATTTGCAATATTTGTAAACCTATAAAGTACTTTATCTCACTGATTAA